>NC_047098.1:71513891-72115941 GCF_902459505.1 Geotrypetes seraphini | reverse complement strand
GAAAAGGAAAGATGGTACACATGAGATGAAGAGAACCGTTAGGCAGAGAGAGAAGGGAGGGAGTAGGAGAGGAGTGAGGTAGAGATGCATGGGCACAGAGAGAAGGAGGGGAGAACATACTGGGCTTTCTTTTTTTTTTTTTTTTTAAAGTACAGAGGGGGATGGTATTAAAGAAGTGCTAGATTGGGCTGGAGGGAGGTGGAGAGCTTATGGGGCCAAAATATAGAGATGGTGGGTAATAGTCTGAAGGGAGAGAATTTGGACCTGGGATGGTGTGGAGGAAGAGAGAAAGGAAGAAATGGTGGACCTGGGGAAGGGAGGCAGGCAGGGGGAGAGATAGGATGGGGCAGTTGGGAAGAGAAAGGGAGAAAAGTTGGATCTGGGGATGGAAGGCAGAGAGATGCTAGAAGAAAGAAAGGAACAGGGAGTTATAGCCTGAGGAGAGATGTGACCCATGTGGATGAGGTCAAAAGGGAGATGACAAGATAAGTGAAAGAGCAGCGAGTACAGTGGTATTAATGGGGTAATGGGGAGTAGAAAACAGCAAAAAGGAGGCTGTGAAAAGAGCGAGATGGGAAATGGGAGAGCTAGGGACTGAGATAAGATGGAGAATTGTGAAGTAGCTGAACATTTAAAAAGAAGGGTGAGAAAGAAGGCAATATTTGAGTGGACACAGGCAAAAAATTAAGCTGAAAGGGGAAAAAAATACATTAGAGACAGGCATAAGAAGGAAATGGAATGTTACAAGAGAAGGAGAAAAAAAATGGACTAAACGCAAAAAGAGAAACTGGGACCAAGATGATAGAAAAACAATACATCCAGACAAGCTAGAAAAAATTGTTTTATTTTGAATTTATTAACTGGAATGTTAGCTTTGGGATATGCTAATCACAATTATTTTTGTATTCAGTGGTGTAGTCTTATACAGCTGATTTGGGGGAGGAACTGGAGCCCTAAATTAGTGGATGGGCACCAAAGTTTCTCCCTGCCTTGTGCAATTTATAAATACTTGAGCTAGTGTGGACTCCCAAGCCCTGCCGACTGAAGACATCTTCCTCAGCCAATGTTAATATCCACAAGCTGCTACTGCTTTCATGAAAGCCAAGGTGGAAATTTCAGACATAATTTCAATTGTAATCATGGTATTGAAGCCTTAAAAAAATAGAAAAAAAAGAAGATCAATACCCTCATTATTTGCAACATAATATTTTATTGTTAATGCTTCAAACTTTAGTTACTGCAAGAATTCTAATACTGTATTATAATAAATTTCCAATTACATTTCTAAACATTCTTATTGCTTGTCAAGTATCTATCAAGAATATAATCTATAGAATTATAGTAACAAAATATATAAATTTTGATTTAAACTAATGTCTTTATTACTGATTCATAATCTTTGTAAATTGAATCCCCTATGTTATAGCAATCTTTATAATCAAAAGCTAGATTAGTATGAGTTACGCTTCAACTTTTAATATACTATCAATTACCAGATCAACTATTTATCAATCAATTATAGTCAGCAATAAAAATCATTGTGTTCACAAAATACAAATTATTTGAAATCACATCTTATTAAAAAAAATCTCATTTTCTCTTTGAATTAAAACTGTGCTAATTTTTAATGTGCATATTAAATTTTTTATAACTTTTAAAACCTATGACATTAATAGTACCACATGGCACATAATACAATGAAGCTATTGGCAACGTGATTTTAAGACCGTTTCTTAAATTGCTTTTTCATTTAATTTAAATCATTCTACCGCTTCTAAAGTTACTTTTTTTTAATCAGTTAAATCATTGTGGTTGTTTTAATTTAATTCAAGTTATACCTTCCGTGAAGCCTGAAAAAAAAACTGTCGGCCTCGGCAGTTATTCAGCTACTTCCCCCGCGGATCCCCTTCCGCGCTTTTCGTGTCTGTCTCTGGCGCAATTCTCCCGGAAAAGCGCGGAAGGGGAGCCGCGGGGGAAGTAGCTGAATCACTGCCGAGGCCGACAGTTTCTCTGGGCTTCACGGAAGGTAAAAGACCATCGGACAAGAGAGAAGTCTGGAAACATGCTGGATCACGGCACCGGAACCAGGACCAAAGCCTTGGAACCGGGTCCTGAAAAGAGAAGTTCCTGGACCGTGACTCCAAACCCACTAACACCACCCCTCATAGCTTGTACCTGGAAAAACATTATTAAGTCTTTTTTTTACATGGGGGGGGGGGTGTGGGTGTAAAAACAAACAAACAGTGGGCCCCGGGTGTCGTAGACCCTAGGTACGCCACTGAGCGGATCCTAAGCGTGTTAACTCTTAAAATTACCCCTCCAAAAACAAGCATCGTACGGGAAACGCTAAAACAAAGCTTCGGTTTAGGAATACTGAAGGCAACGACTAAAGTTAAATTTAAACACAAGTCTTAATCTCCAAGTTCAAAATTTAAACTTTCAAACTCATTCTAACCGCTTACATCTTAAAACAGCATCTAAAAACTTACCCGCTGTAGCGCGGAACCTCTTCCCTCCAAGGTTACAGCATCGCAAAGATTACCGAGAGCAGTCACATCCCCTCACTCCAACGTTGCATTCTCAAAAGTGGCGAATACCGTGAACTTTATACGCTCAGTCATTAGGCTCCACGTCATCGCTCACCTGATTGCCATATGATCATTTACGCTAGCTTTGGTCATCACCCCTCATAGGGTGGTAGATGTTACGTAAACTTCGTGCGCTGGTGACGTGCACCCGATTAATCGTCCGGTTATAATTCTATCCCGCACAAAGGGAGGACGATTTTATACCTCACAAACGATATTGAGCCAAAACAAAATGCTTTAATGAGCGTTTATAATTAAAATAAGCCTCTTAACTTATGTGGACTTTGTTGCAAAATTTAATCCTGTACACCAAGATAAATGATCTTGGTATCAATTATATATCCCATGATGAACTTTAAATAAATTATATTTTTCCATCAAATATGAACTGTTTTGTTCTCATTGCCAGAAACTCATTTTAAAAAAACAAAACAAAAACAATACCTAATTTTGCAGGAACTCGGCTGCTGCTTCTTGGGACATGCACCAAGAGCATGACTTACCCTTCTACCTCCCATGGCCACTATCCCCTTCTATAAAGCATATGCCCCCTCCCCTTTCATTTTCCCTTTCCATCATTTTCCACCTATCTCTTCTCCACACCATCTGCCCTGGTCTAAGTTAAGGCACTGTTCTTTGACCTGGGGGCCGCTGCAGGAGCAGACTGCTGGGCAGGATGGACCCCTGGTCTGACCCAGCAGTGACAATTTTTATGTTCTTATGTTCTCTTCCATCCAGTATCTGCCCTCTATCTCTGCATCCCCTTATATACAGCATCATCCCCCTTCTCTCTTTCCATCCGGTATCTGCCCCCCCCTCTCTCCCCATCCCTTTCTGTAAAGCATCTGCCCCCCTCTCTCCCTTTCCATCCAATGTGTTCCTCTATCTCACCTGACACCCTGCTGCTGCTTCATGCCCCTCTGAGGTTACAGGTCAGAGTAAACAGCTGATCATATTGAGGTAGCCTGTTTTGCCGGCAGCAGAAGAAGTCGCCAGGGGTGCTGGGGAGTTGCTGCTCTTGCTGATGGGGGTCTTCACAAGAGGTGTTAATATTCACTGTCTCTTACTGTTAGTGTTCTCTCTCTCTCATAGTGTTAGTTTTCTCTCTATCTAAGTGTTAATATTCTCTCTTCTAGTGTTAGTGTTCTCTCTCTCTTAGTGTTAGTGTTCTCTTTCTCTCAATTTTAATGTTCTCTCTCTCTCCCAGTGTTAGTATTCACTCTCTCAGTGTTAGTGTTGTCTCTCTCTCAATGCTAGTGTTCTCTCTCTTAGTTTTAGTGTTCTCTTTCTCTCTTAGTGTTAGTGTTCTGTCTCTCTTATTGTTCAAGTGTACTCTCTCTCTTAGAGTTCAAGTGTTCTTTCTAACCGTTAGGGATCTCTCTCTCAGCACTAGTGTTCTCTCTCTGTCATTGTAGTATTCTGTCTCTCTCAGTGTTAGTGTTCTCTCTCTCACTGTTAGTGTTCTCTCTCTCTCTCTGTGTTAATGTTCTCTCTCTCTCTCTTTATGTTCTCTCTCTAAGTGTTAGTTTTCTGTCTGTGTCAGTGTTCAAGTATTCTGTCTCGCTTAGTCTTAATGTTCTCTCTTTCTCAGTGTTAGTGTTCTGTCTCTCTCAGTATTCATGTGTTCTCTCTCTCTTAATGTTAGTGTTCTCTCTCTCTTAATGTTAGTGTTCTCTCTCTCAGTGTTAGTGTTCTCTCTCAGTATTAGTGTTTTCTCCCTCTCAGTGTTAGTGTTCACTCTCTCTCAGTTTTTATGTGTTCTGTCTCTCAGTATTCATGTGTTCTATTTCTCTTAATGCTAGTGTTCTGTCTCTCTCAGCGTTAGTGTTCTGTCTTTCTTAGTGTTAGTGTTCTGTCTCTCTCGCTGTTAGTGTTCTCTCTGTCTCAGTTTCTATGTTCTCTCTCTCTCAGTGTTAGTGTTCTCTCTCTCTCAGCGTTAATCTTCTCTCTCTCACAGCCTTAGTGTTCTGTCTCTCTCAGCGTTAATCTTCTCTCTCTCACAGCCTTAGTGTTCTGTCTCTCTCAGCGTTAGAGTTCTGTTTCTCTTAGTGTTAGTGTTCTGTCTGTCTCAATATTAGTGTTCAGTCTCTCTCAGTATTTATGTGTTCTCTCTTAGTGTTAATGCTCTGTCCCTCTCACTATTAGTGTTCTCTCTCTCTCTCAGTATTGATGTTCTCTCTCTCTCAGTGTTAGTATTTTCTCTCTCAGTGATAGTGTTCTCTCTCTCAGTGTTAGTGTTTTCTCTCTCAAAGTGTTAGTGTTCTCTCTCTCTCAGTTTTCATGTGTTCTCTTTCTTAGTGTTCAAGTGTTCTCTGTCTCTTAGTGTTAGTGTTCTGTCTCTCACAGTATTCAAGTGTTCTCTCTCTCTCAGTATTAGTGTTCTGTCTCTCTCAGTATTCATGTGTTTTCCCTCTCTTGTGTTCTTTCTCAACATTAGGGATCTCTCTCTCTCAGTGTTAGTGTTCTCTCTCTCTCTCTGTTAATGTTCTCTCTCTCTCTGTTTATGTTCTCTCTCTGTGTTAGTTTTCTGTCTCTCTCAGTGTTCAAGTATTCTCTCTCGCTTAGTTTTAATGTTTTCTCTTTCTCAGTGTTAGTGTTCTGTCTCTCTCAGTGTTAGTGTTCTGTCTCTCTCAGTATTCATGTGTTCTCTCTCTTTTAATGTTAGTGTTCTCTCTCTCAGTGTTAGAGTTCTGTCTCTCTCAGTGTTAGTGTTCTGTCTCTCTCAGTGTTAGTGTTCTGTCTCTCTCAGTATTCATGTGTTCTCTCTCTCTTAATCTTAGTGTTCTCTCTTTCAGTGTTAGTGTTCTGTCTCTCTCAGTATTCATGTGTTCTCTCTCTTTTAATGTTAGTGTTCTCTCTTTCAGTGTTAGTGTTCTCTCTCTCTTAGTGTTAGTGTTCTGTCACTCTCAGTGTTAGTATTCTGTCTCTCTCAGTATTCATGTGTTCTCTCTCTTTTAATGTTAGTGTTCTCTCTCTCAGTGTTGGTGTTCTGTTTCTCTCAGTGTTAGTGTTCTGTCTCTCTCAGTGTTAGTGTTCTGTCTCTCTCAGTATTCATGTGTTCTCTCTCTCTTAATCTTAGTGTTCTCTCTTTCAGTGTTAGTGTTCTGTCTCTCTCAGTGTTAGTGTTCTGTCTCTCTCAGTGTTAGTGTTCTGTCTCTCTCAGTATTCATGTGTTCTCTCTCTCTTAATCTTAGTGTTCTCTCTTTCAGTGTTAGTGTTCTGTCTCTCTCAGTATTCATGTGTTCTCTCTCTTTTAATGTTAGTGTTCTCTCTCTCAGTGTTAGTGTTCTCTCTCTCTTAGTGTTAGTGTTCTGTCACTCTCAGTGTTAGTATTCTGTCTCTCTCAGTGTTAGTGTTCTCTCTCTCAATGTTCAAGTCTTCTCTCTCTCTTAGTCTTAGTGTTCTCTCTCATTATTAGTGTTCTCTTTCTCAGTGTTAGTGTTCTGTCTCTCAGTGATAGTGTTCTCTCTCAGTATTAGTGTTCTCTCTCTCAGTATTCATGTGTTCTCTCTCTTTTAATGTTAGTGTTCTCTCTCTCAGTGTTAGTGTTCTCTCTCTCAGTGATAGTGTTCTCTCTCTCAGTGATAGTGTTCTCTCTCAGTATTAGTGTTCTCTCTCTCAGTATTCATGTGTTCTCTCTCTTTTAATGTTAGTGTTCTCTCTCTCAGTGTTAGTGTTCTGTCTCTCTCAGTGTTAGTGTTCTGTCTCTCTCAGTGTTAGTGTTCTGTCTCTCTCAGTATTCATGTGTTCTCTCTCTCTTAATCTTAGTGTTCTCTCTTTCAGTGTTAGTGTTCTGTCTCTCTGTGTTAGTGTTCTGTCTCTCTCAGTGTTAGTGTTCTGTCTCTCTCAGTATTCATGTGTTCTCTCTCTCTTAATCTTAGTGTTCTCTCTTTCAGTGTTAGTGTTCTGTCTCTCTCAGTGTTAGTGTTCTGTCTCTCTCAGTGTTAGTGTTCTGTCTCTCTCAGTATTCATGTGTTCTCTCTCTCTTAATCTTAGTGTTCTCTCTTTCAGTGTTAGTGTTCTGTCTCTCTCAGTATTCATGTGTTCTCTCTCTTTTAATGTTAGTGTTCTCTCTCTCAGTGTTAGTGTTCTCTCTCTCTTAGTGTTAGTGTTCTGTCACTCTCAGTGTTAGTATTCTGTCTCTCTCAGTGTTAGTGTTCTCTCTCTCAATGTTCAAGTCTTCTCTCTCTCTTAGTCTTAGTGTTCTCTCTCAGTATTAGTGTTCTCTTTCTCAGTGTTAGTGTTCTGTCTCTCTCAGTATTCATGTGTTCTCTCTCTCTTAATGTTAGTGTTCTCTCTCTCAGTGTTAGTGTTCTCTCTCAGTATTAGTGTTCTCTCTCTCAGTATTCATGTGTTCTCTCTCTTTTAATGTTAGTGTTCTCTCTCTCAGTGTTAGTGTTCTGTCTCTCTCAGTGTTAGTGTTCTGTCTCTCTCAGTATTCATGTGTTCTCTCTCTCTTAATCTTAGTGTTCTCTCTTTCAGTGTTAGTGTTCTGTCTCTCTCAGTATTCATGTGTTCTCTCTCTCTTAATGTTAGTGTTCTCTCTCTCAGTGTTAGTGTTCTCTCTCTCAGTGATAGTGTTCTCTCTCAGTATTAGTGTTCTCTCTCTCAGTATTCATGTGTTCTCTCTCTTTTAATGTTAGTGTTCTCTCTCTCAGTGTTAGTGTTCTGTCTCTCTCAGTGTTAGTGTTCTGTCTCTCTCAGTGTTAGTGTTCTGTCTCTCTCAGTATTCATGTGTTCTCTCTCTCTTAATCTTAGTGTTCTCTCTTTCAGTGTTAGTGTTCTGTCTGTGTTAGTGTTCTGTCTCTCTCAGTGTTAGTGTTCTGTCTCTCTCAGTATTCATGTGTTCTCTCTCTCTTAATCTTAGTGTTCTCTCTTTCAGTGTTAGTGTTCTGTCTCTCTCAGTGTTAGTGTTCTGTCTCTCTCAGTGTTAGTGTTCTGTCTCTCTCAGTATTCATGTGTTCTCTCTCTCTTAATCTTAGTGTTCTCTCTTTCAGTGTTAGTGTTCTGTCTCTCTCAGTATTCATGTGTTCTCTCTCTTTTAATGTTAGTGTTCTCTCTCTCAGTGTTAGTGTTCTCTCTCTCTTAGTGTTAGTGTTCTGTCACTCTCAGTGTTAGTATTCTGTCTCTCTCAGTGTTAGTGTTCTCTCTCTCAATGTTCAAGTCTTCTCTCTCTCTTAGTCTTAGTGTTCTCTCTCAGTATTAGTGTTCTCTCTCTCAGTGTTAGTGTTCTGTCTCTCTCAGTATTCATGTGTTCTCTCTCTCTTAATGTTAGTGTTCTCTCTCTCAGTGTTAGTGTTCTCTCTCAGTATTAGTGTTCTCTCTCTCAGTATTCATGTGTTCTCTCTCTTTTAATGTTAGTGTTCTCTCTCTCAGTGTTAGTGTTCTGTCTCTCTCAGTGTTAGTGTTCTGTCTCTCTCAGTGTTAGTGTTCTGTCTCTCTCAGTGTTAGTGTTCTGTCTCTCTCAGTATTCATGTGTTCTCTCTCTCTTAATCTTAGTGTTCTCTCTTTCAGTGTTAGTGTTCTGTCTCTCTCAGTATTCATGTGTTCTCTCTCTCTTAATGTTAGTGTTCTCTCTCTCAGTGTTAGTGTTCTCTCTCTCAGTGATAGTGTTCTCTCTCAGTATTAGTGTTCTCTCTCTCAGTATTCATGTGTTCTCTCTCTTTTAATGTTAGTGTTCTCTCTCTCAGTGTTAGTGTTCTGTCTCTCTCAGTGTTAGTGTTCTGTCTCTCTCAGTGTTAGTGTTCTGTCTCTCTCAGTATTCATGTGTTCTCTCTCTCTTAATCTTAGTGTTCTCTCTTTCAGTGTTAGTGTTCTGTCTGTGTTAGTGTTCTGTCTCTCTCAGTGTTAGTGTTCTGTCTCTCTCAGTATTCATGTGTTCTCTCTCTCTTAATCTTAGTGTTCTCTCTTTCAGTGTTAGTGTTCTGTCTCTCTCAGTGTTAGTGTTCTGTCTCTCTCAAACGTTAGTGTTCTGTCTCTCTCTCACCATTAGTGTTCTGTCTCTCTCAGCATTAGTGTTCTGTCTCTGTCAGTGTTAGTGTTCTCTCTCTCTTAGTATTAGTGTTCTTTTTCTCAGTGTTAGTGTTCTGTCTCTCTCAGTGTTAGTGTTCTGTCTCTCACAGTAGTCTAGTGTTCCCTCTCTCTTATTGTTAGTGTTCTGTTTCTCTCAGTATTCATGTGTTCTCTCTCTCTTAATGTTAGTGTTCTCTTTCTCAGTGTTAGTGTTATCTCTCTCTGTGTTGAAGTCTTCTCTCTCTCTGAGTCTTAGTGTTCTCTCTCTCTCAGTATTAGTGTTCTTTTTCTCAGTGTTAGTGTTCTGTCTCTCTCAGTGTTAGTGTTCTGTCTCTCACAGTAGTCTAGTGTTCCCTCTCTCTTAGTGTTAGTGTTCTGCTTCTCTCTCAGCATTAGTGTTCTCCCCTTCTCTCACTGTTAATGTTCTCTCTCTCTTAGTGTTAGTGTTCTGTCTCTCAAACGTTAGTGTTCTGTCTCTCTCTCACCATTAGTGTTCTGTCTCTCTCAGCATTAGTGTTCTGTCTCTGTCAGTGTTAGTGTTCTGTCTCTCTTAGTATTCAAGTGTTCTCTCTCTTTCAGTGTTGGTGTTCTGTTTCTCTCAGTGTTAGGGTTCTGTCTCTCTCAGTGTTAGTGTTCTGTCTCTCTCAGTATTTATGTGTTCTCTCTCTCTTAGTTTTATTGTTCTGTCTCTGTAAGTGTTAGTGTTCTGTCTCTCAGTATTCAAGTGTTCTCTCTCTCTTAGTGTTAGTGTCCTGTCTCTCAAACGTTAGTGTTCTGTCTCTCTCTCACCATTAGTGTTCTGTCTCTCTCAGCATTAGTGTTCTGTCTCTGTCAGTGTTAGTGTTCTGTCTCTCTTAGTATTCAAGTGTTCTCTCTCTTTCAGTGTTGGTGTTCTGTTTCTCTCAGTGTTAGGGTTCTGTCTCTCTCAGTGTTAGTGTTCTGTCTCTCTCAGTATTTATGTGTTCTCTCTCTCTTAGTTTTATTGTTCTGTCTCTGTAAGTGTTAGTGTTCTGTCTCTCAGTATTCAAGTGTTCTCTCTCTCTTAGTGTTAGTGTCCTGTCTCTCAAACGTTAGTGTTCTGTCTCTCTCTCACCATTAGTGTTCTGTCTCTCTCAGCATTAGTGTTCTGTCTCTGTCAGTGTTAGTGTTCTGTCTCTCTTAGTATTCAAGTGTTCTCTCTCTTTCAGTGTTGGTGTTCTGTTTCTCTCAGTGTTAGGGTTCTGTCTCTCTCAGTGTTAGTGTTCTGTCTCTCTCAGTATTTATGTGTTCTCTCTCTCTTAGTTTTATTGTTCTGTCTCTGTAAGTGTTAGTGTTCTGTCTCTCAGTATTCAAGTGTTCTCTCTCTCTTAGTGTTAGTGTCCTGTCTCTCAAACGTTAGTGTTCTGTCTCTCTCTCACCATTAGTGTTCTGTCTCTCTCAGCATTAGTGTTCTGTCTCTGTCAGTGTTAGTGTTCTGTCTCTCTTAGTATTCAAGTGTTCTCTCTCTTTCAGTGTTGGTGTTCTGTTTCTCTCAGTGTTAGGGTTCTGTCTCTCTCAGTGTTAGTGTTCTGTCTCTCTCAGTATTTATGTGTTCTCTCTCTCTTAGTTTTATTGTTCTGTCTCTGTAAGTGTTAGTGTTCTGTCTCTCAGTATTCAAGTGTTCTCTCTCTCTTAGTGTTAGTGTCCTGTCTCTCAAACGTTAGTGTTCTGTCTCTCTCTCACCATTAGTGTTCTGTCTCTCTCAGCATTAGTGTTCTGTCTCTCTCAGCATTAGTGTTCTGTCTCTGTCAGCGTTAGTGTTCTGTCTCTGTCAGTGTTAGTGTTCTGTCTCTCTTAGTATTCAAGTGTTCTCTCTCTTTCAGTGTTGGTGTTCTGTTTCTCTCAGTGTTAGGGTTCTGTCTCTCTCAGTGTTAGTGTTCTGTCTCTCTCAGTATTTATGTGTTCTCTCTCTCTTAGTTTTATTGTTCTGTCTCTGTAAGTGTTAGTGTTCTGTCTCTCAGTATTCATGTGTTCTTTCTCTCTTAATGTTAGTGTTCTCTCTCTCTCAGTGTTATTGATCTCTCTCTAAGTGTTCAAGTCTTCTCTCTCTCTTAGTCTTAGTGTTCTCTCTCTCTCGGTATTAGTGTTCTTTTTCTCAGTGTTAGTGTTCTGGCTCTCTCAGTAGTCTAGTGTTCCCTCTCTCTTATTGTTAGTGTTCTGTTTCTCTCAGTATTCATGTGTTCTCTCTCTCTCTTAATGTTAGTGTTCTCTTTCTCAGTGTTAGTGTTATCTCTCTCTGTGTTGAAGTCTTCTCTCTCTCTTAGTCTTAGTGTTCTCTCTCTCTCAGTATTAGTGTTCTTTTTCTCAGTGTTAGTGTTCTGGATCTCTCAGTAGACTAGTGTTCCCTCTCTCTTATTGTTAGTGTTCTGTTTCTCTCAGTATTCATGTGTTCTCTCTCTCTTAATGTTAGTGTTCTCTTTCTCAGTGTTAGTGTTGTCTCTCTCTGTGTTGAAGTCTTCTCTCTCTCTGAGTCTTAGTGTTCTCTCTCTCTCAGTATTAGTGTTCTTTTCCTCAGTGTTAGTGTTCTGGCTCTCTCAGTAGTCTAGTGTTCCCTCTCTCTTAGTGTTAGTGTTCTGCTTCTCTCTCAGCATTAGTGTTCTCCCCTTCTCTCACTGTTAATGTTCTCTCTCTCTTAGTGTTAGTGTTCTGTCTCTCTTAGTGTTCAAGTGTACTCTCTCTCTTATTGTTCAAGTGTTCTTTCTCAACGTTAGGGATCTCTCTCTTTCAGCGCTAGTGTACTCTCACTGTCATTATAGTATTCTGTCTCTCTCAGTGTTAGTGTTCTGTCTCTCTCAGTATTTATGTGTTCTCTCTCTCTTAGTTTTATTGTTCTGTCTCTGTAAGTGTTCGTGTTCTGTCTCTCAGTATTCATGTGTTCTTTCTCTCTTAATGTTAGTGTTCTCTCTCTCTCAGTGTTAGTGTTTTCTCTCTCTCAGTGTTAGTGTTCTCTCACTCTCAGTATTTATGTGTTCTCTCTCTCTTAGTTTTATTGTTCTGTCTCTGTAAGTGTTAGTGTTCTGTCTCTCAGTATTCATGTGTTCTTTCTCTCTTAATGTTAGTGTTCTCTCTCTCTCGGTGTTAGTGATCTCTCTCTAAGTGTTCAAGTCTTCTCTTTCTCTTCGTCTTAGTGTTCTCTCTCTCTCAGTATTAGTGTTCTTTTTCTCAGTGTTAGTGTTCTGGCTCTCTCAGTATTCATGTGTTCTCTCTCTCTCAGTGTTAGTGTTCTGCGACCTAGCTAGAAACAAAGTGCCAGTTAGATGAAAAAAATACTGTAAAAAACAGTAAACTGACAGGGAAGCAACCCTGCAGACCGGCACTACCTCAGGATTTTTTATTTATTTATTTTTTTACAGAACAGACTCCACAGGCTCTCGAAGCAATATGCCTTGCTTGATTTAGGGGGCAAAGCTTACTGCTGAGGCTCCTCTAAAAAAATGTGGGGAGGTGGAGGAAGTGGGGGGAGGGACCCCACCCAAGACCCGCCAGGTTTGACACCCCCGAGGTCGGACGGACCCCCAAACAGGGCCCGCCCAAGCTCTGTCCTGCCAAAAACAGGGACTAGAAACCCCCTAAACAAATTCCAACAGCCCTACCAAGGGAGATGGGTACAGATCACTCAACACCTGCTGGAGACTGAAAGAAGACTGATGTAAATAGAGAAGGGAGTATATTATATACTGTCCCACAGTTTTGTTTTCAGTCTCCACCTGCTGGTCATGATTGGATATATACCCATTCGTAAAGATTAACCTCTACTGGTCTGGAGAGTGCTAAAGAAAATAGATTTTAGCAGGGAGTGAGTTGATCGCAGAGATGTTTAAGCCAGGTTAGGTGAAAATCCTGTCTGTCAATGAATCAAAAGAGAGAAGATGTATATATTAGATAATAATAATAACTTTATTTTTGTATACCGCAATACCATGGAAGTTCAATGCGGTTAACAATAGAAGAGACTGTACATTTACAGCGATGATACATATTACAGTGTTGTTACATTTACAGAGATGTTACATAAATAGCAGTAATAAAAAGGCATATACTAAAGAAGAGACTGTACGTATACAGCGATGTTACATGTTATAGCGGTGGTACATTTACAGTGATGTTAAATGTGAGGCAATGAAAAGGCAGGGCAATTAGATAAAACAGAGATTGAGAAAGAGAGGCCATAGTGGCTTGGGAGGGGGGCGTAGTCAGAGGGAATGGAGGCATGTCGAGGTCAGGAGGGTGCAGGGAAGGAGGGAAGGCAGCGTTAGCGGAATTTGTCAAAGAGGTAGGTTTTTAGTGACTTCCTGAACAGGTGGTAGGGCGGGGAGTTGGAGATGAGGGCGGTAAGGCAATTGTTCCATTTGCCCGCTTGGAATGCTAGGGTTCTATCAATGAATCTCTTGTAGAGGCAGCCTTTTAGGGAGGGAAAGGTGAATAGGTGGGCGTTTCGTGTGCGAGAGGGGCCTGCTATTTCAAGGTGCTCAGACAAGTAGATTGGGGAAGATCCTGTTAGAGTTTTGAAACAGATGCAGGCGAACTTAAAGATGATCCTTGCCTCTACTGGAAGCCAATGGAGTTTGGTGTAGTAGGGGCTAACATGGTCGTATTTTTTGAGATCATAGATGAGGCGGACGGCCGCATTTTGGACTGTTCTAAGACGTTAGATCAAATGATAGCCCTAGTGAAACAGAATGAATGAATAGGGTTCTAGAAACCTTTAAAGGTTTCACTCCACTGAGTTGGGAAGAGAGATATTGGCAGGAAGTGAGTTGATTGCAGGGATCTTTAAGCCGGGTTGGGTGAAAACGACATCAGTCAATGAATCCAAAGAGAGAAGATATGTATGTAGAGTAGTTGAAAGCCCTAATTAAAAAGAAGAGATGAATGGGGCTATATAAACCTTTAAAGGTTCCTCTCCAGTGAGCTGGGAGGAGGGATTTTGGCAGGGAGTGAGTTGATCGCCGGGAGGTATAAAGACGAGTTGGGTTAAAACCCTGTCAGTCAATGAATCAAAAGATAGAAGTGTATATTAGATCAAATGATAGCCCTACTGAAACAGAATGGATGAATGGGGCTATATAAACCTTTAAAGGTACCTCCCCACTGAGCTGAGAGAGATTTTAGCAGGGAGTGAGTTGATCGCAGGGTTGTTTAAGCCGGATTGGGTGAAAATCCTGTCAGTCAATGAATCAAGAGAGAAGTGTATATTAGATCAAATGATAGCCCTACTGAAACAGAATGGATGAATGGGGCTATATAAACCTTTAAAGGTACCACCCCACTGAGCTGAGAAGAGAGATTTTAGCAGGGAGTGAGTTGATCGCAGGGTTGTTTAAGACGGATTGGGTGAAAATCCTGTCAGTCAATGAATCAAAAGAGAGAAGTGTATATTAGATCAAATGATAGCCCTACTGAAACAGATTGAATGAATGGGGCTCTTTACAACTTTAAAGGTACCGCTCCACTGAGCTGATAAGAGAGATTTTAGCAGGGAGTGTGTTGATCGCAGGGATGTTTAAGCTGGGTTAGGTGAAAATCCTGTCAGTCAATGAATCAAAAGAGAGAAGATGTATATATTAGATCAAATGATAGCCCTAGTGAAACAGAATGAATGAATGGGGTTCTAGAAACCTTTAAAGGTTTCACTCCACTGAGTTGGGAAGAGAGATATTGGCAGGAACTGAGTTGATTGCAGGGATCTTTAAGCCGGGTTGGGTGAAAATCCTGTAAGTCAATGAAACAAAAGAGAGAAGATATGTATATAGAGTAGTTGAAAGCCCTAATTAAAAAGAAGAGATGAATGGGGCTATATAAACCTTTAAAGGTACCGCTCCACTGACGTGGGAGGAGGGATTTTGGCAGGAAGTTAGTTGATCGCAGGGATGTGTAAAGCTGTTTGGGTGAAAACCCTGTCAGTCAATAAATCAAAAGAGAGAAAAGGTGTATATTAGATCAAATGATAGCCCTACTGAAACAGAATGAATGAATGGGGCTTTTAAAAACCTTTAAAAGGTACCGCTTCGCTGAGCTGGGAGTAGGTATTTTGGCAGGAAGTGAGTTGATTGCAGTGATCTGTAAAGCCCGGATGAGTGAAAATCCCGTCAGTCAACGAATCAGTGGAGATAGGGCTGCTGAGGAAAGAAGAGAGAGAGACCTTTAAAAATACAGCATTATGAAAAATAGTCAAAATTCCAAATACTATTTGAAAAGTAGAAAACACTTTTACATGAAAGAGAGAGAATTACAATTCAATGAAGCACAGAATATATTACCAAAAAAGAGACAAGATGTGTATATAGATGAATTGAAAGCGCTACAGAAACAGAATGGATGAATGGGAATATATAAATCTTTAAAGCTCCACTGAGCTGGGAGGAGGGATTTTGGCAGGAAGTGAGTTGATCGCAGGGATGTGTAAAGCCGATTGGGTGAAACCCCTGTCTGACAATGAATCAAAAGAGATAACATATGTAGATTAGATCAAATGATACCCCTACTAAAACAGAATGAATGAATGGTGTTCTAGAAACCTTTACAGGTACCGCTCTACTAAGCTGAGAAGAGAGATTTTGGCAGAAGTGAGTTGATTGCAGGCATCTTTAAACCAGGTTGGGTGAAAATCCTGTCACTCAATGAATCAAAAGAGATAAGAAGTGTATATTAGATGAATTGAAAGCCCTACTGAAACAGAATGGATAAATGGGGCTATAGAAACCATTAAAGGTACTGCTCCACTGAGCTAGGAGGAGGGATATTGGCAGGAAGTTGAGGTCAATGCAGGGATGTTTAAAACAGGTCGGGTGAATGTCCTGTCAGTCAATGAATCCTTAAAGGTACCGCTCCACTGAGCTGAGAAGAGAGATTTTAGCAGGGAGTGAGTTGATCGCAGAGATGTTTAAGCCAGGTTGGGTGAAAATCACATCAGTCAATGAATCAAAAGAGAGAAGATATGTATGTAGAATAGTTGAAAGCCCTAATTAAAAAGAAGAGATGAATGGGGCTATATAAACCTTTAAAGGTTCCTCTCCAGTGAGCTGGGAGGAGGAATTTTGGCAGGGAGTGCGTTGATCGCCGGGAGGTATAAAGCCGAGTTGGGTGAAAACCCTGTCAGTCAATGAATTAAAAGAGAGAAGTGTATATTAGATCAAATGATAGCCCTACTGAAACAGAATGAATGAATGGGGCTCTTTAAACCTTTAAAGGTACCGCTCCACTGAGCTGAGAAGAGAGATTTTTGCAGGGAGTAAGTTGATCGCAGAGATGTTTAAGCCCGGTTGGGTGAAAATCCTGTCAGTCAATGAATCAAAAGAGAGAAGATGTATATATTAGATCAAATGATAGCCCTACTAAAACAGAATGAATGAATGGTGTTCTAGAAACCTTTACAGGTACCGCTCCACTAAGCTGGGAAGAGAGATTTTGGCAGAAGTGAGTTGATTGCAGGGATCTTTAAACCGGGTTGGGTGAAAATCCTGTTAGTCAATGAATCAAAAGAGAGAAGAAGTGTATATTAGATCAGTTGATGAACCTGCTGAAACAGAATGAATGAATTAAAGGTTTCTAGAACTCCAAGGTACTGCTCCAATAAGCTGGGCTCAGGGATTTTGGCAGGAAGTGAGTTGATTGCTGGGATGTTTAAGTGGGGTTGGGTGAAAATCCTGTCATTTAATGAATCAAAAGAGTCAAGATGTGTATATTAGATGAACTGAAAGCCCTACTGAAACAGAATGGATGTATGGGGCTATAGAAACCATTAAAGGTACTGCTCCACTGAGCTAGGAGGAGGGATATTGGCAGGAAGATGAGGTCAATGCAGGGATGTTTAAAACAGGTTGGGTGAAAACCACATCAGTCAATGAATCAAAAGAGAGAAGATGTGTCTATTATATCAAATAAAAGCCCTACTGAAACAGATTGAATGAATGGGGTTCTAGAAACCTTTAAAGGTTCTGCTCCACTGAGAAGAGGGATTTTGGCAGGAAGTGAATTGATCACACGGATGTGTAAAGCCGTTTGGGTGATAACCCTGTCAGTCAATGAATCAAAAGATAGAAGAAGTGTATATTAGATCAAATGATAGCCCTACTGAAACAGAATGAATGAATGGGGTTCTAGAAACCTTTAAAGTTCCGCTCCACAAAGTTGGGAATAGGGATTTTGGCAGGAAGTGAGTTCATTGCAGGGATCTTTAAGCCGGGTTGGGTGAAAATCCTGTCAGTCAATGAATCAAAAGAGAGAAGATGTGTATATTAGATCAATTGATAGCCTTCATGAAACAGAATGAATGAATGCGGTTCTAGAAACTTTTAAATGTACCACTCCACTAAACTGGGAAGAGGGATTTTGGCAGGGAGTGAGTTGATCTTAAGGATATGTAAAAGACAGGATGGATGAAAATCCTGTCAGTCAATGAATCAAAAGAGACAATATGTGTACAATAGATCAAATGATAGCCCTACTGACACAGAATGAATGAATGGGGTTCTAGAAACGTTTAACGGTACCGCTCCACTAAGCTGGGAAGACATGGGGGAAGCCACTGCTTGTCCTAGGTCGGTAGCATGGAATGTTGCTACCTTTTGTGTTTTGGCCAGGTACTAGGGACCTGAATTGGCCACCGTGATTACGGGCTACTGGGCTTGATGGCCTATTGGTCTGACCTAGGAAGGCTATTCTTATGTTTTTATGCATTCCATGCAGCCAGGCTGGGGCACATAGAAAGGGTACAGGTTCCATGTAGAGAATGACACGGGGAAAAAATCTGTCCCCGTCACTGCACCGTCCCCGGCCCACCATCCTCTGCACCGCCCCGTCACCGCTGTCCCCTTCACCGCCCCGTCACCGCCATTCCCTTCACCGCCCCGCCACCGTC
This sequence comes from Geotrypetes seraphini, assembly GCF_902459505.1. NCBI lineage: Eukaryota > Metazoa > Chordata > Amphibia > Gymnophiona > Dermophiidae > Geotrypetes > Geotrypetes seraphini. The sequence goes on along the minus strand of NC_047098.1, from coordinate 72,098,463 downwards.
ACTGCCATCTCATTCACCGCCCCGTCACTGTCCCCGCAGCATCCATATAAGCTTTAGTACTGCAATATTTAGCTTTTTCCTTTCTTATAAATCAAAGTTCTGGCTGCTGAACTAGAGAAAGAGATGTTCAGCTGGTAGGGCTTTGTTTATAAATTTTTATCAACACAACTAATATACTACTTTATCCTAAAGCAAAAAATAAATAAATAAATAGAATTTTTTTTTCTACCTTTGTTGTCTGGTTTCTGCTTTCCACATCTTCTCATTCACTTCCTTCCATCCACTGTGTGTCTTCTCTCTGCGTCTTCCATTTGCTGTTACTGTGCCTCTCCCTTCACCCCTCCCACAATTGGTCTAGCACCCATCTTCTTCCCTCCGCTCCCCCATAGTCTGGCATCTGTCTTCTTCCCTTCCAGCGTCTTCTCCCCACTCTGCCTTCCACATTTCCCTTCAGGGTCTGTTCCTCTCTACCCTCTTTCAATGTCTGTTCTATTCCTTTCCACCATCACCCTTCCCTCCCTCCTTTACCATCTGTTCATTTCTACCACCCTTCTTTCATATCTTCTATCAGTCCCCCCACCATCACTAGCAGTCTCTCTTCTCCCTTACCATGAGCAAATAGAACTTCTGAAAATTGTATTGCTGAGGCATTATTTCTAATGCCGAGGCATTAGACATCAATTTTATAATTCTTACTGTCTGCTCTGATTTCATTCACAATTTGGTTTGTGTTGTGGCTGAGGATTCCATGAGGCATTTAACCTTTTCCTGTCTCTTGAACTGTGATTTCAAGTTGATTCCTTCAATAATGGAGTCTCACGGCAGTAGCAGTTTTCTCTTTTGGGCTCTTTTGACATTGTTTAAGGGATTTCTTGTACATTGGTGCTGGTCTTCTTTGATGAGGTCACTTTCCCTTTCACTCCCTTCTTTCTTGTGTGAGCCGGGAACACGCGGTCCCCACAGCCCCCACCCGCACGCCGGCTCAATTGTTTAACCAGCTTCCTCTCTCCACCTCACCTTAGTTTGCCGGCTTTCTTTTTTGGAGAGAGGAAGCTGGTTAAACGATCGAGCCGGCGTGCGGGTGGGGGCTGCGGGGACCGCGCGATCCTTGATGTCTCACTGCAGTGACAAGACCATTCACTGCTCCACGGGGTGGTGAATGGCCTTGTCCCTGTTCCCGCAGAGGCTGCTATTTTTCATTCCCCGTTTTGGCGGGTTACCCGCGGCTAAACGCGGTAGCTGCGGGTAAACCGCCATCGTGTCATTCTCTAGTTACATGCAGCCAGGGTGCAGGGGGGTCAGTGAAAGTGGAATATTTCCTGTTTTTCATTGAAGTTAATTCTCTTTCTCTTCTCCACAGCTGAAAAATTTTAAGGAGCACTTGGTAGAGTGTGTAAGGGGGGCCAACATGATGAAGCCCCTGCCAGGAAGAGCCAATGGACCTTTGGTACTGTTAAAGTCCATCCCGATGGAGACATATGTGGGAATCGTATCTCTCCTGAGAACAAAACTGTGGCCCCCAGCCAGGAAATAAGGAGTTCCGTGCTTCTGTAAATTTAGGATTGTAAAGGAAAATCGTGATGCTGCTGCTTCTGGCTTGTTTAAAATTCCCTCTCACCCTGTGCTATGAGGAGACTTGTAGGCAGCGCTCAGGGCAGAATGCATTGTTCCTTTTGTTTGTAACTCCTTTTCTGAGAATTCCTCGTCAGATCTATGTTCCCTGATGATCCTATGATCTCATAAGTACGTATATTTAAAAAACCCGTTATGTAATGTAATGTAATGCAATTTTATTTCTTATATACCACTAATCCGTTAGGTTCGAAGCGGTTTACAGAAAATATACATTAACCCTTTCAGGACCATAAGGATCGTAGGCCAATTTTTGTGGTTTTGACGACATTTCTATGGTAAAAAGGGCTTGCAGATGCCAAAAAATTGATTTTTTTTGTGAAATATCATTATTTTTATTTAAAAAATCACACTTCTGGCTTATGGACAGTGTGGCAAGTGAATCTTCTCGTCAATCTGGCAACGACGCTAATGAATGAATGTCGGAACCAGTTTGTTTACATAAAGGCAGTATCATATGGAATCCGTACATATCAAATTTAGAACTGTAGACTATCCCAATCAAAATTTATAGGATTTTAAAGTTATGGGATAAATATGTCCCTTGGTCCTGAAAGGGTTAAGGATACAATAAGATAAGATAGGTAAAGATAGGTACTTTGAAATTCCCTTACTGTCCCGAAGGCTCACAATCTAACTAAAGTACCTGAGAACAAACAAATTAGCAAATAATAGAGAGGTAAATAAAGATAGAGGAAAAAAAATGAGATATGAAGCATCCTAACGAGAATACATTGAACTCTCAATGCCACACTTTTAAAGCAAAATGTACATTCTAAAAAATAATATAATGGAAAACACTAAATAAAATAAAAATCTAATTTTAAGAATTAAATAAAATATAGAAATGTAAAAAGAAAGGTAAAGGAAGGAATATGAATAGAATGGAATGAGAAATCGTTAAACAATAGAATACTAAGGAAATTTAAATAAAAACTAAACAAATAGAAAAAAAAGAAAAAGATATAATATGCACGATGGAATAAAAGACAGGAAAGACTTAATTTCATTTCCATCAATCATCAAATGTCATCATCGACCTCTACACATCAGCCATGGGTCCGCTTTTTCAAAGCAGTGAAAACATCTCTCAATTTCAGGTCCACTGTCCACCACACTTAACAGCTCTCAGATCACTCCGGCTTCAATTCTCCGCTCCCTGGTCCGGAGCATGCAATTCACTCAGCCAGCCCTCATTCTTGATGGCACCGTCCCTCATAACAGCACTCCAAGTCGACTGCGGGACATCAGGCATGATGAAAAGCCATTCTCCGGACCTCCCATCCTGCTGATGTCGCACTGCCAGTAGGAAATCCGAAGCTGCATCGCTGCAGGGAGCCAGAGTCCATGCTGATCACCTCAGACTTGGCGCATCCGCCTCGACAACCGCCTCCACTTGACGACTCAGTCACCCTCTGTCGACCTCGGCAACGCTCCCCCTCCGACTCTCTACCATCAGCTCCACTTGCCATAGGTCGGTCGCTAGGCACAGCTCTGGATCGCCAAAGTGCAGGAAATATCAGGTGAGAAAGAGGCCAGCTGTCAGGCACAGCTCAGGATCGCCAAAGGTGCAGGAATGTCAGTAAGAACGAAGCCTTTCTGATAGACCAAGAACAACGGTCAAATCAGAACCGTCAGTTCAAAGTTCACAAGTGAAGTCCCAACCAGAATAAAAAATCAAAGAAGATTAAAAAATAACACAGATAAAAATAACAATTAAAAAAAATAAACAAAAACAGCAGGAAAACCCAAAAATAAAAGAGAATAAAGGGAGACAGCATAAATGGTGACTTAATCGGCTGCCATCTTGTTAGAATCTGTTATCCGTTATCTGTTCCTTACTATCAAGGTTTCAAGGTTTCAAGGTTTATTAAATATTTGATGGATCGCTATATCGTTATACAAAGCGATGTACATTAAAATACAATCAGATAAGATAATAAAAACATACAGTTCATTAAAATAATAATGATAACATACAATAAAAACGATAGATTTTAGACAGGACCAACATCAATTGGGAGGAAAGGGAGGTTAAAGTTACATATCGTAAAAAAAAGAAATACATTTAAGGAAAGAACATCAGGGAGGTATTAAAATACTTGAAACGAAAAATTAAAAAAAAATAGGCGAATTTGTATTTTATTATTTATGTATTAAAAATTTTTTTAAAAAGATAAGTTTTAAGAGATTTCTTAAAAGAAGGAACATCTTTTTCATTTTTTATATATTCGGGCAAAGAATTCCACCATTGAGGGCCAACGACCGAAAACATTTCCAATCTACGGGTGCCTATAATTTTCAAAGAAGGGATTACTAATAGGTTTTGGGAAGAAGATCTGAGAGAGCGTGCAGAACAATAGGGGATTAGCATCTTATTGGCCCAAATTCACTAAACCTCCAAATTGTACATGATCCGTTTGCATGCCGGCTGATGAATTAAGTAAAGGACTGCATGCAAATGGGGGACGATCGTTAGCACGCCCCCTACCCACGGCCAGAATGTGTTCTTTCTCCACTTCTATTCAGCATTTTCTCTCTCCTCTGAACTGATATCTGTCTGCCCCCTTCTCTCTCTACCCCACGCCCATCTCCCTCCCCCCCCCCTTCTGCTCACCTTTGCGGGTCACCACTACCTATCTTTCTGCTTTTTTTTTTTTTCAGACAGCGATAAGTAAGATTAGAAATACCCCTCTCCCCAAGAGTGGCAATACCCTATCCCTCCAGCATCAATGACACTTAAGATCAGCATCAGCAACGGCCCTACCGTCTTCCTTCAAATGGCTACGGCAAGTAAGATCGGCTACGGCCCCCCTCCCTCCGGCATCAACGGCATTTAATAGATCGGCCCCCTGGTATCAACAAGTAAGATTGGCAATGCAGTGCTCAGCCCAAAGCTTCTGACGCAGCTTCCTGTTTCCGCCCGAGCAGTTCGCGTCAGAGGGAAAGCTTTGGGCTGAGCACCGCATTGCCGATCTTACTTGTTGTTGATGCTGGGGAGCCAGTTGCCGATCTTTTAAGTGCTGTTGATGCAGGAGGGGGGAACGTAGCCAATCTTAACTGCCCGGGGGAGCCGTAGCCATTTAAAAAAAAAAAAAAAAAAAGGCGAGGTGAAGGGAGATGGTACAGCAGCTGCTCTGTTTGTCCTCCTGTAGCAGGCCCCCCTGAAATTTCAGGCCCTAGGCACGTGCCTCCTGGGCCTATTGATTAATCTGGCCCCGAATGCGTTAGCACATTTTCCTTAAATGTGAGCAACAGAACCAAGTCAAGGTCCATTCCCATGTCTGTTGGCATTCATACACATTTATAACTGGAGGCACCTAGTCTCCTTCCTCTGCCATACTGAAATTGCCTTTTATACTGAGACACCACGGTGAGAGAAGTAGGCACCGTCACATTTTTACATACACTAGTGCACACATGCATATACAGTCATACAAACAGGCACATAGACGTGCATACTCTAGAGGTGTATTGAGGCCAGCAGGGCCGAAATACAGCTCCAGGTTTATAAAATATGATATAAGCAAAATAAAGGTGATTTTTCAAAGTAATGCACAATGAACATGGATGCTAAAGCTCAAGTTGTAGTTTTCCTGCTCAAGAGATCATGAAGCAATGGGCCAGAAATTGCTTAATGATGTCACAAGCAAGGAAACTATAACCTGAACATTTTCATCCATCTTCAATATGCAACCAGTTAGGCAATAGTGTAGCCTTTAGAGCAGTGGTTCTCAACCTGGGGGTCAAACGACCCTTTCACAGGGGTCACCTAAGACCATCGGAAAACACATATTTCCAATGGTCTTAGGCACAGTTCTTCAACTGCCAGTCCGCAGAAGAATTTTCTGCCGGTCCGCAGGGCCGGCACGTCCATCGAGCCCAAGACAGCGTTCTTCAGCCGCTGGTCTATGGTGCGATCGATGCAGTGTCTTCGGGCCAGCTACCTGAGTGCTGCAGTGCAGAAAGCTATGGGAAAAGGCTCCTGCGCCTGAACCGGAAGCCTTCTCTCTGGATAATAGAAGGGCTTCCAGATAAGGCACGGGACATGCGTGAGGAGTCGCTGCTCACGGCTTTGTAACTGCAGCACTCAGGGAGCTGGCCCGAAGACGCCGCGTTGATCGCACCGTAAACTGGTGGCTGAAGAACGCTGTCTTGGGCACAATGGCTGAGTGGAGTAGATCGGGTACAAGTGGATCGATTTTTCACTCCGTCAAAAATTACAAAGACTAGGGGACACTCGATAAAGTTACAGGGAAATACTTTTAAAACACATACGAGGAAATAATTTTTCACTCGAAGAATAGTTAAGCTCTGGAACGTGTTGCCAGAGGTTGTGGTAGCTGGTTTTAAGAAAATGCAACCAGGGTTAAAAGTGAACTGTGTTTTTTTCCTATTTTGAGAGGTTTGGTTTGTGTGTCTTTTGTATTGGTGCAGTTTTGGTATTATGTTGCTGATTTCCTGCACAGGTTTGCTGTCGTCACGCAGAGATCAGCATCGGCTGTATGAACAGTCTGTCAGATTTGATAGTTGGGAGGGTGACTTGGATCTGTGTGGAGATGTTTTGGTTTCTGTGCCTTGTGAGAAGGTAATTATGGTGGTTTTTATTTGAGTTTGTGAAGGATTGTGAAATTCTGGTTAAGGTCTGAAGTTTGGTATTGATGCTGGTAATGTTTAAGAGTCTGAAGAGATTTTTTTGTGATGTTCTGGGAAATGTTTGAGCAGTGCTGATTTTTGGAGATTTTATGAGAAATCCTGTGACAGATTCCTGTGAAATGTTGTAAGAGAATATTGGTGAAAGGAAGTTTTGTAAACAGCTTTGGAAACCTGTTTCTGAGAATATCTGTTGTAAAGTTTATTGAAAATTTGAGTGATTGAAGAAATAGGAAATTCTGGGAAGGGAAAAAGTATAGGGAATATCTGATTGATAGTACCCTAAAGCCATCGGCACAATGTGTGGCAGCGGCGAAAAAAGCAAACAGGATGCTAGGCATAATTAAGAAGGGGATCACGAGTAGATCGGAAGAAGTCATAATGCCACTTTATAGAACAATGGTTAGACCGCACTTAGAATATTGTGTCCAACACTGGTCTCCATACCTCAAGAGAGATATAACTCTGTTGGAGAAAGTGCAGAGGCGAGCCACGAAACTTGTCAAAGGAATGGAGCATTTGAGCTACAAAGAACGACTGTGGAAACTGGGACTGTTTACCCTCAAGAAGAGAAGACTGAGAGGGGATTTGATAGAGACTTTTAAAATATTAAAAGGATTTGATAAAATAGACCAAGAAGCAGCATTGCTAACATTTTCGGATGTGACACGGACAAGAGGTCATAGCCTGAAACTGAGTGGCAGCAGGTTCAGGACAAATGTCAGGAAGTTCTGTTTCACACAGCGGGTGGTGAGTGCTTGGAATGCACTCCCGGAGGAAGTTGTGGCAGAGACTACTGTACTGGGATTCAAACGCAAGTTGGACGCACACCTTCTTGCATATCATATTGAGGGATACAGTAAAGTCGGGTCTCCAAAAAGGAGTACCTAAATGGGCCGCCGCGTGTGCAGAGCACCGGACTAGATGGACCTCGGTCTGATCCGGTGAAGGCATTTCTTATGTTCTTATAGGATTAGTAAGGCTGGTCAAAAAGTGGGGGGTGACTCCAGGGGAGGTTAGGGAGGGCCGTTCTACCTGGGTAACAAGGGTGCTGCAGCAATTCTTCATCGTGGCTCCGAGCTTAAGAGATTGTCCGGGGACCTTGAGGCAGCAGGTGCTCTGGCGTCTTCCCTCTCCCCCCCGCAATTTTTTGACATTGTCTGGTTGGCTTTTCAGAGTAGGCTATACGTGCGTGCTAATTTGAAGTACAGGTCGTTGTCAGATAGTAACTGCCCAAGGGGTAATGCCAAGGAAAACTGGAAACCATGGATCATTTTCTGTGTTCTTGTCCATTCACTTTGGAGGTGGGGAGAAGGGTGGCACGCAGGCTGGGGTTTAGGTATGAGTGCTTTGGGCACCTGTCTTATGCTGATTGGGTCTATGGAGAGAGGTCTTTTGGGGGGGGGGGTTCTTGATTTTGGCTGTCATGAAGTTTTATTTATGGATGGCACGTTGCCAAGTATCCATTCGACAGCAGTTCCTGATGCCCGAGACTGTTTGCAGTGACATTGAGGGTATTTACAAAGTTGCAGAGAATGAGCGAGCCAGGTGTGCTGATGCTCAGTGGCGGACTCTATGGAAGGGGGTGCGCCTTTGGCCCCCATGAATAAGGTGCTATATTGATGCTTGGACTAACCAGATTCATGTTAAGTCAGCTTGTTATCTCGAGATTAGTTACAGTTTGGTTTTCATTGGTCAGTTTATGCTGAGGAGGGATTGTTAGCAGTCAGAAGGTAGGGGATAGAATAGGTTATGGTTTTCTGTATATTACATTACATTACATTACAGATTTCTATTCCGCCATTACCTTTCGGTTCAAAGCGGATTACAAAAAGAGTTATGGAAGAAGGGTTACAACGTTAGATCAGAGAAGGTTTCCAAGAGAGGGAAAAGTAGGATCTGGGGTTAGGGAGGGGTTGGTAAGAGGGGGGTTAAGCTTTATTATATGTATTTCTGACTGCTTTTATTTTTGTACTGCTGTGATTTGTATTTTGTTCTGAGTTTTTTTTTATAAATAAAAGAACAATCCAGTCTGCCCAACCATACACGCTCTATAAATTAACAGTTTAATTTCTGGGCAAGAAACCCAGAGCTCTGTCCGGTAGTGTGTTTAGGTTCTATCTTCTAGAGTCTCTGTCAAAGCTCACTAAACCATCCCAGCCTTCGAAGCCCTCCGCAGCCTGTCCTCAACTGTCTGCCCGGTACTGGCCTTCCTGCAATATATACCCATTATTTTCTGATTAGAGATCCTCTGTGTTCATCCCATGCTTGTTTGAACTGTCACCATTTCTCTCTCCACCGTCTCCCCCGGGAGCGTATTCCAGGCATCAACCACACTTTCTGTAAAGAAAAATTTCCTAACATTACTCTTGAGTCTACCACCCCTCAACTTCAAATTATATCCTCTAGTTTTACCATTTTCCATTCTCTGGAAAATATTTTGCTCTACGTGCGGGCAAGACGATAAACACCCGGGGGCAGCAGAGGAAAACACTGCATCGCCCTCAACCGGAGCCACACAAAATATTTCACAGGGCCGCAAGTTGGACACCCCTGCTCTATGTTAATACCTTTCAAGTATTTTGAACATCTGAATCATATCTCCCCTATCCCTCTTTTCCTCTAGGGTACACATATTCAGGGCTTCAAGTCTCTCCTCATAGTCTTTTGGTGCAAACTTCCTAACATTTTTGTCGCCTTTCTCTGGATCGCTTTTAATCTACTGGATACGCTTCTGCTCCTCTCTCTCTATGTATGTGTATATATATATATATACACACATACATATACACACAGCTTAGCATCCTTCTGGCAACAGCCACCGCCTTGTCGCTCCAAAGTCCCTCTCCCCATCCGTGCATATTAGCCTCTCACCTCCCAGCACATATGGCTCCTTCCGATTTCTAAACCTCAAATGCATTACTCTGCATTTCTTTGCATTGAATTTTAGTTGCCAGATATTAGACCATTGCTTTAACCTTTGCACCAGGGGGGAGAAACTTTGCAGTCGGCTCCCTGATACCCTGAGGGCTCAAGCCTCTGATCAATCAGCAGGCAAGCCAGCTTCCAGGGGAACGGATCCTGAGCTCCTGAAGAGACACCGAGCAAACTGTTTCCCAACTACGTAGGACTGTGTCCTTTCCTCAGCGGAGTAAGCCCAAGAAGGGGACCTCCGAACACCAAAGCCATGAGGAAAATTTGAAGACAGATGGCAAAAATATCTGAAAATAATATAAAGAAGCAGAGCAGACCAGAACACACACCTTCTGAGTTTGTTTGCAGAAGGAAAAACTGAAGAGTGACACACTTCTGCAGATTCACGACTAACGGAAGCAACAGCTATTGTATGGAATCCTATTTCAAGACTTGCAGCAGTGCTATGAAAGACTAAGGAGGTCACATTTAGGGGCTTACCCCAGGTTTGTGGCTCTTCCACCTTATTCAAGGTTCTGAGCACTAGCAAGAGTCACTTTAAATGGTGAGGTACCCTTATGTGTATAGGGTTATTAACTACAGAAGAGCCAGTTCGTATGGGGGAGGGGGAAAGAGTAGAGGTTCAAAAAGAAAAATAAACTTGTATTTCCCAGTTATAGTCCAAAAATAACTCTTTACATCAATGCATTGGTCCATAGATTCCAAACTACTTTTAAAATACTTTCAAGCAGTTGGATACAGTCTCTTGCTGGCAATCACTTCTGGCAGCTTTAGACTGGATCCGCCTCTGAACTCTTTGGATGCAGAGCTCAGGTCCGAAGGGACCTCCTTCCACAATGACTGTTGGCTGTGGTCCCTCCCAACTAGGACCCACAATCCAGTCTATGGCAAAACCCCAAAAGGAAAAGGTCTCGAAACTGCCATAGCCTAGAAACTCTGTGGTTCGTACTCAAAAGAAATGCAAGGAGCCTGCACAAGCCGCTAAGGCTTCCAGTAACCTTTCTTTTGCCTTAAGGTTACAAGATAACCAGCCCATTAACTAGCACCACCAGTCTCAGCCTAACTTCCCTTAAATCCCATCGGTTTCCATATCCCACTGGTCAAAAACACCATTTCCCTCTTTAAAATCCATGGCTTTTTCCTGGTCCAAAAAATCTTCACTATCTGAAGCTTCCCTCATGCATTCATCTAACATTTCAGCTTCCATAAAGTTAGTTCTGACCTGGGGGTTAGGCTGAGGTCTGCTGCTGCGTGTCCTTGGAACCAGTCTCCTGTCTCCATTCTGCTTCCTCTCCAGTATGGGTTGGTTCAGTGGCTGCTCCCCTCTGAGCACTGCTGCTGGTCCTTATAAGCCTCAGGATAATAAGCAACAGGTGTGATTTGTTCCTGGCTAAATTGATGACTGGAATGTTCCTGGTGTTGCCTGGAATTGTGTCCCCCATGAATGTTAGGAGATGTGTGGGGCATCCTCCCCCTAGGAACAATATCCTGAGTACTTTTAGTTCCCCTTACCCCTTGTTCTCCCTTCTCTAATTCCGGTGAAAACAAATAGGTACTTCCTTGCTCTTCACTGAACCTTCCTTGTCTGGCCGTAGTTCTGGGCTGAGGTGTTGGTGTGGGTAGTGTTTTATCTCTTTGGGAGAGTAGTTTCTCCTGCCTAGCCCTAGGCATCGGCGTCCTTTCACTACCCGGCTCAGTCGCAGGGCCTACCCCGTGACACACTCTCTAAAGTTAAAAGGGGATAGACTCCGTACAAACCTAAGGAAGTTCTTCTTCACCCAGAGAGAGGTAGACAACTGGAACACTCTTCCAGAGTCTGTTATAGGGGAAAACACCCTCCAGGGATTCAAGACAAAATTGGACAAGTTCCTGCTAAACTGGAACGTACGCAGGTGAGGCTGGACTCATTTAGAGCACTGGTCTTTGACCTAAGGGCCACCGTGTGAGCGGACTGCTGGGCAAGATGGTCACTGGTCTGACCCAGCAGCTGCAATTCTTATGTTCTTCTGGCACACCAACTGGCTGGCCGATCATACAACTAGCGACTGGTGAGGACCAGTCACTTGTGCTAAAACCCTGCTCTCTGCCCCGACTCTCCTGCCCTTCCCCACAGTGCAAGCCTGTGGTTTTAACCCACGGGTTTAAAGCATGTTAAAACCACAGGCTCGCAAAGTAAAAAAAAAACCAATAAAAGTAAAAAAAGAAAAAAACTTGGGCACGAAGGGCCAGTGTATGCACAGACCATCTACAGTCAAAGAAGATGGTCTGCGCATGCTCAAGGATCGTTCTCTAGCGATCCGTGTGGTCTGAGGGAGGCATACCAAAGATCGCCTCCATTTTCATGCAGGCCTTTAGTGAATTGGTCGGCCTGCATGCAATCGGGCACAGATCTCAGATTGGTGAATCTAGCCCTTACTCACCAACAGGCACAGTAACATTCACAAAGGCCTTTATCCTTCCTACATTCCATACCGATCAAGACGCATTAAAGGATACAGTCCAAGTGCTTTTCATGTCCTCCTATTGGAGATCCACAAGGCCAAGCAGAAAACACCTCATCATTTCCCTTGTCTTCCTACTTAGCAGCTAGACAGATAAGATACATGAAGTTTGAAGAAAACACCATGGATTAGCCACCCTCACATAGAAATGAAATACCATATCCCATGGTGGTAGTGCATCTGGTACAAGGTAGCCAACCACAAGTCTTGAAGACATGGCTTATGCCCAAGATATCTGCTGGAATTTCAACTCTTCTATTTATTACCATGAATTTCAGGCACAATGTGCTCAGAGACTTGAGGCCAAATTTCATAAGCTACAACTCAAAGGATGGAAAAAGAAATTAAATAAGCACTGCCTCATTTTATATTCAAATAATTTTTATTAAAGATGAAGTAAAAAGAAAAACCTTACAAACACTTCCAAGAATTTTCAGGGAAAGACAACAATTCCCCCCACCCCCCAAACTCCCCCGCCTACCTTCCCTATCAGGGTCACTCAGTACATGACAGAACAGAACTAACAAATACAAAGCTGGCATCAAAGATTCAAAATGCAGATCCTTGCCAAAGGACTCATAATGTTCCAGAATGGTTCCCACACTTGTTGAAAGAAGCGCCCCCGAGAGGAGGAGAACTCTGCAATGTCTCTGTGCTCCCACATCAGAAAGGAAATCACTGAAGTCCTCCACAGTGATAAATACGGAGCTTCTGCATCAAACCACTTTAGAAGAATGCACTTCAACGCGAGTGCCAAGGACCATTTAAGAAACGTAGCAGTACCCCTCTGTTGGGGATGGTAACTGGGAATAATACGAAAAAGTAGTAAAGGAGAGCGACGTAGTTTTATCTTCCAAATGCGTTCTATAAAGATGAAGATGCAGTCCCAAAAAGCCACAACCAAAGGGCAAGACCACAACATATGTTCTAAACTCGCTTCTGGAAAGGAACAACGAGGGCACTGAGCCAATGCCTGAAAACGAGCCAAAAATGCTCTTTTAGGAGAAATATAGAGACGCAGCACCACTTTGTAGTGTTGCTCCCAAAATGTCATATATTTCCGATAAACAAATAATTTCTTGACAGCAATTGAGACCACATCTTCAGGTAGCAAAGTTTGCAGATCACGGGCTCAAGCATCCCGGAGCTGAATTTAATCAAGCAAAGGGGATTCATCCTTCAAATGTTGGTGGTGAAATTTAAGTGGAACCAATTGTTGAGCACCAATCGTATAAGCGGTGGACAACAATTTATGCCGACCCGCAGCTCGATCTTCCAAAGGCAAAGATCGAATGTAATGTCGGATTTGGAAATAGGCAAACTCATCAGTAGGCAGTAAACCAAATTCAGTTTGTAATTGGGCAAAAGATTTAATAGTCCCATCATCCGCCACCAATTGAAACAAGTAACGAATCCCATTTGCTTCCCAACGGAGAAAAGCTGCAGAATCCATACCAGGAAGAAAGGAAGGGTTGAGACAAACAGGTAAAAAAGGAGAAGGTCAAGACGAGACACCGTGAAAGTGGCATATCCAAGTCCAAACTCACCTCAAAGCACCATGTAAAATAGTACGAGGGAGATGCCCCTTAGGTTCAGAGGAGACGCCGTGGAGATATGCGCTAAAGTGTAAGGTCTGAAAAAAGGAAAGTTCCAAAGGTGTATTAGTAAAGTAAGTAGTACCACGAAACAGATCATTAATATGAAGCATACCACAACCAAAAGTTAAAAAATGGAGATTCAACAAACCTAAGCCTCCCTTATACCATGGCAGTGCCACTCGCCGATACGAAAGACATGCCCGCTTACCAGACCACAGCAAACGTTGTACCAACCGAATGAGGCGTTGCTCGTCCCTATGCGTCAGATAAAGCGGTAACACCTGAAAGACATAAAGCCAACGAGAAACTACCACCATATTGTAGAGACTAACTCGACCTATGAGAGAAAGCAGGTATCCCTGCCAAAGCCACAGTTGAGTAGACAAGTCGCGCAATAAGAGTCCAACATTTAAGGCATATAAATGCGACAAATCCATAGGTAAAAGAAAATCAAGATATTTAAGGTGAGAATCAGCCCATTGCAACGGAAAGAGCCCAGGCCAGTTAGTACGAATCTCCAAGAAAGATGGTAGCACCAAAGATTTCTCCAAATTAAGGGACAAGCCAGAATAAAATCCAAACTCGGAGATCAAATCTAAGGCCGTCGATAAGTACCTCACAGGATTGGTGAGAACTAAGAAAATATCATCTGCAAAGGCCAAAGTTTTAATTTCCCTATCCCCAATATGCAACCCACTCACCTGATCAAATAGACGCAAAGTAAAAAGAAGAAGCTCTAAAGTAAGAAGGAATAAGAGTGGAGAGAGGGGGAAACCTTGGCAAGTGCCCCATAGAATAGGAAAAGAATCAGAGCAGGTGCCATTTACCAACAAAGAGGCCCGGGGGTTAGCATGAAGAGCCCAAATCACATCAAAATAAAGGCCTCGGATACCAACATATTCCAAAGTAGAAAATAGAAAGGACCAATGAACACTATCAAAGGCTTTAGAGGTGTCCAGACTAACAAAAAGAGCAGGAATACGATGATATTGACAATGAGACATAGCAAGTAAAACCTTACGCACATTACACACCGATTGGCGTCCACGAACAAACCCAACCTGATCATCATGAATCAGAGAGGGAAGAAAGGAAGCCAAATGCTCAGCCAACAAACACGAGAAAAGTTTAAGGTCCACATTTAACAAAGAAATAGGGCGGTAAGATCCAGGATCATCCCCTTTCTTTCCCGGTTTCTCAAGTAAAGTAATAAGGGTTTCATTAGCGAAACGGGGAAAAGAGCCCCTTTGTACAGCCTCATTAAAATAACACAGTAGGGGACCACAGAGCTGAGGCAACAGCATCTGGTAAAATTCTCCCGAGAAGCCGTCGGAACCCGCTACCTTTCCCGATTTTTGTGCTTTAATAGCTTTCTGAAGTTCAACAGCCCGAAATGGTTGATTCAGGCAATCAATCGCACCCTCTAGCAGACGAAACATCCCTGACGATTGTAAATAATCTTCTATAAGAGCCAAAGGCACATCAGAAGGCGAAACATATAACTTAACAAAATAATCATATAGAATCTTTGCTACAGCAGTCGTCTGGGAAACCATTTCTCCTCCGTCATTGCGAAGGGCCAAAATCGGTTTGTGACAATGTTGTGTATCAATCATGCGAGCCAATAAACGGCCAGTCTTATAACCAAAATGTTGAAATCGATAAGTATGATAAGAGGTCCATTTCTGGATACGAGAATGAAGGAGCGAGTTAAAGGATGCCTTGGTCGTCAAATACTGTTCTCTAGTTATAGGCGAAGGCTTAGAAGTATGTGCCCACTTGGCCACCCTCAAAGCTCTTTCCAGCACAATGATGCCCCTATTTAATTGGCGGGTCCGAGAACAAGTATACGAAAGTATATGCCCCCTCAAGACCGATTTAGCTGTTTCCCAAAACAAAATGGGATCCGCCTGATGTTGAGAATTATGATGTAAAAAATCATCTCATTGGTCTAACAAAAATTTTTAAAAATCAGAATCCTGAGCTAAATATTGAGGAAATCACCAATTGAAAGTTCTAGTGTAAGTAGGGTCCAAGTGAATATCTATCCAAATTGGAGTGTGATCTGAAATGCAGAGGGCCAATCTGGGTAGCCAGCACATGAGGAAAAAGTTCTGAAGAGGAGAACAAGTAATCTATTCTCAACCACGTATTATGGGCTCTGGAGAGATGGGTAAAATCTCGAACTTCAGGGTACAAGAGACGCCAGGGATCAACCACCGGCAGTAAAGAACAAAAGTCTGCCAGAAGCTGTCCCCGAGTCCCCAAGGGTGTAACCGGCCTAGACGATTTATCCATATCAGGATCAGAAACAAGATTAAAGTCTCCAAGTATTAACAAAGGGTCGGACAAATAGCGAGAACGAAGAATAAGGAGGCGTTGAAGAAAAGAATATTTAGCAACATTAGGCCCGTAAACCCCTAAAAGCAAATACAATTTAGCACCCAAAGAAATACGAAGTAGGAGATGACCATCAGCGGCCTTATCCAAAACCTGGACCCCGAGTGGAGATGATTTCCAGATTAAAACCGCTATACCCCTATGTCTGCCAGAGAAGGAAGCAAAATGCACCTCATCCACCCAAGAGCGGCACAGTTTAAGATGTTCAGCGTCAGTTAAGCAGGTCTCTTGAAGGCATGCGACATCAATTTTATGACGTTGTAAATTTGCTAAGATCTTAGTTCTTTTAATGGGTGAGGTAATGCTTCTGACATTCCAGGAGGCAATCCTAAAAGCAGAACTCATACAGAAGAAGAAAAAGGGGAAAAGAGGATAAATCCTGGCAGGGAACTACAGATACACACTCCAGGAGCCCAGCCCCTACCCCCGGAGTATCTGTGAGGCAGATAATGTATACACAGAGATAGCACAGAAAGGGAACCGTAGGAACACAGTCCAGTAACAAAGCATAGAAAAAAATAGATGCCATGACAACAGAAGAGAGTAATCCCAATCCTCCAAACAACCATCCCACAAATAACACACCTGCCATCAGTAGAAGTCCCAATATAGCAATAGAGAATTCTCCACCAAACCCTCCACCCATCCCCCAGCCCCCATCACCCCTCCCCCCTCCCCCACCCCCCAAACCCCAACAGAACACCCACTTCTCTCACTCCCGAACCAGGAGCAAAGGAAGTCGAGGCCACGTGCACATGTGTTCCGCCCCCGGACTTCAACCGCTCCAAGTCAGACTAGCACCAAACTCATCCATACATCACAAACACCCCCCCATACACACTGGTTGCAAAAGAAACTCCCCCCAAAACACTCATACCCAGCCATCCAGAAAACCCCAAGCAACAAGAAAGATCAAACAGAATAGAGACCCACAAACACTCAAGAACCCGAGACATAACCCATCCGCCATGCAATCCCCCAGATCAAATCAACACTCTCCCCATCAGAAAAGCCCAGCCATGAATACTAGGAATCGCACAATAAGGGTGCCTAGACCCAAACCACCAAGAAAAGAAAGAGCCCGAAAGTCCACCAGTCAATCAGCCGAAGTGGATTCTACAGCTTCAGATGGTAAAGAGTTGCAATAAGCACCAGCCACCACCACGGTTTCAAAAGTGTGCCACCCAGATGATGTAAAAACTCGCAGCAAAACCGGGTAGGCCAAAGTAAAGCGGAGTTTCTTCTGAGATAGTGAAGCACAAATTAGTGAAAAGGAACGTCGTTTTTCCAGCAAGGACGAAGAATAGTCTTGAAACAGGCGAATGTGTTGGCCATCATACTGCAAATCGTCGCGATGCTGCCGGTAGCACTGCATTAGAGCCACCTTACATGCGTAGTTATGGATCTTAGCAATAACTACACGAGGTCGTTGACGATCATCCGTTCTCTGTCCAAGCCGGTGCACCCTTTCCATTCGAACTGGGCCCACGCTGGCTGGAAGAGACAAAGAGGCTTGGAGCCACTGTTCTAGAGTAGAGGCCAGGCGGGAGTCAGATATAGACTCGGGCAGCCTGATGATACGGATGTTGTCCCTGCGGGAGAAATTTTCCAAATCGTCCAGCTTCTCCGTTGCTAACGCAGAGAATAGAAGCCTTCCGTGTGAGTAACCGCCGTTTCCTCAATCTCGGCCACTCTCACCTCTAATTCTCTGGTGCGACGAGAAACCTCGGAAAAGAGAGCTTCCAAACTAGAAAGCTGCCCAGAGAGCTGGCTAAGGCGGGGCTCCAAGGCTTGGACAACCACAGCGGTGATTTCACAAGCCGAGCCATGTCCCGAGGAAGTGGATGAGTCCCCAGGAGGCCCGCCAGCTGGTTCAACTTTTCACAGTCTTTATCTTTTTTGAGAGTTTTGGAGCTCATTGCGGTGGAGGGTCGAAATAAGTATTTGTCCAAACAAGCTCCAGAAAGCAGAAAAGACAAGAAAATCTCCAAAAGAATATTCAGGTTAGAGCGGCAAAGGTCCGGGGGACAGGAGCTCCGCACAAACACGTCCATCTCAGCTCGCCACATCACGTGACCTACCGCCTCATTTTATAAGCTGGATTTTAGTGGGGGGATCAGGATGAGGAGATTGTGGCCTCCACAGCTCCCCTACCTTCCTCTTCTAGAGAGGTAAGCTCACTGACAATTTATATGACAAATTGTTTTACCCCCTCCCTTTATCTTTGAGCTCTAACTTTTAAAACCTAGTTATACGTTTGTGCTACCATTAAAGGAAATCAGTTTAGGCTATTTAAAGTTCCATCTTGAGTGAAATGGTGTGGTGGCCATGTTAGTCTTCTTTCCAAGATAAGGTGATGAATGTCGGTAACAAAAATCTTATACACGAATACACGAGTACTTGGAGAGAACCCCCAGGAAATAGACTTTAGTACTGGTCGACAAGTCAATTAAGCCGTCTGTGCAAAGCGTGGCGGTGGCGAAAAGGGCGAACAGAATGCTAGGAATGATTAAGAAGGGGATCACAAATAGATCAGAGAAGGTTATCATGCCGATGTACCGGGCCATGGTAGACCCTCACCTGGAATACTGCATCCAGCAGTACATGAAGAACGACACGGTACTACTCGAAAGGGTCCAGAGAAGAGTGACTAAAATGGTTAAGGGGCTAGAAGAATTGCCGTACAGTAAGAGATTAAAGAAACTGGGCCTCTTCTGACTGAGAGGGGACATGATCGAAACATTCAAGATAATGAAGGGAATAGACTTAGTAGATAAAGACAGGTTGTTCACCCTCTCCAAGGTAGAGAGAACGAGAGGGCACTCTCTAAAGTTAAAAAGGGATAGATTCCGTACAAACGTAAGGAAGTTCTTCTTCACACAGAGAGTGGTAGAAAACTGGAACGCTCTTCCGGAGGCTGTTATAGGGGAAAACACCCTCCATGGATTCAAGACAAAGTTAGACAAGTTCCTGCTGAACCAGATCGTACGCAGGAAAGGCTAGTCTCAGTTAGGGCACTGGTCTTTAACTTAAGGGCTGCCACGTGAACAGACTGCTGGGCACGATGGACCACTGGTCTGACCCAGCAGTCAGACCAGCAGTCAGACCAGCAGTCAGACCAGTCATTAATTCTTATGTTCTTATACATACATATGGGTTACAGTTGGTTGACATAGAATGAGGCAGTTTAGAGGCATTGAAAACTTGGTTATTAATATAGATTTACACAGTATTTTGGAGAATTACTGCTTTACAATATACAGTGGTACCTCGGTTTATGAGTGCACCGGTTTGCAAGTGTTTTGCAAGACGAGTAAAACATTCGCAAACTTGGTGCCTTGTAAACCGAGCTTGCTTCGCTGTACGAGCGCCCCCCCCCCCCCCCGCGAACCGGCACCTTCCCCCCCTGCGAACCGACACCTTCCCCCCCCTGCGAACCGGCACCTTCCCCCCCTGCGAACCGGCACCTTCCCCCCCCTGCGAACCGGCACCTTCCCCCCCTGCGAACCGGCACCTTCCCCCCTGCGAACCGGCACCTTCCCCCCCTGCGAACCGGCACCTTCCCCCCCTGCGAACCGGCACCTTCCCCCCCGCGATCCGGCACCCCCCGCCGCAACCTGAGGTCCCCCAACCCACCCGAACCCTCTTCTTACTTCCGGTGTAGCCTCCGCATCGGCACCAGCATTTCCTGTGCGTTGGTGCCGGTGCCCGAAAATCATGCTGAAGGCCCGGCACAGGAAGCAAATTTTCGGGGCACCGGCACCAACGCACAGGACATGCTGGTGCCGGTGCCAATGCCGATGCGGAGGCTACACTGGAAGTAAGAAGAGGGTTCAGGTGGGTTGGGGGATCTCAGGTCGCGGCGGGGGGTGCCGGTGGTGGCGGGGGGGAGTGCCCGATGGCGGCGAGGGGGTGCCGGATCGCGGTGAGGGGGTGCCGGTTCGCGGGGGGGGGCCTTTGGGGGGAGCAATGCCGGTTCTCGTGGGGGGGGGTGGAACAGCGCTGCTGGCCTCGGGGGGGGGGAAGGTGGGGGGTGGGAACATATCAAAGCAAGTTTCCCTTGCTTCCTATGGGGAAACTTGCTTTGATATACGAGCATTTTGGATTACGAGCATGCTCCTGGAACGGACTATGCTCGTAATCCAAGGTACCACTGTATTTGAATACTTGTATATATGTATGGAAAGGGTTCACAGTTAAAGTCCTGGGTAAGTAGGTGGGAAGGAAGAGGGATTTGTTCCGAGATGTTTGGGGATTGCATAGAAGAAAAATTGTGTACTGGTATGCTGATCTTTGTTTTGAATTTAAAAAAAGAAAAGAAATACAAATGGAAATAAAGAAGTAAATACAAAAAAAGATAAATGGGGGTGGGGTGGGGCAGGGGGGCCCAGTGTACTTGTGTGCCTAAGGGCCTTCGAACAATTAATCCTGCCCTGCTTACAACATTGTGTAAGTCATGTATGCCCATTCTGTATTTACAGAACTGCAGTTACGCCAGGTCTGTAAGGCACGTCGATAGAATAGGCTCTCACCATGTGGCATTGAAACACCTAAAAGTACATCCATACAATTCAATAGAGAAGAGGAAAAGTCCCAAATGATGTCTCTCAATTATGTCATTCAACATAAAAATGCTATTATACTGGATTTTTTAATTGCAGATTAGAAAGAAAATACAGAGCTGAAAATATGCACAACATGTATAGATGTACATGTTTTCAGGTCTGCAGGCTTGATCACAAGGGTCTGCATGCGACTCCTGCATCCTCCGAGTGGTCACAGTTATGGAAGTTCCAGAGGATGTGGGAACACTGCAGTAGGGAAGTTTCATTGCCACGACATTTCACATTGTCAAAGAAGATATAGCCATTGCCTGGACCATAGTGTGCCTCTTCCCAAGCTTCCAGGGCAGTGCCACAGCCCATTTGCCTGCAAACAACCCTGGCATCCTTGAGGTCCCACGCATCATCACATACTGTCCCCCACTGCAGTAGGAAAAAGATCTCCAACCGACCTTCACACCTGTGGCTGCCGTTCACCAGACGAAGTGATCCTGTGGAGTACAGAAATGAAAAAAGCTGCTACCCAATTTTCAGATTACGCTGACTGGACAGGCTGATCCAGACCTGGGTTTCATACCATGGCATGCATGCAGAAATGCCAAGTTAGCACGTTCCAGTTTAGAGATTTGGGGATAGATTTCTGGCCATCTCCGTCCTGGTTCATTATGGGACTTGCAGGATTGATTTCAATTGGCAGGATCAGGCACTACAAATCTCATGCTGCTTTGGGGGTGTAAGTTTAAAACCAGGACTATCCTAAACTCTCCCGCTTGGAACAGAGTAACTTGGCATTTCTGTGAATGCACCTGCAGTTCCAACATACCTAAAAGCTGAACTATATGTCCATGTCTGTTCCAAAAAATATGGAGCTATTCTATCAATCAGTGTGCTCATGTATAAGTAGTTGATGCCTTCTACCTCTTATTGGCCCCCTTTATTAACCTGCATTAGGGTTTTTTTTTTTATCTTGAGTTGCTGCATACATATTTAATATTTCATTTTAGAGTGGATCCCTCTAAAAAGCTGAGGCGAAACATGTCGGGTCCAACCGCAAAACTCTAAATAAAAAAGAGAAAGATACACTACCATAAAATAAGTGAAAGTTTTAATTAAAAACTAAAATTTAAAGATTAAAATAAGTATAGTAAATTGAGAACTTTACGTGGAAAGTCACATAAATGTAAAAAGCTGTTAAGCCTTTGACCAGTGAGGATTGGCACAGTAAGCTCCCAGTGAAATATATTATATGGATGGAGGAGTGGTGGTTCTGAGGTCTATGGCTAAGGTGACCATACGTCCTGTTTTCAACGGGACAGTCCCGTTTATGGGCTGACCGTCCCGTTGTCCCGACCCACCGCTTCGGGACACCAAAATGTCCCGTTTTCAGGGACAGCGTCCCGAAACTGTGCGCGGGGCACCTAGGAACGGCCACGATCACTTTCCCCTCCCTGCCGCGCCGATTGAAATGCTGGGCCGCTGCCGCTGCTTCTTGGCTTCTTTCCCGACGTCAATTTTGACGTCGGAGAGGAAGTTCGGGGCCAGCCAATCGCTGCCTGACTGGCCCGAACTTCCTCTCCGACATCAAAATTGACGTCAGGAAGAAGCCAAGAAGCAGCAGCGGCGGCGCCCCAGCGTTTCAATCGGCGCGGCAGGGAGGCAGACAGGCAGGCAAGTGGCGGTACACGGACGGGCGGGTAGGGGGTTTGAATCCGTGGGGGAGGTTGAATCTGCGGGGGGGGGGGGGGGAGGTTGAATCTGCGGGGGGGGGTTGAATCAAGCATTGAAAGAGGGAAGGAAGTAGGCAGGCAGATTAGGCTTCGGGGGAGGGACAAAGGCAAGAGAAGACATAGGAAGGAGGCACTGGGGGCACCTAGGGGACACAGGACAGGCATGGGGGCACCTATGGACATGGGAAGGAGGCACTGGGGGCACTAAGGATACAGGACAGGCACTGGGGGCAATATGGACATGGGAAGGAGGCATTGGGGGCACTATGTACATGGGAAGGGGCACTAGGGACACAGGACAGGCACTGGGGGCACTATGGACATGGGAAGGAGGCATTGAGGGCACTAGGGACATGAGAAGGAGGCACTGGGGCACTAAGGACCAGTGGCGTACCTAGGGGGGGGCGGGGGGGTGCGGGCGCCCCGGGTACCAGCCCTAAGGGGGTGTTCCGGCCTTGCCGTTCAGTCCCCCGCCACCCACCGAAGGGACCGCTCGCCCCCCTGGCCTCCCCGCCACCACCTATGAACAGCCGCAGCAGGATCGCGAAGTCAGCGTCAGCATCCCTGCGCTGCTTCCTACGACGCGATCCCGCCCCTCCTCTGACGTCAGAGGAGGGGCGGGGACCGTGGCGCAGGAAGCAGCAGGGATCGCTGACGCTGACTTCGCGATCCTGCTGCGGCTGTTCATAGGTGGTGCCGGAGGCCAGGGGGGGCGAGCGGTCCTTCGGGGGTGGCGGGGGACTGAACGGCAAGGCCGGGAACACCCCCTTAGGGCTGGTACCCGACGCTGACTTCGCGATCCTGCTGCGGCTGTTCATAGGTGGTCGCGGGGAGGCCAGGGGGGCGAGCGGGTCCTTCGGGGTGGGTCGGGGCATCAGGCCTTCAGGGTGGGGCGGGCGGGCAGGCAAGCAGGCTTTCAAGGGGGAGGGGGGTGACAGGCAGGCAAGGCAGGCCTTCAAGGGGGGACAGGGCCTTCGGGGGGGGGGGTGCAGACATTCAAGGGGTGCAGGCCTTCAAGGGGGGCAGGCAGGCCTTCAGGGGGGTGCAAGACCTTCGGTGGGGGGGTGTAGGCCTTTGGGGGGGTGCAGACCTTCAAGGGGGTGCAGGCCTTCAAGGGGGGAAAGGCAGGCAGGCCTTCAAGGGGGGGGACAGGCCTACAAGGGGGGGGGACAGGCCTACAAGGGGGGGGGGGGCAGGCCTTCCAAGGGGGGGTGCAGGCCTTCAAGGGGGGGTGCAGGCCTTCAAGGGGGGTGCAGGCCTTCAAGGGGGGCAAGGCAGGCAGGCCTTCAAGGGGGGGACAGGCCTACAAGGGGGGGGGGACAGGCCTACAAGGGGGGGGACAGGCCTACAAGGGGGGGGACAGGCCTTCAAGGGGGGGTGCAGGCCTTCAAGGGGGGGTGCAGGCCTTCAAGGGGGGTGCAGGCCTTCAAGGGGGAGACAGGCCTTCAAGGGGGGGAAAGGCAGGCAGGCAGGCCTTAAAGGGGGGACAGGCCTACAAGGGGGTGGGACAGGCCTTCAAGGGGGGGACAGGCCTTCGGGGGGGTGCAGACCTTCAAGGGAGTGCAGGCCTTCGGGGGGGGGTGCAGTCCTTCAGGGGTGGGGTTTAGGCCTTCAGAGGGGGACAGACCTTCGGGTGGGAGGTAAAGTCCTTCGGGGGGTGCAGGTCTTCAGGGGTGGGGTGTAGCCCTTCGGAGGGGGGACAGACCTTCGGGGGAGGGGGGTCCTGGTGTAAAAGTACACAGAGGGAGAGAGGGAAGGGGGGGTTCAAAGATACATGCATATGCCAGACTTTGGGGGCTAGAAATAATGGGTCTAAAAACAGAGGAGTGGGAGAGAGATGGTGCATAATGGGATTTAGGGAGGGAAGGAACAGAAAGGGAGAGAACTTGGAAACAGGGGATGGTGTGGAGGGGGGATAGAGATACTGGATAGGAGGATAGTTGGGAACAGAAAGGGAGAGATGGTGGATCCTGGGGTGGTGGGGAGTTGAGAAAAGGTGAATCTGTGGATGGAGACAAAAAAAAGGAAAGATGCCAGATCTCCGGGAGAGGGAAGGGAAACGGAAGGGGAGAACAGAGATGGCAGACGGATGGTTAGCACGGAGAAAGGAGACCCTGGCAAGCAAGACAACAAGAGCCTGGGACCAACAAGATTTGAATATTGATCAGAGAACAAAAGGTAGAAAAAATAATTTTATTTTCTGTTTTGTGATTACAATATGTTAGATTTGAAAAGTGTACATGAGACAGCTTGAAATGGGAACTTTTCTATTTTTGTGAATGGCAAGGGTGAGTTCAGTTAAAATATATGCTTTATAAGAAAATATAATAATGTGTTTTATAAAGTTTATAAGCATTGCTGGCATACTCGGTGAGGTGTTCCTAGTGTTGGTGGTGGTGGTAGCATGTCAGTGTGTTGAGAGGAAGAGGTAGTCTGGGAAATTCTGCTGAGCAAACTCTGGGCCCATTTCCACCCCCAGTTAGTCCACTCCACTCAACTGGTTCACACACTGAGTGGGTCTTTGGGTGTTATTTCTGGGTAGTTGTTTTAGAATCTCTTCCAGTGGTTTGTCAGTATCTCCTTCTGGTCCAAGGAAGGAAACTTTGTCAACCTTAGCATTGACCTTCAGAATATGTTTGTAACAGCGCTGCTTGTGTGGCATTAGGCTATGTAGTGATCGAAAGAAAAAAACAGACCTTTGCACATTTTTGCACTATATGGTGGGTGTATGAGGAGATTCATTTCCTGCACAGTTAAGTCCATTTTTTCTACTGAATAATAGTATAGGTACAATGAAAGTAAATAGCAAAAATGTTTGAGTAGATAATTAAGGAAATCTTTTTCATATTGCTTGCTTATGGACTGGGAAAAAAGACTGTTAAAGCAAATGTCTCCAGAACTGCTTTAATGGAAAAATGTGATTTTTTTTTTTTAAGTACTTTGTGAAATTTATTGTTGTTGTGAAATTTATTGTTATACTTTGTTTAAACTTAAAAAGCGGTGTCATTAACAGTGAATCTAATCGAAAAATCGATTCAACAGGGTGAATCGGATCGAATGAAATATTTTTCTCTGAATCGGGCAGCACTATTGGCTACCATGAGAATGGGCTACTGGGCATGATGGACCATTGGTGTGACCCAGTTAGGCTATTCTTATGTTATGTTCTCATCTGTAGGGGCCTTTGTTTTCACTTCTTATTTTAATGTATTTTTTTCCTGGGAACTTATCAGTGTTTTTTTATAATGGGAACAAAAATGGAAGAGAATTAATGTGTGTGGAATGGGGGGGGGGGTAACTAATTTCTTCAGCTAAATAATTCAATCCACTTCAAACAGACATAGGAGAACTCACGCACCATTCACACACCCTCCAACCAAAAACGTCAAAAGAAAAAAACTGTTCGACAACCTCCTAGCCATTCGAGCTGCAACACTTGACCCCCAACTCTACAACCTATTGACCTCGACCACAAACTACAAAACCTTAAAAAAAGAAATAAAAACCCTTCTATTAAAAAAACACATAAAACCAAACTAACATAATCAGAACTGTCCCAAGCATCACCTGCAACTACTCCATATGTACTTCTGATGTCATGACAATTCAGACATAATTTATGTTATGTTATGTTTGGAATAATGGTTACATAAATGAGGTTCAATAAAAGAAAATTTTCTGTGGGAGCATTTGTTGGAACTTCTGTTATCCTGATTTCTTCTATCTGTGGGCTTTCTTTAGCTAACCTACTTATCTGGGGCTTTCCACTTCTGCAGCTGCCCTTTTCACGGTCCACTTTGCGCTTGCACTCTCTGGGGAGGGGGGGTTGGGTCTGGGCTTGGTGGGGTAGGTGTGTCTGGTAGTTTTGTCTGGGTGGTGGCTGGGTGTTTCTTGGGTGCTTGTTGTGCGGATTGGTGTGTCTGGTGAGCGGTCTGGGTGTTGTTGCTTGTGGGGTTTTTTTTCATTATAAAATATGGCTGAGGGTCTAGTCCGGCTTATTATTCTTGTGGGTTCTGGGGTGGGATTTGTTTGCTTGCCCCAAGTTTTGGCCTTTTGTTGTGTATTGCTATGCCTCTCATTGGCAATTTTCTCTTGGGAGAGGCTTGTTCATGCTTGTTGTTGCTGTTACTCTCATTCTGTGTTCTTTTTGATAATGTATAAGTTTCTGTACAGACCATGGTTGCTTGTCTGGACCTTTTGCCATTCTCAATAAAAATACTTTGGAAAAAAAAAAAAAAAAAAAAAAGAAAATTTTCACTGCCTGTTTCTATTCTGACCATTTATTCCATTTCATGGTTATTGCAAAAAAAAAAAAAAAAAAAAATTTTACATGAGGGGGGGGGGGGGTGTCAAAAAATGATGGGCCCCGGGTGCCACATACCCTAGGTACGCCACTGCTAAGGACACAGGACAGAAGCACTGGGGGGCACTAAGGACATGGGAAGGAGGCACTGGGGCACTAAGGACATAGGAAGGAAGGAGGGAGGGAATAGAAAGGGTCAATTGTTGGACCTGAGTAAAGAAAGAAATGAAAGAAAGGATACACAGTAAGAAGGAAACACAACCAGAGACTCATGAAATCACCAGACAGCAAAGGTAGGAAAATGAGTTTATTTTCAATTTAGTGATCAAAACCTGTCAGTTTTGAGAATTTATATCTGTTGTCTATATTTAGCACTATATTTGTCAATTTTTCTATAGTTACTGAGGTGAGGATAAAGGGGAATCTATAGACATCATTTACCTTGACTTCCAAAAAGCCTTTGACAAGGTACCACATGAAAGACTGCTAAGGAAGCTATGGAACCACGGGGTGCAAGGGGAGGTCCACCGATGGATCAAAAATTGGCTGGCGGACAGGAAACAGAGGGTTGGAGTAAAGGGCCATTACTCAGACTGGCAATGGGTCACGAGCGGAGTTCCGCAGGGGTCGGTGCTGGGACCGCTCCTGTTCAATATATTTATTAACGACCTGGAGGCAGGAACAAAATGTGAGGTTATTAAATTTGCGGATGACACCAAATTATACAGCAGGGTTGAAAGCAAGGAGGACTGCAAAAATCTCCAAAAAGATCTGACAGCGCTGGAAGAGTGGGCCAAAAAGTAGCAAATGAGCTTCAACATAGGGAAATGCAAGGTCATGCATGTAGGGAAAAAGAACCCGATGTTCACTTACAAAATGGGGAGGATCACCGCTAGGGGTGAGTAACCTTGAAAGAGACCTGGGAGTGATGGTAGACACATCATTGAAGGCGTCGGCGCAGTGCGCCACAGCCTCAAGGAAGGCAAACAGAATGTTGGGCATCATTAAAAAGGGTATCACGACCAGGACGAAGGAAGTCATCCTGCCACTGTATCGTGCAATGGTGCGCCCGCATCTGAAGTACTGTGTCCAGTATTGGTCGCCGTACCTCAAGAAGGACATGGCGGTACTTGAGAGAGTCCAGAGAAGAGCAACTAAGCTAATAAAGGGTATGGAAGACCTCTCATATACTGACAGACTGAAGAAGCTGGGGCTTTTCTCCCTGGAAAAGCGGAGACTTAGAGGAGACATGATAGAAACCTTCAAAATCATGAAGGGCATAGAAAGAGTAAACAGGGACAGATTTTTCAAATTACGGGGAACCACAAGTACAAGGGGGCACTCAGAGAAATTGAAAGGGGAAAGGTTTAGAACAAACGCCAGGAAGTTCTTTTTCACTCAGAGGGTGGTAGATACATGGAACGCGCTACCGGAGGATATAATAAGCAGAAGCACACTACAGGGCTTCAAAGAGGGTCTGGTCAGGTACCTGGAGGACAAAGGGATTGAGGGGTACAGATAGGAGTAGAGGTAGGTAATAGGGATAGGATTAGAGGCAGTTACAAAATTAGTCAGGGACACTGTTCAGGCAATTAGGCCTGATGGGCCGCCGCGGGAGCAGACCGCTGGGCAGGATGGACCTCTGGTCTGCCTCAGCGGAGGCAACTTCTTATGTTCTTAGGTGACATTGCATATTTTAAAGTCATTTGCCTTGACATCTTTGAAAACCCCAAATGATAATTAACATTTTCTCTGCTATAGTGTGCTTTGTAGTTTTTTTATTTTAAGGTTACCATTATGAATTAATGAATGGAAGAAATTTGGGTCGGGATTGGGGGCGGGGCTAGGGCATGGTTGAGGTGGGATTGGGGCGGTACTAGGGTGGGATTAGGGGCGGAGCTGACAATTTTGATGAAAAAAATAAATGGTAACGTTATCTATGGCAAATCGGCTAATATGACTGTGATAAATGTGATATGAAGGAGAGTAAATGAGAAGTTATCTTAGAGTATATTTTTGAAGGATTGCACAAAATTCCTATGAGCATCAGAGCTTGTCCTGCAGCAACCCACGATCAAAACCCCTAACGCAGCTTGTCTCTGTGCTGACAGGATATCTAATGCCCTAGGTCAACCTTTGGCAAATGTAGTTCAATATTTACCCTTCTCTTTCCTAATCTTACTAGTCTAGTATCGCCTTTTCCTTATCGTATGGCTCCACAAAAAGGAGAATGGAAGATGAAGAAGCAGACATGTTGGTAATTGGTTAAAATCCTTTATATCAGAGGTGACATAAAAGGTGCTCAACACAGCCGTGTTTTTCCCAGCAGGGCTGTTTCAGACAAGCAGGTTATCTCCCCATGGCCGCGAGCCATCTAAAGAAGGAATCCACTCCAGATTCACTGTGAGTTCTACCTGCCACCTGCACTTTTCCCTTTCTGCATGCAAGCCGGAAGGAGTGTCTCTGTTCTGCTCTTTTTTTGGTATTTTTTCTCCATTTTCGGTGTTTTCACTTTCATCTGCCTACATAGAAAAGGAGCAGACTGCAGTCTGCTGCTGACAGGCCAATCCCTTGTGGTATCTGTTGACCTGCCTGCACTAGTATCTTTGGAGCTCAGGGCTGTCCCCGCGTTTAATCCTCAAGAGCAGGCTGTTAGACATCCTTTGCATTTAGGCCTCCCCCCTTCTTGAAGCATGTTTGTCGGTTCTTGGGAGTGGGGCAACATTCAGGCTCCGTGTCTGACTGGCAGCCAAAGATCAGCATTAAAGAGGCATTTCTACCTTGAGGCAGTGATTCTTTCCAGGCTGAGACAGGCTGCAGCACATGTTCAGCACAGGTCACAGTGTGTAAGGCCCATGAGGTGAATCGGGGGCAGTCTGAAATATAGGTTTTGGGGAGTTTCTGAATATTTTCCTGTATCCCTCACCTGAAAAATCCTAATTTTGCCTTGTTTTTTTTATTTAGTGTGTTCTTGACGGTGGCCAACAGGGATTTAGTGATCTTTTTTTCAGAAGTTCCAAAACTGCAATTTTTGCCTCAAAACTGGTTGGGATGGAGTTCTTGGGCTCTTCTAACCCAAATTCATGACAGGATTGTGTACAATTTGCACCTTAGGGGGTGTCCTTGCACTGCATGGCGTTAACCAGAGAGGCCTCTCCTCTGATTAAGCAGGTGCCCAAAGGACACCTGTTGTGGCAGCCTTTTCTATTTTTGGGGCCTGGCAATCCTAATCGTTTCGCATGACAGGACAGCCCAAGAAACGTAAGCTAAAATCATGAAAGGGTGACTCCATGCTCCAAGGTCCAGAGGACTTCTCAGTCTTTATGAAATTTTTGTGGAAAGTCTTTCATGAGAGCTGTCCTTCTCTGCAGTCCCACTGCGCCTCAGACCTGTCTCCTTGTGGCTTTGTCTCGTAAGGCACCTCTTCACAGTCTGTCACTATAGGAGATCTCTTTCCAGGAGATATTGATGATGATGATGACTATTTTGCAGATCCCTTATTTTCAGGGGGTGCTTTTCCTGTGGCTGGGGACCCAAGAACATATGCTGGCTCTGTAGATCCTGCTTTGGCTTTAGAACCAGAGGACGATTCCATGGTTCTATGTTTATTTTAAGTTTATGATTATTATAATTTGATATACCGCCGAAGCTTATAACGGTTCTCAGTGGTAAGCAGTGGCTTCCCCCATGTCTTTCTCAATAACAGTCTATGGACTTTTCCTCCAGGAACTTGTCCAAACCTTTCTTAAAACCAGCTACACTATCCGCTCTTACCACATCCTCTGGCAACACGTTCCAGAGCTTAACTATTCTCCGAGTGAAAATTTTTTTCCTCCTATTGGTTTTAAGAGTATTGCCCTGTAACTTCATTGAGTGCCCCCTAGTCTCTGTAATTTTTGACAGAGTAAAAAATTGATCCACTTGTACCCGTTCTACTCCACTCAGGATTTTGTAGACTTCAATCCTATCTCCCCTCACCTGTCTCTTTTCCAAGCTGAAGAGCCCTAACCTTTTTAGTCTTTCCTCATACGAGAGGAGTTCCATCCCCTTTACCATCTTGGTTGCTCTTCTTTGAAAGACTTGAAATAATCACAATTAACACAAACAAGATAACAAACAATATCTTATTTCGGACTATCTGCACGAGTTGAATTTAGTCACTCAGGCAGCTTCTTCTACTTCCTCCATTTTTATGTGTAGAGTGATAGCTCAGTCCTTGGCCTTTCCCTGACATCCTGATAATAACAAACTGATCTCGGAGGATTCTCTGGAGGGGGCTTTCAAAGTAGCGAGAGCAAATTTTACTTATCCCTTATCCCTCATAACTCCTCGCTCCATGACCCAGAATCTGCTCTCGGTTCCATCCCTCAAACTTATTAATACAATGAGGTCGAGTATTTTTACAGTAACTGCTCCCTCCCTTTGGAATTCTATTCCTAACTATTTACGTGTGGAATCTTCTTTGAATCAATTTAAAACAAAGTTAAAAACATTTCTATTTGTCGATGCCTTTGAAACCTAAGTGTCCTTGTAAGGGCAAAGCAGGATGTTCTCTAACGCAGCAACCCTTCCCAGTGTACTTTCCTTAAATGTCCTCTTCTTTTCTATAATACTGTAGTTCCAACCTTTTTTCCTTGTGTCCCTGTTTGTCCTTGGTTAAAGCGTTCTTGGATGTACTAACTACTCCTAAAGATGTCTATTTTACATTTGTACTATTGTCAATATATGTGTTTTTACTGAAATTGTACACCGCCTAGAAGTCTGATAAGGCGGTATAAAAAATTTAAAATAAACTTGAAACTTAGCTAGTCTCCATAGGATAGTTCTACAGTTTTGTAAGCTTGAACCTTCTCCTAGAGAGTTTCTGGCAGGCAGAGCAGGGTCTGGCTTAGTTTCCATTCCCTCCCACCCTAATCCTAACCTAGGAAGTACCGGGGAGAGAAAGGCCCGCCATTTTGAAGAGGCATGTCTTCTGGGTGGAGGGAGTAGGCATCCCTCTGGCCAGCCATTTTGTAAGCAAGGTACAGGGAGGGGCCGGGGAGTCATCTGAGGCACGGGTGGTGGTGGGGGGGGGGGGTCGGGCAGCAGGAGGAAGTGGGTATATCTCTCACTTTAGGGGTGGGGATGTCGGGTAGGGGTCGCTTGATGTTGGCAGCAGGAGGGAGTGGGTATTTCTACCTCTACTATGGGTGGGTTGTTGGGCATTGCTTGGCGGCAAGAGGGGGCATCTCTCCCGCTGCTGGAGGAGGGGGGTTAGAAGTGTTGGATGATTGTGCGACACGGCAGGAGAGAGTGGGCAATTCTCTTGCTGACGGAAGTGGCATTGTTTGTCGGCAGAGAATGAGCATCTCTTCTACTGCTAGGGGTGTCGGATTGAGGGTTGCTTGACTTCAGCGCGTGGCTCAATTTGTTCGGGTTTGGGGTTTTTTTTTTTGGTATGTTTATTCTGCATATGTGCCCCTCACTATCACTAGCGATGGGCACATGGAAATTTAGCAAATCTTCGCTACTCTCTGCCAACCTCGCTTGCATGAGTGTTTTTTGGACTTGCTTTATTTAAATCACTACAATAATGGCTGCGACAGTGGCCCATTGGTTTTTAATGCAAATTTTTGAGAATCTAGCCCTATGTCATTCTAGACTCCCGCCCTGTTCTTCCTGAGCCTGCCTACTGTCTCATTCTGTTCATGCTTCTCCAAGTTGCTGTTTGGATGCCAGTCAGCCCTTTGGGCCCTGAAGAATACTGTAAAATATGTTTTAGCGTCTACAGGAGTACTTCCTGAGCTCCTTTGATGCTTCTGTTGGCTGTTGCTAGTTCATTGAGTGTTCGAGTGTTTTTATGTTCAAGCAGAACAGTTAATTTGGGAATGTTCCATTTTTTTGTCCTTCCTATAATTAGATGGAGCTCTTACATGCTTGGGTACTAACTGCAGGTGGTAGTATAGCTAAGTAGGAGGGTCACAGAAAAAATCTGGAGTCGATTCCTTCTGCAGATGGCTCGTGGCCATGGGGAGGTAACCCGTTTGTCTAGAATGACACACCTATCTACAGGAAAGATATTATCAAGGTAAGGACATAAAAACCTAAATTAGGATGAACTATATATAATAATAAATACAAGTTAACTAATAAGAGATAAATAAACATTAAAAAATCATAAAAGTTTGTATCTAAAATCAACTATTATATGTGAGTACATATAGATATAATAATAGAAATTTCTAGGCCAATATTCATGTTATAGGCTTCATATTTTCAAGGCTTTCCACAAAGGAAAAGACCAATATTCTACTTCAAGGGCCATGTCGAGCACCTTTATACATGACCTCTGAAATAAAAGATTTTAACTGATTACAGGTGTGTCTGCTTCTTCATCTTTCATTCTTCTGAGACTAGATGAACACTTGCCCATCTGGATTTTGGGATCTTCCATAAAAAAGAGGACAGATTGAGCCAGTCTGGGTTTTAAGTACTGTAAACCCCAGATTGGCTTAATCTGTTCTCCTTTTTGTGGACATAGGGCTAGATTCTCAAAAATTTGCATTAAAAACCATATGGCTCCTTTTTGTGGAGCCATATGGTAACCTTACCCTTTCCCCCCTCCAGGTGACTAGCACCCCCTACCTTCAGTTCAATATCCTCCTTCCTTACCCCTCACCACCTTCTTCCTGACCCACCTTCTTAGATCCAGGCCAAAGCTGCAAACAGGCTCACCACCAGTGCAAAGCCTTTAAACAGGCCCATACTCGAGCAGTGCTGCCTTCTCCCCAACAGCATTTCCTGTGTCGGAGATGGGCAGGATGTGTTAACAGGTCCCATACCAGTGCTGAGTTTGCTTACAACTTCAACTTAGATTTGGGAAGAGATAGGGGAGGAAAGGGGGAAGGGAAATGCTGCTCTCCTGTGTTACCACCCCAGGCAGATGTCTTATCTGCCTAGTAGCAGGGCCATCCCTTTATAATGGCTGCTAGTAGGACATAGCAATTAGATTTGGGAGTGAAGGGAAAATACTTTCCAATCTATGTAAAAAGAAAATTTCATAGAACATGAACAATGAATTTCCAGAATGTGAAATAATAAGTATAGTG
The DNA here is from genome assembly GCF_902459505.1 of Geotrypetes seraphini. Lineage (NCBI taxonomy): Eukaryota > Metazoa > Chordata > Amphibia > Gymnophiona > Dermophiidae > Geotrypetes > Geotrypetes seraphini. The sequence continues at coordinate 72,065,065 of NC_047098.1, read as the reverse complement.
CTTGCGATGCCTATAATAATTAAGATCATCATCTTACACAGTTTTAGGTTTTAGGCTTGCTGTAACTAAAGCACATATGTAATTGGAAAGTTGGATTTTTTTGAAAGGAGGTGCAGGTCTCAATCATGGCATAAGCAAACTAGTTATATTCAAAAAATCCTTCCTAGATAATGTGGGAATAGCAGGAGCCAATTTGTGTTAATAAATATGAAACTAAATTGTGAAATGAAGGAGTCCTCAGTTAACACAACTAAATGCTGGAACATCAAAGCGAAAGTTGTCACTGTTTATACCCACACGGGGTTAGATAGAAACATAGAAAATGACGGCAGACATCCCTGGACTCTCTCCAATGGTGCTTTTGCAAGTACATAAACATGCTAAGTGAAATATCGTGAAAATTAAAAAAACAACTATAAATTGGCTTCTGGTTATTCAGCACTAATCAGCGTGCATAGTTCAAATCTAGCCTATAGTGAGAGAGATTCACAGTGTTCTTTAGCTAGACATCAGAGCAATGCAACAGTACTTAGCTTTTGATTGTGGTATATAGATGGCTCATGCAAATGGTTAAAATGTTTAGGGGGAAGTTCTCAATTCCACTCAGAAATCAACGTGTGCTAAGTAACTTGGTGCCTAAAGCTTACCTATGCCATGTATTTCCACTCTTTTATGTTAAAAATCAATCTCCGATTACCAGTGCTTTAGAAAAAGGATGGGTACCAAGACCTGCCCCTCATGAGATCAACTATGCATGAAGTCTCATTTATAAGCTACATACCATCTTTTGGTGGAGTGCTGGACATGGAGATGGTTGTGATCATAGTCTTAAATGTGTCCTCTCTGGAATGGCTTCTCCAATCTTCCAGCCCTGGTGCAGGAGGAAACAGAAAATAATGTCACAGTGACATTGTTAAACTGTAGTGCTAGTGCAGAGGTAGGCAATTCCAGTCCTCGAGAGCCAGTCAGGTCAGATTTTCAGGATATCCACAATAAATATGCATGAGATAGATTTGCATCTCAAGGAGGCAGTGCATGCAAATCCATCTCATACATATTCATTGTGGATATCCTTAAAACCTGACCTGGCTCCGGCTCTTGAGGACCGGAATTGCCTACCCCTGCCCTAGGTGAACCTTCATCCTTGCCCCCCCCCCCTCAATTAGCTTTCAGGTACATTGTCCTCCCTATCCTGAGAATTTGATAATTAAACACACATAATTTTATCTATTTTGATTTAAGGTTCAACAGCACATTTCTATTTTTTGTCCCTCATCCAACACAACCTCTTTCATAGTTCAAATCGTTTAATGCAGGGGTGTCCAATGTCGGTCCTCGAGGGCCGCAATCCAGTCGGGTTTTCAGGATTTCCCCAATGAATATGCATGAGATCTATTTGCATGCACTGCTTTCAATGCATATTCATTGGGGAAATCCTGAAAACCCGACTGGATTGCGGCCCTCGAGGACTGACATTGGACACCCCTGGTTTAATGAATTTAAGCAAGTAAAGAAAACATCAACTGTTTCAGAAGAAATGGAACTCAAAATAACAGTAATATAAAGGAACCGAGGCGTGTACTCTTATGATCCCGACTTTCAAAGTACCAAATACAACATCAACTGCCCAACATATGTATGTATCATACTTCCTCTCCGAGAAACTTCCCTTCATCCCAACCCTCCCTTCCCTCCCCCTTGAGCTCTACAATACCCAGGTATCACGATCCTAGCTATTGTCCGTAACTGAATCAGAAGGTGACTTCTTGTATTTGGTGAGAAATTCTGTAAAGTGGGCATCTATATGGTCAAGAAAGAAAATCTTGTTTTCCAGATGAAAATGAGATGAATATCTCGCCGTCCAATACAGAAGTCCATGAAGTTGTAGCCCTCTTATACCAATAAGAGTGTGATTCTGTGATTATCCAAAAGTGTAAAGGACAAGTGTACCCCAAAATGACATTTTGAAAGAATTCACCTGGGATGGTTTACAACAGTGGTCTCAAACTCGCGGCCCGCCAGTTACTATTTTGAGGCCCTCGGTATGTTCATCATAATCACAAAAGTAAAATAAAACAATTTCTTGATCAAATGTCTCTTTAGCTATAAATTACAATATTATTATTAAGACTTAGCCAAAGGAAAGATTTATAAACTATAAAGAGTTTTACCTCATGCAAAATTGTCATTTCTTTAATAAGACATTCACTATTTTTTTCTGAGGCCCTCCAAGTACCTACAAATCCAAAATGCATACATAAGCATAAGAACATAAGCAATGCCTCTGCTGGGTCAGACCTGAGGTCCATTGTGCCCAGCAGTCCGCTCACGTGGCGGCCCAACAGGCCAGGACCTGTGCAGTAATCCTCTATCTATACCCCTCTATCCCCTTTTCCAGCAGGAAATTGTCCAATCCTTTCTTGAACCCCAGTAACGTACTCTGCCCTATTACGCTCTCTGGAAGCGCATTCCAGGTGTCCACCACACTTTGGGTAAAGAAGAACTTCCTAGCATTCGTTTTGAATCTGTCCCCTTTCAACTTTTCTGAATGCCCTCTTGTTCTTTTAGTTTTTGAAAGTTTGAAGAATCTGTCCCTCTCTACTCTCTCTATGCCCTTCATGATCTTATAAGTCTCTATCATATCCCCTCTAAGTCTCCTCTTCTCCAGGGAAAAGAGACCCAGTTTCTCCAATCTCTCAGCGTATGAAAGGTTTCCCATCCCCTTTATCAGACGCGTCGCTCTCCTCTGAACCCTCTTGAGTAACGCCATGTCCTACTTAAGGTAAGGCAACCAATATTGGACACAGTACTCCAGATGCGGACGCACCATCGCCCGATACAATGGCAGGATAACTTATTTCGTTCTGGTTGTAATACCCTTCTTGATTATGCCTAGCATTCTGTTTGCCTTCTTAGCGGCCGCTGCGCACTGCATCTTCAAGGCTCACTTCCATGGATGTTAATTTTTCTGCTTGATTTCCATTGAAGAATTGCTCAGGTTCCAGTACGTTGGATGTGTCTTCGTTTGTAAATACAGATGAAAAGAACATGTTAAGTCTTTCTGCCACTTCTTTCTCCTCCTTCACCACTCCCTTCCTGTCTCCGTCGTCCAGCGGTCCCACCTCCTCCCTAGCCGGATGCTTCCCTTTAACATATCTAAAGAATGGATTGAAATTTCGTGCTTCCCTGACTAGCCTCTCTTCATATTCTCTTTTGGCTTTTTGAACCACTCGGTGACATTCTTTTTGATACTTCCTGTGCTCTTTCCAGTTCCCCTCAGTTTTGTCCTTTTTCCATTTCCTGAATGAATTTTTCTTATTGCCTATCGCATCCTTCACTATTTTAGTTATCCACGCCGGGTCTTTTGTTCGACTCTTTTTGCACCCCTTTCTGAATCTGGGGATATACAGATTTTGCGCCTCGCTCACCGTGTTCTTGAGAAAAGACCAGGAATGTTCTACCATTTGCCATTTTTTTGGAAGTGTTCCTAAGTTTCTTCCTTACCATTTCCCTCATTGCTTCGTAGTTTCCTTTCCTGAAGTTGAAAGTTGTCGCTATGGTTCTCTTTCCTTTTGGTATTCCTACCTCAACCTTGAATTTGATCATGTTATGATCGCTGTTTCCCAAAGGTCCCACTACCTCTACTTCCTTTGCAGGTCCCCTTAACCCATTTAGGATTAGATCGAGATTAGATGCATTTTGAAGTATTAGGTTAGAGTTTCTGAAATAGGAAGGGAGGGCTTGGGGTTTTTTAAAAAAATTTTATTTATATTTGTCATACATATTAAATGATTTACATATTATCTAAAACATTATAAAAATTTGAATATAAATATGATATATTGCACTTAAAGTATTCATGAAGGAAAATCAAGTGTGTGTTTATAAGATTATATGTATTTTTCTGATACACTTGTTGTAATATGAAAAAATGAATAAAGAAATTAAAAAAAAAAAAAAAAGGATTAGATTGAGAGTGACATTTCCTCTCGTTGGTTCTCTAACAAGCTGCTCCATGAAACAATCTTGTATAGCCTCCAGGAATTCTGTCTCCCTAGCGCATTTTGAGCTTCCAAGACTCCAGTCTATCCCGGGGTAGTTGAAGTCTCCCATAATAACCGTGCAATCACTTTTGCATTCTTGCTTCATCTCGGCCTCCATTTCTTCATCGATATCTCCGGTTTGCCCGGGTGGACGATAGTATAGGCCCATCTTTATTTCAGGCCCTTTCCATCCCGGTATTTTAACCCATAGCGATACCAGCTTGTTGGTTGTCTCTGCTGTGTCCATTTTTGTCGATTGTATACTTTCTTTTATGTATAGGGCTATTCCACCTCCTTTCTGTCCTGACCTGTCCTGGCGATAGAGCTTGTACCCCAGCAATGCTGTATCCCATTTGTTTTCTTCATTCCACCACGTTTCAGAGACTCCAATGATGTCTATGTCCTCGGCATTGGCCATGGCTTCTAATTCCCCCATTTTGTTTCTTAGGCTCCTTGCATTAGTATATATGCAATTTAGGTCCTGGTATTTTCTTGTCTTCATTCCCTTTCCCAGTGCTTCGGTCTTTAGTTTCTTCTCTTTTGTTACAATCCTTCTAACCTCCTCTTCTGGGTTAGTCGACTCCTGTAATTTGTCCATTGTTTCTTCCCACCCTCATCAGAAAGTCCTTACGACAGACTCTTCCACCTACGCTTGGGGCGCTCATCTCGATGGTCTCCGTACTCAAGGCCTCTGGACCAGTACGGATTGTCAGTGTCATATCAATCAGTTGGAACTCAGAGCGATCCTCAAAGCTCTCCATGCTTTTCAACATCTGCTTCACGACACAATAATCCTCGTTCGGACGGACAACCAAGTCACCATGTATTATGTCAACAAACAAGGAGGGAAAGGATCTGCCTCCCTTTGTCAGGAAGCTCTGGAGGTGTGGGACTGGGCGATCCGTCACAACACCTTCCTCAAAACTGTTTACATTCAGGGAACTCAGAATTGCTTAGCGGACAACTTGAGTCATCTTCTACAACCTCACGAATGGACTCACCATTCCTCGTCTCTTCATCACATTTTCTCACAGTGGGGAACGCCTCAGATAGACCTCTTTGCAGCTCCTCAAACTTCAAACTGCCTCAGTTTTGCTCCAGGATATACTCTCCTCACCGCCTCAAGGCAGATGCTTTCCTCCTACAATGGACGATTCTATTCCTCTACGCATTTCCTCCATTCCCTCTCATTCTCAAGACTAATCAAATTGAAGAACGATCATGCCACCATGATTCTCATTGCTCCTTGGTGGCCGAGACAACCACGGTACTCCCTTCTACTTCAACTCAGCAGCAGGGAGCCTTACCTTCTACCAGTTTTTCCTTCTCTGCTTACACAGAGTCAAGGTTCTCTCCTTCATCCCAACCTGCAGTCTCTACACCTGACAGCCTGGTACCTCTCAACATAACTCCTCTTCAATTTTCTCAATCTGTAAGAGATATTTTAGAATCTTCTCGAAAGCTTACAACTAGCCAATGCTACCACCAAAAATGGACTAGATTTTCTACATGGTGTTTCTCTCATCATAAGGAGCCTCAACATTCCTCCTTATCATCTGTGTTGGATTATCTTTTGCACCTATCCAACTCTGGACTCAAGTATACATCCATTTGAGTCCATCTGAGTGCAATTGCAACTTTTCATCAGCCTATTGAGGGGAAACCCCTCTCTGCTCATCCGGTGGTTTCCAGATTCATGAAAGGACTTTTCAATGTTAAATCTCCTCTCAAACCGCCTCCTGTGTTTGGGACCTTAATATTGTCCTTTCTCACCTCATGAAGCCTCCATTTGAACCAATTGATAAGGCTCATTTGAAGTATCTCACTTGGAAAGTGGTGTTTCTTATTGCCCTCACTTCTGCTCGACGAGTCAGTGAGCTACAAGCTTTAGTTACTGATCCACCATTCACTGTGTTCCATCATGACAAGGTGGTTCTTCGTACTCATCCGAAATTCCTACCTAAAGTGGTCTCAGAATTTCATCTCAACCAATCTATCGTACTTCCAGTGTTTTTTCCAAAGCCTCATTCTCACCCTGGAGAATCAGCTCTTCATACTCTGGACTGTAAACGTGCTTGGCCTTCTACTTGGAACGCACCAAACCACACAGAACTGCTCCTCAACTTTTTGTCTCTTTTGATCCAAATAAGTTGGGGCATCCAATTTCTAAACGCACCATCTCCGATTGGATGGTGGCTTGTATCTCTTTCTGCTATGCCCAAGCTGGATTACCACTTCACAGTAAAGTCACAGCCCATAAAGTCAGAGCAATGGCAGCTTCTGTTGCTTTCCTCAGATCGACACCGATTGAGATTTGCAAGGCTGCTACCTGGTCCTCGGTTCATACCTTTACTTCTCATTATTGTCTGGATACTTTCTCCAGACGGGATGGTCAGTTTGGCCAAACAGTATTACAAAATGTATTCTCCTAAGTTGCCAACACTCCCACCATCCCATTCTGGTTAGCTTGGAGGTCACCCATATGTGAAAGTACCTGCCTGCTTGTCCTGGGATAAAACACAGTTACTCACTGTAACAGGTGTTATCCAGGGACAGCAGGCAGCTATTCTCACAACCCACCCACCTTCCCTGGTTGGCTTCTCTGCTAGCTATCTGAACTGAGGAGACGAGCCCTGTGCACTGTCTGCTTGTGAGGCTCCGTTGGATGACGTCACCCATATGTGAGAATAGCTGTCTGCTGTCCCTGGATAACACCTGTTATGGTAAGTAACTGTGCTTTCTGTGCTGCTCCTTTTAAGTCTGGCCCTTTAAGAAAAGGCAGGAATCAGCCAGCTTAGCAAACCTGCGGCTGAGTTAATCAAGGGGATGGAGCAGAAATTGAGAGAGCCCTTTTCCAGCAGCAGAGCTCAGGCAAAGGAGGATTTGCTGGGTGAAAACACGAGAGCTGAGAGCAGGAGATGTCTGCATGGAGGAACTGAATCCAGCTGAGAGTGAAGAATGTTTGCCGCCCTGAATTGATGGAGTTTTAGTGGAGCAGGTCAGAGGGTTTCTTTTCTCTCTGAAAGTTTGCAAAGCCTGTTGCCTTGTTTAGTTTGTTTCACTATAGTAGTGTGAGCCCAGGGCTGAATGTTTTGCCCTGTTGGGAGGGGCTCCTTGAAAGAGAGAGAGAGAGCCATATCAGAAGTAAATGTTTGGCTTTTTGGACTGGGACAATTATTCTGGGGGTTTTCCCCTCTTCTCTCTGAAAAGCCTGTAAGGTTTTTTTTTCCCAGTGAAGAAAGTATAAGGGCTAGTGGTGCAAAGGCCCAGGTGCCACACAGAGCAGGATTAATTATTCAAGGGCCCCTAGGCTCCCAAGTACGCTGGGCCCCCCCCTGGCCCTGCCCCTGGCCCTGCCCCACCCCTATTTGTAAAGCAGTAATACTATCCGAATACAGTAATACTATGTCTATATTAATAACCAAGTTTACAATGCCTCTCAACTGCTTCACTCTACATCAACCAATTGTAACCCATATGTTTAAAGAAGCGTGGGATGAACACAGAGGATCTAGAATCAGAAAATATTAAATATTGAACTAAGGCCAGTACTGGGCAGACTTGCACGGTCTGTATATGGCAGTTTGGGGGAGGATGGGCTGGAGAGGGCTTCAATGGCTGGGAGGGTGTAGATGGGCTGCAGTAGGTTTTGACGGAGATTTCGGCAGTTGGAACCCAAGCACAGTACCGGGCAGAGCTTTGGATTCTTGCCCAGAAAAACTAAAAAGAAAAAATTTTAACTGAATCAGGTTGGGCAGATTGGATGGACCATTCAGGTCTTCATCTGTCGTCATCTACTATGTTACTATGTATAAACAACCAAATCTGTAACTCCTCTAGCACGTTCCACTCCATGTATGTTAACTTGCAACGAAACAACAAGGCAAGCAGTCAACCAAAGAATACAACATGAAACAAAAGAAAACTGGCAGAAAAATAAGGAGATTCAAATCAGGTTAATTCAAGGTGCTCCCAAGAACTATGCCTGATGCATTTTGCCAAACAAGGCTAGTCAACACACACAGAAAACACCTTTGCCTAGTATGGAATATGTAATCACAAACTAACCTCTCCCCCTTTTACAAAACTGTAATATGGTTTTTAGCCACGGCCAGCGCTAAAAAATGCTCTACAGTTTTGTAAAAGGGGGGATAAAATATGATTGAACTAAAAAAAATAAAAAATAAAACCACCAAGAAACTGGACTCTGCATACAATGCAACACCATAGAAACAGCGATGTACCCTAAAGCAAAAAAATAAATAGAAATTTTTTTTCTACCTTTGTCTTCTCTGGTTTCTGCTCTCATCTTCTTTTCATCTTCTGTCTTTCTGTGCCTCTTCCAGAAATTGTCTGCCTCTCCCTTCCATCTCTTCTTCCCCCCCCCCATTGGTGTGGCATCCATCATCTTCTCTTCCCTTCTTCAATGGTCTGGCATCTCTCCTCTCCTTCCCTCTCCCACATCCCCATGGTCGGGCATTTCACTCTATTCTTTCCCTTTCTCCCACTTCCATCAGCATCTGCCCCCTTTCTCTCCCTTCAACCCAATTCCATCCCAGTATCCTTCCCCTTATATCTCTCCCCTTCCCCTACACACCAATTCCATCAGCCCCTTTCTCTCCTTCCACCACCCTGCTATACCGCCTTGCTCCCTTTCTTTCCCTCCACTACCCTAACATCCTTTCTCTCTCCCCCATGGCAACGCTTCTCCCCCGCATCAACAGCATCACCCCCCCAGCAACGCCCCCCCCCCCGCAGCAATGGCAATGCCCTCCCCCCCCCCGCAGTAACGGCAACGGGTTCTCCCCACCCACAGCAACACCAACGCGGCCGAATGTGTTACAGGAAAGTCCCGCGATGACTGCTTCTGCCGGTCCAGCTCCCTCCGACGTCCAGAGCAAGTAAGTGACGTCGGAGGGGGCTGGACCGGCAGAAGCAGTCATCGCGGGATCTTCCAGTAACATATCTGGCCACATTGCCGTTGCTGCGAGTGGGCGGTCTGTTGTTGTTACTGCGGAGTGAGTCACCCTCCTTCACCAGACCCACCTCACAGTTTCGGGCCCTAGGCACGTGCCTAGTTTGCCTAGTGATTAATCCGGCCCTGGTGCCACAAAGCAGTACAAGGGTAATGTGACCATTTATTTTTTCATCAAAACGGAACATTTATTAATATTCAATCCCGCCTAGCCCCGCCCCCAATTTCTTCCATTCATTTTCATGTACACACAATATCTTATTAATTCATAATGGTAAACAAAATATTTAAAAAACCCACAAAGCACACTACGCAGAGAAAATGTTAATTATCATTTACGAGTTTCAGGTTTTTTTCAAAGATGTCAAGTGAGATTACTTTAAAATATCCAATGTCACCTCAGTAACTATAGAAAAATAGACAAATAAAGTGCAAAATATAGACAGCAGATATAAATTCTCAAAACAGACACATTTTGATCACTAAATTGATACTAAAATCATTTTTCCTACCTTTGTTTGGTGATTTAATGAGTCTCTGGTTGCACTTCCTTCTGACTGTGCATCCAATCTTTCTTTCTTTCACAATCCAGCCTCATCCCCTTTGGGTCCAGGTCTCTCTCTCTTTTCCCTCTGTTACCCTCCCCAGATCCAGTGTCAGTTCTCCTTTCTACCTTTGTTCCAGGTCTCCCTCTCTGTCTGAACCTCCCATAGTCCTGCATCTGCCTCCTGTCTTTCCCCTTTCATCCAAGCCTTTTTCTCTATAGTCTTTCTAATGTGCTTACAACCCCCCCCTTTCTCTGCCTCTTTCACTCCTTTCCTTCCTCCCTCCCTCCTTCCCTCCCAGCAGATTTTAGCATATCTCCTCCTTTTTCCCCCTCAGATCTAGTATCTGTCTCCGTCATCTTTTCCTCCTCCCAGGTCTGTTATCTGTCTCCTCTCCTTCCCCCCTGCTCTGGCATCTCTCCGCTCCCTTCCTCCTGTTCTTCCCTGGTCTTCTTAATTTATTTTCTGCTTCTGTCTAAATTCATTTTTACTATTCAGTCCTCAATTTCCCTCTTTCATTGTGTCTACCTATAGCTTGCCACCTCTTTCCCTCACCCCTTCCAGTAACTAACTCTATCCTCTTCCCTCAATCCTGCATGTGCCCTTTTTTCTTTCTGCTCCCCACTTCCTTCCAGCGTCTGCTCCCCCTGTCCCTCACACTTCTATTCAGTGTCTGTTTCCCTCTCTCTACCCCTTCCATCAACTGTTCACCCTCTGTCTCGCCCCCTCCATTCACTGCCCTCTCTTCTCTTTCCACCCAGTGTCCACCCTCTCTCTCTCTCTTCCATATGGCATTTTTCCTCCTATGCTCCTTCCATAAACTATCCTGTGCCTTCTCTCCTTTGTACATGATTGATTTCAGCTCTGTCACCTCTCCATTTTTCTCTCTGTCACCACCCCCTCCCCTATGCTCTGGCATCTCTCTCTTCTCCTTTCTTTCCTTCCCACCCCACGGTCTGGCATCATCCCTTCCCTGATTCCCTGGCATCTCTCCCCTTTTCTTCCATCTCTACCTCCCCCCTCCATGCTCTGACATCTCCTCCTTTCTTTTCCCTTGGTCTGGCATACCTTCCTCCTTCCCTCCATGCCCTGGCGTCTCTTCTTCCCTCCAAACCCTGGTATCTCCTTTCATTCCTTCTAGTTGGGTACAGCAACGCTCTCCCCAATTCTCTCCCCCTCTGCTCCCTTTCCTCCTTCTGTCACCCAAGGCCTGGTGTCCTGAACTTCATCGGGCAGCAGCAGCATTCACAATTCACTGCTGTTGCTGGCTTCAGGCCTTCCTCTCTGTCAGGTCCTGTCTTCATGAAAATAGGAAGTAGGCAGGACCCGGCAGAGAGGAAGGCCTGAAGCCAGCAATAGCAGCAAATTGTAAACGTTGCTGCTCGAAGAAGGTAATGGCACTAGGACTTGGAGGACCCGAGGCAGACCGCTTCTCCCCATCCTTGAGAACAGGGATAATCCCGGAAGACTGGAGGATAGCAAATGTTACACCAATCTTCAAAAAAGGATCGAGAGGCGACCCGGGGAACTATAGACCAGTGAGCTTGACCTCAGTTTTGGGGAAGATGGTCGAATCACTGATCAGGGAAGGTATCAATGAGCATATAGAAAAAAACAAACTGATGAGAACAAGCCAGCATGGTTTCTGTAAAGGACGATCATGCCAAACGAATCTACTGCATTTCTTTGAGGGGATAAGCAAACATTTGGACGAAGGTAACCCCATTGACATAGTATATCTGGATTTCCAAAAAGCCTTTGACAAGGTACCCCATGAGCGCCTGCTGAAGAAACTGTGGAACCATGGGGTGGAAGGGGACATCCACAGATGGATCCAAAATTGGCTGGCGGATAGGAAGCAGAGGGTAGTAGTAAAAGGGGTACTCTGACTGGAAAGGGGTCACGAGTGGTGTCCCACAGGGGTCTGTGCTGGGACCGCTGCTGTTCAATATATTCATTAACGATCTGGAAACGGGCACGAAGTGTGAAGTTATCAAGTTCGCGGACGATACAAAACTCTCCAACAGAGTCGAAACTGTTGAGGAATGCAAAGAATTACAGAGCGACCTGAACAAACTGTGTGAATGGGCAAAAAGATGGCAGATGAGCTTCAATGTGGAGAAATGTAAGGTCTTGCACATGGGGAAAGGGAACCCCATGTACAGCTATACGATGGGAGGAAGGGTGCTGGGGAAAGGCACCCTAGAAAAAGACCTGGGGGTATTGGTGGATACAACAATGAAGCCAGCGGCGCAATGTGCAGCGGCCTCAAAGAAAGCAAACAGAATGCTGGGCATTATCAAAAAAGGTATCACTACCAGAACGAAGAAAGTTATCCTGCCATTGTATCGAGCAATGGTGCGACCACATCTGGAATACTGTGTCCAATACTGGTCACCGTACCTTAAGAAAGACATAGCCATGCTTGAGAGGGTCCAGAGGAGAGCAACTAAGATGATAAAAGGAATGGAGAACCTTTCATATTCCGAAAGGTTAGACAAACTGGGGCTCTTTACCCTGGAAAAGCGGAGACTGAGAGGAGACATGATACAGACGTATAAAATCATGAAAGGCATAGAGAAGGTGGAGAGGGGCAGATTCTTCAGGCTAGCGGGGACAACAAAAACAAGAGGTCATTTGGAAAAACTGAGAGGGGACAGATTCAAAACAAATGCAAGGAAGTTTTTCTTCACTTAGAGGGTGGTGGACACCTGGAACACGCTTCCAAATGAGGTAATAGGACAGAGTACAATACTGGGTTTCAAAATGGGACTGGATGACTTCCTGGAAATGAAGGGGATTACAGGGTATAGATAGAAGGTTACTCTACAGGACATAAGCGAAAAGCGTATGACAGTTTTAGGGTATGAGCACTATCAGGTCCTGGACCTGAGGGGCCGACGCGTGAGCGGACTGCCGGGCACGATGGACCTCCGGTCTGACCCGACAGGGGCAATTCTTATGTAACCCCCGCTGACCCTAATATCTCTCCCCCCCACAAGCGAACCCTTCCAATCCTCCCAGCGAGATGACCGAGCAGCAAATCTCCCTCCAATAGCATCGGCAGCCACAGCATGCTAAGCTGCTTCGCGGCTTTCTCCTGCTGGTGAAGCGTCACTGTGATGTCATCAGTGATGCAGCAGAGGGACTCACCGGCAGGAGAAAGCCACGAAGCAGCCTGTTTAGTGTGCTGCGGCTGCTGACGCTATTGGAGGGAGATTTGCTGCTCGGTCATCTTGCTGGGAGGGTCGGCAGGGCTCGCATGGGAGGGAGAGATAGGAGGGTCAGCGGGGCCCGAGTGATGATGATGCCACTGCCAAATCCAGGCTGCGATCCCCTGTCCCTTTGTCCCCACTCACAGCTTCGGGACATCCTCTCTGAAAATGGGACATTTCGGCGTCCCGAAGCTGTGAGTGGGAACAACGGGACGGGTATCTGAAAAAGGGACTGTCCCGTTCAAAACAGGACATATGGTCACCTTATGCAAGGGCCAATTGTTTGGCAAAGGAGGAACTGTAAGAAACTGTAGCTGTTTTTTTGAGTGCTTAAAAGTGATAAAGAAATCTATTGAAATTGAAGAGAAGCTTTTGTCACTTTGAGGTGGGGGGAAGGGATAACAAACCTTCCAGAATCCTGTGGGAGGTGACCTAAGGAATCTGGCCAATCGGAACCTTAGGCCACTCTCATTGCATCCCAGAATGCACTGTGAGATTGGCCTAACATTCTGGTTGCCCAGGTGCTTAAGGCTCCTCCTACAGGAGGGGCCTTAAGCACCTGGGTCAATCAGGCCTCCCCAGTGCATCCCAAGATGCACCGGGAAGGGAGCAGGCTCGCCATTCTTTTGAAAGCGGGCCTGCCGGCCAGACGCAAACAGAAGCTGTCTGGCCAGCCAACTAAACCAGGTTGGGGGGGTCCGGGTGGGGTTCTGGTGGGAGTGGGGGGGCCTAAGAACATAAGAACATAAGAAATGCCATCACCGGATCAGACCTTCGGTCCATCAAGTCCGGCGATCCGCACACGCGGAGGCCCTGCCAGGTGTACACCTGTTGTAATTTATAGTCCACCATATCCTTACATGCCTCTCTTAAGGAGATATGCATCTAGTTTGCTCTTGAAGCCTAGGACGGTCGATTCCGCAATAATCTCATCTGGGAGGGCATTCCAGGTGTCAACCACTCTCTGAGTGAAGCAGAACTTCCTGACATTAGTCCTGAACCTGTCCCCCCTTAGCTTCATTACATGTCCTCTAGTCCGTGTCAAATTGGACAATGTAAATAATCTTCTCTGCTCTATTTTGTCGATTCCTTTCAGTATTTTGAAGGTCTCGATCATATCCCCACGCAATCTCCTTTTCTCAAGGGAGAACAATCCTAGTGTTATAAGTCTATCCTCGTATTCCAGTTTCTCCATACCCTTCACCAGTTTTGTTGCTCGTCTCTGCACCCTCTCCAGCAGTTTTATATCCTTCTTTAGGTAGGGAGACCAATGTTGGACGCAGTATTCCAAGTGGGGTCTGACCATTGCCCTATAAAGCGGCATTATAACTTTCTCCGATCTACTCGAGATTCCTTTCTTTATCATGCCCAACATTCTATTTGCCTTCTTTGCCGCTGCCGCGCATTGTGCCGACGGCTTCAGGGTCCTATCTATCAGTACACCCAGGTCCTTTTCTTGTTCACTCTTCCCCAGAGTTGCACCTGACATTGTGTACTCGTATTCCTTATTCTTATTGCCTAAATGCATTACCTTGCATTTCTCCACATTGAACTTCATCTGCCATTTCTCCGCCCATGTTTCTAACCGACACAAGTCGCTCTGGAGTTTCTCTCTATCCTCATGCGATCTGATCGCCCGGCATAGTTTTGTATCGTCTGCAAACTTGATGATCTCACTGGATGTTCCAGCCAGTCAGATTTTCTGGATATCTGTAATGAATATTAATGAGATACATTTCCATGCAGTAGAAGCAGTGCATGCAACTCAATCTCATGCATATTCAGCGTGGATATCGGAGAAAACCTAACTGGCTGGATTCCCCCATGATAGATTTGGGAATCATGATCTATTGGATTATAGAAACTACACTGTCCTCTCTTTCAGTAGCATTTCCATTAGTTTGACTTTGATGAGTAAATTAATTGGCCTATGAGAGGGTGCTGAAAAGTTCTCAGATATGGATATCTGAAACAGTGTCAAAACATAGGATTTAATTTCTGCAAATTGGCACTTAACAAAATAAGATAACACTCTTCAGCTACAGTGGCAAAATAATGCTCAGAATTTAGAAAGTTGGTTTCCCCTTGTACCGTTCCTAGCCTTCCCCTTCCTTTATGGAGAAGAGCCACATCCAGCCATTTCCCCAGTTCTGAAGAGGCATTGGCAAGGTCAGACAACAGAGCCACCAGAACTTACCAGCTTCCTTCATTGTATGTATCCCATCCAGCAGCATCACTTTATCTATTCTATTGTTTTAGGTAGTTCCTGATGAACATACTTCTGAAAATTGTCACGCTTGAGTCTAATAGTTTACAATAAAGTTATAACCCACAGAAAAAAAGAATGTCATATGGGCTCCCTATAACAAGTGAAACTGAAGTGGGCCTGCTTGGGACTGGGAACTGCCCTACACGCTCAGTACAGCATTCTTGAAAGGTCTGAGCTAGTGCTGCCCGATTCAGGAAAAAAAATTTCAATTTTTCTATTCAGTCCGATTTGCCTGCCCAATTGGGTGTTTTTTTCCCAAACATCTTGGTGGGTTTATTTTATAGCCCTTTGCCCTCTCTTACCCACACTGGTACTGTACTGTAAACAAAATAAAAACAAACAAAAAAGACTTTTCCTCTCTCACTTAAATCCTGGCTCATGTTCGCGGTCTAACACCAGCTATGGCAAGATACACATTTCAAATCTGACATTTTGTAATCACAAAACAGAAAATAAAATTATCTTTTTCTACCTTTTGTTGTCTGGTCATTATTCAAATCATGTTGATCCCAGGCTCTGGTTGTCTTCTGATAACTCTCTTGCCAGGGTCTCCTTATTTCTTCGTGCTAACCATCCATCTTCCATCTCTGACCTTCCCTTCTGTTTCCCTTCCCTCCCCCTCTGGCATCTTTCCTTTTTTTTGTCTCCATCCCCGCAGCTGCAGTGATGGACCCCACCATCCCCAGATCTACCATCTCTCCTTTTCTCAACTACCCTTTCATCCATCATCTCTCCCTCCTTCCCCACCACCCAGGGTCCACCAGCTCTCCCTTTCTCTTCCCAGCTACCCTCCTATCCAGTATCTTTATCTCCTACCCCTCTACACCATCCCTTGAGTCCAACTTCTCTCCCTTTCTGTTCCTTCCCTTCCTCCCTAAATCCCATTGTCCACCATCTCTCTCCCTCTCCTCTGTTTTTAGACCCATTATTTCTTCCCCCTCCCAGTCTGGTATATGCATGTATCTTTGAACCCCCCTTCCCTCCCTCCCTCTGTGTACTTCTACACCAGGACCCTTCCCCAAAAGGCCTGCATGTTCTCCCCTGGCCTCCTGCTCTTACCTTAAGATAATCGACAGCCTACAGAGAGGATCGCGGTGCTGTAGCAATCTTTGCAGGCTGCCGTCGTCCTCAGCACCACATTCGCTCTACCGCAGTCCCGCTCTGACATCAGGGGCAGGATCGTGGCAGAGCCAACGTGGTGCTGAGGTCGACGGCAGCCTTCAAAGATTGTTACAGCACTGCAATCCTCTCTGCAGGCTGCTGATTATCTTAAGGTAAGAGTGGGCAGGCCAGGGGGGAAGCCGAAGAACGCCGCAAAGGGCCAAGGCAGCACTTCCAGACTGACCCTCGCCCCCTAAAGCAGCAGCGGCAAGCTAGTAAGAGGCAGCACTGCCGCTCCTGCTTTAGGGGGCGAGGGGGGAGGATTGGTAACTGAATTAGCGAGGCTGATTTAAAAAAAAAAAAAAAAGAGTCATCTGATTTGATATGGAAATCGGGCAGCACTAGTCTGAGCTATATCAGAGCTTTGCCTTGGGCTTTGTGAATTACATCACCTACTTGTGAGTATTGCTGTCCTGCTTGCCTTCAGAATTCTCAAGGTCTTAATGCAGAGCTGAACAAGTCTCCATTTTAATAACAAACAAGAGGACAAGGAGTGGTAAGAAATTAAGAAAGCTTAATGGCTGGTGTTTTTTGTATGTCCTTACAAGAAAGTGTGTGAAATATTCCACAACATAACAGCCATCCTCAACTGCCCACTGTGCTCTGAAACAGAGAGACGACTATGCATCAGGAAGGTCCCTCCATATGGAAACAGCTGCCTAAACAGCTAAGATCTCAGAACTCACTGATGGCATTTTGTAGAGCAGTAAAGACCCTCCTCTTCAACTCAATGGACATCAGCAGACAAACACCTCATCATATCACTCCTCTTATCTATAATATGTCCCTGACTTACTGTTGAATATTATTGTTTGTAACCCATTCTGAGCTTCCTGGAGGACAGGATAGAAATGAAAATAAATAAATATCAAGTTGAAAAAAGCATAAAGCAATGATTGAACCGAGGGTCATGCTTATAATCAGGAGTGGGGAATTTGAACCATTCTATTGGCTAGAGGTTTCCTTTCTGCATTACCGATCAGACATTCACCTTGGCATATGACACCGGCATCCTCATGGTGCCCACAGTTGTGTTGGCCCCAGCCTAGGTTGAAGCAATCTGCCAAGTCCATCTCTGTCCCATCACAGTCCACATTGTCCAGGAAGATGGGCCCAGTGCCATAGCCAAAGTAACTGAGGCTAGTAGCCATGATGGCTTCCCCACAGCCCACCTGCTTGCATACCACCTGGGCATTTGTGTGATCCCAGTCATCATCGCAAACTGTTCCCCAGAGGCTTTGGTAAAGGACCTCCACTCTTCCTTGGCAACTGCTATTTCCATTCACCAGCCTGACGCTGCCACCTGATTTACAAACAAAAACAGAAAGTACAACTGTTAATTATTTACAGACACAGAAGGCCTGGTAATGCAAGACTTTCGAAGATGGCTCTATGTAAGGTTGCCACCTCTCCCAGGTCAACTTAAGGAGGTAATCCTGTCCTATATTTTCCTTACTGCATGCAAGGAAACATAGAAACATGATGGCAGATAAAGGCCAAATGGCACAGCTAGTCGGCCCATCCGCAGTAACCATGATCTCTTTCGCTGAGAGATCCCATGTGCCTATCCTAGGCCCTCCTGAATTCAGACACATCTCTGTCTCCACCACCTCTTCCTGGAGACTGTTCCAAGCATCTACCATCCTTTCTGTAAAAAAGTATTTCCTCAGATTACTCTGGAGCCTATCACCTCTTAACTTCATCCTATGCCCTCGCATTGCAGAGTTTCCTTTCAAATGAAAGAGACTCGACTCATGCGCATTTACATTACGTAGGTATTTAAACATCTCTAGCATCTCTTTCTTCTCCTGCCTTTCCTACCAAAGCATACAGATTGAGATCTTTAAGTCTGTCCCCATACGCCTTATCACAAAGACTACACACCATTTTAGTAACCTTCATCTGGACTGACTCCATCCTTTTTATATCTTTATGAAGGTGCAGCCTCCAGAATTGTACACAATTTTTTTTTTACCTTTAGGGCCCTGTTTATAACTTTTAAACAGTGTGTTTAGGCTATTTGGATACTACTTTGTTAATGTGTGATTAGTGAAAAAAAATGGAACCTGCAACAAAATAACAGGCATTAACATGACGTAGTTCACATATTTATTTGGATTCTTAAGTGCCTTTATGAAGAGATTTACATAAATCTTTGGTCTGCACTTACTTTTCATTCCATGAGGAAAATGGGGTGCTGTAATTCCTTCATTTTCCAGCAAAGACAGGTCCTTGGCATCTTTATCTAGAAAGAGAAATCCCAGCTGTGGCAATGGGGCAGAATCAGACATGTTCTACATTGGCTGAGTTCTCTCTGTCTTTCCAGATCACCCTGAGTTGGCCTTTCCTCAGCAGTTGTAATTAGTCTGTCCTCAGAGCAGAAATAGGTCTTGTCCAAGACACCAAGACAGATTTCTCTCTTTCTCCACCAATCCTGTAAGGTTGCAAACAATATTCATATCCCCTGTCTATAAAGGTCCATATTGCTTGGAATTCTCCCACTTAATGCAAGGAATTGTCTTTTTGCTATGATAGATTTCTCTTGCTATCTGACCAAGGGTTGCACTTAGTTTGTTTCCATGTAAATGGCACTTTCTATCTGTGACAAATTTGTGCAAAGTCTGATTTAAAAATACACATGAACTTTAACCCACAGCAGACAGTCTGAAAATGCCCACCAAAACATAAACACTGTATAGTATAGTAAAATAGTAAATACTAATAGTTAATAAGAACACAAGAATAGCCTTATTGGATCAAACCAGTATCCCGTCTTCACGGAGGCCAATCCAAGTCACAAGAATCTGGCAAAACCCTAAATAGTAGCAGCATTCCATGCCACCGATCCAAGACAAGCAGTGGCTTTCCCTATGTTTGTCTCAACAGCAGTTTATGGACTTTTCCTCCAGGAACTTGTCCAAACCTTTTTTTAAACCAGCTACATTAACCGCTCTGACCAAAATTCCTATCCAGTTTTGAGAATATGCATTGTAACAAAAAATCAGGAGCTGAGAATGGTTGGCATATGTTGACATTCAAATTCAGTATCTGAAGAGGTCAGAAACAAGTATGTTTATGTTTATTATTCATTTGATCTCCTGCTAGTGAAATAGGTCATAGCAGCTTACAGAAAGGAACATTAAAAAAATTAAAAGTAAAGAAATACAGTCAAACAAGTACAATAAAACCGTAAAATACCTTTATATAATATATGTGTTTATGTACCTGCAAGTCTACTCAGTCGATCCCGAAGGAATATTAAAAGCTTTTCTAAAGATAAGTTTTCAGGGAGGTCACGTAGTGTCATGCAGTAGGAAGGACACTGAACTCCGCACTGTCACCTGATAATCAGCAATCAATCGGCTTGGTAACTAGTTTTTTATTGCTCTTTCACCTACCCGGGATGCGGCTGCACTCCTGCATACGTCTCTGTGCTGCAATCCTCAGTTTGCAGTTGTATGACCGCCAAAACTCAGAGAAGGGAGCGCCTAAGGTGGCGGATCCTAATACCGTGCTGCCCACCCCTGTCTATGCCGCATGGACTGCAGAGGTGACGGTAGCTGTGGAAGCAGCACTGGACAAGAAGCTACAGAAAATCTATGATCACGCAGAGGCTGCCCACGAGCGCCTGGACAGTCTGGGCTGGAGATCGGTGATATTCAAACCTGGGTGAGCATGCTGGAGGATCATGCCTCGTCCTCGGAGGGGCCCAGTGTGGCTTTGCAGCAGCGGATCCTCGCGCTAGAAAACAAAGTCAATGATCTGGAAAATTGATTGAGGAGGAACAACATTCGGCTGCTGGGCATCCCTGAGAGCTCCAGATAGGGAGAATTGCCACGCCTTTTGGAATCTTGGCTGTCAGAGAAAGTGTAGTTTGACTCGCACCTGGGCCCTCTGTTGACTTGTTCACCCAGCTGGTACTAAACCACGAGCAGTTATCCTGTGTATTCTACATTTTGCCCATAAACAAGTCTTACTGTGGGCCCTACGGTTGGGCAATGATCTCACTTATGAGAACCACAAGATCCTTTGCTTTCAGGACTATTCCGCCAAACTGGCAGTGGCCAGGCAGGAATTTGTACCTATCTGTTCCACGATGGTGGATAAGAAAATCTGTTTTTCTCTGCTATTCCCTGCCAGGCTGTGAATTCACTACGAGGGCCGTGACCAGTTTTTTGAGACCCCACGTCAGGCTCTGGACTTTTTGAATTCCATGGGATCTGGAATGCCCATGGCTTGAACTTTGGTCTACTCCAATTGTATAGGAGTAGTGCTCTTTTTGTACTGTTTTTTCTGTAACAGCCAGGGTCAGGGACCTTTTTCTGGTTCTGGACCTATGGGACATGAGTGCTCTCTTGTGCCTGCTCCCATGGAGATCCTGTTCTTGGACTGCGATTATTATAGGATGCTCCTTGGTTACATTGCCATTGAAGGGGGCAAGTGGACGTCTGTTTGAATTTGGTTAGCTCATTGTGGGGAACGAGAGTGGGAAAATGGAGGAAGACCTTATAGCTTTGAGGGTAGGGGGTGGGGGACGGGAGGGGGGTTTGGTTGATGCAGTGGAAGGGCTTCAATTGGCTGACTGTGTGAGGATGGGGAGGATGTATGTGTGTTGCATGTGTATGGTGGTGGGGGCATAGGCTGGGGTGCCCTGCCCGCTTTCACTGTATGTGAGCCCGGCTATACTGGCTGATGTGCCTTAAGATTTTTTCCTGGAATATGGGGGGTATCCACTCACCAATTAAGCGCATTAAGATCTTGCAGGCCTTGCAACACCACAAGACTAGTATCACCCTGCTTCAGGAGACCCATTTGAGCTCAAAGGAACATGCTAAACTCTGCAGCTGGTGGGTGGGGGATCTTATCAAGAATCCTACTCACTCCAAAAAGGCTGGGGTTCTCACCTTGTTTTGAAAGGGTTTAGTTGTGGAAAAACATCATATACACAAGGATTCTCAGGGCAGATATATTATAGCTCATATATTTTTGAATAACCAGAAAATGGTGCTGGTCAATGTGTGCGCTCCAAATAATTATGATACCTCTTTTTTCAAGGAGTTAATTCATCATACACATTTACCTGCCCATGCAAGTATTATGGGGGGAGCTTTAACACTGTTTTGATCCCTTACTAGACAAATCTAATACTGCTGGAGCTTCACCCATAGACTACTCTAGGGGAGTTCCTTTGCTCTGTGATTCCTTAGAACTGTTGAGACTCCTGGAGATTTCTCTACCTGAGTGGGACTATACCCATGTTTTCAGAGCTCATGGGACCCAATCTCGTATAGATTATTTACTATTTTCTTCCTCTTTGTCCTCTTGTTTGCATGTGGCGGGGATTGGTCCCTCTTAGGGTTTTTTGACGAAACGATCGTATCAATAGGTTGTATTCACTTTTTACTATTTTGTAGTTCACTAATTGTCCAGTTTTTTCTCTTTTGTGGAAACCGCCTAGAATTCTTTTGATTAAGGTGGTATAGAAAAATAAAGTTATGTTATGTTAAGTCTATAGTGATTATACAATCCAGCAGCTGGGTAAACTCTTGCGGAGTGCCGCAGGGCTCTCCCCTATCCCCAACATTGTTTAACATTTACTTTGCCTCACTGGGGAACTTATTGCAAAGCTTAAAAGTCAAATTCTATATCTATGCAGACAATATCACTATAGTCATCCCCCTTACAACCCTGTCGTCTCTGAAACAAAGACCCTTCTGTCATTCATTTTAAGACAGATCGAATTATGGATGACCGAATTCAAATTAAAACTCAACTCAGACAAAACCAAATTTTTCTTAGCAAGCCCAAATGACAAAATTAAAGACAACATTTTTTGTGAATGGTCAGGCCTTCCCTATTGAAGATTTCTGGGAGTGACTTTGGACAGACACCTTACCCTAAATGTACACACGGATTTATTGGTTAGGAAATGCTTCTCGATATTATGGAAACTCAGAACCATCAGAAAATATTTTGACGCAGTATCATTCCGTTTATGGTTCAATCTTCCATTCTAGGCATACTTGACTACTGTAACATCATTTATTTGGGAACCTTAAAAGCGTATGACAGTTTTAAGGTATGAGCACTATCAGGTCTTGGACCTGAGGGGCCGACGCGTGAGCGGACTGCCGGGCACGATGGACCTCCGGTCTGACCTGACAGGGGCAATTCTTATGTTCTTATGTTCTTAAAAATAAAACCTCCAAAGACTCTGAGTCATTCAAAATTCGGCAGTTCGAATGATTTTTGGGTTGAGAAAATAGGAACACATTAGTCCCTATTATCAAAAACTTCACTGGCTGTCCCTGGAAGCATGAGTTTTGTTTAAATTTTTTTGCCTTTGTTATAAATCAATTTTTGGCCTGGCCCCTATGTACCTGGTTTCTCAATTTAATCTGGACAGTTCTATTAGGCCCACACGCAGAATTCATATGTTCACCTATCCATCTTTAAAGGACTGCCGCTACAAAATATTCCTGGACAGAACTCTTGCCTCCCAGGCAGGTAAATGGAACAACTGGCTGGGTAACATTATCATGCATTTCTCATCCTACTTCAATTTTAGAAAATCAATAAAAATGAATTTGTTTAATCGATTGTAACCTAAGAATCTTATAGTGTATCACTTCTCCCAACCTGTACCTTATATTCGATGACTTTGTATTGTAACCATTTCGCTGATTCTCCAGCACCTCTTGTTGTAAACCGCCTCGAACAATCGTGGCTTTGGCGGTATATAAAAAAATAAAATTATTATTATTGTATCTCTGACCATGCGTTTGTATGGTTGGACCTCCGGATGCCAGGTAGTATCCCCAGGGCTAGACTATGGAGATTCTCTAGGGCAGGGCTGCCCAAGTCCAGTCCTCGAGATCTACTGGCAGACCAGGTTTTCAGGATATCCACAATGAATATGCATGAGAGAGATTTGCCTGCACTGCCTTCTTGGTATGTAAATCTCTCTCATGCATGTTCATTGTGGATATCCTGAAAACCTGGCCTGCCAGTAGATCTCGAGTACCGGACTTGGGTAGCCCTGCTCTAGGGCTTTATACTATGATATTAAGTTACACATGTTTATTCTTGGTAAATAGAATTATTATCAGGTGAATAATAGCGCCCACGTTTCGCAGCCTCTTTTGTTTTGGGAGGCTGCATAAGCGGTTCTCAGGGGGGAGATTATTTCTTACAGCTCTCAGAAGAGACGAGCAAGGGATCGTGCGATACTAGAGGGACCACGCGATACTAGACCTAATACTTACCAATGGAGAAAGTGTCACTGAGGTCTCGGTAGGCAATAAGCTAGCCTCCAGTGACCACAACATGATACGGTTCAACCTCAGGAAAGGTTTCATAAAGTCATATACATCAACCAAGGTCCTTAACTTTAAGGGCACAAACTTCAAAAGCATGGGTGATTTCATCCAGAGGGCACTGCAAACCAAGCTGAAACAAATAATGTAGAGGTGATGTGGTCAACTCTCAAATCAACCATACAAGAGGCAACCAACCGCTACGTCAAATCAGTAAGTAAACGGCGAAGAAACAATAGACCACAATGGTTCTCTACGGAGATCTCAGACTCATAAAAAAGAAGAAAAGGGCGTTCATCCTCCACAAACAATCAGGGAAGCCAGACACCAAGGAAGACTATCTGGCCAAGTCTAAAGCGGTCAAAATGGCAGTCAGGGAATCCAAACTCTGAATGGAGGAAGACCTTGCGAAGAACGTCAAGAAGGGCGATAAATCCTTCTTCAGGTACATTAGTGAAAGAAAAAGAAACAGAGATGGGATAGTACACCTTAGGAAACCCGACGGGAACTTTGTGGGCTCAGATTCCAAAAAAAACAAACTGTTAAATGAATACTTCTGCTTGGTCTTCACTTGCGAGGCGCCAGGATCCGGCCCTCAGCTGCCGACAAGGGAAAGCTCAGAAGACCCATTTCAAAATTTTGAGTTTACGCCCAGTAGTGTCTATGATGAGCTATCTAGACTCAAGGTGAACAAAGCCATGGGGCCGAACAAACTACACCCCAGGGTGATCAGGGAACTGAGTGACGTCCTGGCGGAACCGTTATCCGCGCTCTTTAATCTTTCCCTAAGTACAGGAAGAGTTCTGTTGGATTGGAAGACAGCTAACATCATTCCACTCCACAAAAAGAGAAACAGGACAGAGGCTGAGAATTACAGACCGGTGAGCCTCACATCGATAATAAGTAAACTTATGGAAATGCTAATCAAATGCAAATTGGATACAATCCTGAAAGAGGAGAAACTACGGGATCCCCATCAACATGGTTTTACAAAAGGAAGGTCTTGTCAGTCAAATCTCATCAGCTTCTTTGACTGGGTAACAAGGAAGTTGGATATAGGGGAATCCCTGGACATCGTGTACTTGGATTTCAGCAAAGCATTTGATAGCGTCCCACACCGCAGGTTACTGAGCAAGATGACTTCGATGGGATTGGGTGTAACATTAATCGCATGGGTTAGGGACTGGCTTGGGGTTAGACGACAGAGGGTAGTGGTTAACGGTACCCTCTCCGATACGATGGAGGTGACCAGCGGAGTGCCGCAGGGCTCGGTCTTAGGCCCGATCCTATTTAACATCTACGTAAGTGACATGGCTGAGGGGCTTCGAGGTAAAATTACATTATTCGCCGATGACACCAAACTATGCAACATTGTAGGCAAAAGCTCATCGGTCGTCAGCACAATGCCCGACAAAATGCCTGACAGTATGACGCATGACCTACTCCTGCTTGAACATTGGTCAAAGACTTGGCAACTAAGTTTCAATGCCAAAAAAATGCAAGGTCATGCACCTTGGTGGCAAAAATCCATGCAGGACTTACACCCTAAATGGCGAGATCCTAGCAAGGACTGTAGCAGAACGCGACTTGGGCGTGATCATTAGTGAAGACATGAAGACTGACAATCAAGTGGAGAAAGCTTCCTCCAAGGCTAGGCAAATCATGGGTTGTATCTGTAGAAGTTTCATCAGCCGTAAGCCCCAGGTTATTATGTCATTGTACAGATCTATGGTGAGACCCCATCTGGAAAACTGTGTGCAATTCTGCGGGACCCCCTGACCATTTTGGGCCCTAGGCCCATGCCTACTGGGTCTACCCTTTAATCTGGCCCTGACTCCCTCCTTCTCTCTAGTATCTCTCTCTCTCTCTCTTCCTAGAACAATTGCTTTCGCCCACTACTTATGAGGAATTCAGGAAGAGCCTAAAAACACATCTATTCCTAAAGTATCTAGACAGCTGACACATTCATCTCTCTCTCTCCTCAATATCGGTTCTCCTGACCTATCAACCACTTGCTTTCACCTCTTTTAAGTTCAATCAATTTGTACCTTCTTTTACTCTTTTGTAAACCGCATAGAACTTCACGGTACTGCGGTATATAAACTGTTATTATTATTATTATTCCCACCATGGATCTAAGATATCTCCCTTTTAAATCCCTCCATCCATGTATTGTTGAGGCCATGAAACACGATAGATATTATTTTCATCTATCTTGTTTCATGTCCTCAACAATATAGCACAGAGTCTTTTTCAACCACCTTTAAGTAACACCACTCTTTAGTGGAGGTGGGAGGGCCCTTGTCTGAGGCTTTTTCCTTCAGTTTGGATTTATTGCAGGGCCTGTGCTGTTTTGCTATCATTGAACTTGACATTTATGCATCAATCAGAGTGCAAGTGTTACTGCATATACAATTCTGGATGCTACACCTTCAAAAAGATATAAAACGGATGGAATTAGTCCTAAGGAAGGCTACTAAAATAAGAATATTACTGGGTCAGACCAATGGTCCATCAAGCCCAGCAGCACGTTCTCACGGTGGACAACCTAGGATACTAGTACCTGGCCAAAACCCAAGGAGTAGCAATATTCCATGCTACCAATACAGGGCAAGCAGTGGCTTCCCCCGTTTCTTTCTCAATAACAGACTATGGACTTTTCTTCCAGGGACTTGTCCAAACCTTTCTTAAAACCAGCTAAGCTATCTGCTCTTACCACATCCTCTGTCAACACGTTCCAGAGCTTAACTATTCTCCGAGTTAAAAAATTTCCTATTGGTTTTAAAAGTAATTCCCTGTAACTTCATTGAGTGTCCCCTAGTCTTTTTAATTTTTGATGGAGTGAAAAATTGATCCACTTGTACCTGTTCTACTCCATTCAGGATTTTGTAGACTTCAATCATATCTCCCCTCAGCTGTCTCTTTTCCAAGTTAAAGAGCCCTAACCATTTTAGTCTTTCCTCATACAAGAGGAGTTCCATCCCCTTTACTATCTTGGTCGCTCTTCTTTGAACCTTTTCTAGTGCAATTATGTCTTTCTTGAGATAAGGAGACCAGAATTGAACGCAATACTCCAGATGAGGTTGCACCATGGAGCGACACAGAGGCATTATAATATTCTTAGTCTTCTTAACCATCCCTTTTAAAATAATTCCTAGTATCCTGCTTGCTTTTTTTACCCACTGTCACACATTGGGCTGAAGGTTTCATCATATTGTCTACGATGATACCCAGATCCTTTTCTTGATGTGTGGTCTTCGTCATAAGGCATATAGGGACAGACTTAAAGATCTCAATCTGTATACTTTGGAGGAAAGGTAGGAGAGGGGAGATATGATAGAGATGTTTAAATACCTATGTGATATAATTGCGCATGAGTCGAGTCTCTTTCATTTGAAAGGAAGCTCTGGAATAAGAGGGCATAGGAAGAAGTTAATCTAATCTAATCTTCAGTTTATATACTGGGTCATCTTGTGGTACAGCTCGACTCGGTTCACAAATAGTTAAAATCAGGTAACCTATAAGAGATCAGTTATTGTAGAAATTGTAGCAATTAATGACAAACTATCTAAAATATCTACATAAGAACATAAGCAATGCCTCTGCCGGGTCAGACCCGAGGTCCATCGCACCCAGCAGTCCGCTCACGCGGCGGCCCAACAGGTCCAGGACCTGTGCAGTAATCCTCTATCTATACCCCTTTATCCCCTTTTCCAACAGGAAATTGTCCAATCCTTTCTTAAACCCCAGTACCGTACTCTGCCCTATTACGTCCTCTGGAAGCGCATTCCAGGTATCCACCACCCGCTGAGTAAAGAAAAACTTCCTAGCATTTGTTTTGAATCTATCCCCTTCCAATTTTTCCGAATGCCCTCTTGTTCTTTTATGTTTTGAAAATTTGAAGAATCTATCTCTCTCTACTTTCTCTATGCCCTTCATGATCTTGTAGGTTTCTATCATGTCTCCTCTGAGTCTCCGCTTTTCCAGGGAGAAGAGCTCCAGCCTCTCCAATCTTTCAGTGTATGAAAGGTTTTCCATGCCCTTAATCATTCGTGTCGCTCTCCTCTGGACCCTCTCAAGTATTGCCATATCCTTCTTAAGGTACGGTGACCAATACTGAACACAGTACTCCAGGTGCGGGCGCACCATTGCCCGATACAACGGCAGGATGACTTCTTTTGTTCTGTTCGTAATACCATTTTTAATAATACCCAACATTCTGTTTGCCTTCTTCGCGGCTGCTGCGCATTGCGCCGTTGACTTCATTGTTGTATCCACCAGTACACCCAAATCTCTTTCAAGGTTACTTCCCTCTAATACTAATCCCTCCATTTGGTAGCTGAATATCGGGTTTTTTCTCCCTATATGCATGACCTTGCATTTCCCTACATTGAATTTCATCTGCCATTTATTCGCCCACTCCTCCAGTTTGTTTAGGTCCCTTTGTAGGTCCTCTAAATGGTTACATGACAATAAGTTGGCGCTCAACACATTTAAATCAGAGATTTCCATGTAGGGAGGGTCAGGAATTAGGAGCCAATATAACCATAAATACAACTACACTTAAGGTAGTTACTAAGATGAAGATACTCGGGGTCATATTAGACCAAAAGCTTAGTTATCATGATAAAATAAGCTCACTTGGAAGAACCTGCTTCTATAGGTTAAGGTTGATCAGATCACTATCCGCTTTTCTTGATGAATCATTGTTGAATATTCTAATACATTCACTAGTCATATCAAAAATTGACTAATGCAACACCCTGTACAAGGGATCTACCTTAAAAGAAATACGTAGACTGCAAATTCTTCAAAATACCGCAATAAAAATAATTACGAAAAGAAAAAAATTTGATCATGTAACTCCACTTTTAAAGGAAAAGCATTGGTTATCTGTAAATCACAGAATCACATATAAAATAGCATTACTCACACATAAAATATTAGTAAACAAAGCTCCTGCATTCTTAGAAAGATTTCTAATACCATATATTCCCACAAAATCCTTAAGATCTGAAGATAAATCTTTGCTAGTAGTCCCCTCGTTAAAATTCATTTCTTCAAGGAGGGATGTGATTTTTTCTGTTAGAGCCCCTCAAATTTGGAACTCGCTCCCGATCAACTTAAGAGAATAAAAAATACTCAGCAAGTTTAAAAGCCTCCTAAAAAGTTGGCTTTTTAAGGACGCTTTTAACTTATTTATTTAAATTTTATGATTTTACATTGGACTAGGAACACTGCCAAGTGAAAATTAAGTGGGTAACGTTCCCCAACCTCTTGTTTCTTTACCTATCCCTTTTTATTTGTTTTTGAATTGTATTTAAGCCACTTTTTTTGCCTCCCTTTTTTAATCATATTATTTTAGTCTTATAGCCCGTTACATTAACGGGTGCTAGAATATATGTGTGTGTGTCTGTCTTTATTTCTTTTTCTCTCTCCTTAGCCGCTTTCTGTGTTTTCTTTTTTTTTTTTTCCTTGGCTGTCCACAACCACCCCTTGCCTGCTCCCCGTCCATTATCCCTTCCTTTTACCTCCCCTGTGTCCTCCACCACCCTATCACTGCTCACCTTATCCAGCAGCAGCCCTTCTCCCTTTGTTTTACCTCCCCCTGTCCATCATCACCTCCTTCCTGCTCCCCCTGCACGGTCTAGTCACTGGCCTCATGAACAATTTAAAGCAGCTGTAAAATAACCCTTAGCATATCCTCATAAGCAAAATACAAAATATCAAACCATAACCAACCTACCGCATCACTGCTTATCCTCTCCTGTATTGCATCGCAAATGGCAACGTGCCTCGTGAACCCTTTCAGCCTCGGCTACATTGGGAATGCTCCAGATAGTCTTATAACTCTTCCTTTTCCATCTCACCTCCTGAGAGGGAAAAGGAGAGTGGTTGGAACTTTAAAAAGACCCCGGGGGAAGTTCTGAAGTGGAATGTTTGTTGTTAGTATGTGCAGAGAGGGAAGGTATAGTCCGCGACAGCAGGATGTTAACTTTGTAGTTGTGGCCATTTTGAAGATCGGTCTGCCCTGCTCCTTGCCTTAGTATATTTTTAAGTTGAAAGACGCGGTGACAGCGGCTCCTCTCAAGATCCACGACTACATCGGACTTCCGACGCAGGTGGGGATCCTGAGAGGAGCCGCTGCCTCGTCTTTCAACTTAAAAATATAGTAAGGCAAGGAGCAGGGCAGACCGAACAGCATGGCTGACAGCCGCCGCGTCCGACTTCCGCCTCGGGGGAGGAGAGAGGACTTCAGGCAAGGAGCAGGGCAGACCGAAGAACAGCACTGCCGACAGCCGCCGTGTCCGACATCCGCCTCGGGGGAGGAGAGAGGACTTCAGGCAAGGAGCAGGGCAGACCGAAGAACAGCACTACCGACAGCCGCCGCGTCCGACATCCGCCTCGGGGGAGGAGAGAGGACTTCAGGCAAGGAGCAGGGCAGACCGAAGAACAGCACTGCCGACAGCCGCCGTGTCCGACATCCGCCTCGGGGGAGGAGAGAGGACTTCAGGCAAGGAGCAGGGCAGACCGAAGAACAGCACTGCTGACAGCCGCCGTGTCCGACATCCGCCTCGGGGGAGGAGAGAGGACTTCAGGCAAGGAGCAGGGCAGACCGAAGAACAGCACTGCCGACAGCCGCCGCGTCCGATATCCGCCTCGGGGGAGGAGAGAGGACTTCAGGCAAGGAGCAGGGCAGACCGAAGAACAGCACTGCCGACAGCCGCCGCGTCCGACATCCGCCTCGGGGGAGGAGAGAGGACTTCAGGCAAGGAGCAGGGCAGACCGAGCAGCATGGCCGACAGCCGCCGCGTCCAACATCCGCCTCGGGGGAGGAGAGAGGACTTCAGGCAAGGAGCAGGGCAGACCGAAGAACAGCACTGCCGACAGCCGCCGCGTCCGACATCCGCCTCGGGGGAGGAGAGAGGACTTCAGGCAAGGAGCAGGGCAGACCGAAGAACAGCACTGCCGACAGCCGCCGTGTCCAACATCCGCCTCGGGGGAGGAGAGAGAGTGTTTCGCGCACATGCGCACTCCTATCTGCAGTGTCCTAAAGCGCACGGAAAACGGAACACGCGATGGGCGTGCGCATGCGTGGCTTAGCCTTTTATTATATTAGATAATTAGTACTAATTGTCCTGTTTTTTTTATTTTTATTTTAATCTAATTTTTAACTAAATGTAAATCGCATTGGATTTGGATTTTGTGATTAAATCAAATATTTTAAATAAACTTGATAAACTACAGGTCAGTTACCTAAATACTTCAGAAAAGGTACAGAGAAGGGTGATGAAAATGATAAAAGGTTTGGGATGACTTCCCTAAGAAAAGAGGTTAAAGTGGGTAGGGCTCTTTAGCTTGGAGAAGAGACGGCTAAGGGGTGATATGATAGAGGTCTATAAAATACTGAATGGAGTGGAAAGGGTAGATATGAATTGCTGGTTCACTCTTTCTAAAAATATTAGGACTAGGGGGGCATGTGATGAAGCTATTAAGTAGGAGATTTAAAACAAACTGGAGAAAATATTTCTTCACACGTGTAATTAAACTCTGGAAGTTGTTGCCAGAGAATGTGATGAAATCAGTTAGTTTAGCAGATTTTTAAAAAGCTTGGATAATTTCTTAAAAGGCCATTATTGAGATGGCTTGGGGAAATCCACTGCTTATTCCTAGGATAAGCAGCATAAAATTTGTTTTACTACTTGGAATCTAGCTTGGGACTTGGGTTGGCCACTGTTGGAAACAGGATACTGGGCTTAATCGACCTTCGGTCTGTCCAGTATGACAATCTTATTGAGCTGTTTCATGATATTTTTGTGTTCTGGAAGTTTAGGATTTTCCCTATGACATGGACCTGAGACAATGCATTGTGGGGATTTTTGAGAAAAGGTCCAGGGTACTTAATCTAGATATTGTGAGGAGAATTTGAGATTGCTATTCAAATGTATCTTTTGAGTGTTTTCAGAGAAAAGAGGAAGAGCTTGGGAAAACAAACCCTGGTCTTCCAAAAGATGGCCAGTCTGGGTAGAGGCTGGTCATATGAGAATCCAGGAGCTGGTCTACCCAACTACAGCAAATAGAGAAAGGTGAATAGATCACTTCAAGTTGAACTATGAAAATGTAATAGAGTTACTGAAGTATTTGTTCTCTATCAAGAGTTTTGTGGTTTTGTGTGCTATTTTAATAATAATGGTGATTGTTATTACAAGTCCTCAGTTTGTAGACTGATTTGTTTCCTTAATGGTGTGAAGCAGATTTTTGGAAACTGGTTTTGTAAGTTAGGCAGTGAGGGTCTTGCAACGTGCCTTCTCCCACCAGGGACCACCTTTTACAAGAACAGTGACTCCCCACAGAACTGTCCTGAACCCCATTGTGGCCCCCAAATTATATATGCAAATCTCAATACATATCAAAGATACATACATCTCATACATATGTATGATTATGTATCCTGAAATCTAGGCTACTGCATTCTGGACAAACTGAAACACTCTAATACTTTCTTAGGTAACAGGGCTTTTTGTATTGGGACAGCTAGATCTGTCAAAAAATTGCTTAAATTTTCTAATAATCTGGTGTTGCCAGAAAGAATTTCAAGCAACTTTGGCTATATGGGGGTGCAAATTAAATGATAAACATGAGGAGGGGCATAATCAAAACATATGTCTATGTCCAATTTGGACGTATGGTGCTAGACGCCCAAAGTCGGCAGTGAAAAAATACCCATTTTCAAAAAATATGTCTAGAATTTTTTTTTTTTAAATCATCTATCTGGAACTAAAAACTTCCTGCATGAACCACTGGTAGACTCCCCAAAAATCCTACTATACATCAAATTGGGCTTGATGAAACAGTTTGGAAGGTGCTGCCACAGGATGGGCCCTGCTTAAAGTACCTTCATCACACAAGAAAATTTGAAAGCTGGAATTTTTTTGGTCCTCAAATAAAGAAACTGATGAAGGATGAATGAGAGAGAAAAAGACGCATGGACTGCCTTCCGATCTGTTACTGAAAACTTTCTAGGGAATAACAAAGATCCTAAATTGTAGGGTCATTGTTGAAACAATGTTTCAAGTTTCAAGTTTTATTTCACATTTGATGAATCGCCTATTTCGAAATTCTAGGCGATGTACATAATAATATAATATAGAAACTTTAACCTAATTACAATAAAATCAATTAAGACTCACATGAAAGATAGAGAAGGAGGGTAAAGTTACAATGTGGGAGAAGAAAAAAACAAAAAACCAGGAAAGAACGAAAGGTAGGGTAAAATTTTCAAAGTTTTTCTTGCATAAAAATTGATTAAAGGCGTCCTTTAGTTAAATTATAAATCAAAGGCGTCCTTAAATAAATAAGATTTTAAAAGCTTTTTAAATGTTAGGATATCACTTTCAATTCTGATGTAATGGGGAAGGGAGTTCCACCATTGTGGCCCTGCAACAGTAAACATTTCAGCTCTTCTTGTTCCGATGACTTTTAATGATGGCACAGTTAATAAGTTTTGATTAGATGAGCGCAAAGATCTTTGGGGTTTGTATGGGATAAGTGATTTTAAAATAAATTGTGGTTCGCTGAATGTGAGGGTCTTAAAAATTAGGAACATCAGCTTGTAGAGGATCCTATGGTTAACTGGTAACCAATGTGCGTCAATTAATAATGGGGAGACGTGATCGAATTTTTTTGCATTGTAGAAAATTTCAAGAAGTTGGGTGTAAAAGTTCACTTTCTACATTCCCATATCGACTTTTCCATACTTTCTGGAAAATCTGGGACATTATAGTGAAGAGCAAGGTAACCGTTTTCACGAAGATATTAAGGAGATGGAGAGGAGGTACCAGGGAAGATGGAATGAAACTATGATGGCCAACTACTGTTGGGGGTTGAAGAGAGACAGTCAAGATCTTCAAGGATCTGCAAGGATGTCAAAGAGGAGAAAATTGTTTTGTTAAAGAATAGTCACAAAATAAATTAGGGCAGTTCTTTACAGTATTTTAAAAATGTGTTTGTAATAAAAATTGACCTTGTGTGAAATGGTGTTCGAATGCATTTGTGCTTACAACAGTTAAAATCGTGAAAACATAACTTCTTATTTTGTGTAACAACCTGATGTGATAGGCAAAAATGGAAGTCATTTCTAGAATCAGCATACAAAATTGATTCAAGAACAACTACTTTTAAGAAATCATCTGAGTAAAAGTTTTAAAATGCAGACTGGTGTTATCAGTCTTTTAGGTTATCCAAGTGCTGATTTGGGCAGGTTTATAGACATGTTTAAGTTTTGATTATGAGCCCTGAAGCTATGAACTTCTCATTTTATGGAAAATGGATACCATTCATCACAAGTAGGATTTTGGGCAGATGTCAACCAGCTTTTCTCATCACCAGTACCTATCTTGTCAGGGCTTATTTTAAGATAAGTATCTGACGCCTGATCCCACGCTATAGCCAGA
Organism: Geotrypetes seraphini; assembly: GCF_902459505.1. Classification (NCBI taxonomy): domain Eukaryota; kingdom Metazoa; phylum Chordata; class Amphibia; order Gymnophiona; family Dermophiidae; genus Geotrypetes; species Geotrypetes seraphini. The sequence goes on along the minus strand of NC_047098.1, from coordinate 72,031,087 downwards.
CAAAACTGAATATTTTCCATGGACTCTTCATTCTTTATGCTAAGAGCTGCACTTTGCTGGTTGTCAATTGCATATATGCGAAAGCCCTACTGAACTTTCAGATGACAGAGAATTTTAAGTACTTAGCCCTAGTCAGTTTTTAAAGGGGATGAGTTACGTGCTCCCTATTCCCTAGGTTAGGTAACTAAACCCTTTGAAAACAGATCCCTTGGAGACTGTATTGCAAATCAAAAGAAGGTAAGATCATTGCTCTTACCTGTGACAAGTTCCATCAGTAGTTCTGCAGTAGCTCGGGCCACTGATGTGGAGTTTGGAGTAATTGTTGAAATTACCAGACCTGCAGCAACACAGCAGTTGAAAAATCAAATTCTCTGCCATAAGGGCCAGGGTCCAGGTTGCACCTCAATTTATCAGTGTTTCAGCAGTTTCAGATTCAGGAGACATTTGCATGTGCAGCTAGAAAAAGTCAGGTTTGGGCTTGGGAGGAGGAATGATAGGAAATAGTAAGGGGTAATGGATCAGTGAGATGGGTGAGAGCGAGATGGAAGGAGGTAGAAAAAGTTTATGACATTTTATTTGCTCGGAATGGTTTACATCAGGGGTGTCCAATCTGCGGCCCTGTGAAGTATTTTGTGCGGTCCTGGTCGAGGGCGATGCAGTGTTTTCCTCTGCTGCCCCCGGGTGTTTACCGTCTTGGCGGCTCTCTCCTCTGTTTTGCTGCAGCGTTTGCGCGGCTCCAGAAACATTTTTTTGGGCCAATGCGGCCAGGGAAGCCAAAAGGTTGGACACCCCTGGTTTACATGAATTTATTCAGGAACTCAAGCATTTTTCCTTGTCTGTCCCAATGCCTCACAATCTATCTAATGTACCTGGGGCAAGTCTGACAAAGATAGCAAAACAAAGTTTGCAAAGCATGGTAAAAATATAATATGACAAAAACATGGTAAGGTGAGACATATCATGGCAAGCATAGTTCAGCAAAACATAGTATTGTTTGGTAAACATAGTATTGTTTATTGTGAGCTTCTATATTGCTATTAACCTTTTCCTATCATGTGTCCCGGATGACGGGACATTCCAAAAATGACATAGACAGTGGATAAATAGTCTGTATGGACTAATGAAGAGCCAGGAACACAAAATATTTGAATTTACAGACTTATGACTTATTTACATTATGTTTACAATAGCCGTAAATGATAATGGTGAATAATACAAAACTTTGCTAAAATAATTACGATTGGAACCAGCGTAACGTAAAATTTATTACGATAGGAAAAGGTTAATGACTGGGGAGTCAATTCAGAGCAGTTTGCATGAGCTTCTGTAAAAGGCGTTAAAATACTTGAGCTCCTGTGAGGTGTTACAATACAGAATTATTAATACTGGCATAATTATGGCATAATCAATCATCCTACTTATGTTACCGGCACATCGATCATCCTACTTATATGTTCACACCAAATCAATTGTCCTACACATCTAATATTAGGTTTACTATTGCAGCTAAGTCTACTATATTTACACACCTCCTAAGAAGTTTGGCCTATTCAACTAAATATAGTCTACAGCAGGGGTGCCCACACTTTTTTGGCTTGCGAGCTACTTTTAAAATGACCAAGTCAAAATGATCTACCAACAATAAAATTTAAAAAACCACAAAGCACACTGTATGCAAAGAAAATGTTAATTATCATTTATATTTAGGGTTTTTTTTCAGAGGCATCAACTCCACAGTCCTAGATTGGTTCTCTAAATTCCTCCGCTCACGTTCTTACATTGTTAACATGAATGGCACCTCATCCTCCCCCTGGAAACCAAATTGTGGAGTCCCACAAGGCTCTCCACTATCTCCTATCCTTTTCAATATCTATATGTCCTCCCTAAAACTCCTCCACCTATCCATCCTTGAAACAATTTACACTTATGCAGATGACATCCTCGTCCTCCTCGAGACCGATTCGAACCTCACCGACCTGTCTAAGAACATATCCTCTTGTATAATGAACCTACAATCCTGGGCCCACACTGTGCAAATGAAATTGAATGAGTCCAAAACAAGACTTCTTTGGCTTGGCTCAAAACTAGACCACCTACCCACCTCCATCCCACTACCCTTTGGCTCCTCTCTGCAGCTTGAGTTCTCGAGCAAGGTCTTGGACGTCATCATTGACTCCACATTGTCCTTTAATGACCACCTCCAACCCTTGGTAAAAAAAATGCTTTTTCAGCCTTCACATGCTGAGGAAAGTTAGATCCTGCTTCCATCAAAAACATTTTACCCTCCTTGTCCAATCCATCATCCTTTCCAGATTGGACTATTGCAACTATATCTACTTAAGCCTAACTAAGAAAAATCTCCACAGACTTCAACGGATTCAGAATGCTGCGGCCAAGCTCATCTTCGCTAAAAATAAATTTGACCATGTCTCCCCGCTCCTGGCCAAGCTCCACTGGCTTCCGATAATCACCAGGGCCTGTTTAGCTTTCAAAATCCTACACGGTATCCTCCCTCCCTTTATCCCTCTTTCTTGGAATTCCTTAAACCCTAATACCACCAGATCCTCCCACAAACTAAAACTATCCTTCCCCTCGCTAAAAAGCATTTCCCATACAGGAAAGCTAGGGACCTCCCTCCACTTCAAAATCACTGAGCTCTGGAACAGCCTTAACTCCCCTCTTCGGAACTTGAGCTCTGTCCAAGTTTTCCGCAAGCATCTGAAAACCTGGCTTTTCTCAAAAATGTAAGTCTCCCTCCAAATTAGGAATCAAGGAAACTCTTTTATCTTGGCATCCCAAGTCCTGATCTGAGACAATCAGGTTCAGAAGGAGGGTAGCCAAGTCGATCGGCTAAAATTTTAGACAGAATTTTAATATCCACATTTAAAAGAGAAATGGGTCGATAGGACTCGGGGGCAGCACTCTCCTTCCCTGGTTTCAATATCAATGTTATTAAGGCTTCGTTAACTCCCACCGGAAATTGCTCATCCTGTATCGCCTGAGTATAATACTCACGTAGAAAGAGCCCAATTTGCACTGATAACATCTTATAGAATTCTGCTGTGAAGCCATCGGGCCCCGGGGCTGAACAGTTTCTTTGGTGTTGAATGGCCTTATGCAATTCTTTGGGAGTGATGAGTGTATTTAAAATCTCCACATCCCGGTCCAACATCCGAGGGATGCCAGAATCTTCCAAATAGTCCTTTATAAGAGACTTATCCCCCCGAGTCCTGTCGACCATAGATTCCCTGAAAATGAGCATGGAATATCTGCGCTATCTGTTCAATAGAATGCTTCAGGGGGGCACGTGATGCTGGGAAGCTGAATGGACGTGCCTCTGGGTAGCTCCGAGCCTTGCCGGCACTTCTTCCTTTTAAAATCTGCTTAGACCCGTCGGCGGCCCCCTTCATTTTGGGGTCCTGCTAGCCTTTATATTGCCGCGCTTCCACCCCGATTTTCAGCCGCTCGGACCGCATTCATGGCAGCTAAGCCCACCCAATATGCAAAGGACAGACCGCAAAGGACAGACTGCAAAGGACAACAAGATGGCGGAGGCGCATGAGGCTCCTGTTTTCACGCTGGAAACAACCGCGGTCCAATAACTCACCAGATCCCTGACACTGGTTATGGAGGATAAATTGGCCACAATTCATACCTTCATGGAAGGTATTAAGGAGAGCCTGGATTCCCAAACTGGCAGACTTCAGAGAGCCGAGGACTGGATTGCTCACTAAGAGGATGCCGCTGCCAATTTCAAGGAGCGCATTCGAACCCTGGAGTCAGCCGCTAAATCCATGGTGGACCGCCTTGACGATCAAGAGAACAGAGGACGGCGTAACAACCTCCGCTTTGTGTAGATCCCCAACTCCATCAGGGACGTTTACCTCCGCCAGTGGTTAGAGGGCTGGCTTCCTAAGGCTGTTGCACTACCTGACCCCGTGGTGCCTTTTTCCATCGAGCGTGCACACCGTTTGGGGACTCGCCGCGATGAGGATCCGCGGCCCAGGCCAGTCATTGCCAGATTTCTTAACTATGCCCTAAAGAAGCGCATACTGGCCCAGTACCGCCGGGGTAAAGATCTTAACCTACACGTGGACGGTCACAAGGTGCTCCTCTTCCAGGATTTCTCACCTCAGGTTTCCTCGCGTCGTCGAGCCATGGCGCCCCACTGCAGTGAACTGTTTAAGCGCAATATCCGCTTTTCTCTCCTGTACCCAGCTCATGCTCGAGTGATTTACAATAACACCACTACATATTATAACACGCCGGCTGAGCTGGAGGGGTTCCTTAATACTCTACCTGCTGTGGTTCCTGGGGACCGTCGTACACCCTGACTGCATAAGCATATAAGCACATAAGCAGTGCCTCTGCTGAGTCAGACCAGAGGTCCATCATGCCCAGCAGTCCGCACACGCGGAGGCCCATCAGGTCCAGGACCTGTGTAGTAGTCCTCTATCCGTACTCTTCTATCCCCTTTTCTTCAGAAAGTTGCCCAATCCCTTCTTGAACCCCAATACTGTACTAGAAATGCCTTCACCGGATCAGACTTTAGGTCCATCTATTCCGGCGACCCGCACACGCGGAGGCCAAGCCAGGTGCTCCCAGATGGAGACCCTGATTACCCATATCCCTCAATGTGATTTGCAAGGAGGTGTGCATCCAACTTATGCTTGAAACCCAGAATGGTAGTCTCCATCACCACCTCCTCTGGGAGAGCATTCCAAGCGTCCACCACTCGCTGTGTGAAATAGAACTTTCTGACATTTGTCCTGAGCCTGCTGCCCCTCAGCCTCAGTCCATGACCTCTTGTCTGTGTCACTTTTGAAAATGTGAATGATGTTTCTTGCTCAATTTTATCGAATCCATTCAGTATTTTAAAAGTCTCAATCATATCTCCTCGCAGTCTCCTCCTCCCAAGGGTGAACAGTCCCAGTCCTTCGAGGCGTTCTTTGTAGCTCAAATTTTCCATACCTTTTACTAGCTTCGTGGCTCACCTCTGCACCCTTTCCAGCAGGGTTATATCCTTTTTTAGGTATGGAGACCAGTGCTGGACACAGTATTCCAAGTGTGGTCTGACCATTGCTCTTTAAAGCGGCATTATAACGGTCGCCGATCTACTCGTGATCCCCTTCTTTATCATACCTAACATTCTGTTTGCTTTCTTTGCCGCCGCCGCACATTGAGCTGACGGCTTCAGGTTCCTGTCTATCAGTAGCCCCAGGTCCCTTTTTTGATCGGATTTGGCCAATGTTACACCTAACATTTTATATTCATGTTCCTTATTTTTCTTGCCCAGGTGCATCACCTTGCATTTGTCTATGTTAAACCTCATCTGCCACTTTTCCGCCCATTCCTCCAGCTGGTTTAGATCCTTCTGGAGATCTTCACTTTTTTTTTGTGACCCAACTGCCCGACATAGTTTTGTGTCATCTGCAAACTTGATTATAATACTTGTTGTTTCCTCTTCAAGGTCATTTATGAAGATATTGAATAAGATGGGCCCAAGAACCGAGTCCTGGGGCACGCCGCTAGTCACCTTCTCCCAGTCCGAGAATTTCCCATTTATGCTTACCCTCTGCAATCTATTCTCTAGCCATTTGCCTATCCATCTAAGTACGTCCCCTTCAATTCCGTGACTTAGTAGTTTCCTTATAAGCCTTGTGTGCGGGACCTTGTCGAATGCTTTCTGGAAGTCCAACTAAATTATATCCACCGGGTCTCCGCTGTTGATTAGTTTGTTCACCTTCTCAAAAAATTGAAGTAAATTCGTCAAACATGACTTCCCCTTCCTGAAGCCATGCTGACTAGCTCTCATCAGGTCATGATTCTCCAGGTGTTGCACTATGCTATCCTTGTTTAGTGCTTCAACCATCTTCCCAGGAACCGACGTAAGACTGACAGATCTATAATTGCCTGGTTCTCCTCTCGATCCTTTTTTGAAGATTGGGATGACATTCGCTATCTTCCAGTCATCTGGTATTTGCCCGGTTCTAATTGACATGTTAGCTAGGGTTTGTAATAGTTCTCCAATTTCTACCTTTAGCTCCTTTAATACTCTCGGGTGAATTCCATCCTGTCCAGGGGATTTGTCACTTTTCAGTTTGTCAATCTGATAGTATATCATGTCCAATTCCACGTTCACTGAGGTGAGGCTATCCTCTATGTCACCCATGAATACCCTTCCTGTTTCCGGCATTGTTGTTGTGTCTTCATTGGTAAAGACGGAGGCAAAGAATGAATTTAGCCTATCTGCAATTTGTTTGTCTTCTTTAATGCATCCTTTCCTTCCTTGGTCTTCAAGAGGGCCAACTGCCTCTCTTGCTGGTTTTTTCCCTTTTATATACCTGAAAAAGGGCTTGAAGTTTTTGGCTTCTTGCGCTATCTTTTCCTCATAGGCTGTTTTGGCGTCTCTTACCACCTTGTGACATTTCTTCTGGTCGACCTTGTGTCTAATCCAGGCCTCCGTTGTTCGTTCGCGTCCCAACTATGGTTTCGGGTGAGCTGTTGGCTTCTGCCGGGGGGGTGACTCCTTTGCCTCCTTGGCTCTTGCGGTATAGGATCAATGAAGACCAGCCATTTCGTGGTCGGCTGGCCTGATCGTGTTTGTGTACGCTTCCACAAGCGTTGTTGGAGCCGGCTGGCTCCTGGATACCTGCTTTATGTTACCGGCAGGTTTGTGACATTACTTGAGACTGGCCCTTCCTCCATTATTTCAGCACCTTGTGTTCCATGTTTGTCGTGCCACATGTTCTGCATTTTTTCTTCTTTTATGTGGTGTTCCTGCACAGTATTTTGGGTCTCTTGGTGTGGGGCCATAATGTGCTTAAGACTTACATTTTTGGATGGGTGGATTCTTGTTCTGGTGGGGCTCGGGGCTGCATCCTTATTATTGTTCTGTTTTCTTTTTTGGGGGGTTTGGGTTTGGCTGGGTTTCCCATGCTATACCGAGAATTGGGGAACGTTAGGGGGGGGGCCTAACTTTGCAATTTGGCTCTCAGTCGGGGGATAGACTTTGGAGAATGGCTCCCCATCTTTACTCGGACCCTTCTTTTCAAACTTATTTTCATCAGAAATGGGCCGATTTTGTACACACCAACTCGGAGGATGACGCGGGTCCCGTCATTTATTGGGAAGCCGCTATAGCAGTTATGCGGGGCCATATACTTACTTATTCTGCCTCACTGAAAAAACGTAGAGACGGGGAACTTCTTTCTCTTTCGCGGGAATTTGCTTCTATGTGGACCCTTCACATCTCCCGACTTGATGATGCCACTAAGACAGCTTTGGATCTGCTTAAATCGAAAATCAATGCTTTATTAGATCAAAGAGCTAGTCGTAACATCTATTGTTATAAATATAGACTGCATCAATGGGGTGATAGAACGGGGTCGACTTCTTGCCAATTTGGTCTGTCCCCGAAAGGCGAGACACATTATTACTTCCATTAGGGACTCTACAGGCACCCTGCACTCAACCCATCGGGCCATTTCTCAACAGTTTGTGAACTTCTACAAGGCCCTATACGCTGCTCAACCCTTTGATGCTGTTGCAAGCGAGGAATTTTTTTGCGATCTTCCGCTTCCTCAATTGTTTGACCGCCAGCGTGAATTTCTTATCGGACCTATTACCAGTGAGAAGCTACAGCAAGCCATTAAAAACCTGAAACTGGCTAAGGCGCCAGGTCCTGACGGCCTCGGCCTGGAGTTTTACAAACTTTTAGATCCTATGGCCTTACTCCCTCTGCAAGCTTATTTTACAGGACTGCGTACTGGTACTCCCCCGGGGGGACACGCACAATAGGGCCCATATTATTATTCTTCCTAAACTGGGTCGTCCACTTGATGCGCTTGGTTCTTATCGGCCCATATCTCTCTTGAATCAGGATATTAAAATCTTAGCAAGTATTCTCGCGTCGCGTCTTAACGTCTACCTTCCCACTCATATTCACGAGGACCAGGTGGACTTTGTGCCGGGGCGCCATGCCTCCATGAACCTATTAAAGGTCCTAGTGGTAATGCAATCGCCGCATGCCGTCCCCGATAGAGCGCTTATTACTAGCTTGGATGTCGAGAAAGCTTTCGACATGGTCTCCTGGCCTCATCTTTTCAGCACTCTGGAGCTTTTTGGCATACGGGGAGACTATGTCAACTGGATCACTGCTTTATACCATAATCCTCATTCACAACTGTTGGTGAACGGTGGGGTGTCTGACCTTTTCCCGCTAGGGAGGGGTACGTGACAGGGTTGCCCTCTTTCACCGCTTGTTTTTCTTCTCTCCCTAGAGCCTTTGGCCATACGTATACGTTTAGATCCGGCCTTAGAGAGTCTTCATGTTGGCGGGCAGGAGTTCCATATCAGCATGTTTGCTGATGATATGTTACTCTATGTTAACCATGCTGATCGGACGGTGCCCATCTTGATGAAGCTTATTAGGTCGTACGGCAAATTTTCGGGTCTAAAAATTAACTTTGACAAGACGGAGGCTCTTTTGCTTGGTTCTCCCACCGCAGAACCTTGGTGCAAGGGGCTTGGTGTGAGAATAGCGCCCAGGAAGCTGAAATATCTCGGTATTATGCTTTATAGGGATCCGAGTAAAATGTATGCTGCTAATATTACCGCTACTATCGGGAAAATTAAGACATTATGTCTTAAATGGCGTTCGCTTCCCTTTTCTTTAATGGGCAGGGTAGCGCTGGTCAAAATGGTATTATTTCCGAAACTGCTGTACCCCCTGCAGACTATTCCAGTCTGGATATCATGTGCGGATGAGCGCTCGTATCAGGCCATTATTCGCTCTTTTATCTGGAGAGGACGGGTGGCCCGTATTAGTGCTCTTAAATTGACACAGAGCAAGGACCGGGGGGGGGGGCCTTGGTCTGCCAGACCTCCATATCTATAACGTGGCCACACTCTTGCGTTGGGTACATGAACATTTGGTGTCCTCCCGTCAATACTCTCCTCCAGACTTGCTTAATGATTGTTGCTTTCCCTGGTCCTTCGCGTCTGTCATTCACAGGCTTAGGGAGTGGAGGGGGTGCTTTGCCCTAAGTTCCTTTCGCTCTTAGGTCCTCTTCGCAGAGCCTGGCGTTGGTGGAGATGGTTGCAGGGGCGGCTACCCTCCATATCTCCTTTTCTTTTCCTTCTCAATAACCCAGATTTTGCCCCGGGAATGGGCGGGTTAGCGGGCCTGCAAGGGTGTTCGGGGCGAGACGTTACACTGGGCGGGGCCCTATCTTTGGGTGGGGGTCAGTTCCCTTCTTTAGCGCAAGTGAGGGCGTCTTGGCATCTCTCTCCTGCTCATACTTTCACCTACCTCCAAATACATCACTATTATCATACCTTGGTACGCACACATGGGTACTGGTGGGAGCACGGTAAATTGGATTTGGTTTTCCTTTCCACCCCTACTCAGCGTAATAAAATTTCCACTTGGTATGGGGAGGGGAGAGCCTACTTAGGGAAGGGGTGTTTGGCTCCCCTGGTAAGGGATTGGTCTTTTGAGTTGGGGAGTGAAGTTACTATCCCTGATATTCATCTTATCTTTCAGACACTTTTCCTTCATGTAAAGGCGGCTACTCTGCAGGAGATCCAGTTCAAATTGTTGCACCGGTTTTATATTACTCGTGCACGGGGGCAGGTCATGGGCTTGTGGCCAATGTTCCCTCTAAGGATTGATGAGGTGTATGCAAAAAAAAATATGCATGAGCGACAAGTTACATACTCCACAAATTTATGAGCAGGCACGGAGGACGCATTTTTAAACAAATGTAATTTATCCTTGTACTCCTTATGTATTTTTAATCATATATGGATATGTTTGTATGTTTATTGTTCAAATGGTTTTAATTATTTCCCCAAATTTATTTTTGTTATACGTATTGAAAATATTTGATATTGCGTTTAAATCAAAATCTCAATAAACTTGAAACGAGTGCCCATGAGATTGTGGGAGGGTTAAATACTCAAAACTTAGAAGAATAACAATTTACTTAAAGTTTTTGCTTCGCCAGCTTTCTGGTATCTTTACATACAGTGGCGTACCTAGCATATGTAACACCCGGGGCCCATCATTTTTTGCCCCCCCCCCCCATCTGTATGAAAAACATGATTTTTAGTAACAAGCCACACGTCACACATGAGTACCTAGGAAAAGGCAGCATCTTACATATTGCAGTGAGCAGTACATCAATACACCCATTGTAAAACTAAACAAGCCAGACCAGCACAGATCAATCCTACACCGTCAATCCTAACAGAAAACCATGTCTTTCGAACACACAGAACACAGAAAACACCTTCACCTAGTATGGAATGTCATCATAAACTTACCCCCTCCCCCTTTTACAAAACTGTAGTGTGGATTTTAGCCACAGGTGGTAACAGACTCTGACGCTTCATAGAATTCTGAGCATCAGCGCTGCTACCACCACGGCTGGCGCTAAAAAACGCTCCACAGTTTTGTAAAAGGGGGGATAAAATAGAAATACACAGCCTTCAACGCTCTAGCTCAGGGCGTGCCCAAACTTTTTGGGCTTGCGAGCTACTTTAAAATGACCAAGTCAAAATGATCTACCAACAATAAAATTAAAAACCACAAAGCACCACTATACGCTGAGAAAATGTTAATTATCATTCCTATTCTAGGTTTTTTTTTTCAAAGAGGTCAAGGCAGATGACTCTATGCATTGTCACCTCAGTAACAACCATACAAAAATAGACAAATATACCCCCTTCCCTTTTTATTAAACCACAATAGCGTTTTTAGCGCAGAGTAACTGCGCTAAATGCCAGCGCTGCTCTCGACGCTCATAGGCTCACTGTGCAAAATATAGACCAGCATATATAAATTCAGACACATTTTGATCACTATAATTTAAAATAAAATAATTTTTCCTACCTTGTCTGGTGATTTCATGAGTCTCTGGTTGCACTTTCATCTTCTGACTGTGCATCAATCTTTCTTCCCTTCTTTCAGCCTGTATGCTTCCTCTCCTCCAGACCTCATTCCCTCCCCCAACTTTTTCTTCCTCTCTCCTGCCCTTTCTTTCTTTTTTCTCTCTTGATGGCCCCCTTTCTTTTTTTCTGTTTCCCTTCTGTCTCCCTGCCCTGCCCCCCTTTCTTTCTCCCTACCCCTCCACAAAGCTACTGCTGCCACCATCGGGGGAAACAGGCCCCAAAGCCACCGCCGCGGCTGCCCCAAGCTCTCTCTGCTTCCCACTGGGCCAACCAGAAATCCCCCGACGTCAATTCTGCCCAGCCAGGCAGCGATTGGCTGGCCCGAACTTCCTCTCCCGACTGCAGCCTTAGGGCGGGTGCACAACCGAGGCGGACACTGAGACTATGGCAGCGGTTCCTCTCACGAAACCCCACCTGCATTGGAAGTCCGATGCAGTCAGGGATCTTGAGAGGAGCCGCCGCTGCATCTTTCAACTTTAAATACAGGCCGCTTCCTCTCACCTCCGCCTGCCCTCGACGTGAGCGACAGGTGAAAGCGTATGAGCGACGCCACTGAAATAGTGAGCGATCACTCATGCGCTCACCTTAGAGGGGAACACTGGTTGTGGCCTGATGACATCTGTATTAAATGTAAAACTCAGAGGGGCACCTTCCTGCATTTCCTTTTTTGACTGTCCGCATATTGACTTTCTGGGTCTCTGTACGGCGCTGGTTTGGATGGTCTGCTGCAGAGTGACATGCCTTGGAATACGACTGCATCAATTGCTGGGGGACGTCCAGGAGTTTCAACAACAGGGCCTGATTATGTCCTCTCAGAAATTCATTCTGCATGCAGTTCTTGTGGGTAAAAGCTCATTTTGAAACAGTGGACCTCAGAGGATGCACCCTCCTACCACTTGTGGCATGCTTTGATGGACACAGCAAGCCCATTATGAGTTGGACACATATTCGTCTCGGCACACAGGATGCATTGGACAGCTTTCTGCCTTTTATGGCAGCAATTTTTGGCCACTACTGCTTGATTGTATATACTGTTTTCTTTTGTGTAGCTTCCATCATTTGGAGTTGGTATTGTCCCTCTGCAGAGTGAGAGCACGTATGAGTGTGAGTGTGGTTGTCGGTGTGAGGAGGTATGGATGTATAATTCTGCACCTAAGGTATGAGAGCTGGATGCATGTGTTGAATCGTTTGGGGATTCTGTCTGAGTTTGTAAAAAATCGGACGGGGGCTGTTGGATGGGGACATTCTTGATCCTTTATTCTGATTGGTCGCTTATTTTCTGGGGATTTCTTGCATGGGTTTCCTGTGTCCTGCTGGTACTGAGATAAAAAAGGCTCTGCTTTGGTTACCTCTTTGGAATAACTACAAGACGGCATTGTATCTTCCAAAAACAGACAATATTTGTTTATTGTTTAGTATAAAAAGTTACAATATTACAGCAGCCAAGGCATAGCACAAAAATATATAAAGTATTGTCAGTTCAGAATATACAATGGAGAGAAGAATTTGCACGCATATGCTTAGCAGGGGGCTAGCAGTTCCCGTAGCATAAGTAAGTGAATCTTTCTCTGGCTTTTCTTAGAATGCACGTGTTTTTTATACAGAGAAATTCTTCCTTTGTTCCAAAAAGGCACATCCCCCGAATTCTAGTTATGTACTTCCCTATTGGTACATAACATAATGTACAGCTAACTCTTCCCTATCGTCCATGCCTCTCTCTCACCTCCACCCCCCCCCCCCCCCAGTAAAAGGAGGGGCCTTACAGAAACAGAGAACTGTATGCTGAACTCTCATCTTTCAGCACGGACGACTTGCATCTACTAATTAGCGGTTGTACAATTCTATGCATATTCGAGTTGGTGTCCTTGTAAGATGAAAAGTTGGCAAAGAGCTGGCCTTTCAACAATCCAGCTGTCTGGTTCCCATAGCTTGGTCAGAGACAGAGAGTCCATGGTTTGGTACCAAGTTTCTTTCATCTTGTTACACCCACATGAGGCAGAGCTCCTTGCTCATTATAAATGGTTTATGGCTTTGTAGGATGTTTGGCATATGAAGTCATACAGCAGTGATAAGAGTCCAGCAGGCCTTGAAGAGATAGACCTCCCAGCAGGGAATGAAAACAAGAACATCATTGCTGGCATTGCAAAAGGCATGCAGCTGTAGCAAGGTACACAGGCTGGGCCTGGCTATGGGAAATATAGGTCTGAAATATAGGTCTGTAGTGTCCAGTTGAATCCTCCAGATGTCCAGTATATACATGTCAGTACCACTACTTCGTTTTATGTCGGATCCCATGCTTGTTTTCCTGTGCTTTACTATATTGGGATGATGTTCCCTGTTCTGTATGCCTTCTGTCTTAATAAACATGATTTAAAAAAAAAAAAAAAAAGAATGCTTCAGCTGACCATTGGTATCTTTTAGACCCGGACACATAGCGGGGCCCCCGTGCCTGTTTAGTCACCGTGGCAAGAGTTTCCCTAAGCAATTCCCATAGCGATGGTATTTAAACTTCTGATACAACAGTCATATCCCCTCTAATGTCTCCTCTTCTTCAGGGAAAGAGTCCCAGTTTCTCCAATCTTTTCTCTATCTCTCTCTCTCTCCCTTTCTCTCTGTCTCCCTTTCTCTCTCTCTCTCTCTTTCTATCTCTCCACTCTCTTTCTATCTCTCACTCTCTATCTATCTCTCTCTATTTCTGTCTCTCTCCCTTTCTCTCTCTCTCTCTTTCTATCTCTCACTCTCTTTCTATCTCTCTCTGTCTCCCTTTCTCTCTCTCTCTTTCTGTCCCTCTCTACTCTCTCTATGTCCTTCATGTATCTTGTAAGTCTCTATCATACTTCCCCTCTAAGTCTCCTCTTCTTCAGGGAAAAGAGTCCCAGTTTCTCCAATCTTTCTCTATCTATTTCTCTCTATTTCTGTCTCTCTCCGTTTCTCTCTCTCTCTTTCTGTCCCTCTCTACTCTCTCTATGTCCTTCATGATCTTGTAAGTTCTCTATCATATCCCCTCTAAGTCTCCCTCTTCTTCAGGGAAAAGAGTCCCAGTTTCTCCAATCTTTCTCTATCTATCTCTCTCTATTTCTGTCTCTCTCCCTTTCTCTCTCTCTCTCTTTCTATCTCTCACTCTCTTTCTATCTCTCTCTGTCTCCCTTTCTCTCTCTCTTTCTGTCCCTCTCCCCTCTCTCTATGTCCTTCATGATCTTGTAAGTCTCTATCATATCCCCTCTAAGTCTCCTCTTCTCCAGGGAAAAGAGTCCCAGTTTCTCCAATCTTTCTCTATCTCTCTCCCTTTCTCTCTCTCTCTTTCTATCCCTCACTCTTTTTCTATCTCTCTCTGTCTCCCCTTTCTCTCTCTCTCTTTCTGTCCCTCTCTACTCTCTCTATGTCCCTTCATGATCTTGTAAGTCTCTTATCATATCCCCCTCTAAGTCTCCTCTTCTTCAGGGAAAAGAGTCCCAGTTTCTCCAATCTTTCTCTATCTATCTCTCTCTATTTCTGTCTCTCTCCCTTTCTCTCTCTCTCTCTCTTTCTATCTCTCACTCTCTTTCTATCTCTCCTCTGTCTCCCTTTCTCTCTCTCTCTTTCTGTCCTTCTCTCCTCTCTCTATGTCCTTCATGATCTTGTAAGTCTCTATCATCCCCTCTAAGTCTCCTCTTCTCCAGCAGACCCAGTTTTATGTGAATTGCTTGAGATAGATTTTCTCACAATGTACTAACGGCAGGTACTTCACATTGTATCTGCCAAAATAATGCTTGTATGTACTTTGAAGTCTGCTGGACAGATTCTTTCGCTGTTCTTGTACAGTAAATTGTCTGCAGACATAACTGACATTATCAGGATGGTTAACACAACCTTGTCTGTTCATAATAATGATGATATCTTAGTGAAAAACAAATAAAATATAAAAATTTACAGGTAGAAAAAGCAGCCAGATCACTTTTTAGTATAAATGTTCAAATTACTGGTATATGTTATCGATGATAAGAACATAAGAATTGCCGCTGCTGGGTCAGACCAGTGGTCCATCGTGCCCAGCAGTCCACTCATGCTCTACATGAGTCCAGCCTCACCTGCGTATGGTCCAGTTTAGCAGGAACTTGTCCAACTTTGTCTTAAATCCCTGGAGGGTGTCTTCCCCTATAACAGACTCCGGAAGAGCGTTCCAGTTTTCTACCACTCTCTGGATGAAGAATTTCCTTACATTTATACAGAATCTATTCCCCTTTCAACTTTAGACAGTGCCCTCTCGTTCTCCCTATGGTAGCGTTATTGACAAATGATAGAAACACAAACTGAGGCATAACTTAAAAACAGGATGTGATAGACAAAAACTGTTTGATATATTGTACTCTCTTTCTGTGGTCACAATGTATAATATATAGAAATAAAACAAAGGAAATAAGACGGGCCTAACAATGCATTTTTGATTTAGCTTCCATAGGTTACCCTTCTTTTTCCCGATCTAGAAATAAGCAAATGTTGATAACATCATGTATATATAGGTGAAACCAAAAGCATTCCACTGGCAGTCAATGAAAATGGCTGACATATTATATGCAGGTATCTATTTTATACCTAGGGAGGATTAGGAGCTGCAGGAGGTTCTTAGGTACTGCATTAGCCTAATCCTCTGCTGAACTGTGCAAACCCTGTGAGGAAACGGGACTGATTATTTTCCCTTTTTATGTGGAAAAACATACATTCTCTTATCCCCCCCCTCCCCACCATCAGATAGTCAGCCAGCAGTCAGACCAAATATTCAATGCTGGATCATATCCGGCAATCGGCATTGTAACATCTGCTTTCATTTTTGACCCGAGGCAACTTTAACTAGTTAAGCTGATATTCACTGCTGACTGGTTACGGTTATAGACCTGCTATATATGCCTCATATTTTAACTGCTAAACACAGCCAGTTTGGTGCTGAAATTCTGTGCCTAGCTGGCTGCTAACCACAGATATTCAGCGGGAGATAACCAGTTATCTCCTTCTGAATATCTGCAGTTAGGCAATAAAATGTTATGTATCCATCCAGAAGCCATTCCTGGCCAGTTATATAGTTTTGAATGTCAGCCAGAAAGTGCTTTGACCCTGCAACCTGCGTGGGCCGCATTTTGTGAGATCCTGCCACAAGCTGTTACTCCCACTACCACAGTTGTAACAATACCGTATTTTCGCGGATATAACGCGCGCGTTATACGTGATTTTTACGTACCGCGCATACCCCCTCGCGCGTTATATGCCTGAGCGCGGTATACAAAAGTTTTTATAAACATAGTTCCCACCCCGCCGACGCCCCGATTCACCCCCCCAGCAGGACCGCTCGCACCCCCACCCCGAACGACCGCTCGCACGCGCTCCCACCCGCACCCGCATCCACGATCGGAGCAAGAGGGAGCCCAAGCCCTCTTGCCCGGCCGACTCCCCGACGTCCGATACATCCCCCCCCCGGCAGGACCACTCGCACCCTCACCCCGAAGGACCGCCGACTCCCCAACAATATCGGGCCAGGAGGGAGCCCAAACCCTCCTGGCCACGGCGACCCCCTAACCCCACCCCGCACTACATTACGGGCAGGAGGGATCCCAGGCCCTCCTGCCCTCGACGCAAACCCCCTCCCCCCAACGACCGCCCCCCCCCCAAGAACCTCCGCCCGTCCCCCAGCCGACCCGCGACCCCCCTGGCCGACCCCCACGACACCCCCACCCGCCTTCCCCGTACTTTGTGTAGTTGGGCCAGAAGGGAGCCCAAACCCTCCTGGCCACGGCGACCCCCTAACCCCACCCCGCACTACATTACGGGCAGGAGGGATCCCAGGCCCTCCTGCCCTCGACGCAAACCCCCCTCCCTCCAACGACCGCCCCCCCCCCAAGAACCTCCGACCGACCCGCGACCCCCCTGGCCGACCCCCCCACCCCCCTTCCCCGTACCTTTGGAAGTTGGCCGGACAGACGGGAGCCAAACCCGCCTGTCCGGCAGGCAGCCAACAAAGGAATGAGGCCGGATTGGCCCATCCGTCCTAAAGCTCCGCCTACTGGTGGGGCCTAAGGCGCGTGGGCCAATCAGAATAGGCCCTGGAGCCTTAGGTCCCACCTGGGGGCGCGGCCTGAGACACATGGTCGGGTTTGGCCCATGTGCCTCAGACCGCGCCCCCAGGTGGGACCTAAGGCTCCAGGGCCTATTCTGATTGGCCCACGCGCCTTAGGCCCCACCAGTAGGCGGAGCTTTAGGACGGATGGGCCAATCCGGCCTCATTCCTTCGTTGGCTGCCTGCCGGACAGGCGGGTTTGGCTCCCGTCTGTCCGGCCAACTTCCAAAGGTACGGGGAAGGGGGGTGGGGGGGTCGGCCAGGGGGGTCGCGGGTCGGTCGGAGGTTCTTGGGGGGGGGGCGGTCGTTGGAGGGAGGGGGGTTTGCGTCGAGGGCAGGAGGGCCTGGGATCCCTCCTGCCCGTAATGTAGTGCGGGGTGGGGTTAGGGGGTCGCCGTGGCCAGGAGGGTTTGGGCTCCCTTCTGGCCCAACTACACAAAGTACGGGGAAGGCGGGTGGGGGTGTCGTGGGGGTCGGCCAGGGGGGTCGCGGGTCGGCTGGGGGACGGGCGGAGGTTCTTGGGGGGGGGGCGGTCGTTGGGGGGAGGGGGTTTGCGTCGAGGGCAGGAGGGCCTGGGATCCCTCCTGCCCGTAATGTAGTGCGGGGTGGGGTTAGGGGGTCGCCGTGGCCAGGAGGATTTGGGCTCCCTCCTGGCCCAATATTGTCGGGGAGTCGGCGGTCCTTCGGGGTGGGGGTGCGAGTGGTCCTGCCGAGGGGGGAGAAGAATCGGACGTCGAGGGGGGGCATCAGGCTTTCAGGATGGGGACAGGACTTCAAGGGGGGACAGGCAGATCTTCAAGGGGGACAGGCACGGAGAGGCGGGGCAGTGCACCGAAAGTCAGGGCGGGTGAACGGTGAGTCGGGGCAACCAGAGGAGAGTCGGGGCAGTGCACCGAAAGTCAGGGTGAGTCGGGGCAACCAGATGAGAGTCGGGGAGGGCGAAAGGAGAGTCGGGGTGGCCAGAGGAGAGTCGGGCAGCATGCGCGTTATATGCCTGAGCGCGGTATAGAAAAGTTTTTGTACATATCATCGTGATTTCTGCGCGCTATACCCCTGTGCGCGTTTTACAATGGTGCGCCTTATATTCGCGAAAATACGGTAATTAAAAAAGTCTAAGAGAGGACATACATACCTGAGCATATGATGCCTGCATCCTCATGATGCCCACAATTGTGGATGCCCCAGCCCAGGCTGAAGCAGGCAGCAAGGTGGCGCTCTGTACCTTCGCAGTTCACATTGTCCAGTAGGATAAGACCTGTACCATATCCAAAGTAGGCATTGGTCTTATAATCCAGAGCCTGGCCACAGCCCACCTGCCTGCAGGCCACACTGGCATCACTCATGCCCCAGTCATCATCACACACTGTACCCCAGTTCCCCTTGTAGCGTAACTCCACTCTGCCCTGGCAGGAGTTTGCCCCATTCACTAAGCGAATACTGCTGTCCCCTAGGAAAAAAAGAATACATTCAGTTCTAACCATAAATCCTCTGTTGTTTAGTCACCATGCAGAAGACCTAAATACAAGTATTTAACTAGAGTGATCTGGGGATTGCCAAAGCCAAGCTTATAATCAATCCACTCCCCCTCTGCATCCATCCTTGCTTCCTAAATCCTCAGAAAGCTGGCTGAGAAATGCTATTAAGATTCTTAAGAATGTTTTTCACAAGGAACTGTTATTAGAAAATCTCTTCACAGCTCCATGGAAATAATTCCTTTCATATGAACATTGTGTTGTGACATTTGATTTTATCTGTTCTTCTTGTGGCTGAAACAGGAAGAAACATCTCAGCTTCCTGATTTTAGAAAGCTTGAAGCAATGCACAATGGATACCTGGTTCTGACATTTGCAGTGCTGTCTTTCTTTTTTTTTCCCAATTCTTTATTCATTTTCATATCTCATAACAAGTATACAATAATCATTCAATATTCATACAATTCACTTGTATACTTCATATAATATTAAATCTTATATTATCCCCCCTCCCCCCTTCCCTTCCACACATATCAACATTTTATTTGAATCTCACACATTATACCCTCCCAATCCCATATCATATTATTCTTCTATTAAAAAAAAAGTGTCTAATCATTCAAATATTCAATCAATGGCCCCCAAATTTTTTTAAACTTGTTATAATTTCCTTTTTGCATAGCAAGAATTTGTTCCATTTTATAAATATAACATATAGAATTCCACCAAAAAGTATAGTTAAGTCTTGTATAATCTTTCCAATTTCTAGTTATATTCTGAATGGCAACTCCTGTCATAATCATTAGTAATTTATTATTATTTGCTGAAATTTGACTCTTTGCTCTCATCATTGTTCCAAACAAAATTGTATCATATGACATAGCAACTGGATTTTCTAGAAAATAATTAATTTGAGACCAAATTGACTTCCAGAAGGCGTTAATACAAGGACAATAAAAAATTAGATGATCCAAAGTCCCTGCTTCTAGATTACAGTGCCAACATTTATTAGATCTAGAGCTATCAAACTTTTGTAAACGTACTGGGGTCAAAAGAGCTCTATGCAACAAAAAGAACCAAGTCTGTCTCATAGATGCCGACACTGTACATCTAATTCTCCAAGACCAAATTCGTGGCCATTGAGAAGCAGAAATTTGATGCTTAATCTCAATGCTTCAAATGTCTCTTAGACCCGTTTTTTGTTTTTTATTTGTAAAACCATATATCAATTTATACCACTTAGTGGCTTGGTGACCCAAGAAATCCGCCTGGAAACATAGGATTTCCAAACTATATTGAGTATCAAGATCTTTCCATTCAGGGAACCCCTCCTGGGAATAGCCTGCTTCAGCTGCAACCATTTAAAACTTTGTGACTTAGTAAAACCATATTTATGTTGCAGCTGTGAAAAACTAAGCAGTTTACCATTTGAAATAACATCATTTAAAGTTCTTATTCCTGCAATGATCCATTGTTTCCAGAGAATTTTATGACCACCTATTTTAATCTTGGAGTTTAGCCAAATGGATTGATTTAATGATTTAAAAATTGTTATAGGTGATAATTTAGTAACATATCTCAATGTCTTCCAAGTATCAATCAAAATTCTATTCCCTTTGTATCTATTAGGCATTGGTATACTCAAAAGATGAATCAAATGTATAGGAAACATGAGTCGCCATTCTAAATACAACCAGTCTGGGACATTCTCCATGAGCTCTGGAAGGACCCAATACATACCCTGTCTTAAAATATAGGCTTGATGGTACCTATAAAAATTTGGAAAATTTACCCCCCCCTTCCACAATTCTTTTTTGTAACTTTACTAAAGCAATTCTAGGTCTTTTCCCCAACCAAACAAATTTTGTAAGAATACCATTCAACTTTTTATAAAATGACCCCTGAAAAAAAACTGGTATCATACTCATTTGATAACAAACCACAGGCAATATCATCATTTTAATTGTTTGAACTCTCCCCCACCAAGATAAATATAAAGGATTCCATTGCTCACACATTTCCGTTACTTTCTTTAATAAAAGTTTTTCATTTTCCTTTACTGTATCCTCAATAGTACTTTTGATATTGATTCCTAAATATTTTAATCCATCTTCTTTCCAAACAAATGTAAATGAATCAAATAATCCTTTGGTACAATGTACATTAAGTGGTAGCACTTCCGATTTGCTCCAATTAATCTTGTACCCAGAAAACTTTCCAAATTTTTCAATCAGTTCAAGCAAACATGGAATAGTAGTCTCTGGTTTCCTCAAATAAAGCAGAATATCATCTGCATAAGCGGAGAGCTTATATTCCCAACTTGAAAACGGAATTCCTTGTATCTCCTTTGCCTGATTAATAGCTATCAACAAGGGTTCCAGAACAACATCAAAAAGCAAAGGAGACAAAGGACAACCTTGTCTAACCCCCCTCTGTAAACTAAATCTATCCGATAAATTATTATTAATATATAGCCTAGCACCAGGGGAGCTATACAATGTCTGAATCATTTGAATAAAACCAGTCCCTAAACCAAACCATTCTAATGCTTGATACATAAAAGACCATTCAACTCTGTCAAAGGCTTTTTCTGCATCCAAAGAAATTAAGAATGCCGGATCCTGAATATCTTTTGTTAAATTTAAAGTATGAAAAGCCAGTCTGGTATTATTGGAAGAATATCTTCTTGCAACAAATCCTGTTTGGTGAGTATCAATAATAAAAGGGAGAGCTTTGGCCAATCTTAATGCCAAAACTTTGGCTAAAAATTTACCATCTACATTAATTAATGAAATAGGCCTGTAGTTTGATACCAAAGTATGATCTTTGTTTGGTTTTGGTAAGACAATAATTAATGAATCTGCCATAGTACCTGATATACAACTTTTATTCAGTTGGTATTGATATAATTTTAACAAATAGGGTAACAAAGTCTAGGCCTGTTTCAACTCTGTCCTCTGATAAACACTTCTCCGAAGTCCAGCACAAACAAAAGAAGACCCCCCCCCCCCCCCAAAGTCCAAACTGTCTTCCAGCCACTCAATGTCCAGCTGCCACTTATATCTCAACCCTTGCAGCTTTTAGGCTTTAAAGTTTCACTTGTCCAGGAATCCCTGGACAGCCTGGGTAGGCCTCCCAGCACTGGCTCCACTCTCCTTCTCTCTTTCTGTAGGGCTTTTAATACAGCCTACACTTTTAAAGGCACTCCATGAAGTAATAGCGCCCGACTCCCTGAATGAGGTATTTCCCAAGTTAACCAGCTGGGTTCTGGGTAGGGGAATAAGGAACTTTTTTACATTCCTAGCCATCTGCTCTTCCACTTGCGCTTTTGCCAGACGTTTCTCTCTCTTGGCTTTTTCAGTTTCACCCGGTAGTTCTTTCTGTACTCGTCTTCTTGGGTATTTTTATATTTCACGAACGCCAACTCTTTTGCCTTTATTTTCTCCACAGCAAGTTCAGAGAACCATTTCAGTTTCCTTTTTCTCTTGTTTTTATTTATTTTCTTCACATAAAGGTCAGTAGCCATTTTTATTGCTGCTTTCAGCTTAGACCACTGTTTTGCACTTCCTTTATGTCGTCCCATCCTAACAGCTCTTTGAGTTTTGTGTGGCCGCCCTCTAATTTAGCTGTTATATCAAACTAAACCGTTTGATGATCGCTACTTCCCAGGTGGGCACCCACTCAAACATTAAAGATATTCTCCTCATTTGTGAGGACCAGATCTAGTATCGCTTTTTCCCTCATGGGATCCATCATCCTTTGTCTGAGCAGAGCCTCTTGAAAGGCATCCACAATCTTCCTACTTCTTTCTGCTTCCACAGACGGAACTTTCCAGTCCACATCCGGCAGATTGAAGTCAACCAACAGCAGCACCTCCTCTTTCTTTCCAAACTTTTGGATATCTGCAATCAGATCTTTATCAATTTGCTGCGATTGAGTCAGAGGTCTGTAGATAGAAGTTCCATCTTCTCTTTTCAGAGCGATCCATATCGCTTCTTCCTCTCCCCAGGTCCCCTGCATTTCAGTCACTTAGATATCGATCTTTACATAGAGAGCTACTCCTCCACCTCTTTGACCATCTCTGTCCTTCCTACAAAGATTATATCCCAGTATGCTTGCATCCCATCCTTGGGAGTCACTGAACCATGTCTCTTTGATAGCAACAATATCCAGGTCTGCCTCTAACATCAGGCTTGCAGGTCATGAACTTTGTTGCTTAGTCTGCGGGCGTTTGTGGTCATTGCTATCCAGCTATCTTTTGCTGGGGTGGCCTCCATAATTGTATTTCATACATACGCCACCCTCACCTTCTAGTTTAAATGCCTAGAAACATATTGTCTAAATTTCTCAGCAAGGATTCTTTTTCCTGCTATAGTAAGATGTAACCCATCATTACAATATAGTCTCTTGTCTTTCCATGTATTTCCCCATCCACCTATGTTCTTAAAGTCTTCTTGATGACACCAGGCTTTGAGCCATCTATTAAAATCTTCTGTGTTTTTTACTCTTTGCTCTCCTTTTCCATATGGAGGCAGTACTTCTGAAAAAGCTACAGTCTTTACAAAAAGTTTCAAGCCCTCACCAAGCTCCCGAAAAGCTTTCTGCACTGCAAGTGTGGAGTTGTTGACCAGGTCATTTGTTCCCAGATGGATAACAACATCAGTGTTAAAATCCTTAGTTTCTTCCTTAACTATAGTCAGTATTTGCCTGGAACTCCTGGAAAACATTTCACTATTTTGGTCTCCAAGGTTAATGCCTGTGTTCCAAGGTTAATGCCTCTGATGATGGGCTTTTTTATTTGTGCTTAGGGTGCGTTTTCTCTCTCGAGTTACCTTCACTTGTTCCAGTCCCACCTCACTTCTGTTTTCTTGAGTATCGCCGTGCACTAGTGGAGCAAAGGAATTCTGTAAAGGTAATATTTGTGAAGGTGGACGGGAAAGATGATGGAAGCACTGATTAAGGACACCATCTGCGGCCACATAGAAAACAATGGGCAGCTGAAGGCAAGCCAGCACGGCTTCTGCAAGGGAAGGTCATGCCTCACGAACTTGCTGTACTTCTTTGAGGGAATAAACAGACAGATGGATAAAGGGGAATCCATTGACATCATTTACCTTGACTTCCAAAAAGCCTTCGATAATATGTTCTTATTCTGTCTTTGGCGGTCCAGAAAGTTTCACCTCTGCTACTGCTTCATGCCTAAGCAGGGAGAGGAAGCAGTTGTAGAAGGAAAGTTTCTTGGCCACGGCCCAAAGAGTGAAAGAGTGGCTGCAGCAATGGATCCCACCATCCCCAAATCCACCATCTCTCCTTTTCTCAACTACACATTCATCCAGCATCTCTCTTCCTCCTTCCCCAACACCATAGGGTCCACCATCTCTCCCTTTCTCTTCCCAATTACCCTCCTATCCAGTATTTATTTATTTATTTAGATTTTTATCCCGTCCTCCCAGTAGCTCAGAACGGTTTACAAGTAAACATTCACAATGGAGTGAATTGGACATACAAGATTATACAGTAGATTTAAATACTTGGACATACGAGACTGTGCAGCAGTTTAGATATAGGGACTATAGAGCAAATTAAGAAGAGTAAGTTAAATATAAGTAGTTTAGTTTAGATACAAGTTATTTGAGTATAGGCTGAGAGTGGACTATACAGAAATTTAGGCAGAAGATTAGAATGGAGAAAGAAGGGTAGAGGTAGGATTTAAGGGGGTTGGATGTAGACTGAGGGTGACCTTTAGTTGAAGTGGAGGGTCTTTACCATTTTCCGGAATGTCATTAGTGAGTTCTGTAGTCTGAGTTGAGGGGGGAGTTGGTTCCAGAGTTGGGGAATGAAGTGGCTGTAGGAGCGTTTGCGGGCGGTTTCTGAGAGGAGGGACCTTCCGGGGGATGCATAGGCGTATCTCTGTTTCTGAGCGGAGGGTGCGGGTGGGGATGTAGATGGGTAGGTTGGATTTTATGTAGGAGAGGGTGGTGGCATAAATTCTTTTGTGTGCTATTGCCAGGGCCTTGAATGCACAGCATTGGCTAATTGGGAGCCGTGTTCAGCGCAGAGTGCTGGGGAGATGGGATCATGGTAGTTGAGGCTGTGTAGGAGGCGGATAGCTGCATTTTGGACCCATTGGAGGTGCTTGAGATTTTTTTTGGTTATTCCATTAAATAGGGAGTTGCAGTAATCCATTCTGGAGAGGACATATGCATAGAGGAGTTGGGCTAGGTCAGGTGTGGAGATGTAGGGTTTGATCCTTCTCAGTTGGCGGAAGTAGGAGGAGGAGGTAGAGACTACTTGGGATATGTGGGTGGATAGGGATAGGTGTCCATCTAAGGTTACTCCTAGGCTGCGTACTTCATCTGTTGCCGTTAGTAGAGTGGAGTCCCAAGATAGTGTTGGGCGTGTGTATTTGGTGTTTTTTTTCCTGATCCATAAGAGTTCGGTCTTAGAGGCATTCAGTTGTAGTTTGTTGTTTGTCATCCAGGTTTTCATGTCAGAGAGGCAGTGTTGGAGGTTAGCAATTTGGGACAATCGGTTTTCGCCTAGAGGGAGGAGCAGCTGGATGTCATCGGCATAGGAGTGGATTTTAATGTTGTACTTCTGCGCTATAGCAATGACAGATCTGATGTAGAGGTTGGGATATAGGAGGGGGGATAGAAGGGCGCCTTGGGGAACGCCATATTTGATAAGCTTGGGGTTAGATTTGTGCGTCCCTAGTAGGACAGTTTGGGTCCTTTGGTGGAGGAAGGAGGTGAACCATTGGAGGGCAGAATCCTTGATTCCAAGGTCATAGAGTCTGGATATGAGGAGGTGGTGGTCGACCGTGTCAAAGGCAGCACTGAGGTCAAGTAGGACTAGTAGGGCATCGCTGCCTTTGTCGAGTATTGACCAGCTGTCATCGATGATATCTAGGAGTACTGACTCTGTGCTGTGGCCTGTTCGGAAGCCGGATTGAGCAGGGGACAGGGCCGCTTGTTCTTCTATGAAAGGGTGTAGTCAGCGGAGCACAATTCGTTCTAGGAGTTTGGAGACAAATGGGAGGTTGGAGACCGGGCGATAGTTGCCAGGTTCGTTAGGGTCAAGGGTGGGTTTTTTGAGAGTGGGTTTGATAATAGCTGATTTCCAGCTGAGGGGAACTGTCCCTGTGGAGAGGGAGGTGTTAATGATGGGGAGGATGGATTCTGCCATGGCGTCTTCTGTGGACAGCAGGAGGCTGGATGGGCAGTGATCGAGGATGGTGTTGGAGGGTTTGAGTTCTCTCAGGGTCTCGAGAACCTCGGCATGGGTGGCTATTTCAAGTTGGGGGAGAGTGGTAGAGGATGGGGTATTTGGGTTAGGCTGGGGGTGTGCAGGAGTGGGGTTGGTGTTAGTGACAAGATTATTGCGGATGGTTTGTACTTTGGACTGGAAGAAGTTCGAGAGAGTGTCACTATCAAGTTCTGTTTGGTTGTTGTGGCTTTTTCCTTGGGCACTGGTGAAGAGTTGGTTTGTGAGGGTGAATAGTTGTTTGGATCTAGCAGGGGCTAATTGTAGGAGGCGAAAGTAGTAGGCTTTCTTCGCTTCTAGGATGGCAGCTTTGTAGGTGATGGATGTGCTTTTCCAGTGGGCTTTGGTTTCTGAATTTGGGTGTTTGATCCAATTCCTTTCTGCTTTCCTCAGAGATCGTTTTATGGATCGGAGGTCACTGGTGTACCAGGGAGCAGGTGTTTTATTGGTGGTTATTCGAGTTGTTTTTGTCTGGGCAAGGCTGTTATAGAGGGATTGGATATTGGAGTGCCACGTGGAGGCTGCTAGGTCGATGGAGTGGGGATGTTGGGTGCAGGTTTCATTCAGGGTGCAAATGCCTGCGGCCATGGCTGGAGGGCTGACTGAGTTAGGGAATTGGCATAGGGTGGGAGGGTTAGGATCTTTACGCGGGGCTAGGGTAGTTTCTTTATATCTTTATACCCCCTCCCTCCATTCCACCCCTTGGATCCAACTTCTCTCCCTTTCGTTTCCCTCCCTCCATCCCATTGTCCACCATCTCTCTCCCTCTTCTCTGTTTCCATTCACCTCCCCCCCTCAGTATGGCATATCCCCCTCTCTTTGAACCCCCTTCCACGTGTACTTCAAGAAGGGCCTTTAAGGTAAACAGGGCAGTTTCTCTTGGCCTTGTAGTTTTAGGGCCCCCGCACCAAAAGCGGCATGCTTTCCCCTTGTTTCCCCCCTCATCCGGCGTCCCTCTGGCCTTCCCAGTCTAACTTTAGAAGTTAATTACCATCTACAGAGGATCGCCGGTGCTAGAGTATTTCTAACAAGCAGCCTGCAGTCTCCACTGCATTTTCCCTCTGCGTGGTCCCGCCCCTCCTTTGATGTAATGGAGGAGGGAGTGGGCATTATTCCTGCCAATTTCGGATATGGGGGGTGTCAGGGAGGGTCTTCAGGCAGAAGTGAATGGGCATCCCTTCTGCTGATGAGCAGGGAGGGTCTTCTGCCCATCACAGCCAGCTGAGCTGATCGTGGCAGGGGAATTTCTTGTTTCTTTTTTCTCCAGGATCTTTCAAGTTGTCTGCAATGCCTTTTTAGTAGACGTTCAGAGTCAAACCATTTGTCGGAGGGTCTGCAGGTTCTGTGTTTGGTTTATTTCTGGGGCTAGCTCATTCAAGGTTGTTTCACTTAGGGTACGCCAATGGTTTACAAAATCTGTAGGGTCAATGGAGACGATTGTAGCAGGTTCAATTTTCTGTCTAGATTTGAAAGTTGTTTTTTGGGGCTCGGATTTTAAGTTATTTTGAGGCCAGTTGATGGTGAAAGTATATTTGTAATGGTCTGACCAAAGAGAGGGATGCCAGGTACCATTGGTGATGTGGATATTTGGGGTGAGAAGGTTATGAGACGTGAATGCAGCGATATCAAGTTGGTGGCCTTTTTCGTGCGTGGGTTCAGGATTGGGAATCTGGTAGGACAGAGCGTCGAGCTATGAGAGTATATCCTCTACTTGTTTGGAAGTGTGGTCTTCGAGGTGGAGATTTATGTCTCCAAGGAGCAAATTATGTGTGGAGGTTAGAGAGGTCTGGGATATGAATTCTTCGAGTTCAAGTTTTGAGGCGTTCCATTTTCCTGGCGTGATGTAGCATAGCAGGCAATTCAAGGTGCCTTTGAGTGTGTTGTCAGAGAGTTGACAAGCTAGAAGGTCCAAATGAGGGGTTGAGTGTTTGTGTAGGACTTTTAGGTTGAGGTTGTTTTTTACTAGAATAGCTAGTCCTCCCCCTCGTTTGTTTTCTCGAAAAACTAGCTCTAGTTTGTATCCTTTGGTGCAAAATTCGGTTATGCATGGGTCTGAGTAGGATGTTAGCCAGGTTTCGGCTAAGAAGAGGCAGCTTAGTTGTTCTTTAATCAGCCAATCCTTGATTAGACCTGCTTTTGGGCTAATTGATCTTATGTTCATGTAAGCACATGCTAACGAGGTATATTTTGTGTTGGAATTAGGGTTGCAATTAGGGTAGAGGAGATTTTTTGGTGGTGTTTGTTGTTTTTGAGTAGTAGTCTTGAGCTTTGGTGGAGGTTTTATTCCCCAGATGGTGGGAATGTGTTCTTGGCTGGTCAATGGGCAGGATGTTAGAGTTCTGGTGGTGTGGAATTTCCTGGATGGTTGTGATTGTCTGTAGGTTGCTGTCAGAATTGGGATAGGTGATATGTGAAATCCTGTAGTTTTCCAGTTGGAAATGAATAGGGAGAGTAGTAGGAGGGCAAGTATGAGTTTATATGTGCAGTGTGCCATTTTGTTTGTGGAGTGGAAGATTCTTTGTTTCTGGTTTCTCTTTGGTTTGAGCTGTGGCAATGGGGTGTTGGGGATTTTGTGAGGTGTTTGCGTGAGTGTCTGTGGCCACAGTCTGTGGCTGTGTTTGTGCACACTGGAGGTTCTATGTGTATCGGAGAGTGGTTGCTGGAGCTGTGCTGTGGCTGTATCTATGCTCTCTTGGGGTATCTATTAGAGCAGGGGTGTCGAAGTCGGTCCTCGAGGGCCGCAATCCAGTCGGGTTTTCAAGATTTCCCCAATGAATATGCATGAGATCTATGTGCATGCACTGCTTTCAATGCATATTCATTGGGGAAATTCTGAAAACCCGACTGGATTGCGGCCCTCGAGGACCGACTTCGACACCTGTGTATTAGAGTCTAAAGTTGGTTTTTGGGCCTTGGCTTAGTTTTCGTGGTCAGTGTTGACTGTCCCTAGGCTATGGCCTTAGCTCTTGTGCTGGGCGGTTAGGCGCCGGTTTGAGCAGGTTTTTAATTTTTTTTTTTTTTTTCCTGTCTCGGAGGAGGGAGGAGAGAGTTTCAGTTCACTCACCTCTCTGGTGAGGAGAGTCGCCTTAGTGCTCAATCCCTGGCTTGTGGTAGTGTGGACGATGGAGGTCTGATGGTATCCCCGCCGGCTTCCCTGCAGATGCTTCACGAAGGCGCGCACTAAGGCGCATGCGCCTTTGTCGATGCGCCAAACGGCTGCGTGCCGTTGGCACTGCTGTTTTCAAGAGTCGGGTCCCCTGCTGGTCAGGGAGAGGGGCGGAGCAGAGCTCCCACGCTGCCTCTCCTCTGATGGTCTCTGGGCACTGCATCTGTCGGTGAGGGTGAGGGGGCCTGAAGCAAATAAAGATAGACGTAGTGGTGGTCTGGATGATCAAACGCCTAGGACGTACAGATGGACGATTTTTGACAGAAATATATACTTTAGACGTATTTTTCGAGAATGGACATTTATGCCCTGCTGACTTTAGGCGACTAGTGCCCTACGTCCACCAAATCAGACTTAGATGTTTCTTTCGATTATGCCCCTCTATGTGTATAGCCCTAAATGGAGACTGTCCTTTTTTTTTTTTAATTCTTTATTCATTTTTAAATTTTCATCAAGTGTACAAAATTCATAACAAACACTATTAATTAGACCACTTGAACATCTTATCAGTATATCTTATAAATATAAATGCAACCCACCCCCCCTCCCTCTAAGCTCTAACTTTGTTGGTCGGGGCGAGAACTTTTCAGTGGCCCCTCATATTTAGCATTTTCTGTTTAATAAAAAATTCAATTTAAAAATGATTTGATTTTTTTGAGTCCATTGTCCTGACTCTACTTTTATGTTTGGTTTTTGATAACCGTTTGTGGGGTCTTTCCTTTCTCTTGTGGTTCTTTTACATTTATTAAAGTGTCACGGAAGACACATTTGTTTTGGAGGGCACTTGATGTGTGAGGTTGCCCTTTTGGCCAGTGTGCTGGCCAGTTGCTGATTGCTGGGGTTCGGGGAATATAACATGCAGAGATCTTTGATATCTTTTTCTTTCTACCAAGTGCATTTATTTTCTTCTCTGTGTGATATTATTGTAATTAAACTCTATTTTAATGGTTGACCTTTTTTGTTAATCAAATAAATGGAACTTTGAACCTTGACTTCAAGAGTAAACAGTTGCAGTTTTAGATTACCATGGAATATTCTATAAGAGACCTCCGCGTGTAGATATAATGGTAGATTATTCCATAAGTAGGGTGCTAAAAAAAGAAAGCACTATGCCTCATGGATTTCCAGTGAGCTCTTATAGGATGTGGAAATCAACAATTATTAAGTAAACGTAGTACATAGGAAGGCACATGAATGTCAGTTAATATTTTGTGTTGCACTCTAAACTAAATTGGAAGGCAATGAAGTTTTAGAAACAGAGGATTAATGTTATCATGAATCCACAGTTGCACTTCTAACTTTAGGCACAAGTACATACAATAGCTCACATCTACCCGTAGGCCCCTTCCCCCTCCAGGCCTCCATGCCCTGTACCTTAAAGGCCCAGTGTCATCACGAAGAGGAGCAGGAGGTGTTTTCAGTACCTCCTGCTCCCAACTTTAAAGTACGGGGCCTGGAGGGGGATGGGCACCTCCAGTGGCAGGAGGGAGTAGGCATCCCTCCTGCCACTTTCTTTGGGAGGAGGAGGTTTTTCCTGGCATGAGAGAGTGGGCATCCCTACTGCCATTTTTTTTTTTTAGGTAGGGGGAGGGAGTGGGCATCCCTCCTGCCTATTTCTTCAGGGGAGGTATTTCCTGACACAAAGGAGTGAGCTTCCCTTCTGCCATCTTTTTGGGGTTCAGGGGGGTGGTGGCTCAGGGGTGCTAGCGAGTGAAGGGGCTTTTTTAATGGGACAGATGGTGCACAGAACATCTGTTCCATTAAAAAAAAGCAGAAGCCATGACAGCAGTGAGAGGAGGCTGCTTCCCCTGTCACTACTGTTAGGGCTTTGTGCATGTGTCAATCACTCACTGAGCAACTGAGGTGGTGGGTTAGCGTGCAAATCATTTGCATGCACACTTGGTAGTGATTCAATCGCTGTTGGAAAATCGGTCAGAGAATCGGCCAACAGCGATTGAGTCGCTATCTTTACTGAATCTAGCTCTAAGAGCAGTTATGTATGCCAATTAACACCAATTATAGCATCTAATTAACAAAGTTACGCACACAACTGACAACTTGTACATGCAACTTTGCATGCTAAATATAAAATTAGGAGGGGTTTATTTTGCTCCAAATTATCACCATCAACAAAGGTTTCATGACCAAGGCAAATAATTTATTTCATTCGTCCTGTATCTCATGCATCTTCATGGTGTATTTTAATCCACATAGAACCTAAGATATTGGGTATATACAGACTATATATGTCAAATTAAATTACATTTTGAAAGCTTGATTGCTATAGGGGTCACCAGGACAGATTTGAGAGTCTTCTGTCCTAAAATGAACAAAAAGCCTAAAAGTGCAGAAGGACAGACATTTTTGCGCTTACTCTGTCCATCCTGAGCTTTGGTCGTATGCAGTATTCCAGCAGGTAAGGGTAAGAGTTCTGAAAAAAGAAAGGCAGAATTAGGTGTGAAATAACCTCTTTTTACTATCACTCCAAGTGTAGATGTACCTATAAAATACAATTTATTTTGCATGATGAAGTATGGAGTCTAAATTTTGTTTGTGCATACGAGCACTGGCCGCTGATTTGTTTAGTGTTTTTAGGTCCTGAAATATCTGTATTAGTGTTTTGTATTTTTATATTGTATATGTATTTATTGCAATCCACTTTGTATAAATGAATAAATTACAATAACAGAATTAAGGTATCACAATCCATACCTAGGTTTAATTCAAAGAACCAACCAATTATCACAACAGACATGTTACTGGCCATATTGATATGGAAGAAGATATCTTTTTCCTTACAGGACCTACGGCAACAAGAGGGCATCCGTTGAAACACAGGGGTGGGAGATTTCATAGCAACACTAGAAAGTATTTCTTCACCGAAAGGGTGGTTGATCGTTGGAATTATCTTCCACTTCAGGTAATTGAGGCAAGCAACGTGCTCGATTTTAAGAAAAAATGGGTTAAGCATGTGGGTTCACTTCGAGGAAGTGCTTAGGGGGAAGGGTCCTTAGAGTGGGCAGACTTGTTGAGCCGGTGGCCCTTTTCTGCCGCCATATTCTATGTTTCTATGACATGGGAAGATTGGCAATATTTCAACACCTACTGTGGGATAGAAGAAATCAGACTCACAAAACCAAAGTGATAAGGTTAATATCCACCCCATTGGGTTTTTCATTTTAATTGCAATTCTTATGGGGCTACTTTTACTTAGGCACGTTAGCGGTTTAACGCATGTAATAGCGCATGCTAAACCACCGGCCGCGCTAGCCTCTACCGCCTCCTCTTGAGCAGGCGGTAGTTTTCCGGCTAGCGCGGGGGTTAGCACATGATGAAAAGTTGCGTGTGTTAAACCCGCTAACACGCCTTCGTAAAAGGAGCCCATAATGTTACCAAATAACATATAAAGCAATTTGCAAGAAAACTTTTTCTATCAATAATAAACAAGATATTAAGCATTATGGAAAATCAATCAGGTGAATAAAAGAAATAAATCCCCCAAATAAATTTTAAATTACAATTCCCTGTTCAGCAAGCAAATTATTTCTTTACTCCAGAACAACCCGTAAAGAAAATTTTACCCAGCACTTCTGTGAAGGAAGATTTCTAGATAAGTAGTATTAAAAATATAAAGGAGTTATTTCCAATTGTTATCAGACATTTAAAAGGAAATTTTTTTTTTAAAAGCTGCCTCCCATGGGATCACACATGTTTGTCGGTAGCTGCTCGGAGGCTCTCCCAGACTTTCCCATAAACTGCTTCTTTGCTAGAACTTGATTGTGGTGTCCCACAAGAATACCCACTAGGTCTACACTAGGTCATGAACTATCCAAACTAAATCTCCAGACATACATATATGCTGATTACATCACAATCATCAACCCCTTCTCTACACTATCGACCGAAACCAGACACTTCATTTCATCCATCATTGATCATGTAGAACAATGGACAAAAAAATTCAAATTAAAACAAAACCCTGAAAAAATATTCATGGCATCCCTATGAACAAACTCAAAGAACCATCAATCAGCTTATAAGGGAAAAACTTTCCTATTAACCCCACTATAAAAATCCTAGGAGTGACCTTAGATCAGCAACTGACATTTGACGTCAACATCAACATCTTAGTAAAAAAATGCTTCTGCCTACTAGGGAAACTACATACGATGAAACCTTATTTCGACTTCACATAATTTAGACTGTTAGTACAATCACTAATCCTAAACTCACTGGACTACTGCAATATCATTTACCTAGGATCCTACAAAAAAACTACCAAAAGATTGAGAAAAATCCAAAACACAGCCATACGACTGATTTTTGACCTGAAAAAATCCAACCACATCACTCCATATTTCAAAAAATCGCACTGACTACCAGTCAAGGACAGAATAATTTTCAAATTTGGTTGCCTATGCTTCAAAACACTATTCGGCACTACACCCACCTACCTTCTGAAACACTTTGTTCTTCAAGACAAACTCCGCTTCTCACGCAGAACATTATTATTCGCCTTTCCGACTCCCAAAGGATGCAAATTCAAAAGATTCCTCAACAAGACGCTTTCCTTCCAAGCAGGAATCTGGAACAATACTCTGAGTTACTCCTTAACTCATTGTCATACCAATCATTCAGAAAATCACTGAAAACCCATTTATTTGACAAATTCATTTAAACTTCCTCAAACGATTTCCTCTACGTCTACTTGCATGCTCCTACCTCCTGTTATATATAATTATGTTATATGCCTGTTTGTTTACTCCTAATTCATGCTCATAATATAACTTCGCTGCATTCATGCAGCCTCTCTTGAACTGAAAGGTATGACGGGATATAAATAAAGCTATTTTGATTATACTCTTTATGGACAAATTTGTGCTCAAAACAGACTTGATGGCAGACTGAGGACTTTCTTAAGAGATCAGATGCCACAGGTGACCCTTGAGGGGAGGAATGTTGGCCTAGTGTCTAACCCTCAGTAAGCCTGGTTGTAAGAGAGAAGTTGTAGAGCAGTGTTCTTCAACCTTTTGACACCTATGGACTGAAGGAAATAAAATAATTATTTTGTGGACCGGCATAAGTCTGTGGACTGATAGTTGAAGAACACTGGGCTAAGTTGTGGGCCAGACCCTGCCCATCTTTGCCCAATCTCCGCCCCGCCCCTGCCCCCATAATAGTACTAATTGTAACACCATTTTTTCCATTCACACAAACACACAAAATAATCTTATTAACAACACATAATGGTTAACCACAAAATTAAATTACACAAAGCACACACTGCATGCTTCTCAACATTCATTCCTACCAGAACACAGATAACCCCATGCAAATACAGGACCAAAAACTAAAAGTACTAATATATACAAACAAACGCTAAGATGCAAGACTCTGCAATCAGTACAACTCCAGAGGAAAAGAAACAAATGCATTTCTTCCTGAGCAGTGCAAAATACAGACAGCAGATGTAAATTCTCAGAATTGACACAATTCAATCACTAAATTTAAAAGTAAAATACAAGGAGGTAGAGTTTGAGGTGGGCTGGGAATGGACGGTAAAGTTATGGTTGAAGACAGGGGCAGGGACTGTAGTGGTGATGTACAGGATGCCGGGTCTTTAGTGAACAATCATAAAAAGATAAATACAGTGGAACCTTAGTTTACAAGCATAATTCATTCCAGAAGCATTCTTGTAAACCAATTTACTCGTATATCAAAGCTTGATTCGTTCCACCTCCTTCCCTTCCCCCCCCCCCCCCCCCCCCCCCGCGATCCGGCATCCCCCACTCAAACACACGTGCTTCCAGAGGCTGTTGTAGACAAGAAAACATTAAATGGTTTCAAAGAAAGTTTGGATAGATTCCTAGAAGAAAAAGGGATTGAAGGGTATAGATAGGTATAGACCACTACTCAGGCGATGGGCCTGATGGGCCGCCGCGGGAGCGGACCGCTGGGCAGGATGGACCTATGGTCTGCCTCAGCGGAGGCAACTTCTTATGTTCTTATGTTCTTACCTTTGTTGTCTCCCTCAGTGCTGTGCTTTACCTTCTGGCCTGGCCATTTTATGTTGCCCCCAGTGTTATCTTTGGGCCGGCTCCCTCTTCCTCACTGACACAATGCACAAAGCCGTGGGCAGCGGCTCCTCGCATGCGTCCCGCGCCTCATCTGGGAGTCTTCCCTCTGATGTTGCGACTTCAGAGAGAAGGCTTCCGGTTCAGGGGCAGGACGCACGTGGGAGCACTGCAGCACTGAGGAAAAGGGAGCTGGGCCGAAGATTAAGCTACATCGATCGCATTGAAGGACACTGTCTTGGGACCAGCAGGTAATTTCTGTGGACCAGCACCAGTCCACGGACTGGCAGTTGAAGAACTCTGTTGTAAAGGCTCAGCATTAAAGATAGTTTCTGGCAGGCCCACCCCTAACTCATTTCTTAACTTATTGTCAATTATTCTACTTAGAACAATGAGCTTCCACTATAACCCTAAGATTATCTAGGAAACAAACTCTAAATAAAGCATATAATATAATCCTAAGGCTCCCTATATTAGTTTAACATATCCCTAGTAGCTTAATAAGGTTTAATTAATTAATCAGCTCAATAAGATGCAAACAGTAACCTAGCACTGAGAGGGGTGATATCCAGTCTTTTGCACTGAGTGTCACATGTATGATTTTCTCCCACTTGGCGAGAAGTTATATGTGTTTGCTCGCTGCAAAGAGCTCCTAGCTCTCAAAGAATGAGTACATTCCCTTGAGGCTAGAATGGCAGGCTTGGAGGAGCTCAGGGAGACAGAGAAGTACATAGAGGAGACCTATAGGGATGTTGTAGAGAAGCCCCACCTCCAGTCTGGTAGCCCCTGTGCTGCTTTTGAGGAGAGTGGTCTCCTAGAAGGAGAGCATCACCCTGGTGAAGTAGGAAATAATCATGTAGCTAGAACCTGCCCACCAGGGAATGCAATATCCTCTCACACCGAGGATTGTCTCCAGGGGCCTCTGGCCAGGAGGGAAGGGTTAGGACAGCTATTGTAGTTAAGAACATAAGAATTGCCGCTGCTGGGTCAGACCAGTGGTCCATCGTGCCCAGCAGTCCGCGCACGCGGTGGCCCTCCGGTCAAAGACCAGCGCCCTAACTGAGACTAGCCCTACCTGCGTATGTTCTGGTTCAGCATGAACTTGTCTAACTTTGTCTTGAATCCCTGGAGGGTGTTTTCCCCTATGACACACTCAGGAAGAGCGTTCTAGTTTTCTACCACTCTCTGGGTGAAGAAGAACTTCCTTACGTTCGTACGGAATGGGTGGCTAGTGGGCGTGAAGATCGCCTGGTCACTTGCCTGCCTGGTGCGAAGATGGCGGATCACGCATCACTTAGAAAGGATTTTAGATAGTGCTGGACAGGAGCCAGTTGTCTTGTTACATGTAGATACCAATGACATAGGAAAATGTGGGATGTTCTGGAAGCCAAATTTAGGCTCCTAGGTAGAAAACTGAGGAAACCATATCATTCTCAAGATAAACAACCTGATAAAATACAAGAGTTGGATTTAAACGATTTAACTGGATTACTTGAAACCTCCCAGGAAGAGATCCAATACTGTGGTACATTTATTGTGTCATTAATCTTTGAACAAGACTTAAATGTTATATTGAAAACTTATTTTCATTTCTCTCAAACTTTGTTCCTGGGAGAGAAATTATGGATTTTCCTCGATGTAACAAAATCCACCCAGGAACAGAGAAAGTTATTCCTGAGTATGAGGGCGGAGACAAAAAATTTGGGAGCTACCTTCTTCGTGTAAATGTTTAATTAAATATACAGGAATGAAGTACATATTTTTTGTTCTGGAACAGCTCCGTAGTTTTCTGGACACAAAAAAGTTAACTCAGTCATGAATAGAGCTGCATGAGAAATTTATACCGGATTAATTCACGTTATGCCTTTTACTTTCAGTAATTTATTTAATATTGTTTGAGATCTCCTTATTTCTTTAGTTTTCTTGTTTCTCATGGGTAATTAATAATGGTCTAAGAAAGAGTTTAAAGATATTTTTGTATATTACATAATGGAAAATTTTTTCATTGAGTATGGGTGTACTTGCCTTCTATTACCTATTAATTTTTTCCAGTACAATATGTAATTTTTTCATCTTTCATTTTATATTTCTCTGAATTTCTGTAACAAGAGGATTCTTGTGTTTTTGTTTTAAAATGCATAAAGAAAATAATAAAAGAAAAAGAAAACTGAAATCCAGATCCTTCAGGGTAGCATTTTCAGAAATGCTCCCAGTTCCACGCATAGGACCCAAGAGGCAGGCAGAGCTCTGAAGTCTCAACATGTGGTTGATACGATGGTGCAGGGAAGAAGGGTGTAGATTTGTTTGGAACTGGGCAACCTTCTGGGACAGGGGGAATTTGTTCCAAAAGGATGGACTCCAACTTAACCGAGATGGAACCAGGCTGCTGGTGCTAAAGTTTAAAAAGGAGATAGAGCAACTTTTAAACTGAGAAGCGGGGGAAAGCCGACAGTCGCCTAGGAGCTGATGATTCCGTGTGAGGTATCCTTGAAGGATACTATTGAAACAGGATATTTAGGGAGTCCCAGTAGAGAGGTTTCAGAAATGGTGAAAGGAGTCAGGAGGGTTTAAGAGGAAGGCAGAGTGAGCGACCCAAAATTTCCCTGTCTTCTTAGCAGTCTGTAGTTACAAGAAAAAAACACAATTTGAAGTGTCTGTATACAAATGCTAGAAGCCTAAAAAATAAAATAGGAGAATTTGAGTATATAGTACTGAATGATGAGGCATCTCAGAAACTTGGTGGAAGGAGGACAAATCAATGGGATACTGTATTACCTGGGTACAAATTACATCGTAAGGATAGAGTAGATCAAATTGGAAAGGGGTTGCGCTATATGTTAAAGAGGGGATTGAATCAAATCAAATAAACATTCTGCATGACATAGATAGCAGTGTGAAATCTGTATGGATAGAAATTCCATGAGTGAAGGGAAGGAATATAAAGGTAGGGTTATACTACCGTCCCCCGGGACAAAATGAGCAGACAGATGAAGAAATATTTTCAGAGATTAGGAAAGCTGGAGAATTGGGCAACATGGCTAGATGTCATAAATGACTGCTTTTTGGAGCAACTGGTTTGGGAACAGACAAGAGGGGGAGCTATTTTAGATTTGGTCCTTAGTGGAATGCAAGACATAGTACAGGAGTTAACTGTGTTGGGTCCGCTGGGAAACAGTGTTCATAACGTGATCAAATTTGAGCCGATACCTGGAGTGACATCGCAAAAGAAATCTGCTGTAGAAGCATTTAATTTTTGAAAGGGAGACTATGATAAAATGATGAAAATGGTTAAAAAGAAACTAAAAGGATCAATTGCAAAGGTTAGAACTGTAAATCAAACAAAAAAGGGAATCCAACAGAGTCTCAATACATAAGCAGCAAACAAAAACAAGAACAAAAAATGCAGACAGTATGTACAAGATGCAGGCTATGTTTATTTTACCCAATATTTAATGCGGTAACTGATACCACCTTTTTACAAACCAACAGACCCAACACAGTCCGTTTTTCGGAAAACACAGCTTCTTCAGGGGTCCATGGTGAGTAAGGTTAACAACAAACCGCTGCATTGCCGGTTCATAGCGAATACAGGTTATTGTTATCCATTTTTATTGTGGTTTGTTGTTAACCTTACTCACCATGGACCCCTGAAGAAGGTGTGTTTTCTGAAACAAGGACCGTGTTGGGTCTGTTGGTTTGTAAAAAGGTGGTATCAGTTACCGCATTAAATATTGGGTAAAATAAACATAGCCTGCATCTTGCACATACTGTCTGAATTTTTTGTTCTTCTTTTTGTAGGACTGTAAATCAGGCATGGATGTTATTTAAAAATACTATCATGGAAGCCCAGACCAGATGTATCCCATGTATTAGCAAAGGTGGAAAGAAGACGAAACAAGAGCCGGCATGGTTAAAAAGTGAAGTGAAAGGGGCTATTAGAGAAATAAAAAAAACCCTTTAAAGAATGGAAAAAGGATCCCAATGAAGAAAATAAGAAGAGACATAAGCACTGGCAAGTTTGATGCAAAACACTGATAAAGACAGCTAAGAAAGAATATAAAGAGAAACTAGCAAAAGAGGCAAAAACTCATAACAATTTCTTTAGGTACATCAGAAGCAGAAAACCAGTGAGTGAATTTGTGGGACTGTGGGATGATCAAGGAGCAAAATGGGCCCTAAGGGAGGATAAGGCCATAGCAGAGAGACTGAATTAATTCTTTGCTTCGGTCTTTTCGGAAGAAGATGAAAGAGATCTACCAGAACTGGAAATGGTATTCAAGGGTGATGATACGGAGGAACTGAAAGAAATCTCTGTGAATCTGGAAGATGTACTAAGCCAAATCGACAAGTTTAAAAGTGATAAATCACCTGGACCGGATGCTATACATCCCAGGGTACTAAAGGAACTCAAACATGAAATTGCTGACCTGCTGTTAGTGATCTGTAACCTGTCACTAAAATCATCTGTAGTACCTGAAAATTGGATGGTGGCCAATGTTACACCGATTTTTTTAAAAGGGTTCCAGTGGAGATCCTGGAAATCACAGACCATAAGCCTGACTTCAGTACCGAATGTTGATTGAGGTATCCCTATTGCAGGGTCTTTTAATAGTAGGGAGATCCTGGATTCTCTACAAGGAGAACTGTTCCAGCAATTGGTAATGGAACTCATGCGGGATGAGGGTCATACTGGACATAGTGCTTACAAATGGGGAAAGTGTTTCTGATGTTACAGTGGGTGATCATCTGGCATCTAGTGATCACTGCATGGTACGGTTTAGTATTAAGATGGGTGTAGAGAGGGCTCATTCAAAAGCAAAGGTTCTAGACCAGGGGTGGGCTTTGCCAGGTCTTTCTTCATGTTATTCACATCCACAAAGAGGGCTGGAATCAAGTTGGATTTTCAGGATTTCCCCAATGAATATGCATTGAAAGCAGTGCATGCAAAAGGATCTCATGCATATTCATTGGGGAAATCCTGAAAACCCGACTGGATTCCTGCCCTCTTTGTGGATGTGAATAACATGAAGAAAGACCTGGCAAAGCTTGACGAATTGTCTGAAATTTGGCAGCTAAAATTTAATTTCTAAGAATTGCAAAGTCATGCATTTGAGCAACAAAAACCCGAGGAAATGTACAGTTTAGGGGTGAAGAACTTATGTGCATGACAGAAGAGCGGGACTTGGGTGTGATTATATGTATTGATCTTAAGGTGGCCAAACAAGTTGAAAAGGTGGTGGCGAAAATTAGAAGGATGCTAGGTTGCATAGGGAGAGGTATGGCCAGTAGGAAAAAGGAGGTATTGATGTCCCTGTTTAAGACTTTGGTGAGACCTTATTTAGAATATTGTGTGCAATTCTGGAGGCCGCAACTTCAAAAAGATATTAAAAGGATGGAGTTGGTCTAGAGCACAGGTGTCAAAGTCGGTCCTCGAGGGCCGGAATCCAGTCGGGTTTTCAGGATTTCCCCAATGAATATGCATGAGATCTATGTGCATGCACTGCTTTCAATGCATATTC
The DNA here is from genome assembly GCF_902459505.1 of Geotrypetes seraphini. Taxonomy (NCBI): domain Eukaryota; kingdom Metazoa; phylum Chordata; class Amphibia; order Gymnophiona; family Dermophiidae; genus Geotrypetes; species Geotrypetes seraphini. The sequence continues at coordinate 71,990,552 of NC_047098.1, read as the reverse complement.
ATTGGGGAAATCCTGAAAACCCGACTGGATTACGGCCCTCGAGGAGGGACTTTGACACCCCTGGTCTAGAGGAAGGCTACTAAAATGGTGCGTGGTCTTCGTCATGAGGCGTATGGGGACAGACTTAAAGATCTCAATCTGTATACTTTGGAGGAAAGGCGAGGGGAGATATAATGGAGACATTTAAATACCTACATGTTGTAAATGCGCATGATTTGAGTCTCTTTCATTTGAAAGGAAACTCTGCAATGCGAGGGCATAGGATGAACTTAAGAGGTGATAGGCTCCGGAGTAATCTGAGGAAAAACTTTTTTACGGAAAGGGTGGTAGATGCGTTGAACAGTCTCTCGGAAGAGGTGGTGGAGACAGAGACTGTGTCTGAATTCAAGAGGGCCTTGGAGAGAGAGAAAGAGATAATGGTTACTGCAGATGGGCAGACTGGCTGGGCCATTTGGCCTTTATCTGCCATCATATTTCTATGTTTCTATGGATTTCATTGAATAAAAAGTGTTTCACGCATTTGGGCTGCTGGGGACCTTCATCTTTGTATGAACAGCAGGAACAGTGATATCAGCTTGGCTGCCTTCTTTATTCGAGGACATGACATGGGAAATCTCACAGACTGCTACTGCTGCATTCTTCCTGAAAATGTCATGTTTACAGGATACCCAGTCACACTACTGGGGGTTGAATACGCAAATGTAAGTGTCCAAAAAGAATTGAATACCAAAGTAAACAAAAGCAAGACACTGAAAGCGTTTAAGGGTTTTAGTGTTTTGCTTTTGTTTAGTTTGGTATGTTTTCAGGATGACCACCTATACTATACATGAAATAAGGTTTCATACCAGTAGTAGAGGCAGACAGCAAATTTTGGGTAGACCTAGGAGCACAATGGGTGAAAGTGAAAATGTCCTCATGCCACCATTCTCAGCAGTTGGTCTACAGGCAGTACCTAGCATGCTGACTTCTCACACATGCAGAAATACTGAGCATGCACAAGAAGTCAGCATTCTAGGTGATAGTTCAGAATCGGGAACTCTGCCATCGAGCATGTTCCTTAGCGGCATGGCATTCTGGGCTGCCGAGTGCCTTTGGAGGACTGGGGAAGGTCTTCAGGTGGCAGAGCTTAGGGATCCCTAGAAACTACAGTAAGGATGTGCTGCTGCTTGGTGTGCCTGAGCCCAAATTGGCCAGGCCCATTGCCCACTTGGGCCCACCTGTGTCCACACCCTTGGTCGATACGTTTAAGATCCAGCATATTTGACTGTATTCATGCATGTTCAAGGACATTTACACTACTAAATTAATTTTTACAATTTCTGATGCTGTTCATCTTAGATCCACTGAATACATCCAGGTCAGGCTCTAGTTGTAATCCCAGTGCAACTAGAAGACAAGGCCTGCAAAGACAGACTGAGATCGGGCTTAGGAAGTCTGAATTTGTTGAAAGTCAATACTGTACTTCAGGTCAAATCAGAACTAGGCCATTCCCTGAAGACTTGGAACATCTTGTCAACCACAACCTATACCAAATAAACTTCAATAAGTATAAGGAGTAACAACTAATCATTGATCCATTAAAACAGTCAGGGGAAATTGACTCTTAGAATATAATTAAATATTGCCATAATTATTTTATACTTGTATCCCACTGAAAAAAAAAAATACTCTGATAAATTCCCAGGAAACAAGGTTCAGATGATTAAAGAATAGCAAGTGCTACTAATTTCAAAAGTGAAGCTCACCAAATGAACTGCAGAGGGTGATCAGTCCCCAGAGTCCTGGTTGCCACACTTTGTGGGTCGTCACAAGACCAGGGCCTCTTCTCATATCTGCTTCTCACACCGGAAATCCTGAAAGAGTCAGAAGAAAGAATTACAGAGGGGAAACATTTATGGCCTAGAAAGCTTATGTACATCTTCAGCCTCTTAAGTTGGCTCTCTGGAGAATACTTATTGCGATCCAATAAAAAGGATCAAACTCTGCAGAAAATCTCATTTTCTCCATAATCCATACAGCTACTAGATCTCTGTCACAGAAATAACCATTATTGTTTTGCCTTCTCTCCAGCTGTGACTTTCAGAAAAGTAATCTGCAAGTTTTTTTAAACTTCAGTTTTCAATCAAGCAAAACAATCATTTCCTTCACGTTTTTAGAACATTTTGATTCAGGCCTATCTTTAGATTGTTTTTACAGTATCTGGTCAATATTTATAGTCTGTAAATATTACAAGTAAGTTTAGATTGTTTCAACAGCAGTTTCTCACCGCTTCTTTCAGCTTCCAGTTCATTCAGAGCCAGAGCTAGGATGTAGCGCACCAGGAACCTTCATTTATACCCACCCGGGGACTTTTCTATTATTTTAAAATCCTTCCCAACTTACTTTCGCCACATACTAATGCTCCTTCTGGATCCCTGCACTAATGGGTTCCAAATCCAGGCACTAGGCACAGATCCAGCTTAACCATTAGATAATCTAGGCACTTGCCTAGGACAGCAGGGCCTGCACTATGTCAAAGAGCACCTACAGTAAAAAAAAAACAACAAACCCAATAGATCCTGACAGCCACACAAAGAGAAACATCAACCTGTATCTTTAACAGTTTAATATTTAAAAGTATGTGATTCAATTATGTTACAATTACAATTATTGTTTACATACTGCAAATTGCTTTGCAAAGTTTATTGCGCTTTGCAAGTGTTAAGAGTGGAGACCTCATACAGAACAATTAAAGCAAATAAAATACCCAATCTCATTTTAATTCACCTCTAGCACATATTTACTAAAAAAAGAGATGTCTTCAATAACCTTTTAAAACTAGTCAAAGTAGTAATATGAACTAGAAAATATTTCCAACTTGATAGGCAAAAGTTGCAGTATTCATAGGAACATGAAGGCAGATAAAGACCAAATGGCCCATCTGCACTATCTCCTCATCTCCCTAAGAGAACCTAGGCTTTCATGAATTCAGATACCTCTACCGATAGACTATTTGACACATCTAGCACCCCTTCTGTAAAAAGGCATTTCCTTAGATTACAACCTGCAAAATAAACTGTGGAGACAGATGTTCCTGGCACAGGCTTTATTCAGTCTATATATAAAAATGACAATCCACATGTGTACAAGATGAAAGAGACCCAACACAGTCCGTGTTTCAACTAACACATCTTCTTCAGGAGTCTTATGAATATGAATGTAAGTTAAAACATAAAAGAATAAGCTTAATATATTAAAAAGGTGAAAAATAAAAGTGTGAAAGAGTTTTTTGTGAATGAATAGTATCATATGAGTATGGATATAATAAACGGTGCTGTGGTGATGTGTATGAGTACAGAACCAGAATGGGAGGACCGACTTTAATGAGAATTGAGCAGTTGCGCAAGGAGAAGGAATAGTACATACCTTATATTGGCAATATATCAAAGAAAACATATGTGAATGTAGTAGAGCTACTTTTAAAATGACCAAGTCAAAATGATCTATCAACAGTAAAAATTAAAAAAAACACAAAGCGGGGGCGTGGCTTTGGAAATGGCTGGGTAGTGGAGTAGCTCCGTGAAGACAAACTAGTTGACAGATAACATAGCCAAGAAAAATTTCAAATTTCACTCTGAAAAGTGAATTAAAGGTTGATTATGGCTTCGTGTAAGCAAAACAAAAATTTGGCGGCAGGGAGCAGCTCAGGAAGTGTGAAGCGGTCAAAACTTGATACGGCTTCCCCGCTGTCAGTTCCGTTGCCGCCGGAGGACGTAGAAAATAAAGATATAATGAAGGAAATACAGGCGGTAAAGGAAATAGTATTAGAATGCACTAAAAGTATAAAAGAAGTCAAGGAAGAGGTGGTGTATTTATCAAATAAACTGCAAGTGATGGAATTGAAAGTGGACCAAATAGAGAAACGAGTGGAAAAGTGTGAGGAGGAAAGTGTGCAGCATAAGGAACACAGTAAGGAAATTGAAGCGCTGAAAAGGGAGCTGGAAGATTTGTCTAATAGGGAACGAAGGAGCAATTTAAGGGTGCTTGGGGTCCCGGAGGGAATTGAAAAGTTGGATCCGATTGGATTTCTGCACAATTTTTTGCCAAAGGTGCTCCCGATGCAAAGCAAGTTTCCGTTGGAAATCGAACGTGCACACAGGGTCCCAACGAGATTGTCAAACAGCCAAAAAGGACCACGTCCACTGATCTTTAAGCTACTTAGATATCAACAGGTAGCTGAAATAATTAAATTGGCTAAAGACAATAAAAACTTAAAGTGTCAGGATTCAAAGATTTACATCGTTCCTGACTTTGCTAGAGCAACGGCACAAAAGAGGAAGCAGTTATTAGACCTGAGACCACAGCTGAGAAGTCTGGGAGCTAGATATGGGCTCATATACCCGGCAATTATGCGGGTCACTTATAAGAATAAAACTTTGAATTTTGAATCTGCAGCAAAACTTAAGGAGTTTCTGGAGCAGTGTGAATCACCAATGGCTACTTAGTGGAGATTGGGATGAAAGCATTTGTTTTCTTGGTTGAAATGTTTATTTTTGTTTGGAAATTTATATGTTTCAAAAAGTTAATGGGATTCTGAAGGCTGCAGTTGGATTTCAAATACATTCCACATTCTATCTTGTCATGAGGCAAATGGAACGTAGCCTGCAAGAGTATAAGAGATGCAATATTACAGACCTTTTAAAGGACAGAGGTTGAATAGGTGGATTGTACTGACTTACTGATTGAACAGACAGACTGAGGAGATGGAGGATTGTGTAAAACAGGTTGAAGGAGATAAGTTCTATATAGTACTGAAAAGGAGAAGGTATAATCTACAAGCAAGAGGACATTAAATAGAATGGATCTGCAAGCAAGATGAGAGTTGGAATGTGACTTTGTATGCCTTATAATTTTTAATTGCATAAAAGGGGAAGTCTGCTGTGCTATATGGAATAAGACATTGCAATGGAAAATCCATAAATGCAGCAGAGGATTTATTACAGATGGTTCTGGTATATAGTTGGCCTGGCCTTAAAATAAAAATGACAGAGATGTGGTGGTCAATAAAAAGGAACAGGGTTTGTGTATGTATGATGTGAAGGATCTTTGACTGACACCATAAGTTTGAAATCATGGCCACTGTAAATCTTTATGCAAAACAGCTGGAAAGGAGATTTTATGTGGATCAAAAGATGAGACTGAGAATGTATAAGAAGTAATGTGAGAGGACATTAATTGATATGGATCTGCAAGCAAGAGGAGATTTGGAATGTGACTTTATGTGACATATAGCATCTCATTTCAAGAAGAGGAAGTTTGTTGTTATGTATGGACTATGGTTTTGAAATTGAAAATCTATTACTGCAACAAGGGCCACAATATTGTTGTTTGTGCTAAAAATTGGTCTGACCTTATTATAAATAATGATGGATATGTGGTGGGGTATAAAAATTAGAAGTTTTGGTAAAAATTGAAGGATGAAAGAAAAGTTTGGATGTTATAATATAAGGCATATGATCTAAGAGAATGTTGTGAATGGAGTGGAAATTAAAAGGGTAGCAGCTATGCTAGTGTGAAAATTTAGTATGGAATTTTAGGAGGGCTATGTTAAATGGATAAAATTTGTTATTTTTGGAAATTTACTGACTTTTTGAAAAGAAAAGTTAAGAAGGATGTTTTCCAATATATATTTAATAATATTTAAATGTGTTAATTGACTTGAGGGTATGTGGTGTAGTCTGCCCTGAAAGGTGGATGTGGTTTGGATGATTGTAATTTTAAAATTTGGTTTGATTATTTATTTATTTCAATAATATTTTATTGGTAATGAGTGAGTAGAGAAGGGATGGTTTATGAGGGATTGGGAAAAAAAAAAATTAAAAAAAAAGAGGTAATCCTTGATAAAGAAGTCTTGTTTGATAAAGTGATTTTCATTTAATATTATAATGATCTGGCTAATGGTTTAAAATTATAAATATAGCTTGTGGGGAGTTTATTGCCTAGTTAAGGTGTGCGTTTCAAAGTTGGCAAGTAATTTAAGGGAGGGATGGGAGGGGGTGGGGATTAAGGATATGGGGAAGGGTATAGGCGAGGGAATGGGGGTCTAATAATAATTGTAAAAAGGGGAAAAGAGGTTATAATATTGATGTGAGGAATATTTTGGATTATTGTTTTGATTTGATATAATGACGCTAAAGATTCTTTCACTAAATGTTAATGGTCTCAACCACCCAATAAAAAGGAAAAAAGCATTGCTATATTTAAAAAAAACAGAATGCGGATGTCTATTTCATACACCTTAATGGAGATGAATCAAAAAAATTAATTGGTAATTGGGTGAAGGATTGCTTTTTTGCACCAGCGGTGGGGAAAAAAGCTGGGGTAGCTATTTTAATAAATAAAAATTGTTCAGCAGGATTTAGTATGGTGGAAGCAGATAAATTAGGAAGATGGATGCATGTGAACATGAGTATGGGCACTAATACTGTGGCGCTATTTAATGTGTACGTACCTAATTCGAATCAAATTGAATATTTTAAAACTCTACAACCAATAATTTTACCACTGGCTGCTAATAATTTGATAGTGGCAGGAGATTTTAATGCTGTTGTGGACCCTTTATTGGATAAAAAACCTAGTAAAATTTTAAAATCTTTAGGGTTGGATAATTTTATAAATTCTTGTAATTTAAAAGATATATGGAGAATTCTTCATTTTAATGATCGAGATTTTTCATTTTATTCACATGTTCATAAATCTTTTTCTAGAATAAGCAAGCCCGAGAGCTGGTCTCGACGGGCGACCCTAACGCGGGACTGGGTGGCCCGCTGAGTCGCTCGTCGGGGCTTGCTAGCTGGGGCTAGGAGGGGGGGGGCGGTCCATTGCCTTGGGATCGTGGCTTCCCCCTATCAGGTCGTCGCAGCCGTGGGGGATTGTGGGTGGGAAGGGATAAAAGGAGGCGTGCTCGGAGGACCTAAAAGGTTTGGTCCTCCGAGACTGCTTTGGTTCTCCACGTGCATCCTCCGTGTTCGTGTCCACATTAAAAAAAAAAACAAACAAACAAAAAACTTTCCCTCGTATCGGGGCACCGATTCCGGAGGCTAGATGGCTCGGACACCCCTTGACGCGGCCGTGGATGAGGCAGAGTTGTCGCTGCTAGCGGGGGACTCCTTGGACGGTGGAGATGCGGCCCCGGTGAGTACGGCTGCTGGGGCGGGTCGTGAGCTACCTCCCAGGCGCTCCCGTTCGGCCGCGCGAACGGCGATTGCGCTGGAGGTAAGGGGGGAGCCGCCGGTAGCGCGAGGGCGTGCGGGTTCGACCGGCAGGGGCAGGGGACGACTCTCCGGGTCGCGGCCACGTGGCGGGGCCGCGATCGGGGGGGCGGCGGCAGTTTCATTGCCCGTTGCGGCTTCGGAGCCCAGGGTTTTCGCTCGAGGGGCTCGGGAGGTGGCGGCTGAGCAGGTGGGGGCCCGTTGTGTATTGGGGGCTTCTCCTTTAGAGGGAGTGAGCGGGTTTCCGGGGGCTCCTATTCTCCCGTCTACTTCGGGTGCGGCTTCTACTTCGGGTGGGGCTAGTGGCCCGCTGGGAGGATCGGAGGGAGGTTGGTCCCCTTGGGGTATGTGGGGTTCTCCCTGGGCTATGGGTCCGTGGGCTTCGGTACCACCCTCTTTTCCGGTGGTGGGTCCCTCGTCTCCGTGGGGACCGGGTTTTGTTGGGGGCTTTGGGAGTGGCGAGATTCGTGGTGAGGTTCGGGGTTCTGCGGGGCTACCTTACCCTCCTGCTGTCCAGGTTGCTGGCCCCTGTCCGGATTTCTCCCCACAGGCGGTCGCCGCTGGACGTGTTGCCATGGCCGGTACATCTTCTGCGGGACCAGTTCGTGAGGGCCACACTGGAGCGGTGCGGATGAGCGTCGAGGGTCCAGCCCGGAGCGAGCAACGTCCTGCTATGGCGGCTGCTGTGGAGGGCGCCGCTTCTGACGGAGTCGATGGCGGACGTGGACAAGGAGCGGACCGGATTACGGGTAACATGGCCGTAGAGGCTAGGGTTCCTAGCCGGGGTAAGAAGGGGAAAAAGAAGGGTAAGGGTAAGAAGCGCCGTAGGGATAGGGATTCTTCTTCGTCCTCTTCCTCCTCTGTAACATCCTCTTCCTCCTCTTCGTCGTCTTCTTCTTCTGGGTCCAAGCGGCCGGTGTCGAGTGGGAGTCAGGTACAGGGAGGTGACGATCGGGGGGCGCCTGCGTTGGTTGCGTTGTCAGAACTGTGGGAAAAGGTCCCGCGGTCCCTGCGGCGTAGAATTAGGAGGCGGGCCTGTGTTGATATATTCGCGCTTATGGAAGGTCGGGTCCACAGTAGGAAGAAGAAGAGTAAGAAGGAGGGTGGGAAACCCAAGGTGGGTGTGGTGTCGCGTAATATTGTTAACTGGACGCGCGCGTTTGTACGTTTGGCCAGCGTATGGGGGAGAGAGAGACCTCAGGACTATGGCCTTCTATTGGCTTACGCAGACTCCGTTTTAGATGCGTATCAGCGCTTCGGGGGTTGGGCGTGGCTGAATTACGATGAAGCGTTCCGAGACAAGATGGAGGAAAATCGGCATATGTCCTGGGGCACGCAAGACATTAATCTATGGCTCAACCATATGGCGAAGCCAGGAGTTTCGGGTCAGGGTCCTTCGGGGAGGCAGTTTCAGCAGTCAGCTGGGGCGGGGTGTTCCTTTCGTCCGCCCGGGAGTGCCGGTGCCGGAGGAGGTCCAGGCCTCTGCTGGCAGTTTAATAGATCTACCTGCTCCTTTACCGATTGCCGTTTCCGACACGCCTGCTCCCTGTGCGGTCAAGGTCACTCGGCCTTCAAATGTCCCAAGAAGGGAGCGGGTGTCCCTCCTCTCCCGGGTAAGTGAGTCAGGGTCACACGGGTTGCCCACCCCGGTTATGGTGGGTGCCATGCGTCCGTGGCTGGCTCAGTATCGGGATGCGAGGGCGGCGGACGTTTTATTGAGGGGGTTTAGTGAGGGATTTGAGATACCATGTGTGCTGCCTGTCTCGAATGTGCAGGCTTCTAATGCTTCCTCTGTGTCTCATCTTCGGGAGGAGGTTCGCCGGAAGTTGTCTGAAGAAATCGAGTTGGGGCGGATAGCGGGGCCTTTTCGCGCTCGTCCGTTTCCGGTGCAGGTGATGTCTCCACTGGCGATCGTACCGAAAAAGGAGCCGGGTAAATATTGCTTGATTCACAACTTGTCCAGGCCGGCTGGCCTTTCGGTGAATGACGGCATTCCGCGGGAGTTGTGTTCAGTACGCTACGCGTCCTTTGACAGTGCCTAGGACTCATTCGTCGTGTTGGCCCATCAGCTTTGTTGGCCAAGGTTGACATTGAATCGGCTTTTAGGTTATTGCCAGTGCTTCCGTCCTCGTATCCTTTGCTGGGTTTTCAATTTGAGGGTGCCTTTTATTTTGATCGTTGCCTGCCGATGGGGTGCTCTGTTTCATGCGCTTTGTTTGAATTATTTAGTTCCTTTCTGCACTGGGTCACGACTCGGCGTGCGGGGCGGGACTCGGTGGTGCACTACTTGGACGATTTTCTTTTGTGGGAGGTGCAGCTTCCGAGGATTGCCGGCGATTGAAGACAGTTTTTGAGTCTATGGCTGCGGAATTTGGTGTACCGTTATCTGCTGACAAGTCAGAGGGCCCTTCTACATGTCTCACGTTTCTGGGGATCGAGATTGACACAGTAGCAATGGTTACTCGGCTTCCGCTGGGCAAGGTGCGGCAGTTGCTGGATTTGATATCGCTGGTAGGGGGTGCTAGTAGGCCTACTTTGGACTGGTTCAGTCTCTGTTGGGGTCCCTCAATTTTGCCTGTCGGGTGTTGCCTATGGGACGCCCATTTTCACATCATTTGGCGGTGGCGACTGCGGGTGTTCATGATCGCAGACACTTTGTGTGGATTTCGGCTGGGATTCGGGCCGATTTACGGATGTGGTCTATGTTTCTCGAGTGTTTCAATGGTTCGCTTCCCATTCAACTGCCGGAGGTCACTAATGTGGACCTTGAGCTGCAATCTGATGCGGCCGGGGGTGTCGGTTTCGGTCTTTACTTCCAGGGCGCTTGGTGCGCGGCGGCGTGGCCAGAGGCTTGGCGGCGGGCGGGTCTTACCCGTAATGTTACTCTGCTGGAACTGTTTCCGTTATTGGTGGCTTGTGAGTTGTGGCCGGACAGGTTGCAGAACAGGCGGGTGGTGTTTTGGTGTGACAACATGGGAGTGGTGGAGGTAGTCAACAGACAGACGGCAAAATGCTTGCAGGTGACTGCACTGATGCGTGAGCTTGTCGTGCGCTGTTTGCGACTTAACCTGTTCATTCGTGCGAGACACGTTCCTGGAGTGCAAAATAGCCTCCCTGACGCTCTTTCTCGTTTTCGCTGTTGCAGTTTCGACAGCTGGCGCCAGAAGCACAGCCGGAGGGATTGCCGATGTCGGAGCATTTGTGGAGCCTGGCGGGGAGCGGATCTGGTACCTCCTACAGCGCTCAGTAGCACTTTCTACGTGGGTCCGGTACAACAGGGGCTTTGTGACAGTATCGTGTTTTCTTCAGTCTCGGGGATGGCTTCCTGGACCGGTGTCAGAGTTGCTGCTGGCAGAATTCTTGGCCTCGGCGCATCTTCAGGGATGTTCTCGGAGCGCGGCGGTTGGGCTTCTGGCGGGCTTCACGTTCTTTTGCAGAGCATTAGGGTGGACGTGCCCTTCGACGGGGTTTTTGCCCCGTCGGATGTTAGCGGCGTGGGGTAGGATGGCTCCGCGAGTGCCTGACTCGCGTTTGCCTATTACACATGCGTTGCTGGTCAACCTTGTCGAGGTGCTGCCTAGGGTGACGCGCTCGGGTTTTGAGACCTGCTTGTTTCGGGCGGCTTTCTCCTTATCGTTTTTCGGTGTGTTGCGCGTGGGCGAGTTGCTTGTCCATCCGTCGGATGTTCAGGGACTGCGAGGCCTGCGGCGCACTCAGGTGTGTATCTCCGGTCCTACGTTGCGAGTTTTCATTGCTCGTTCAATGGCGGATCAGCTGGGCAGGGGGCGTACGTTGGTCCTGCATCAGGTTGAGGGTTGTGCGTCTTGCCCCGTCCAATCGCTGGCTGCCTATATGGCGATCCGTCCTTCTGCTGCCTTGGCGTTGATGGTGCATGAGGATGGTGCTCTTCTGTCGCGATATCAGTTCTTGGCCGTGCTACGTATGGCTTTAGGTGAGTGCGGTGAGAACCCGGCTAGCTACGGCACTCACTCATTTCGCATTGGGGCGGCTACCAGTGCGTTCGCGGCGGGAGTTCCGGAAGCAGCCATACGTCGGCTGGGTAGGTGGTCGTCTGATGCGTATCGGGCTTACATCCGCCTGTCGAGTGCGAATCATATGGATCCGAGGTTAGGGGGATTGGAATAGTGGGTTGCATGGGGGGGTCTCGTATTCAAGGGTGGTGGTGGTTAGTGGGGTATGCTGGGGGGGGGGCCCTGGCATGGCTCCCATTTTACTAACTGTCGGTTGTTGGAGGGCTGTGTCTGAATTCCGGGGTTTGCCTTGCAGGTGCCGTGCAGCGGGTCATGTCTGTCTGGATTTTCGGGCATTCCTTCATCCGCTGGGCCGGGGAGCGTGCAGTGGTCCGACCTGGTGGTCGTCATTTGGGCCTCGGGCATCGCAGCGTATTTGTCTCCTGATGGGGACAGAGAGGCATGCGATGGCACCAGTTGCTTCCTCTGCTGAATGTTCTTCGTCGGCGTCCTCGCCGCCCGGATCTGTTGATTCTTCACCTGGGGGGCTATGATGTTGATGCGCTGAGTAGAAAACGTCTTATCGACATGGTGATTGGGGATTTGGGATTGGTACGGGGTTGGTTCCCCGAGGCTCAGTTGATCTGGTCCATTATCATTCCTCGACCCAGCCGACTGGAGTCTCGGCGGTGGACCAGGGGGCTCATTAAGGTTAACAGACAGATAGGTTGATGGGTGGAGTCACGGGGAGGTATTCAGGTGAGACATGATTGGGTAGATGTGTCTTGTGCAGGATTGTTTTATAGGGATCAGGTTCATTTGTCCGATATAGGTTGGGATTTGTTATTGGATGACTTCGCCACCGGTTGTGAGTGTGTGTGGGTCTCCTAGCCGCAGCTCTGTTCCTCGTGGGGTTAGGCCTGTAACTAGTTACAGGCCTGTGGCGGTATCCCGAGCTACTGGCTACTGGGGCTCATCAAGGGATGAGCGGTGGGCCGGCTGGGCGCCGTGCCTGGTGGGTCGGTTGACCCTGGATAATGGGGCATGTGTGGGACATGCCACCCCTCAGACCCTAGCTTGGATGGCGGGGTCGGGGGCCAATTACTTCTGGTGGTAGCTCGGGATCTGGTAACAATGGTGATACCATTGTTAGGGGTTTTTTTTGTTAATGTTTTAATTGTGGCTGTTAAATTATGTACCTTTAATTGTGTTAATTGTATTAAGAATATGTTATTATTCAATAAACAGGGCTGCGGCCAGGTTTTACCACTTAAGATGTCTCGGTCTTATTGGGATTGGGAAGAGGTTGGACGGGAGGAGGGGGTATCGTGTTAACAGAAGCGGGTCACTCCAGGTACCGCTGTTATAAGCAAGCCCGAGAGCTGGTCTCGACGGGCGACCCTAACGCGGGACTGGGTGGCCCGCTGAGTCGCTCGTCGGGGCTTGCTAGCTGGGGCTAGGAGGGGGGGGGGGGGCGGTCCGTTGCCTTGGGATCGTGGCTTCCCCCTATCAGGTCGTCGCAGCCGTGGGGGATTGTGGGTGGGAAGGGATAAAGGGAGGCGTGCTCGGAGGACCTAAAAGGTTTGGTCCTCCGAGACTGCTTTCCCACCCGCCCGCCCATTAGTTTAGGGGGTAGTATTGGTACGGGTCGCGGTATCCCGAGCTACTGGCTACTGGGGCTCATCAAGGGATGAGCGGTGGGCCGGCTGGGCGCCGTGCCTGGTGGGTCGGTTGACCCTGGATAATGGGGCATGTGTGGGACATGCCACCCCTCAGACCCTAGCTTGGATGGCGGGGTCGGGGGCCAATTACTTCTGGTGGTAGCTCGGGATCTGGTAACAATGGTGATACCATTGTTAGGGTTTTTTTTTGTTAATGTTTTAATTGTGGCTGTTAAATTATGTACCTTTAATTGTGTTAATTGTATTAAGAATATGTTATTATTCAATAAACAGGGCTGCGGCCAGGTTTTACCACTTAAGATGTCTCGGTCTTATTGGGATTGGGAAGAGGTTGGACGGGAGGAGGGGGTATCGTGTTAACAGAAGCGGGTCACTCCAGGTACCGCTGTTATTGATTATATTTTTGTTTCTGATGGGCTAATACAAGATGTTACTCAAGCCTCTATAGAACCAATAATTTTATCAGATCATGGAGGAGTGTGGATTTCTTTAAATTTTAATGACCCAGACAATGTTAGGCCTGTCTGGAGATTTAATAATGCATTGCTTGCATATCCAAAATTTTGTGAAGAATTTCAATCAAAAATTGATGAATATTTTCAAAAAAATATTACAGAGGAAGTGTCTTCAGAAATAATATGGGATGCTTTCAAGGCAACAATGAGAGGGCAAATTATATCATTTTCAGCCTATTCTAAAAAACAATTAAATAAGCAATTTACTGAATTGGAACAAGAAATAAAAGATTTAGAATCAAAATTGATTAATAAGTGGGAGAATTCTACGTTACAAACTTTATTAAAAGCAAAATATAAATATAATGAGATTTCTTCTAAATTGGCTAAAAAAATATTATGTGTCAGCAAGCTTTGTATTATGGTAGTTCAAATAAGGCGGGAAGACTATTGGCTAATTATCTTAAAGTGAAAAAAATAAAGATGAAAATGAATGCAATAAAAGATGAAAAAGGTGACATTCATTATCAGATTGGTCCTATTTTAAAACAGTTTTTAAATTATTATAAAAACCTGTATTCTTCTGAGTCTTATTTAAATAAAGAAAAAGATGGTGTAGAGTTTTTAAATAATATTGAAGGTCCGAAGATTCCTGATCATATAAAAAGAAGTTTGGAAAATCCAATATCTTTACAAGAATTACAAACAGCATTGAAGTCTCTTAGAGTGGGGAACGCTCCAGGTGGTAATGGTTTTACAGTAGAGTTTTATAAAGCATTTCAAAATATTTTTTTACCTCATTTATTAAATTTATATCAGAATCAACTAAAGAAAGGTGGTATATCAGGCACTATGGCAGAATCATTAACTATTGTTTTGCCGAAGCCAAATAAAGATCCCATGTTGGTTTCAAATTACAGGCCTATTTCTTTGATAAATGTAGATGGTAAATTATTAGCCAAACTTTTGGCTATACGTTTGGCAAAAGCTCTTCCTCACATAGTTGGTATGCCTCAAACAGGGTTTGTTGCTCAGAGACACTCTTCTAATAATACCAGATTGGCATTGCAAATGTTATATTTAACAAAAGAAATTGGAGATCCGGCTTTTTCTGTGTCTCTAGATGCAGAGAAAGCTTTTGATCGTGTGGAATGGACATTTATGTATCAGGCCATGGAATGGTTTGGTATTGGTTCGGGATTTATACAAATGATTAAAACTCTGTATAGCTCTCCTGTTGCTAATTATATATTAATAATAATTTTTCTGATTGTTTCAAATTGCAAAGGGGAGTTAGACAGGGATGTCCTCTATCTCCTTTACTTTTTGATATAGTGCTTGAACCCTTATTATTAGCTATTCAACAGGAAGGGGAAATACAGGGTATATTACATAAGGATAAAGAATATAAAGTTTCTGCATATGCGGATGATATATTACTTCATTTGAGAAATCCTGAAACAACCATTCAAATTTATTGGTTTTGATTGAAAGATTTGGAAAGTTTTCAGGATATAAAATAAATTGGACTAAATCAGAAGTTCTTCCTTTGAATGTGCATTGCACAAAAGGATTATTTGACTCATTCCCTTTTATATGGAAAGAAGGAGGAATAAAATACTTAGGTATATGGATAAAAAACACGCTTGATGTGACAATTATAATGAATGAAAAAAGTTTATTGCAAAAAGTAACAGAGTTATGTGAGCAATGGAATCCTTTACATTTATCTTGGTGGGGAAGAGTACAAACAGTCAAAATGATGATATTGCCTGTGGTTTGTTATCGAATGGGAATGATACCAGTTTTTTTTCAGGGGTCTTTTTATAAAAAATTAAATAATATTCTTAGTAAATTTATTTGGCTGGGTAAAGCTATAAGAATTGCTCTAGTGATTTTACAAAAACCAATTGAGGAGGGAGGGGTAAATTTTCCAAATTTTTATAGGTTTCATCAATCCTATATCTTGCGCCAAAGTATGTATTGGGTCCTCCCAGAACTCATGGAGAAGCTTCCAGATTAGTTATGGTTGGAGTGGCAGCTCATGTCTCCTATTAGGCTTCGTCATCTGCTTAGTATTAAAATGCCTAGAATAAGGAAAAGTAATAGGATATTAATGGACACATGGACAACGTTAAAATATGTTAACAACTTAACTCCTATTTCTATTCAAAAATCTACTTGTCAAAACATATGGCTGAACTCCAAGATACAAATAGGCGGTTTTATGATTGTCTGGAAGGATTGGATTGAGGCAGGAATACGTACTTTAAATGATGTTATTACTGATGGTAAACTGCTGGAGTTTTCACAATTGCAACATAAATTTGGTCTTGATAAAAAACAAAGTTATAAATGGTTGCAGTTGAAGCAGGCCATTCAGGCAGGGTTCCCTGAATGGAAGTCTTTAAATACTCATTTTACTCTAGAATTCTTATGCTTCCAGGCAGATTTTATGGGTCACCAGGCCGCGCAGTGGTACAAAACATTATCTGGCTATTTAAATAAAAAACCAAGGACTGTACTTAGAGATATTTGGAGCATTGAGATTAAGCATCAAATTAATGCATCTCAATGGCCACGTATTTGGTCTTGGAGGATAAGATGTACAATGTCTGCGTCTATGAGGCAAACATGGTTTTTCCTGTTGCATAGAGCACTCTGGACCCCTGTTCGCTTACAAAAATTGGCATTGTCATCTTGAGGCTGGAACTCTAGATCATTTATTATTTTATTGTCCTCTTATTAATAATTTTTGGAAATTGATCTGGGGTCAAATAAATTGTATGCTAGAGAATCATGTGGCCCTGTCATATGACACAGTTTTGTTTGGAATGTCTATGAGGGCCAAAAGTCAAATTTCATCAAATAATAATAAATTGTTAATGATTTTAACAGGAGTTGCCATCCAACAAATAACACACAACTGGAAAGACTATAGAGGATTGAATTACTGTTTTTGGTGGAGTTCGGTGTGTCATGTGTATGAAATGGAAAAAACATTGGCGATTAAGAGAGGTTATTATAAGAAATTTAAAGATGTGTGGGGACCATTAATTGATTACTATAATAAATAATTGTATTTATCCCCATTTAGTATGTGTAGGGTGGGAGGGGGGATGGGTGGGTTTTATGACATTGTGATGGGTAATATTTGGAAAGGGAGGGATGGGAGGAAGTTTATGGTATAAAATGATTGTAGAGTTTCAAGTGAAGAATGTATAGTATGACTTGATTTATTGTACACTTGTTTGCATAATGTAAAAAGGAATAAAGATATTAAAACAAACAAACACAAAGCACATTGTATGCAGAGAAAATGTTAATTATCATTTATAGTCGGATGTTTTTTTAAAGAGATCAAGGCAAATGACTTTAAAATTTGCAATGTCACCTTAGTAACAACTATAAAAAAAATAGACAAATATAGTGCAAAATATAGACAGCAGATATAAATTCTCAAAACTGACACATTTTGATCACTAAATTGAAAATAAAATCATTTTTCCTACCTTTGTTGTCTGGTGATTTCATGAATCTCTGGCTGCACTTCCTTCTGACTGTGCTGCCAATATTTATTTCTTTCTGCCACCTGCATGCTTCCTCTCCTCCAGACCTCGTTCCATTCCCCAATATCTCTCTCTGTCCCTCCAGGAGTCCAACTTTTCTTTCTTTCTCATCCCTCAGATCATGTGCAGTATCTTTCACCACTGCCCACCAGCCCCATGCCCATTTTTTCTAACACCCCTCTCCAGCACAATGCCATATCTTTCCCTCCATCACTATGCCCAACATTCCTCCCCCTTGCATCCCCTTCAATCTATCCCTCTGTTCTCTTTATACCACCATATCCAACATTTCTCCCTCTCATCTTTCTATTCCCTATTCATCTCTACCTCACTCTCTCTCTCTCTGTGCCCAATTTTCCTCCTTTCCCCATGAGCACCATCTCTTTCCCTCTCACTCACACACTCAGGCCCAACAATTATCCCTTTCTATTCCCTCCCTCCTATGTCCCTTCCTCCCTCCCTTCTCTCACATTCATGCCCCCTCCCTTCCTTCTGTGTCCCAAGTTCATGCGACCCTCCCATTCACTGCCTTCCAGCCTTTGTCCCAGCCCTTTCCTCCCCCCCAAAGCCGACCCGCGCTGAAACCTGCCTGCCCCCCTGCTGCCACCCGAAAGATCCATTCAATCATCCCCTGCCACCGCAACTCTAGGCAAGGAAAGGCCAGGCGCGTGCAGCGATTGCACGCCACTGGCCCATAACCTTCCCCCCCTGTCAATTCTGACATCGGAGAGTCCAGGCCAGCCAAGCAGAATTGATGTCGGGGGAAGGCTTGTGGGCTGATGGCGTGCAATCGTTGCACGCGCCTGACCCTTCCTTGCCTGGAGTTGCGGCGGAGGTGGGGAATGATTGAATGGAGCTGATGGGTTGTGGCGGTGAGAGATCCCGGGCAGTAGTGTTTTTATGTTGCACGGTCTCTCCATGATCGACTCTCGTTGCCTTTGCACTTGACCAGATCACGATTGTGTTGGGCACCCTGCTACGCCCTTAGTAGTGAATAAATAGTATCATGTGAATATGATCATTTGTGCTATGGTGATATTCATGAGTACCAAACCAGAATGAGAGGATGTATTTCATGCCGACTTTAATGAGAACGGAGCAGTGTCTTAAAGGTGGAAGGAGAGAAGAGATCATACATACCTAATATTGGCAATATATCAAAGTAAACAAATGTGGATGTAATAGAACAAATAAAATAAAAAAATAATGGTTTTATTAAAAATTTACATTTAAAAAATAATCATGAAACATTAAAAATAAAACAATTAATTAAAATATCTGTGATGAAAGATGCCTAGAAGTATCTTAGAAAACACATGAAGATATGCGGAGATATAAGTCATATGTATATCCAAACCCTACTCTAGTATTGATGCTGCTCCGTTCTCATGAAAGTCGGGATGAAATACGTCCTCCCATTCTGGTTCAGTACTCATGCGCATCACCGCAGCACCATTTACTATAGCCATACTCATATGATACTATTCATTCACAAAAAACTCTTTCACACTTATTTTTCACATTTTTTGTACATTAAGCTTAGTCTTTTATGTTTTAATTTATATTCATAGGACCTCCAAAGAAGGCATGTTGGGTCCCTTTCATCTTGTACACATGTGGATTGTCCTTTTATTTTATATATAGACTGAATAAAGCCTGCACCAGGAACATCTTTCTCCACTGTTTCTTTTGCGTTGACTCATTGCTTCACTATGGAAACATTAGGTTCTTTTAGTTGTGTTGATATTTTTTTCCTGTCACATCTAAAAACCGGAATAGGGATTTTGTCCTTAAATTATACTTCTCAACCACCGAAAAACATGGCGATTCTCCATAATACATTTTAAACAAAAAACCTTAAACCCTATTCTAGCTTTTACTGGAAGCCAATGCAACTTGAATGTGAGCAAGTGCAAAAGTGCTGCATATGGGAAAAAGGAACCCAGTTTACAGTCTGGGGGAATTTACTACGTCTCTTGGACAATATTGTCCTTCAGCAATATCACTTACAAAAATGCACTGTTGATGCATTACAGCAAACATTTGCCAAAAATCAATGTACTGTACAGGGAAATGCATTTGCAAATCTAGCACAAGGGCTGATAGTGTAAAGTCAGTGAAAACAGGAAATCAGCAGATTTCTGTTTGCAGAGTGCCCAAGACCAAACAGATAAACGACTCAGTTACACAGGACTGAAAAATAATCTTATCCCTCGTGCTTTGTTTTTCAATACGCTATTCATCCACAATGCATGGAGGCTCCTGTTGGAATAATGTTGCCTTTTGTTTGCCTGGTCTCTTTACACCTTCCTGGTTTGCAGCTTGCTGAGGAGGGCTGAAAGATTGTAGCTGCTACTATCCAGGATGTCATTTCTCTACCCCCATCTCTAACTGAAAGGATGGAAAGTAACCAGTCTAGAGAGAGCAGCCATAACTGCCCATGTCCCTCTCGGTCCCCTTGACTCACTTACTCCAGTTGTCCCCACAGGGGTTGTTTGCTCTAAAAATGATACAGCATGCACGAAGAGTTATTGACAGTGTGCTTTGTGTGTGGCCCTGTTTATGATGTATTCATTAATTGTAATTCACAATTAATTAATAGTAGTAGTATTAAGAAGATTTCTAAAGCCACAGTGTGTCTTGAAGGTTGGGGTGTAATCATAGTATCAATGGAAGTGCAAGATGGGAAATCAATCAGCTTTCATAATATAAAGGATCCTTTCACCTATACCCTATATAACTCACTATAAGTAGGTGCAGAAATGCAGAGTGTGCAGGGGTAGCTATGCCTAGGGTTAACATATGGCTGCAGAAAAGGAGAATGGATTGAGATATTGGGTTTTGCTTCCATTGCTTTCAATGGAAGTAAAACCCAGATATTTCAATCTGTCCTCTTTTTTTTCTGGAGCCATATGGTGGTAACCCTCGCTATGCTAGCCCTATTGCTGAGGCCACTGTGTGCAGATGGGCACAATCATCATTTTGTCAACTCAGGTATACAATAAAGAAAGCCTTCATCTGAGACTACACATGCCAATTGATATAGTGCACCTGGTTTTCTAAGAATTAGAACATATTGAAAATGTTCAGTGTTCCAATTTCCCCAAAGCTTTTCTAAATGTTGCAGTCTTCTAAACTGCATCTTTCTCTTTTATCACCTACCTGCTTTCCAGGAGAAACCAGGCGCAGTTACTTTCCACAGACTGCTGTCTCAGATTTATAAAAGTTGGTTCATCGTTATTGGAAAAGAAAAATACTCTGCAGTAAAATCCATAGGAGGACTGGTTTTTCTCTCACACAGGAATTGGGGGGGGGGGGGGGGGGGGAAACGCAAAGAGAAGTAGGACTGAAAGGTGGGGAAAGAAAACAGTCGTCATCGGTCAAGAGAAATCTGTCATCTAGTTCCCTTCTTGGGAATTTCTGAGGCTAGTCTCACAGCTCAAATTTGTCTGAAGTGCCTATTATATAAAAATGGATTTTGCATTAGTTACTGGATTAAAGATAGACCTCATTTTAAAAAAAGAGATAGAGATAATTAGGCTCTTCAGTTTCAGAAGTGGATGGAAAGAGGAAGACAGGAAGAAAATATGAAAAGTGTTAAGGCTCTCACTGCCAGGAGAGTGCTGGCAGTTACAAATTACATACCTGTATATTCCTTTATTCATTCAGAGTTTCTTCTTTGTAGGTTGGTGGCCGCCGTGAACTGAAGAGGGCCACCAACTGTATTTCTAGCAAGTCCTCTAGATAAGTGCTTCTTAACCCAGTCCTTGGGCACACCTAGTCCCATCAATTTTTCATGATATCCACAATGAATATGCATGAGAAAGATTTGCATGCACTGCCTCTTTTGTATAGAAACACAGATGGCAGATAAAAACCAAATGGCCTAGTCCAGAGTTTCTCAACATGTGGTACACGTATCCCTAAGCCACTGGGGAGAACGCAGCACTGCACAGGTCTCCCGTTCCCCTTCCTCCTTAATGGCTGTTGCCGCCACAGGGGATCCCATGCCCTCCTTCCTGCAATCCCCCCTTCGTCCAAGCCAACCCAGAAGGCTTCCCTCAAATGTCAAAGCTGATGTTGGAGGGAAACCTTTTGGGTCAGTGGGGGATCCAAGTTACCTCCTTCAGGGCTGTCCAGCTTGGCTGCTCCTTCTGACCTTCAGGGATACGGGCTGCACATGGCTGACCCAAAAGCCTTCTTTCTGACGTCAAAGCACACCGGCGTCCTATATAGTATCGCGTCTGTCCTGATGGACCACCCTGATTCCCTAACTGGCATCCATGTCACAGGTGCCAGTTAGAGAGTTGAGCTGATCGCAGCAAGGGAATCTCCCTGCTGTGATCAGCCAATGGCTGAGGCAGGAAACCCAAAACTCCTGCGAAGTCGACCGGTAGGAGGGATGCCCACTCCCTCCTGCCAGAACCCCAGAAGCTCCTCACCCCTGAATATCCATAGTAGAAATGCCCAATTCCTCCTGCCTAAGACATCTCCCAGCAGGAGGGATGCCCACTCCCTCCTGGCACCACCCCTCTGAGACATCCCCCCAGCAGGATGCCCACTTCCTCCTGCCGGAACCCCCAAAGCACCCCCTTGAATGTCCATGGCAGAAGGGCCTA
Organism: Geotrypetes seraphini; assembly: GCF_902459505.1. NCBI lineage: Eukaryota > Metazoa > Chordata > Amphibia > Gymnophiona > Dermophiidae > Geotrypetes > Geotrypetes seraphini. Next base: position 71,969,006 of record NC_047098.1, on the reverse strand, counting down.
ATTCATCCTGCCACCACCCTCTGAAGATCACCGGCAGGAGGGTTGCCCACCCCCTCTGCTGAAACCCCCTGCCACAGACTTTCAGGGGTGGATGGCTTTGGGGGTTCTGGAAGGAGGGAGTGGACATTCCTCCTGCCAGTCGACATCATGGGGGTCAGATTCCCTGCTGCGGCCACTAAACTGATCATGGCAGTAAGATTCCCTTGACGCGATGTTCAGCGGCCACATCTATTTGAAATGTAGGCCAGCAATCGCTGACAAACTGAACACATTTTTGCATCTGTATTTACCGAAAATGATATACACAGCTTATCGGAACCCATCAGGCTATATGCTGGAAACGAAGACGGGAAACTGACAGTGTTGACGGTCAGTCTAGAAGAGGTATGCAGGCAGATCGATAGGCTTAAGAGCGATAAATCTCCTGGGTCATCAAGGAACTGAAAGGGAGTATAGCTGAATTGCTTCAACTAACAGCCAATCTGTCGATCAAATCGGGAAAGATTCTGGAAGACTGGAAGGTGGAGAATGTTACACCGATCTTCATAAAAGGTTTGAGGGGAGATCCAGGAAACTACAGACAGGTGAGTCTGACCCAAGAGAAGGACAAAAAGATGATTTTACTGACGGAACTCCTGGGTCTGCTGAACGTAAGTGTGAAGGACCCTAAGGACATCCAATTTGCACAACTGTCTCTGCTCCAAAGAGCCCTCCCGACTAGAGAGTTGCGCGGGGACAGAAATCCCACTTGTCCCCACCCGTCCCCCCGAGGAATCCCACCCGTCCCCACCCGTCCCCGTGAGGAATCCCTCCGTCCCCACCCGTCCCCGCGAGGAATCCCCTCCGTCCCCACCCGTCCCCGCGAGGAATCCCCTCCGTCCCCGCCTGTCCCTATAAACTTCAGAAATAGTTATTTCATTTAATTATGCTACTGAATTAAAGGCTCTGGTAGAAACCCATTTACAAATAAGCAAAAAGACTTTATTAATTTGAAAATATTAATTGGGAAGAATACATACTTTGTAAACGGGTTTCTACCAGAGCCTCTAATGTTTATAAATTTTTATCAACACAACTAATATACTACTTTATCCTGAAGCAAAAAAAAAAAAAAAAGAAATAGAATTCTTTTCCTACTATTGTTGCCTGGTTTCTGCTTTCCTCATGTTCTCATTCAATTCCTTCCATCCACTGTCTCTCTTCCTTCTGCATCTTCCATTTGCTCTGTTACTGTGCCTCTCCCTTTCTTCCCCCTTCCAAATTGGTCTGGCACCCATCTTCTTCTCTCCGCTCCCCCCATAGTCTGGCATCTGTCTTCTTCCCTGCCAGCGTCTTCTCCCTACTCTCTCTTCCTCATTTCCTTTCAGTGTCCTTCTCCCCCCCATCTTCCCCATGTCCTTTCAGCGTCCTTCTCCCTCTCTGTCTTCCCCATGGCCTTTCAGCGTCCTTCTCCACCCCTTTGTCTTCCCCATGTGCTTTCAGCATCCTTCTCCCCCCTCTGTCTTCCACAAGTGCTTTCAGAGTCCTTCTCCCCCCGCCCTTCCCATGGCCTTTCAGCGTCCTTCTCCACCCCTTTGTATTCCCCCATGTGCTTTCAGCGTCCTTCTCCCTCCTCTGTCTTCAAGTGCTTTCAGAGTCCTTCCCCCCTCCTCCTGTCTTCACCATGGCCTTTCAGCGTCCTTCTCTCCTCCTCCTTCTCTACCGCCCCAGGTGCAGCACAGCCGGCCAGGTCCCCTTACTTTTGTGGCACTTCCCCGACCGACCGACAACAGCCCCGGTCCGACAAACCTCCCTGCCCTTAACCGCGAATCTAAATTACCTTCTTACAGCTGCTGTAAGAAGGTAATTTAGATTCGCGGCTACATGGCAGGGAGGATTGTCGGACCCGGGCTGTTATCGGTCGGTCGGGGAAGTGCCACAAAAGTAAGGGGACCTGGCCGGCTGTGCTGCAACCGGGGCGGGGCGGACCGCCCCCCTCCCTTGGTAGCCACTCGAACCGCGAGGCAACTCTCCTTCTCTTTACCTGCCCTGCCTGCAGCACAGAGCAGAACGGAAGTCTTCCCGACGTCAGCGCTGACGTCGGAGGGAGGGAGGGCTTTGTTTAAGCTTTGTTTAAGCCCTCCCTCCCCTCCGACGTCAGCGCTGACGTCGGGAAGACTTCCGTTCGGCTCTGTGCTGCAAGCAGAGAAGGTAGGGAGAAGAAGAGCCGCGCGACTGAGTACATCCAGCCCCGCAGGATCCCCGCGACTCTCGGAGGCATCCCCATGGGATCCCCGCGACCCTAGGGGGCGTCCCCACGGGATCCCCACGACCCTAGGGGCGTTCCCGCGGGATTCCCGTCGTCCCCGTTCCCGTGCAGCTCTCTACTCCCGACTACCCAAGACCTGAAGTACAACAGACTGGTTGATATGAAAAGGACAAATGACCTTAGGAAGAAAAGAGGGTTCCTGCCACAGCATGACCAACTCCCTGGAGAACTCCAGGAAGGGAGGCCTACACGAAAAGGCTTGCAGTTCAGAAATGGACTCGCGGAAGAAATGGCCACTAGGAACACAGCCTTAAGAGTAAGTTCTTTTAATGTGCAGGAGCTGAGAGGCTCAAAGAATGAACAAGCAAATAAATAATCAGATTGAGATTCCAGGCTGGAACTGAAGGATAAATTGGAGGCCGGAGCAATTTCACTATTCTCAAAGAAACAAATCACATTTGGAGAAGAGGCCAAACGCCAACCATACCACAGATTGCAAAAAGAAGGCCGCAAGCTGAGCCCTTAGGGAGGATCAGGCAAGACCCCGCTCCAGGCCATTCTGCAAAAACTCCAAGATGTGAGGCAAAGACGTGCAAAGGGGAACCACATCGCAAGTGGAGCACCACTCTTCAAAGAGATGCCAAATGCACACATAAGCCCGAGAGGTGGAAAGCCTCCAAGAGGGTAGAGATCACCTTATCAGAGTATCCCTTCTTACTTAGGCATTCCCTTTCAAGAACCAAGCTGTAAGACAAAAGGGACCCTGAGTCAGAAGGTTGGGCGATAGGGGCAGAGAAAGAGGATCTGCCACAAGAAGATGAACCAGATCCATGTACCATGGGTGCCTTGGTCAGTCTGGAGCCACCATGATCATGCACCCTGCAAGTCAAGCAATGCGAAGAACTCTGCCCACCAGTGACCATAGAGGAAAGACATACAGCAGGCTCTCTGTCAGCAAAACCTGCACCAGAGCATCCAGCCACTCGGCCTGGTAATCTCTGTGCTGACTGAAGAACCTCGGTGATTTGGTGTTGACACTTGTAGCCATGAAGTCCAGGGCCAGCCGACCCCATGACTGAACAATCAACTCATAGGCTTCTAACCCGAGGCACCACTCACTGGGATCTAGCGTTTGATGACTGAGGTAGTCCGCCTGGACATTGTCCACTCCCGCTATATGGGAAGCTGAGATATTCAGAAGGTAAGCCTCTGCGCAATCCATTAGAAGAGCTGCCTCCTGCACTACCAGATGACTCTTGGTTCCCCCCTGATTTGATGTAAGCCTATTGTCCGAGAAAACCTGAACTGACTTGCCTTCCAGCAACAACTGGAAAGCTACTAACGTCAAGCGAATGGCTCTGATCTGTAGAATACTGATCGACCAGGAAGCCTCTACCAACGAGCAGCTGCCCTGAGCCGAGCGACCGAGACATTGGGCTCCCCAACCGAGGAGACTGGCATCTGTGAGAAGCACTGTCCACTGGGGCTGATCCAGACTCGCTCCCTGAACTAGACTGGAAGACTGTAGCCACCAGCACAGGCTATGATGATCCAACCCCCGAAGAGGGACTGGAGAGTCCAGATTAGACAGTTGCACGGGGACAGAAATCAAACTCGTCCCCGTCCGTCCCTATAAACTTCAGAAGTAGTTATTTCATTTAATTATGCTACTGAATTAAAGGCTCTGGTAGAGACCCATTTACAAATAAACAAAAATACTTTAATAATTTGGAAATATTAATTGGGAAGAATACTTTGTAAAGGGGTTTCTACCAGAGCTTCTAATGTAAATATAAAATATACGCATCTGATGAGGACCCCCAAGCTGACAGCTGAGGACAAAATCATTTATTGGTCAGAGAGAATTTCTGGATTTTTACCTTACAAGCATTCTCTCCTTATGGCATGAATGAGAACGTTGATAAATGTTTTACGTAAAGGCTGTTGATTATTTCTCCTTTTTTACTTTTTTATTCCGTTGACATTTTGTTCTACGTCATCACGCATGCGTTGGCCCAGGTGGGGCTCTTTAAACTGCATTATAAGAACTCCTTGTTTCAGGCATTCATTTGTCAGAGCAGCTTGATTGTGCCGCTGTTGAGGATTATTCCGTCCTTTATATTTGGGGACGTGGCGTCTTTGAAAGAAATTTTCAGTCATTCTCTTAACTTTCTTGCTCCCTCCTGATGAGGAAATTGAAACAGGACCTGTCGAGTGAGCAGAACGAGTGAGGAAAATGAATGATCGGAATGAGTGAGCATAATAGAGCAAAATACTGAGTGGACTTTTCAAACAGCTCTTTTGATTATAGAGCAAAAAACTGAGTGGACATTCCAAAACAGCTCTTTTGAATTATGACTTAAGTACTACAGTATAACGCACCGACTATTTTAATTCTTCAATGAGCACTTTCTATGTAGCGGGATTGATGAATGAGAGGCATCATAAAACCACTATTGGCGAACTTGAACTTCATCCCGTCCTGGATTTACTGAGCTAAGTACCCTTCACTGTTTCACACCGTTTTTCATTTGGCTTCATTATTTTTTAATTGACAGGCACACAGGACTCGGAATATAGACTGAGGACTTTTTCTAGTTTTATACACTTTTTCTTTGATGTTTTGACGATTTTAAAGTCATTTTTTCACATTTTGGCTTTTTCATTTTTTATTTTTTTCACATTTTGTGTTTTTGTTAAGCAAGGTTTCAGGGAGATTTTCTTTGAAATGATTTTCTCTCCCGATGTCTACACCTGGGGATGATAGTGTTTCTATTTAACAATCATTTATACCTAATTGTATATTTTATATATTTCAAAGGAACAATATGATGTACTGGGCAGGGTTTATTTAGATTTATTTCTTAGTGCTTGTCACTGCATAAACACCGCCCGGGGCCATTGGCTGAATCGAGGGCATCGGGCCCGTACTGACTGATTCCTTTGATTTATTTTGCTTGATTGCATCCTTGACACTTAATTAGGGGAAATATAGATTTTTCTTTTCCCGTATCGCCCCCAGGGACATCCTAGGAGAGATCATCATTTATCATACCAATTTTTTTGTATTTTGTAATGGAGTACCTGCCAGTGCAAATCTCCTGAGGAACTGGGACCACCACCTTAAGGTCCAACAACCTTTGCAGCATCTGATGAAACACCCGCTTCTTATAAGTTGCCTGACAAGAGAAAAGATATGGTAAGGGCCGGTAAAATTCGAGAGCATAGCCATCCCGAATCACCTCTAGGATGCACTGATCCGTTGTGATCTCTGCCCACCCCCAGTAATAATCCCACAAACAGGCTTCTGCCAGAACCAGGGAAAGGACCCGAGAAAGGATTGGCCTCTGGAAGGGAAAGAAGCTGAGCCCTGGCCATCGTGATACCAATGAAAATCACGCAGATGCCCATGGCTGGTGCCACCTTGAGATGCCAGGCGAGGACGGTCCTCCAGAAGCTGAGGCACCTTAGAGTCACTCAAGACCTGAATAAGCTTATCTAACTCCTCCCCGAAAAGGAAGGAACCCCAAAAAGGAAATTTACTGAGCTTAGACTTAAGAGGCCGTATCCACCGACCAACCCCAAAGCCACAGATTAACAGCGAGTAGCCACACTGAGGGCCAACAAATCATACATGGCATCAGGGGAATGGACCACGAGCCCTGAAGACACACAACAGGCTGGCTTACCCTGCAGAGCTACAGACTGGCTTAGTGGAACCCGTGTCTTTTATCAGGCAGAGAATCCCCAAGAATCGAGCCTCAAGGCACCTAAGCCTCTGTAAAATGAATTTTGAACAAGAAAAGGAAAGACTAAGCAGAGCAGATCAGAAGCACCTCTGCAGCTCACTTGCAGAAGAAAAGCTGGAGGAGACGCTGTGCTCTACCCCTATGTGGGAGGTGCTCAAAGCTTTAAGTGTTCTTACTTCTGCAAGTCCAGTTCATGGGAACCGATTGATCAACCATACATACGGACTCTGGAGGCAATGTAACAGAAAAATAAAGTTTAGGTAAGTTCCTGGAGAAAAAATCTATACTCTGATATTAAGACTAGAGAATGACAAGGGGACAAATTATTCCCCGTCCCCGCGCATTCTTTTCCTATCCCTACCCTATTCCTGCAAGCTCCATCCTCATCTGCACAAGCCTCAAATACTTTAAAATCATAAGTGTTCAAGGCTTAAGCGGTTAAGGCACAGGTTACAGGAATGGGGCAGGGATAGAGATGGCGACAAAACTCGTGGGGACGGAACAGGGAAATATTTGCCTCTGTATCATTCTCTAATTGAGACAGACATGGGGGAAGCCACTGCTTCTCCTGGATCAGTAGCATAGAATGTTGCTATTTGGGTCCTTGCCAGGTACTTGTGACCTGGATTGGTCACTGTGAAGACAGAATACTGGATTAGATGGATCACTGGTCTGTCTCAGTAAGGTTATTTGTATGTTCTTAATCATTCAAAAGTAACATAGCACATGTAAGTCTCATTTTATATAGAGACTTATTCCCCAAGCAGGAAACATTTTACAGAGTATGAGAATTTAACCTTTATCAACATCTATAAAACATTTAAGGAAAATTTATTTGAAAAAATGGCAAAATATTCAGAGACAATAGCTGCAAGGATCATGTCATTTTGATGGCCAGGGAAGGACAGGGCACAGTGTTACAAGCAATATACACCACCCAGACCTCTGTTGCACTGTCAGCATACTGCATTTGGCTCTCATTTGTCAATGAACTAGATAAGCCCAGCAACATAAACCACAGCAAACTCTTGGTAGTATCCATCTGTGAATCCAGAGTAACTTGCTTAATGAGGACATCAGGACTGAATGTGAACAGTACCCAGCAGAGAATTCAAAACTGTCAATTTGAAAAAGTCTTTTGAGCAGCCACATTCAAACATGAACCAAGCACTGGCCACTGTATAAGACACCAATTAAGAGCCTTGCAGGGAAACTGCTTCAGGACATCTCAAAGAGCAATTTTTCACTGGTAGCAGCAAGACGTATTAATGTGTGTAATGAAAGATTAGGTTTCTTACCTCTGCTAATCTTCCTTCTTGTATATCTCCTCTGGAGCCTGAACTATTGGGTAGTAGACCTTTCCTGAACACAACGAGATTACAATTTGCCATTCCAGAAGGAAGGCCGAAAGCTGCCCCCCAAATTGTGTGTGTGTGTGTGTGTGGGGGGGGGGGGGGTGGCTGCCAGATACCTGGTGGCATATTTTTCTCTAGGAAGGGGCAGAAGGCCGGGAATAAGAACATGAGAATAGTCTTACTGGGTCAGACCAATAGTCCATCAAGCCCGGTAGCCCGTTCTCACGGTGGCCAAGCCAGGTCACTAGTACCTGGCCAAAACCCAAGGAGTAGCAATGTTCCATGCTACCGATCCAGGACAAGCAGTGACTTTCCCCATGTCTTTCTCAATAACAGACTATAAAGGACTTTTCCTCTAGGAAATTGTCCAAACGTTTCTTATAACCAGCTACGCTATCTGCTCTTACCACTTACCACAACCTCTGACAAAAAAGTGTTCTGCACCTCCAAAGCCAGGACTGGAGGGGAGCTCCGAAACACTGTCCCGCCGCCGGGGGTCCGGTGAACTCCGGCAGGGACAAAAATCCGGCCGTCCCACACCCCTGGTCGGACGAGGTCTAGAGCCTGGGAACACCTCAGGCTACAGATCTGAACACTGGCCATAGGTTATCCAAACCTTGGCCAAACAGGAGCGAATACATACAAGGAACCTGCTCACTGAGCCTTTAGCTGAAGTAGCACCCAACCACTGGTAAATCCAAGTCATTCACCCAGTGGAGCCTGAAGAAGCTCCAAGCTTAGTTCAAGATGCTACAGAGTGCTTCGGGCAAAAAACAATTCAGACATTCCCAGGCCACACAGAAGTGGCTGCCGCAGCTCGCCTTCCCACTGATGCGGAAACAGAACAACGCTGGAGATCAAAATGCAATCGTCAGTCCTGAACATCCTGCAGGACAATCCCTCCATCTGAGGAAAAGGAGGTACGCGTAGCGACCTGAGCCACAGCTAAATCCATCATCAGCAGGACCAGTCTCTAGTTGAAGTCCGATGCCATGGGATACAACTTTGCCAAGTCTAAGGATAAGGAAACCCTCCATGGACTCCCAGACTTCTAACAGCAGTTCCGCCAAAACTGCATTGCAGCAAGGAGGCAGACAGCGAAGGCATATAACTCCGAACTGTACATTCTGTCAGAACCGCATGGTCTGAAACCAGGTTCCATATTCACAGTAGCCCAAAAATAAAGATGGACAGGCGGCTAGTCTTGAAGAGCCAGCACTCCGCCTGGCAATCCATAAGGTCTCAGAACTCATTGGTCTGGGTAGCACCCAGATCCGGTAAGTTAGCCACCTCTGCTGATTCCGCCGAAGAAACAGGCGACAGCAATGGCACAGACACCAAAGCAGAAGCAAGGACGAAGACGAGCTACCTGCTTTCTGGTACCCCAGTAAAGGAACAAATCATCATGCTGACATCCAAAAGTGGAACAGACTGTTGTACTGGAATCTGAGTGGGAGAAACAGGCAAAGCCCATTTTACTCCTGGGTTTTGTGTTTTTGTTTTAGTCAGATACCTCAGTGGTGAAAAACAGGCACCGGCGGCCGGAACCGCCGGATCTCACAGGATTAGCAGACTGAGGAGAATTTTTCCCGAAATTGTGCTTGCGTTTCGCAATAACACCATCCTCGCCCAGTTTAGGCGCCCTGGATGCAGGAATCATGACTCCGGTGGAATTAAAGGGTATTAGGGCCTCTCAGGAGGAGGGGAGCATGGGATCTGCTCACATCTCACTCCCCTTCGTGGCCTGCAGCGCACAGGATAAACGGCCGCAAATCCAGCCGCCACATCTAAGGCATGAATCCATGCCATCCTGTCCTGAGGTGGCCATCTGTGAAGTTTGGAGCAAAAACGAAGCTTCTAAGATCAAAAAATATACTTAAAAAAACTTTTAAGAAAACCGAAGATGGCCGCCGCAGGTGCCGATTTTGACAGAATGGCCGTTAAAAATGCAGGAAAACGCTAAAAACGGCGATTTTAGGATTTTACAGGTGGGGGGACCAGGGCATGCAGGGAAACCTTCCAAAACCCCGATTTGAGGACCCCCCCCCCCAAAATCAGCAAAGTCTGTGACTCACAGACATGTGCTGCAATGCATTTCAATGGCAGCCAGCAATACACAGTATAGGCATAGGGAGATCATTACTTCAGGAGCTGATTAAACTGGATATTTCAGATCTTCTGGCCGCCTCAACTTCCTTGTTACCTCAGATCACGACCACCAGGACCCCTCAGGGAAATCAGAGAAGACACGTGGCATGGTTCCGATCACGGCGTACCTCCTCGGAACCGCAGCAGCCTGCGCTCTACCCCTTTGCGGACGAACCAGGGGAGAGATGGCTCCCAAATCTGGAGACCCGATTCAATCTGCAAGCTGTCCAGAAGACTTACTGCAGTTTCAGGTTTACAGAGCATCCTCCAGAAGCAGACAAACTTTAAAATGCCTGCGATCTCCTGCCGAAGGATTACTCGCACAGAGTTGATCCGCAGCACAAGGGCAAACCCGCGGTACTGAAGAAAATAAAAGACTAGGAATTGAGAAATAAAATCACAAGCAGAAGAAAACTAGAAGTTCACAGCAAGGCTGCAGAATTAAACTGAACTTCAAGGGGAGTGGCCGCACAGGTGACCTCGCAGAGGAGGTTGGTGTTATTTTTAAGTTCTACAGCCAAGGCTGGAATGGATGCACTACCCGATAGTTCAGGCTCCAGAGGGATTGTACAAGAATGTTCATATAATGCACTACACCTAACATGCACAGCCCTATTGCACAGAAAGCTGCAGCTTATCTTCCCTACTGCCCAAGTGTGCTGAGGTTGCCAGTGCCACCTCTGGCCATAGAGAATTAAGGTGCTTTGCCCAAGGCCCTCTGGCTCCCAGCTCACTTCTCCATCAGGCATCTCTTCTGCGAGCATTAGGACTTCAATGTTTGCTACCTTGGGCTTTTTCCTCTACTGGGTTTAGTGTTTCTTTTTATTTCACTTATATCCCACCTAAAACTCAATCTTTTCTGTTTTCTTTCTTTTTTTACATAGTCATTGTGCACCTCCCCCTGTATTTTACACCTGCTGCCCCCTTGGCATGGTTGCTGGGACATTACACACTTGCCCAATCTTCTTAAAACACCTAATTATTAAGTAACTGTTTTACTACTTTGGTCCTGGGTTGGCCACTGTTAGGAACAGGATACTGGACTTGACGGACCTTCAGTCTGTCCCAGTATGGCAATTCTTATGTTCGTAAATGGACTGGTACGCTTCTCAAATTTTAGGTTGCAATGGCCTCGTATTAACAGTGCAAACAGCCCAAGCTTCCCACCAAGCTCATGTAGACACAGTTATCGCATTGAGATGCAGGTTTATTTTTTCCCCTGCCACCATGGTCATGACCTCAAAAGAAGATTTTGTGATGCTGTTTGGGAAGCACTGAGATAAATGTTTTCTCTGCCTCCAAAGCAAAAAGGGAAATTCTATTCAAGCACTTTATATACCAGCCTATACTAAAAGTGCTGATAGTTATAGGGAGGTGCTAAGAACAAAGCCTCAGATGCACTGTATGTATTCTATAAACAATTTGCACTAGAAAATCTGCTACTGAGGTTTACAGAATAAAGCACCTTAAACCAGGCTCAGCTACAGTATTGATCTTCAAGCACCTGACAATGTAATGTCCTCTAACTGAACGGAGAGTAAGCAAACAGAATAAATGTTCTAGGTATTTACATACAGCATTATTGCTTTTAACTGGAGAACTAGACCTGAAATCTTAAGGCAGCAGGTTCAAGTGCAAGAATTGCTATCCAGCTAGGACAGGAAGAGACCAGCCTTGTTCAGTGGGAGTTATTGGCCAAGCAGTCCTCAGTGACTCCCTGAGCTGCTAATTCTGCCAACACATTGTCCAGGTAGTTGGGGTCAGGGAAGCCATGGCCACTTGTGTTTGAGCCCATCTCTGTCTTGTGGTGAATTTCATTCCAGATTACTGTGTCCGCTTCACCTGTTGTATTGGATATGCCTACAGTGAAGACAAGTCGCCGTTTCCAGGCCAAGTGAAGCAGGTCCAGAACCTACAAGGGATGAAAGAAGACTCCATGAGAGAGTATGTCCAGCTGGGAACACCACATTCCACTCAGGCTAAAATGGACTCTTATCTCAAATAAGAATGGTTTGTCATCTGTTCTTTGGGACACACCCAACCAGAATTGCTTTTCAAGATATCCACGATATGCATACAATGGAAGCAGTACTTGCAAATCTCTCTCATGCATTTTCATCAAGGATATCCTGAAAAACCAGACTGGCTGAGTGTGTCTGAGGACTTGGATGGAGACCCACTAATCTGTATCAAATACTTCCATTTCTTATAATCAAGGTATTTGGAAGGAAAGGGAAAAAAGAGGCCACTCCAGTGCTAACTTGGGTTTAATTCCCTCATCTGTTTTCTGGTCCTCAAGTCAAGTCATAAGCCAAGAGAATTAAAGAAGAATTTCAAACAAGCAGGAGTAAACTATGATAGGAAGAGAATGAGAGGAGCTGATCCCCTCTATCACAGCAGTTCTTTAATCAAACTGAAATAGATTACCCAGCTAAACAAGGTAAAATGGCTCTTTAATTGTGGACAGAGTTGAACGCATCTATTTTGCAGTCAGATATTCTCAGAGATTAATGCTCCATCCCTCAAGGCAAGAAAAGGCAAATAAATCCTTTCCATTAGCTTTCATTAAGTGACATTTATAACTTGGCATGCATATCAGGATGCCTTGAAAATGGAGAGTCAGCAGATTTCAGACTGCACCACAGGGGGTAAATTGGCGGGACTGATAGCAGGAGAGGAGAGAGATGAACGAATGGATGGATGGGAGGCAGAGCAGGGAAGGATGATGGAGGAATGGCAGAGGAAGAGGTGCAGGGAGAACTTTTCCACACTGGCGTCAGGGAAGCAGGCTGGGCTCCCGTGGTCCTTGCACCTCCCTCTCTTCATTCTCCAGCTTCAACAGGTCAGAGTAGTAGTAGTCAGCAGCAACTATTGCTACAGGCTGTCTGCTGGTAACCCGAAAGCTTCTCGTCTGCCATTGCTACAACTTCCTGTTTCTGCCAGGACAGAATGTGACAGAGGAGAGGCTTCCGGGTTACCAGCAGGCAGCCTGTAGCAATCACTGCTGCAGACTCTGACCCATTGAAGCTGGTGGAGAGTGTAGAGAGCCCAGCCTGCAACCCTGACACCAGAAAAAGATAGAGAGAGTTAGCTGTATTTGTGGTAGGGAAGGGATTGTAGAACAAGGGGTGGAGGGTAGGAAGGGAAAGATACTACAAAGGGGTAGAGAGGGTCAAGAAAGGGAAAATGTTACATATGGGGTAGAAAGGAGGGGGAGAGACTGCAAGGAGAGGGACAAGAAGGAGAAATGTTGAGTGGGGGGGTGGGGAGAGAAATGTTAAAAGTTATAGTGCAAGAGAAGAAGGGAGTGATGTTTGACCCAGGGCACAAAAGAAGGGGAGAGAGATGATGGATAGTGGGAGAGAAGCAGGGATGTTGGGCATGGCAGAGAAAGGGAGAGAATGCTGCATGGGGGAAGGGAGAAAAGATATGTTGGTGCAAGGGAGGGAGAGGGAGAGAGATGTTCAACATGGGGGTGTATGAGAGGGAGGGAGGGAGAGATAAACAACAGGCGTTAACTTTTAATGTAGTGATTGTAATATGTCCATTTTTGAAATTTACATCTACAGTACAGGGGGATATCATGTTCTCTTTCTCTGGTGTTGTACTGTGGGTTCTTGGGGATTCAATTTAATATTTTTCTACTATTTTGGGGGGGTGAGGATCTGTGTGTTCTGTGCATATTAAAATCTGATACTCGGAGGGGTTTATAGTCAAACCTCCCTTTCACCACTTTCTATAAGTAAAGTAGTTCATACAATTTTTTCCGGCCCTCAGAGGTACCACCAAATGTTCAATTTCTTTATGTACCAAATCGTCACCGGGTCGTTTGTTATATACTTTGTATAAATGGTTTATAATAATAATTTAGTTGTAAGAGCTATACTTAGCTTGGGTAGTAGGTCTGGAGGGATGGAAACGCCAACATGTTTCACCCATAGGGGGTTTCCTCAGAGCAGTAATCCCTACAATACAAGACTAAGATTATTCTCCTATATAAATAAATAAACTATCTCTCCAACTTTACATACAATCTTAGTATTATCAAACATTTACTCACCTCATTTAACCTATTTCCACGACACAACACGATTTAGGGTCAGTTCCCTATAATGATTGTGTTATTTCCATCCTGTATCATATAGAGGAGTGCTCTTTAAATATTTTTCAATTCCCAGTTCTGATGCGGCCTCCGTGTCGATCACGTGATCGCTCAGGGTGACTGCTCTCAGCTGGATAGTATTTAAAGTCCTTAGCAGCACGCCGCGGCCATCTTTAGATCTTACTTTTGGGTGGCTGTGTCGTGGAAATAGGTTGAATGAGGTGAGTAAATGTTTGATAATACTAAGATTGTATGTAAAGTTGGAGAGATAGTTTATTTATTTATATAGGAGAATAATCTTAGTCTTGTATTGTAGGGATTACTGCTCTGAGGAAACCCCCTATGGGTGAAACATGTTGGCGTTTCCATCCCTCCAGACCTACTACCCAAGCTAAGTATAGCTCTTACAACTAAATTATTATTATAAACCATTTATACAAAGTATATAAAAAACGACCCGGTGACGATTTGGTACATAAAGCCATATGTTATGAAAGAAATTGAACATTTGGTGGTACCTCTGAGGACCGGAAAAAATTGTATGAACTACTTTACTTATAGAAAGTGGTGAAAGGGAGGTTTGACTATAAACCCCTCCGAGTATCAGATTATTTGACACTTTCATTGACAATTATTCCAAGCCACTGTGCATATTAAAGACACATGGTATCTATACAGTGTGCTTTGTGTAGTTTAATTTTGTGGTTAACCATTATGTGTTGTTAAAATTATATTGTGTATGTGTATATATGAAAAATGAATGGAAAAAACTGTTATAATTAGTACTAGGGATAGGGTCTGGCCCGTGACTTAGCCTGTGTTTTGGATTTCGGCCCCTTAATGTGATTGAGTTTGACATACCTGCTGTAATGTATAAATGAACAAACATTATCAATGAACAGTAAAACACATCAAATAAAAGCAACAGCTTGAACATTAGTGGAGTTCAATTATCTCTTTAGATTCTATTTACAAACTGATTATGAAACCATAGTCCGACTGGCAGAGAAGTCTTAGCTATGGAGAGGACCATGAAGCATAAGGCAGAAACATGCGCATCAGAAATTATCGGGGGGGATGGGGGGTCAGTATACCATTCCTATTTACTGGAAAAGATACTATCAAGATAAGAACCTAATCACTTTTTTCAATATGATAGGATTAGTATGCTGAACCTTAGGGAGGTACCTAAGCAGTTGCCAAAATCCTAGGTGGGAGAGATAAGCCTATTTTCAGTACATAAAAACATAGAAACATGATAATAATAATAATAATAATAATTTTATTCTTATATACCGCCAAAGCCATGGAAGTTCAAGGTGGTTTACAACAAGAAGTGCTGGACAATCAGCGAAGAGGTCACAATCAAGTCATCAATACAATCTTAATAATACAAATGGCCCATCAAGTCTGCCCATCCGCAGTAACCATTATCTCTTTTTCTCTCCTTGTAATCCCATGTACCTATCCCAGGCCCTCTTTAATTCAGACACAGTCTCTTTCTTCACCACCTCTTCTGGGAGACTGTTCAATGCATCTACCACCCTTTCTGTAAAAAAGTATTTCCTTAGATTAATCCAGAGCCTATCACCTCTTAACTTCATCCTATGCCCTCTCATTGCAGAGTTTCCTTTCAAATAAAAGAGACTCGACTCATGCGCATTTACATTACTTAAGTATTTAAACGTCTCTATCATATCTCCCCTCTCCCACATTTCCTCCAAAGTATACATATTGAAATCTTTAAGTCTGTCCCCATACACCTTAACGCACATCATTTTAGTTGCCTTCCTCTGGACCGACTCCATCCTTTATATATCTTTTTGAAGGTGCGGCCTCCAGGATTGTACACAATATTCTAAATGAGGTCTCACCAAAGTCTTATACAGGGGCATCAATACCTCCTTTGACCTACTGGCCATACCTCTCCCTATGCAAACTAGCATCTAGCTTTTGCCATCACCTTTTCAACCTGTCTGGCCACCTTAAGATCATCACATACAATCCCACCCAAGTCCCGCTCTTCTGTCATGCACATAAGTTCTTCACCCCATATACTGTACCGTTCCCTCGGGTTTTTGCAGCCCAAATGTATGACTTTGCATTTCTTAGCACAAATTTCAGACCATTCTTCAAGCTTCGCCAGGTCTTTCTTCATGTTATTCACATCATCCGGCATGTCTACTCTATTGCAGATTTTGGTAACATCTGCAAAGGGACAAATGTTACCCGACAACTCTTCAGCAATATAATTTATAAAAATGTTAAAAAGAACAGAACTTTGAGGCACACCACTGGTAAACATCCCTTTTCTCAGAGCGATCTCCATTGATCACTACCACCTGTTGCCTTCCACTCAACCAGTTCTTGACACAGCCCGTCACTATGGGACCCATCCCGAGGGCACTCAGTTTATTTATTAGACGTCTGTGTGGAATACTGTCAAAGGCTTTGCTAAAATCTAAATACACCACATCTAGCGCATATCCTCTATCCAATTCTCTGGTCACCCAGTCAAGAAATTGATCAGATTTGTCTGACAAGACCTACCTCTAGTAAATCCATGTTGCCTCCGGTCCTGTAATCCACAGGATTCCAGAAACTTGACCATTCTCTGTTTTAAAAACATTTCCATTAATTTGCTTACCACAGAAGTCAGACTTACCGGCCTGCAATTCCCTACTTCTCCCTTACTTCCACTTTTGTGGAGAGGGACCACATCTGCCCTTCTTCAGTCCTTCAGTACCACTTCCAACTCTAGAGACTCACTGAAAAGGTCAGTCTGGAGCTACCAGAACTTCCCTAAGTTCCTTCAGCACCCTCAAATATACACCATCCAGCCCCATCACTTTGTCCACCTTAATTTTAGCTAGCCCCTCACGAACACAACCCTCTGAAAATCGATCAGGGTCTATCTTCTGTGGTCTCGTTTCTGCCGCTTCAGACATGAACACAGAACAGAAATATTTGTTAAGCGATTTAACCTTTTCTTTATCAACTTCTACATATTCCTCCCCTTCACCTTTGAGTCTCACAATGCCACTTTTGCACTTCTTCCTATCACCAATATATCTAAAAAATGTCTTGTCTCCCTGTTTTACCATGTCAGCTATTTTTACTTCTTTTTGCATCTTTGCTTTCCTGACTACATGACCAGCCTCTCTTAACTTTTCCAGATAGTTTTGCCTGTCTTCCTCTTTCTGCAATCTTTTGTAGTTTATGAAAGCTAACCCTCTTATTCCTTACCTTCTCAGCTACTACTTTTGAGAACCTGAGAACCAAAGTGGCCTTTTCCTCTTACTTTTACTTACTTGCCTCACAAAAAGGCTCCTTTCAGTTTTGACCACCTCATTTCCACTCCTTCCAGACGTTCCCACCCAGACAATAATTCCTTGATGTAAACCCCCATCCAAACAAAGTTAGTTTTTTTTTAAAGTCTAGAACCTTTGCTTTTGAATGAGACCTCTCTATACCCATTTTAATATTAAACCGTACCATGCAGTGATCACTGGATGCCAGATGATCACCCACTGTAATATCAGAAACACTTTCCCTGTTTGTAAGCACTAAGTCCAGTATGACCCCACCCAGCGTGGGTTCCATTACCAACTGCTGGAACAGTTCTCCTTGTAGAGAATCCAGAATCTCCCTACTTATAAGACCCTGCAATAGGGATACCCCAATCAATATCCGGCATGTTACAATCATCTATTAGCAAGACTTCCCCTTTTTTAGATATATTCTAAATGTCTCCTATTAAATCTCTATCTACTTCCTCCGAATGTGAATGAGGCCTGTATATCACACCAATATAAATATATTCACAATTCCCTCTTTCCAAATTGATCCACAGTGCCTCTTCCTTGCCCTGCAGATCCTGCAATTGTGTGACTTTAATATTATCTTCAACATATAATACTGCTCCTCCTCCTTTTCTTCCTATCCTGTCTTTCCTGAACAGTTTATAGCCCAGTATAACTACATCCTAGTCATGGTTCTCTGTGAACCATGTCTCTGTGTTCCAACCCCTCTTCTTCCATCACAGCTTCTAGATCCAAAATCTTGTTTCTCATACTTTGAGGATTAGTATATACTGCTTTCCAGACATTGCCCCCTTTTCTCATTCGTATAGAGGTAGTCAATGATTTACTTACCTGAGGGCTTAAACTCACCTGGGAGCTTTGATCTCCCTGCCCCATCACTTCTATTTTGAAGCCCTCTTCAGTAGATTAGTCAACCTGCCGGCAAAGACAATTCTTCCCTTCTTTGATAGATGCACACAATCCCTACTCAGCAGCCCTTGGAAAATCATCTCATGGTCCAGGAAACCAAAACACTCTTGACAACACCATCCACGTAGTCATGCATTCATCTCCAGGATGCGAGCTTCTCTGCCCTGGCTTTTATCCTTCACAGGGAGGATGGACGAGAATACCACCTGTGCATCTGACTGCCTCACTTTCTCTCCCAGAGCCACAAAGTCACTTTTGACACATTTGCAGGGGTACATGTGAATGAGCAGCATCGGATAGTAGTCATCAGGCTTGATGAGTCTCGGCAAGCTCTCCATAACATCTTGGATTTTGGCACCAGGTAGACAGCATACCTTTCATGATATCAAGTCTGGTCTGCAGATGCACGCTTCTGTACCCCTTAGAAGGGAATCGCCAACTACCACTACCTTACACCTCCTAGTGGTCACGGATCCAGTAATTTTTGGGATTTCAAGCTTTGGTCCTTCCTCTCCTTGGGATGCTCTCATCTCCTCCACTTCCAGGACAGCATACCGGTTCTTCAGTTCAAGGGTGGGGGGAGTCACAGTACCAATCTTGCAGTGTTCCGTATCTGAGTCCAGATGCCTTCCCTCAGCACTGCCTCTTCTTCCCCACTGCTGGAAATTTTTGATGCCTTATGAACCATTGCATCGACGTACATCTCATTCTCACGGATGCTTCTCAATCTTGCCACCTCCTCTCTCAGTTCTTTTACTTCCTTCATGAGGGATTCAAGCTGAAGACAGCTTGTACATGGAACTATTCTTTCTGCCTGGGTAACACTTTCTATCTGCACAGAGATAGAAATTGTAACCTGAGTAGCAGCTTTGGTGATACGATATTTCCCAGCCATACTGTGGGCAGAAATACTTACACCTCGAAGAAAAAAAAAAGGGCAGAAAAATCCTACCAAAGTAATTCCCTGTTACTGAAGGAGGACGTAAGGCTCAAAAAACAAGAAGAAAAAATTTCAAGGGAAACTCCCGAGAAATTAAACTAGTACCAAAGAAAATGAAAAAAAGATCCAGGAAGGCACAGTAAAAAAAGAGAAAAAAATAGCGCAATTGGAGAGACTTCCGCAGAAAACTAATTACTGATGGTCCTGTGAGCCAACATCAGATGGAAAGGCACTCGCACATGTGTGGTACGGGCGGTCTTGAGACTTCTAAAGAAGTTAAAGTGACAGTACACTTTTGCACTGGCTGTACCCGGACGTCATCCATCTGTGAGAATATCTTACCTGATTGTCCTGGGAAAATTATTACATTCCTCCCTCTACACAGCTTTCCTGGGAATAAGTAAACATTGAATTTATGCAAGATGAGAAAGAGAGGAGGTGTAAGTCATACTTTTCTCCCTTTGCTGTTATCGGGTAGGAAACCATGCCGGGGAAAGCCACGAGCCGTATATTGTTTCCCAGGATTGGGGTGCTCAGGACCCTAAAAAAGAAGAAAAGACAGTGATAGGTGGGAAAATTCTTGTCTACTTTGGGGCCTCACTCCAAGGGTTTGCACACAGACACTACATGGAAGAAAAAACTGTGAGCATCCGTTAGACCAGTGTTTCTCAACTCAGTCCTGGAGTACCCCCAGGTCAGTCAGATTTTCAGGATATCCACAATGAAGACGCATGAAAAAAATTTGAATATAATGGAGGCAGTGAATACAAATCAAGTTTATGCATACTCATTGTAGATATCCTGAAAACCTGACTATCAAGGGTGTAATCCAGGACCAAGTTGAGAAGCATTGTGTTAGATAAAGGCCCATCCCTGTGTGCTGCTGTTCTGCTACTGCAGGGGGCAATGCAGCTCTCCAGGATAGATAATTCCACACCCAGGAGAGACTTCTGTCTTGCAAACAGGGCTACCATTTTGCAGTGGCGTACCTAGGGTATGTGGCACCCAGGGCCCATCATTTTTTGACACCCCCCCCACCCACCCTCCATGTAAAAAATATTTTTTGTAATAACCATGAAACGGTATAAATGGTCAGAATAGAAACAGGGAGTGAAAATATTCTTTTATTGAACCTCATATATGTAACCATTATTCCAAACATAACATAACATAAATTATGTTTGAATTGTCATGACATGAGAAGTACATATGGAGTAGTTGCAGGTGATGCTTGGGACAGTTCTGATTGTGTTAGTTCGGTTTTATGTGTTTTTTGAATAGAAGGGTTTTTATTTGTTTTTTGAAGGTTTTGTAGTCTGTGGTCGAGGTCAATAGGTTGTAGAGTTGGGGGGTCGAGTGTTAGGAGGTTGTCGAACAGTATTTTTCTTTTGACGTTTTTGGTTGGAGGGTGTGTGAATGGTGTGCGAGTTCTCCTATGTCTGGTTGAGGTGGATTTAATTATTTAGCTGAAGAAATTAGTTACCCCCCCCCCATTCCACACACATTAATTATCTTCCATTTTTGTTCCCATTATAAAAAACACTGATAAGTTCCCAGAAAAAAAATACATTAAAATAAGAAGTGAAACCAAAGGCCCTTACAGATGAGAACATAACAAGAATAGCCTAACTGGGTCAGACCAATGGTCCATCATGCCCAGTAGCCCATTCTCATGGTAGCCAATCCAGGTCACTAGTACCTGGTCAAAACCCAAAGAGTAGCAACATTCCAAGCTACCGATCCAGGGCAAGCAGACACTTCCTCGTGTCTTAATAACAGACTATGGACTTTTCCTCCAGGAATTTGTCCAAATCTTTCTTAAAACCAGCTAAGCTATCTGCTTTTACCATAACTTTTGGCCACTTCATTTTTAAGCTTAGATCTTGAACTGCATTATCCAGACCAAGGAGCAGAGAATTGAAGCTGGAAGATCTGTGAGCTGTTTAATGCAATGGACAGTATTCCAGAAAATCAAGAAATGCTTCTCTCCGCTTTGAAAAAAAGTGGACCCATGGCTGATGTGCAGAGGTCGATGATGGCGGTTGCCCGGCTGAAATGGCTAAAGCTCTAGGGATAATGACATTGATGACTGATGGAAATGAAATTAAGTCCTTCCTGACTTTTGTTTTATTAATCATATTATATCTATTTCTTTTTTATCTAATTTGTTTAGTTTTCATTTAAAATTTTTCTTAGAATTCTAATGCTTAACTGTTTTCTCATTCCATTCTATTCATATGCCGTCCTCTACCTTTTCTTTTCTCCTCACTTCTAATGTTTATTTTTCTTTCTACATTTCTATATTTGATTTAATTCTTAAAATTATTTTCTATTTAATTAGTTTCTTTCTATTACATTATTATTTTGGAATTGTACGTTTTGTTTTTAGCAGTATATTATTGAAAGTTCTATGTATTCTTGTTAGGATGCTTTATATCTCATTTCCTCTATTTTTATTTTCCTAGGTACTTTAGTTAGATTGTGAGCCTTCAGGACAGTAAGGGAATTTCAAAGTACCAATTCTTTATTTATTTATCTTATTTTATTGTATCATTTGATGTATTTTTCTCTGTAAACCGCTTAGAACTTAACGGATTTAGCGGTATATAAGAAATAAATTGCATTACATTACATAAATTACATCTTTCCTTCCAAACAGAGACCTTGCTAGATGTCAAATACAACACAAGGGAACTTCAGACGGACTTAACTGTGCAGGAAATATGAATCTCCTCATACACCCACCTATTGTGCAAAAATGTGCAAAGGTCTGTTTTTTTTTCTTTCGATCACTAGATAGCCTAATGCCACACAAGCAGCACTGTTACAAAAGGTCAATGCTAAGGTTAACAAAGTTTCCTTCCTTGGACCACAAGGAGATACTGACAAACCACTGGAAGAGATCCCAAAACAACTACCTAGGCACAATACCCAAAGACCCACTCAGTGTGTGAACCTGTTGAGTGGAGTGGACTAACTGGGGGGTGGAAATGGGCCCTGAGTTTGCTCAGGAGAATTTCCCAGACCACCTCTTCCTCTCAACACATTGACACACTGCCACCACCACCACCACCACCACCGGGTAGGCCAGCAATGCTTATAAACTTTATAAAACACATTATTATATTTTCTTATAAAGCACATATTTTAACTGAACTCTCTGACATCCTCAGCCTTTCCATTCACAAATATAGAAGGAAGAAAAGTTCCCATTTCCTGATGTCTCATGTCCCCGGCCGATACAATATTTTTCTTCTGCAGACCCTTCAAAAGTCTGACCAAATCCTCATTTCACTTGCATTTTAAAGTACTGAGGATGCCATCTCTCCCCAATCCCAGGTCCTAATGTCTGAGACAGTAGCGCAAACTGCCCGATTCAGGAAGAAAAATTTCGATAAAGCCTATTTAATTGATTTTTCGATTCGATTTTCCTGCCCAGTTGGGTGATTTTTTTCAAAAATTCTGGTGGGTTTTATAGCTTTTTCACCCCCTTTGGCTTCTCCTAACCACACTGGCGCTGTGGTGTAAATAAAATAAAGAAACAAAAAGGACTTTTCCTCTCTCTGTTAAATCCTAGCTCATGTTTGCGGTCTAACACCAGCTCTGGCAGGATACACATTTCAAATCTGACATATTGTAATCACAAAACAGAAAATAAAATTAATTTTTCTACCTTTTGTTGTCTGGTTATTTTTCAAATCTTGTTGGTCCCAGGCTCTGGTTGTCTTCTGATAACTTGCTTGCCAGGGTCTCCTTCTTTCTTCATGCTAACCATCCATCTGCCATCTCTGTCCTCCCTTTCCATTTCCCTTCCCTCCCCAGGAAGTCTGGTATCTTTCCTTTTTTTCATCTCCCTCCACAGATCCACCTTTTCTTAACTACCCTTTCATCCGGCATCTCTCCCTCCTTCCCCACCACCCCAGGGCCCACCATCTCTCCCTTTCTTTTCCCAATTATCCTCCTATCCAGTATCTCTATCCCTCCTCCAAACTATCCCTTGTGTCCAATTTCTCTCCCTTTCTGTTCCTTCCCTCCCTAAATCTCATGGTCCATCATCTCTCTCCCTCTCCTCTATTTTCAGACCCATTATTTCTTCCCCCCCAAAGTCTGGCATATGCACATCTCTTTGAACACCCCTTCCCTCTGTGTACTTCTACACCAGGGTTCCCCCCAAAGGCCTGCCCCCCCCTTGAAGGCCTGCACCCCCCGAAGGCCTGCATCCCACCGAAGGCCTGCACCCCCCCTGAAGGCCTGTCCCACCCCCTTGTAGGCCTGTCCCCCCCCTTGAAGGCCTGCCTGCCTGTCCCCCCCTTGAAGGCCTGCCTGCCTGTCCCCCCCCGAAAGCCTGTCTCCCCCCATGGAGGCATGTCCCCCCCCTTGAAGGCCTGCACCCCCCAGAAGGCCTGCACCCCCCTGAAGGCCTGCACCCCCCAGAAGGCCTGCACCCCCTTGAAGGCCTGCACCCCCTTGAAGGCCTGTCCCACCCCCCTGTCCCCCCCCCTTAAAGACCTGCCTGCCTGTCCCCCCTTTGAAGGCCTGCCTGCCTGTCCCCCCCCTGAAAGCCTGTCTTCCACCATGAAGGCTTGTCCCCCTCCCTTTAAGGCCTGCATCTCCCCCTGAAGGCTTGTCCCTCCCCTTGAAGGCCTGCACCCCCCTGAAGGCTGTACCCCCCCAGAAGGCCTGCACCTCCTTGAAGGCCTGTCCCACCCCCTGTCCCCCCCTTAAAGGCCTGCCTGTCTGTCCCCCCTTGAAGGCCTGCCTGCCTGTCCCCCCCCCAAAAGCCTGTCTCCCCCCATGAAGGCTTGTCCCCCCCCTTTAAGGCCTGCATCTCCCCCTGAAGGCCTGCCTGCCCGCCCCACCCCGAAGGACCGCTCGCCCCCCCTCCCACCCCCCATCCAGCCGTCCGGTTCTTCCCCTCTGGCCTCCCCACACCATTTAGAGGAGAAGCAGCCTGAAGCAAGATCGCGATGTCAGCGATCTTGAGCTGCTTGTGCTGTCCTCCGCCGCGGACTCGCCCCCTTCCTCTGACGTCAGTGGAGGGGGCGGGACCGCGGCGGAGGACAGCATGAAGCAGCGCAAGATCGCCGACATCGCGATCTTGCTGCAGGCTGCTTCGGTACCCTTAATGGTGCGGGGAGGCCAGAGAGGAAGAACCAGACGTCGGGGGGGGGGGGGGGGGAACAGACGTCGGAGCATCCCCTCAGGGCTCGCACCCGGGGCGGATCACCACCCCCCTTGGTACGCCACTGCCATTTTGTGGTCTACATATTTAAGGGTTTTCTCAGATTCACCTACCATGAATTTTATAGATAAAAGCAACTTTTTTTTTTTTTTTTTTTTTTTAAATAAAAAAGAGATTAGGTTCTTACCTTGCTAATATCTTTTCTAGTAGATAGGCGTCTCATTCTGGATAGTAAGGTATTTTCCCCATGCTTGCAAGCCATGCAGAAGGAATCCATTCCAGGTTTTCAACAACTCCTTCTCCAGAGGGCTTTGCTGCCCTGTCAGTTTGTACCAAACCAGCAGATAACCCTATATAGGAACACATAAGAAGGAAGGGTGCAGGGAGACTTTCTGAACTACAAATCTGTTCTGCGCTGAAAGTATAGCAAACATATTAAAACATTTTAATTGAACACTCAAAACATTGAAATAGCCATACCAATCAGAAACATTTATGGAGCTCAAACATTTCCCCAATGTGTTATAACAATAGAGTATTCTTCATACCCTTAAGGTCTGACTAACATAAAAATCATCAGACATCAGAGGGTGGTGGTAAACGGTACTACCTATGAAAAGTCGGAAGTGCACAGTGGAGCACAGCAGGGCTCGGTCCTGGGTCCAATCCTATTTAATATCTTCATAAAAGATCTGCCTCAGGGACTTTGGGGTAAAATTGCATTATTTGCTGATGATGCTAAATTATGCAACACAGTGGGCGAAGATACCATGCCCGACGCTATGACACAGGACATACTTTTTCTGGAGCACTGGTCTACTATTTGGCAGTTGAATTTTAATGCCCAAAAGTGTAAGGTTATGCACCTTGGTAGCAGAAACCTATGCAGAACCTACACTCTGAATGGTGATACCTTAACCAGAATTGTGGCAGAACGGGACCTGGGAGTAGTCATTAGTGAAGACATGAAGGCAGCCAATCAAGTAGAGAAAGCCTCATCCAAGGCTAGACAAATGCTGGGTTGCATCTGGAGAAGCTTTGTCAGCCGAAAGCCCGAGGTGGTAATGCCACTGTACAGGTCCATGGTGAGACCACAACTGGAATACTGTGTACAATTTTGGAGGCCACACTATCGGAAGGATGTGCTAAGAATGGAATCGGTTCAACGATTGGCCACCAAGATGGTCTCAGGGTTCAAGGATGTCCCTTATGAAGAACGACTAGGTAAGTTGCACCTTTACTCTCTCGAGGAACACAGAGAGAGGGGTGATATGATAGAGACGTTCAAATACATCATTGGTCGTATTGAGGTGGAAGAAGACATCTTCTTCCTTACAGGCCCTACGGCGATAAGAGGGCATTCGCTAAAAATCAGGGGTGGGAAATTCCATAGTGACACTAGGAAGTACTTCACTGAAAGGGTGGTTGACCGTTGGAATGATCTTCCACTTCGGGTAGTTGAGGCCAGTAACGTGACTGACTTTAAGAAGAAATGGGATCAACACGTGGGCTCACTTCAAAGAAGAACTTAGAGGGGAGGGTTATTTGATTTGTTGGGCCAAAGGCCCTTTTCTGCCGTCATATTCTATGTTTCTATGTTACTTGTCCTGGGATAACTGGTAGAATTCTTAAAAGTAGTAAGATTCCATGTTACCAATCCCAGGATAAGCAGTGGCTTACCTCAATAACAGTTTATGAAATTTTCTTACCAAAATGCATTCAAATCTTTTTAAACCCAGTTATGCTAACTACTTTTACCACATCATTTGGTAATGAGTCCTAGAGTTTAATTATTTCTATTTATACATTTTAATTTACACCACCCATCCCAATAGAACTCAGGGTATAAAACAAAACATTAAAAAATCAGATTTATACAAAACATACATATAAACAAAAGCAGCTAGAATACAAATGAAAACATTTTCTCCTGCTTGTTTTAAATGCACTTATTATGTAATTTCATGGCATGTTCCCTATAACCTCTTTGACAGGGGTGCCCAAAAGGTCAATCGCGATCTACCAGTAGATTGCAAAGGCAATGCGAGTCGATCGCAGAGCCCATCCTGAGCTCCGCGATAGACGCATTGATTTGCATTCTACTCTCCCTGTTTCCACAATGCCAAGCCAGGTGTCAGAATTGATGTCGGGGAAGCAGGGAGAAATCGGTGGCAGTCGCTTTGGGGGGATAGAAAGAAAGGGAGGCAGACAGACAGAAAGAAAGAAGGAGGACAGGGAGAACATAAGAACATAAGAAGTTGCCTCCGCTGAGGCAGACCATAGGTCCATCCTGCTCAGCGGTCCGCTCCCGCGGCGGCCCATCAGGCCCATTGCCTGAGCAATGGTCTATACCTATCTGTACCCCCCAATCCCTTTTTCTTCTAGGAATCTATCCAAACCTTCTTTGAATCCATTTAGTGTTTTCTTGTCCACAACAGCCTCTGGAAGCGCGTTCCATGTATCTACCACCCTCTGAGTGAAAAAGTACTTCCTAGCGTTTGTTCTAAACCTGTCCCCTTTCAATTTCCCCCAATGCCCCCTTGTACTTGTGGTGCCCCTTAATTTGAAAAATCTGTCTCTGTCTACTTTTTCTATGCCCTTCAGGATCTTGAAGGTTTCTATCATGAGAGATAAAGAAAGAAAGAAGGGGGCAGGAGGAGAGAGAAAAAAAGAAAAGGGGGGGGGGCAGGGAGAGAGGAAAAAAAGTTGGACTCATGGAGGGACAGAGAAAGATGTAGGTTGGGGAATGGAATGAGGTCTGGAGGAGAGGAAGAATACAGGAAGCAGAAAGAAAGAAATAATGGATATAGTCAGAAGAAGGAGGTGCAACCAGAGACTCATGAAATCACCAGACAGCAAAGGTAGGAAAAATTATTTTATTTTAAATTTAGTGATCAAAATGTGTCCGAATTTATATCTGCTGTCTATATTTTGCACTATAGCCCCTTTTTACTAAATTGGGAGCAGCACGGGGCATTCAGTGCAGCTCCCTGTGCTAAAAAACGCTATCGCAGTTTATTAAAAGGGGAGGGAGTATATTTGTCTATTTTTGTATAGTTGTTACTGAGGTGACATTGCATATTTTAAAATCATCTGCCTTGACCTCTTTAAAAAAAAACCTCAAATATAAATGATAATTAACATTTTCTCTGCATACAGTGTGTTTTGTGTTTTTTAAAATTGTATTGTTGGTAGATCATTTTGACTTGGTCATTTTAAAAATAGCTCGTAAGTCAAAAGTGTGTGCTCTATGAGTTGTTCTATCGTCTTAATAGTTTTGATCACTCTTCTTCATATAACACCAAGACCAAGAATCTCTAATCTCAACTGCAGACTATCCTAGTATCCTCACCTGAATTCCGGGTAGGATTGTGTACATGATATGGATCGTTCTGCAGTCTGGGTGGCCAGGCAGAGAGTGAGGCATGAAATAAACCTCCATCTTTCCATTTGGTTGCGTCCCAGTCTTCTCCCCATAAATGGTTTTACAAGATGGACACTGCAAGCTGCCATCCTATGGACAACACCAATCACTATATAAGTGACCTTACAAAGCTGCTGGAGTTCTAAAAATTGTTATTTTTAAAGGGACCGTCATGGATAAACACCACCCTTTAGCATCATATTACATATAAAGAGAACCAAATTAACAAAATGGTACATTTTAAACATGGGGGAAAGAATGGAGGATTGGAAGAGTAAGCACTACCACACCTTAAAGGAGGAAGACATTTTCATACTGCCCGGACAGCTGCAAAGCTCATGGGAGCATTTTACGAGTGAACTTTGCACTAATTTTCTAGTAGAAGATTAGATTCTTACCTCGTTAATCTTCTGTTATAAGACATAGGATTCTGTACTGTAGCTGTTGCTTCCCAGTAGCCATGTACTTTGCAGAAGGGTGTCACTTTTAACTCTCAATTCTTCCCCTTCAGCAGTGGAGAACAGCTCCCCCTTCAGTTAGTACCAAAGCAATTGAACTCCACTGAAACAGAAGAAAAGAGAAGGAGGGGCTAGGAACCAACTCTGCTAAGTAAAATAAGAAAACCAGAGAAAACCCCCAAAGGATAAAGGGAATATATGTCTTCCTGCACCTGTCAATTTGTCTCTTCTGAATCTTAAAAGACATGAGAAGTCATCCAGGGATGGATACTGGCAATGTCAAAAGCAGAAATCAGGTAAATCAAAGGTCTGCATAGGGCGAGCTGTACAGAATCTTATGTCTTATAACAAAGAAGATCAATGAGTTAAGAACCTAATCTTCCATGCTTTTGCAAAAACATAGGATTCTGTACTGTAGCTGACATACCAAAGCAGTGCCAGACATATAAGGAGGGACAGATGAGCCTGCTCGCAGTGCTGAGGACCCAAAAGCGGCATCCTCTCGAGCCATCACATCCACTCTGTAGAACCTCAAAGATGTGGAGAGTAGACCAAACATCTGCTATTCAAATTTCATCAGGTGAAACAGCCTGGGATTCTGCCCAGGTAGCAATCACACATCTAGCTGAATGTGCTGCGATAGAGATAGGGGGCCATTTACCGCAGGCAAGGTAGGAAGAAATTGCAATGCGAATCCTTGGAAGCTGGCTTGCTTCATCTCGATTGGCTGGTCAGCACAAAACAGGTGGTCAGATAGCCGGGAACCACTCAGCCTGCATTACACCCACTAGCGGACGAACCTGGGGTGAGCTGGCTTCCGATCCAGGAGCCCCAATCTGTTCTGCAGGCTGTCCAGGAGGCTTACTGCCATGCAGGGAACCCCTCAGAAGCAGATGTTCTGCAACCGTCCGTAATCTCCTGCCGCAAGGATGTCCCCACAGGGAACCTCCACAGCACGATGGCTGACCCGCGAGGGAAACATCAAAAACATTACTGAAACTATCCAAAGAAAACACGAGTAGAAGAAATAAGCTCCTACAGGCATGGCATGTAGAAAGTAAAAACTGGATTCTACTGGGACAGAGATACATAAAACCCACTGGTCTCAGAATAAAGTGGGATTATACAAGAAAATATGAGATATTTGGGAGTACAATTAGATGGTTCTCTTTCGTTTAAATTCCAGTTAACTTCTGTCATTAGGTCTTGTTTTGCATCGTTACGTCAAATTCAATTGATACATCCTTATCTAAACAAAACCTGTGAGTCTTTGATTCACACTTTGGTTATCTTAACAGTTGGATTATTGCAACATCATTTATACTAGTCTTCCAAAAATAGCTCTCAAAAAATTGCAGCCTATACAAAATACTGACATTAAGGTACTAACAAACACCCAAAGATATGACCACATCACTCCGCTTTTTGAAAGATTTTCATTGGCTTCTGATAAAATCACGATTAATGCATAAAGCTTTGACTCTAACTTTCAAAGCATTACACACAGGGTAACCAGAATATTTAACTAAACTTTTGATTCCATATGGACCTGCTAGAAACTTGAGTTTCACTTATGGTCATCATTTATCTCTGCCTTCAGTCCATTACATGTAATTCTGCCTTTTTCGCTTCGGTACCCTATCTATGGAATTCTTTAGTGAACTTTCATATATTAAATTTAGAAGTCTGTTAAAAACGTACCTTTTCAGATTAGCATATCCATGATTGCTCTTTTTCTATTACAGGAGATTTAGTATCATATTGGAACGAACATTGAGGGAGATTTGCAGGTGCTGCTTTTATAATTATATTTTAAGCTTTTATAATCCTACCAGTCTTTAAGCCCGATACATTAACAGTTGCTATAATAGATGTGTCTGTCTTTCTCTCTCTCTCGTTGGCCACTGTCTGTTTGTCATTCTGTCTCTCTCCTTGGCCGCTGTCTGTGTGTCTTTCTGTCTCTTTCTCTCTCTCTCTCCTTGGCCGCTGTCTGTGCGTCTTTCTTTCTCTTTCTCTCTCTCTCGTTGGCTGCTGTCTGTGTGTCTGTCTGTCTTTCTATCTCTCTCTCGTTGGCTGCTGTCTGTCTTTCTGTCTCTCTCTCCTTGACCGCTGTCTGTGTGTCTTTCTGTCTCTTTCTATCTCTCTTGTTGGCCGCTGTCTGTGTGTCAATCTGTCTTTCTGTCTCTTTCTCTCCTTCCCGTTCCCCGCCTGCGCCCCGCTCCCCTTCCTTTGGCCGCCGCCCCCCTCTCTGTGGCAGCGCCACCAGCCTCTAGCGCCATAAGGGGTAAGGGGTTTTGGTTCACCACCGGGCGGGCAGAGAGTGTGGCTCCTGTGAGCTGCAACAATGCTCTGACCCAGAGGGAAGAGTGGAGGCAGAGGAGAAGGCCGTGAAACCAGCAGTGGTTGTGGCCTTCCCTCCCCTAGCTCGGTCGCCGCTGCCTCCTTCTCTCCCCGATGTCAGCTCCGAACATGTGCACACGCTCCGAACGTGTGCATGCGCTGCACGCCACTTCCTTTAGCATTCTGCTGACCACGGAGCTACGGATCACGGAACACGCAGGTAAGAGTGCGCATGCGTGCTTAGGGTTTTATTATAGAGGATGTTTTTATTTTAACTAGAATTTTACTCTAATTCAATATTTTTTCTGAATGTTCTCTGTCCTAGTGATGATGGAGTTCTTTTCTTTTTGTTTTGTACTATGTAAACCGCTTTGATGATTTATCAAAAAGCGGTCTATAAATACCAAAAGCTTTCTGCATCTCAACAGCTGGAGTATTTCCTTGTATAGCAGCTCTAAATCTAAATGCTGAAGCAGAGAACTGGGAGAAAAAGGCTGGCAGACAAGCAGAAAGAAGGGGAGAAAAGAACAGCAAAGCTCAGCCCTTTTTTATGGCAACTGGTATAGTCTGGATCCGAGATGTTTGCACTGATGAATACTTCTGCCATGCAGGCTGGGGCTACAGTCTTCCTGGGGGGTGGGGGCAGAGAACACCCTGTGCATGGGCAGCTCCAGTACCTTATTCCCATTGTTGTACATGGCCAGAAGGCACAGCGTATGGAAAGCATGGCCACAGTTTTTCAGCTTTCCTACCATCTCAGGCTGAATGGTCTTACTCTGTGTTATATCGCCATATCCTGAGGCAGTTGACAGCTTCTCCATACAGATAATACAGTCCTGGAAAAGAAAACAAGGATTTTTACTGCTCAAAGTCCTGAAATTACAAGCACTTAAAAGAAAATGCTACTATTAATTGAAGACAGGATGCATTAATCCAAACATTTGATTAATATACTTTGAACTCAACAAACAAGACTATTTAGCTTTCATTTTAAAAAGTTTAAATATTATAGATCATTTAAAATATTTAACAGGTCCTTTAATCATTAAGTCATGTTGTCATTTAGTTGAGGTTTGGATTTAGAGGTAGTGAGTTGCACGGGACAGAAATCAAACCAGTCCTCACTCAGATCCGTTCTATCTCCACCCATCCCCACAAGTAATCTCTTCCAGCCTCATAACCTTCAGAAATAGCTATTTCATTTAATTATGCTACTGAAGTACATTCGAGGCTCTGGCAGAAACCCATTTACAAAGTACGCATTCTTCCCAATTAACAGAGAAACTTTATTAATTTGGAAATGTTAACTGGGAAGAATACATACTTTGTAAATGGGTCTCTGCCAGAGACTCTAATGTACATTTAAAATATAAATACTCTTCAGATGACCGAGCTTGGGGATCCTCATCAACTAGACTTCCTCTGAATGTGGCCAAAACTCCCTCTTACCAAGTTGGGCAAGCAGCAGCCATGTCCCTGAGCCACAGATGCTGGCACCGATTGCCCTTGGTAGAAGGGAATTCAAGCCTCCTTTGGAAAAGACCCTCAGCTGGAATTGCCTGGGGATTCCCACCAGCTATAGTAAGGGTCAAGGCCATTGTTGGACATGCTGGTGCCCAAGGCAAAAAATAAAAAAAGAGGGCACCCCCTAGTCCTCTTTTCTCCCTGCATTTCCTGTCATTACTATCATGCTGACTGATACAGGCCCTCTTTTATTAAACCATGGTAGAGGTTTCTACCGTGGCCCGGAACGCTAAATGCTCCGACGCTCATAGGAATTCTATGAGTGTCGGAGCATTTAGCGCTCCAAGCTGCAGTAGAAACCTCTACTACAGCTTAGTAAAAAAAAAGGGGGGGGGGGGGTGGACAAAAAGAGAGATCACAAATTAGACACAAAAATATGTAGACAAAAATTGAACTAGGAACCCCAAGAAGTTAAACTCAGCAGGTACTTAAACACTGTAGAAATAAAAACAAATATGCATCTCCTTTTCTACTGAACACAATACAAACATATCTACTACACACATTCCCAAAAGCTAATATATTTCAGTGAAATTCAAAATAAAATGTTTGTGTTGTCTGTTCATTTTTCCATCAAGTTAGTTTCAGCTTCTTTTTTGCTTTCCCATCTTCTGCAAATTCTCCTTCAAGCAGCTGCTATCCATTTGCCTTTTTTCCTCTCTCCTGTCTTGTTCCATTCCCTCACTAAAACTGCCTACGACATATTTACATTTAGCTCTTTCCTCCCTATTTTTCTTTTCTACCTCAGTTCACTCAAATTTCACCCTCTCCCTTCTTTTAATTTTCAGCGACCTATAAAAATTTCCATCTTCTCTCACCCACTCTTCATTCTTGAGGATTGTTTGTATTTTACTTTTATTATATGAGTATTTTATTATGTATTTGCTTTTATTTTGTTGTCATCTTAACATTGTGTATGTAAACCATTTAGTTTTAAACAGTATATAACTTTTTAAAATAAATACTCCCCATTACCATATTTTCACCCACTGTAATCACTATCCTCTGCGCCATCATTTCTCTGCCAACCCTTTTCCTCCATGGTGCCACCATTCCCAGCTCCTCCCTTGCTTCATCCTTCCTACTCTACATCTGCTCTCTTTCTCCCCTCCCTACCCTCAAAGCTGGAATCTCCCTGTCCCTTCCACTCTATCCCTTCCCCCCTCAACAGCATTCTCCTGTCCTTTCTTATTGGTCCAGCATTTCTCCCTCTCTTGCTACCTTCCCTCCTTTCCACTGTACTGCATCCTATCTCCCTTCTACTCCTGGATCCAACATTTCTCTTTCTCCTCTCCCCCTTCTACACAGCATTTCTTCCTCTCTCCTCTTCAGCCTTCTGTACAACATATCTTCTCTCTCATTGTTCACCATCTCTCTCCTGCTGCATAGGGAGTGGAAAAAAGAGAGGTATTTGATCCAGGCTCTCTCTCCTACCTCCTCTATTGCCACGCCCAATATTTCCCCCTCTCATCCTTCCCTCTCTGCCTCATGCCACCATTTCTCCAATCACCCCTCTCCAGTTCCATTTCTTCCTCCTCTTCCCTCCATCATCTAATCTAATCCTTAGATTTGTATACTGCATCTTCTAATTCAGAAGCTCAACTCGGTTTGCACAAAATGTTAAAGACAAAGTAATTAAACTTAACAGGTCTTCCAAACGTAAGGCCAACCAGGACCACTTTGAGAATAATTATATAAGAATGTAAAAAATTTAAATTTAATGAATTTCAGAATGTAAAAAAAGTTGTGTTATTAATGATTTTCTAAAGATTTGAAGGGACAAAACTATTCTAATCTCAACAGGAAGTTTATTCCAGAAAGATGCAAATAAATATGCAAAAGATCAAGAGATGTAACTTGTAGCTTTTGATCTTCTAAAAGATAGAAAAGACAGTTTATAAATCTGGAGAAGTCCTAGATTTTAAGGACCGCAAGAATTCAAGGTAATATACCAGTGGTGTAAAAATTCCATGTAAGATTTTAAATGTTATAGTTGCACATTTAAATTGAACTCTATAATAGAATGGGAGCCAATGAAGTACCTTTAAAAGTGGACACACATGATCATATTTCTTTTTTCTAAAAATTAACTTGGCAGCTGTATTCTGAATTAACTGTAACCTATTTAGATTTCCCTTACTTAAACAGATATAAAGAGAGTTACAGTAATCTAGATTTGCTAATTTTATAGCCTGTACCAAAATGGAAAAATGTTGCTGATGGAGCAACTGACTAACCTTCCTTAACATATGGAAACAAAAAAAAACCAAACCACTTCATAAATTATTGATCTGCCAGTGATAAGTAAGGGAAGAATCCAGACACCCCCCTCCAATATCTTTGAAGAATAATCAATATTTAGTGATTCACCAGTCGTTAAATTTACCGAGGAAGGCAAGAATTTTATTTTAGGGCCAAACCATAATAATTTGGTTTTCGTAGCATTTAATTTCATCTGACTAAGGCCCAATTTTGATGCCTAGAAATGCATGAAATGATATTTGCTGATAAATTAGTCAAAGATAGATTCACCTCGAGCAGTACAAAAATACCGCCTGCATATGTGAAGATGGTTTCTAACTTTGTTAACTTGAGCTTCCTCAAAGTAGTAATTTTAATTTTATTATATATCGATTACATTACAAATTAATTCACTAGAACAAGAAACACAGAATTCTAACTAATATGTAAAACCAAAATAATTTTTAAAGAAAGAATAAGTATTTTTAAGATCTCTACATCCTCATAAGGCCACCATATGAAGGAGGAATCTAGAAAATAAAGGAGATCAATAGAAAAGAAAAAAATCTCTCAAAAGATGAGAGGCTTAGTTGAATTTTAAATCTCAGTGAAATAAATCTTCATGCTAGTCACACATTTGCAAGGATATGCCAGCATAAATATGGCACCCAATTTCTTGGTTTCTTCTCTCATAACTAGAAAGTCTTTTCTTCTTTCCTGAGTAGATTGTCACATCTGGAAACAACTAAATTCAATGCCCTCCAAAAAGAGAACTAGTGTTCTTAAAATATAATCTCATAATAGCACTTAAGTCCTTTCAAATACAAAATTAACAATCAAGATTGCACGATCAGATACTTCAGAAAAAGCTCTCTCCAATAAGGATGAGATATCATTGAAACCATTGCCTTATGATTGTAATTGATCTTGAGGCCCTGGTTGATTTACTTGCTCTGAGGGTCAAACCCCTGGGTCAATCTTATTTCTATTACTAATACTAACCCCCTCTTCTCCAAAGCTACGCTAGCGGCTGCTGCGTGGCAACAGCCCCAAAGCCCTTTAAATCTCTATGGGTAAGCTTTATTTATTGGAGGAATAGATTCAAGAGGAAATTTCAAATTTTTTAAAAGAAATTTTATGAAAACATCCACAGGCAATATACTAAACATTTTTGGACAATTCAGAACTCTCAAGTTTAAACGTCTATTATATTCCTCCAGTTGTTCAATCTTTTTGTAACTGTCTCTTTAAGATAATTTGTTTCAATCTGAACTTGAATAATCTTGACGAACTACATTCATATCCTTTGATATTTTATCCACTTTACTCATGAGAACTTCCATATCTTGAGCTGTTTTCCCAACCATAACATCACGCTTCCTTATGGCCTCAAGAAGCATTCTCAGAGTCACCACTGAGTTAGAAGCTGCATCACTAGCTTCTTGCCCAAGCCAGATAGGGAAGAAGCACCACCATCAAGTCCTGATAAAACCACTTCGGCTCCCACAGGGCTTGTTGCTAAATCCTTCACTTATGCTGGACACGGTGAAGACTAGTTGTTGGGGGGAGGGGGGAAAGAGAGATATCATGCCCCAGTGAAGCGGATGCTCCTTCATTCACCTCCAAAGCAGGGCCCTCACCCCGCTGAGATTTCGCTGCAAAGCTTTCAAAAGCCTGAGACATGATTGGCTGTAATGGGGACCAATGTTCCCTCTAAGGATTGATGAGGTGTGTGCAAAAAAAAATATGCATGAGCGACAAGTTACATATTCCACAAATTTATGAGCAGGCATGGAGGACGCATTTTTAAACAAATGTAGTTTATCCTTGTACTCCTTATGTAT
The DNA here is from genome assembly GCF_902459505.1 of Geotrypetes seraphini. Lineage (NCBI taxonomy): Eukaryota > Metazoa > Chordata > Amphibia > Gymnophiona > Dermophiidae > Geotrypetes > Geotrypetes seraphini. The sequence goes on along the minus strand of NC_047098.1, from coordinate 71,933,219 downwards.
TTTTAATCATCTATGGATATGTTTGTATGTTTATTGTTCAAATGGTTTTATTTATTTCCCAAAATTTATTTTTGTTAAATACATTGAAAATATTTGATATTGCGTTTAAATCAAAATCTCAATAAACTTGAAACTTGAAACGAGTGCCCGTGAGATTGTGGGAGGGTTAAATACTCAAAACTTAGAAGAATAACAATTTACTTAAAGTTTTTGCTACGCCAGCTTTCTGGTATCTTTACTTACAGTGGCGTACCTAGCATATGTAACACCCGGGACCCATCATTTTTTGGCACCCCCCCCCATCTGTAAGAAAATCATGATTTTTAGTAACAAACCACACGTCACACATGAGTACCTAGGAAAAGGCAGCATCTTACATATTGCAGTGAGCAGTACATCAATACACCCATTGTAAAACTAAACAAGCCAGACCAGCACAGATCAATCCTACACCATCAATCCTAACAGAAAACTATGTCTTTCGAACACACAGAAAACACCTTCGCCTAGTATGGAATATGTCATCACAAACTAACCCCTCCCTCTTTTACAAAACTGTAGTGTGGATTTTAGCTACGGAGGTAACAGCTCTGATGCTCATAGAATTCTGAGCATCAGAGCTGCTACCACCACGGCTGGTGCTAAAAAACGCTTCACAGTTTTGTAAAAGGGGAGATAAAATAAAAATACATAGACAAAGGTTAAATTGAACCTGCAAGAAGCTGGACTCTGCATACAATGCTTCACAGAAACAGTGACACGTCTCCTAAAGCAATAAATAAATAGAAATTTTTTTCTACCTTTGTCTTCTGTGGTTTCTGCTTTCCTCATCTTCTTGTTACTCTCTTCCTTCCATCCACTGTCTGCCGTCTCTCTTCCCCTATATGGCATCTTCTCTCCTTCTATGCCCCTTCCAGAAACTGTATGCCTCCCCCTTCCATCTCTCCTTTCACCCCCATTGGTCTGGCATCTCTCTCCTCTCCTTCCCTCTCCCACACCTCTCCTCTGCAATCCCTTTCCCTTTTTTCCCTCATTTCCCTTTTCAATTTATTTTCTGCATCTGTCTAGATTATGTTCTTACTACCCTCTCATCAATGTCCTTTTTTACTGTCTACCTAAAGCTTGCCACCTCTTTCCCTCACCTCTCCAGTGTTTCCCTAACTCAATCCTTTTCTCCCCATCATGTGTCCTCCTTTTATTTATCCCCTCCTTCCATCATGTACCCTCTTTCTCCAACCCTTCCATCTAGTACCTTCTCCTCTCTCTGTCCACTTATCATCCAGCATCTGCTCCCCTCTTTCTCTTCTCCCATTTCCTTATGGCATTTGCTCCCTTATCTCTCCCATCTGTACTTCCATCCAGCATAGGCTCCCCACTACCATCCAATGTCTGCCCTTTCTCCCTCCATCCACCCCTCTTCAATCAGCATCTTCCCCCTTTCTTTCCTTCCAATATCCTTCCCCCTTATGTCTCTCCCCTTTCTCTGTACATCAATTCCATCAGCACCACCCTTCCATACCATCCTGCCCCCTTTCTTTCCCTCTATCACTCTTCCATTCCAGCAGTCCTGCTCCTTTCTCTCCCTTCATGCAGCAAGGTCCCGCGATGATTGCAGCTGCCTGCTGCCAATCCACCCCACTCTGACGTACTTGCTCTAGAGCGGACTCAGCAGCTGCATGCTGGAAGGGCCCGCGATGACTCGTGTGTTGGCTCTGCTCTGGAAGAAGTAAGTTACGTTGGAGGGGGTGGACCCGGCAATGACTGCGTCTGCCGGGTCCACCCCCTCCGACGTAACTTACTTCTTCCAGAGCAGAGCCAGCAGACGAGTCATCGCGGGACCTTCCTGCACCTCAGCGCGGATGCTGACTCTGCTGAAGAGAAAGTAAGTCAGTGGTAACGTGACCATTTATTTTTTTCATCAAAAGGGGACATCTATTAATTGACTGTGTATCCTTTCTTTCTTTCTGTACTCAGGCCCAACAATTGTCCCTTTCTATTCCCTCCCTCCTTCCTTCCCATGTCCTTAGTGCCCCCAGTGCCTCCTTCCCGTGTCCATAGGGCCCCCAGTGCCTCCTTCCCTTGTCCTTTGTGCCCCCAGTGCCTCCTTCTTATGTCCCCCCACTGCCTTCCAGATTTTGCCCACCCCAAAAGCCAGCCAGCTCTGCCACCTCTCCATTTTTTTCTCTTTGTCACCACCGCATCCCCTATGCTCTGGCATCTCTCTCTTCTCCTTTCTTTCCTTCGCACCCCATAGTCTGGTATCTTCCCTTCCCTGATTCTCTGGCATCTCTCTCCTTTCCTTTTCTTTCATCTTTCCCTCCCCCTCCATGCTCTCACATCTCCCCCTTCCTTTTCCCTTAGTCTGGCATACCTTCCTCCTTCCCTCCAAGCCCTGGCATCTCCTTTCATTCCCTCCCTCATCTTCCTTCTCCCTCCAGCTGGGTACCGCAACACTCTCCTCTGCAGCTCTGGACTTGCCCACACCTGCTCCCCCAAAATTGCCATGCTTTGGTTCCTCTTCTTCCTTCCTCCCTCCCCCCGCGACACCATCAACTCTTACTCCCTCTAACGCCGGCCCTGCAGCTCCGGACTTCCCCCCCCCGGATCGCTATTATTTTAAATGTTATAGCGGCGGCGCTGTGTCCATCAGTGGAGACGTCTAACCTCGGCCTGCCCCAGAACTCTTACTGCAGCAGCCACCCGTCTAAGCAGGAACAGGAAGTCACTGTTGCAGTAAGAGTTCCGGGGCAGGCTGAGATTAGACGTCTCCACTGATGGATATAGCGATCCGAAGGGGGGGGGGGGGCAGGTGTGGGGAAGTCCGGAACTGCAGGGCCGGCGTTACACCAATGAGGGGTTTTTAAAAATTTCAGTCTTATTAGTTTGCCGGTCCACAAAATAATTATTTTATTTCCGCCGGTCCACAGGTGTAAAAAGGTTGAAGAACACTGGTTTAGACTGCGAGCATTTGTGGTCATCGCTTTCCAGCTATTTTTCAGCGGTAATCTCCTTTTTTGTATAGTTTTTGTTTTGTTTCACTTCCTCTATAATTGTCCTTCATACATATGCCACCCCCTCCTGGAGGAAAAGTCCATAGTCTGTTATTAAGACTTGCCCTGGATCGGTCGCATGGAATGTTGCTACTCTTTGGGTTTTGGTCAGGTACTAGTGACCTGGATTGGCCACCGTGAGACCATTGGTCTGATCCAGTAAGGCTATTCTTATGTCTTCTATTGAATCTGCTGCTTACCTCACCAGGAGGGCTGTCCATCTTATCCAAGTACTTCTTTATTACCTGCTCCGGTTCGCTGATGGTATCTGAAAATAAACAAAATATAACTCAGGTTCCCCTCAAGTCATAGGAGAAGCCAGTAGCAGAACTCAGAAGTCCAGGGCTTCCACATTACTGTCATATAGAATCTACCTTGCCTCACTTTGGGTGCCCCTTTAACAAAACTGCTGTACTGATTTGGGGCACAGCAAATGCAACAAAGCCCATAAAAACTGAATGGACTTTGTTGCATTTGCAGTGCAAGAATTGTTACTGTGGCTTTGATAAAGGATCCCTTTATTTCTTGTTATGAAATCAGCAACTAGATTTGTGATGCTGAATAATTTCAGGGAAGCATGGTGAGCAGGAGCCCCATGTACCGTAAGAATGCTTCGTGGAAGAGGTGAGGACAAGAGCAGAACAGGTCTCATCCTAAGGCAGAAGTTTGCCCTTACAGGGCAAAATGATGGTGATTGGCCGTGCACATATACTAGGCTTCAAACAGGTCAAAGTCGGCCTCATGTCATCATAGATAAGATTTACCAATATGCTCATAAATTAGAGAAATAGTGTGGGTATCGAGCCAAAGAGAGGTCTTTGCAATATGAAACATGCTGAATAATATCAGGGAGGCATGGAGCTCCTCATAATAATGGACGGGGGCATCATCCACTGTAAGAATTCTCCCTGGAAGAAGTAAAGGTGAGAGCAGGAACAGGGCACATCACAAAGCATTATCTGCCACAAGTTAAAGGACAGCGTTCTTCCTATGGGTGTCTGGAGCAAGGTCTGGAAGGGGGGAGAGGGCTCCAGGTAGATCTATTGTCTTTTTCCAAAAAAAGAGGAACAATCAACCCCGAAAAGCACTGAGTTTATTACCGCATATACTCAAATATAAGTCAATCCGAATATAAGTCGAGACCTCATTGCCTCCCCCCAAAAGGAGGAAAAAAAAAATGTTTGACTCGAATATAAGTTGGGCGGCTTAATATTCAAGTTCCCTACCCTGTCAGGCATTGCACCAAGCCCCCTTCCCTCCCTTGTCAGGCATTGCACCCAGCCCCCTCCCTCCTCCTCCCCAATCAGGCTCTACACCCAGCCTCCCTCCCTCCCCTGTCAGGCTCTGCACCCTGTCTCCCCTCCCTGTCCTTTGGTCATACCTCCTCTACCAATCTCTGGCTTTCTGCTTTCCTGCTCAACTGCTAACCCAGAACTCGCGGAAGCCACTGACTGACCGCGTTAGCAGTGGGGCAGGAGCGCAGAAAGCTCGCTCCTGCCCGCCACACCTCTGGACCACCAGGGATTGGCAGAGGAGGTACGACCAACAGACAGGGCAGGGAGAGGGGACAGGGTGCAGAGCCTGTTGGCAGCCTGCAATAAATCTAGGAGGGCGCTGGTCCAAATATAAACCGGGACTTTATATTTGAGAAAGGCAACACATATTTTCTCATGTGTTGCCTTTCTAGAACATTAAGAGCTTTCTGTTTTAAATTGAAATGTTGGAGAAACACCGTATGAAGTAATAATTTAAGATTGATTAATTTTCCCAATGTCACTTTGGTGACTCCAAGGGAAATGATCAAAAGATATTTTCAGGAAATTCTAGGAATTTCAGATGAACTTTTGCCTCCACTGTCTCAAGTTTATTATTTGCTTGCTGGTGGTCAAAGACAACATTTCAGATCTAGAGATCAAGAGGCAATGGACGTCTCAGCGTTACTTGAGACATCAGATAAAGAAATTGAGACCCCCAGCAACATTAATAATTTATGTTGCTCTCCAACCAGACAAGGCATGGATTTTGAGTTTATTTTTTAAGAACAAACAGAAAGAATTTCTTGGACATAGAATACAGATGTTTCCTGACCTGTCACGTGAGATGCAGAAGCATAGGCGTGAATTTCTTTTACTAAAGCCAGGAGTGTTAGCTTTAGGGGCTTCTTTTTACTTGCGACATCCGTGCAAGTGTATTGTTCATCACCAAATGAATAAATATGTTTTCTTTGAACCCTTTCAATTAACTACTTTCCTGTCTGTAAAGGAAAATTGTAAGCTCATTAGAAGTTATGCATTTTGCTCTCAGCTAATAGCAGTGATTCTTTAAGTTGTAATCTACTTTGTTGTTTCTCGCTAAATGTGTAAGTCTTGGATCCAATTTGAGGACTTGAGTAAAGTTAAGCCACTGAAATTTTTATGTATTATTATGAACATATTTGTATAACAATCTATTTTTTTGGATTATTGTTGAATGTATTGGGCTTGATTTCTTTTCTGTACAAGTTTAATGCTTGATATTATGTTGAAACTTATAAATAAATTAAAAAAAAAGAGCTTTCTGTTTTAATTACTGAGCATTTTGATTCTAGAACTTGGTGGTGCACACAAATGGTCAGGTAAAGAGAGAGCTCCTGCAGTTACAGACATTTATTAAAATAAAATAATATAATATAATAATTCATGAAATTGCCATTAAAACAGAAGATATAAAGAAATGGCCTCAGGAAAGCAAAGTAAAGCTGAAGCTGCGATATCTAATGCTGGCAGTGTAAAAAGGTCAAAACCCGAACTGGTAACTCCATCAAAGGCTCCACTACCTAAGGAATGTAAGTGCGATGAGAAAATACTTAAAGAAAATAAAGAAGTTGTATTGCTGAACTCAAAGAAGTTAAACGATTTGCAAGAGGAAGTTTCCACTTTAAATAAGAGAACTGAGATATTATAAATTAAAGTGAACAGGCTAGAAAAGAACGTGGAGATTTTTGAAATTGAAAAGAAGCAGTTCAAAATAGACAGAGAGAAAATCACACTGCTGACCAAGGAATTGGAAGATTGCTCGAACAAAATGAGAAGGAGCAATTTAAGAATTTTAGGCTTACCGGAAGGGGTAGAAAAGGGAAATCCGATTTCCTTTTTGGAAAATTTTCTTCCGAAAGTCCTGCCCATAAAAACTAAATTTCCGGTAGAAATTGAGCGTGTGCACAGGGTGCCAGCGAGAAGACCAGATAAATTTGTTGGTCCCTGCCCGCTAATCTTTAAACTTTTACGACATCAGCACGCTTTGGAGATTATACATCTGGCAAAGGAAAATCAGAATTTGTGTTGTCAAGATGCAAGAATACAAATAGTGCCGGATTTTGCAAAATCTACTGCAGAAAAGAGGAAACAATTTCTGGATTTAAGACCGAATCTAAGAGAAATTGGAGCGAAAAATGGCTTAATTTATCCTGCTATTATGAAAGTAACGGTGGATAATAAATCTTTTAGCTTTGATCCTGAAAAACTAAAAGTATATCTGAATCAACGGGAACAGCCAATGAATGTGTAAAACCATGTTCAATGACATAATTTATTTTAATTTTTGTAATGACAGTTTATTTATAAATATACTTGATTTGTAACGGTTTAAAGAATGTTGGCTATAGATTGTTAACCTGAAGATTCCTGTCACCGGACGCTGCTGTTAAAATGCTCAAAGTGAGGAATGGAACAAACTTGCAAAATACCTGCAGACGCCCCTGGGCAGTGCCACCCTGAGACGCCGGGTGGGCACGGTCCTCAGGCAGACGGGGCATTTCAGAGTCTGTCAGTCTGAACTAGAGAGTTGCGCGGGGACAGAAATCCCACCCGTCCCCGCCAAAGTCCCACCCGTCCCCGCGAGGAATCCCACCCGTCCCCGCCCGTCCCTATAAACTTCAGAAATAGTTATTTCATTTAATTATGCTACTGAATTAAAGGCTCTGGTAGAAACCCATTTACAAATAAGCAAAAAGACTTTATTAATTTGAAAATATTAATTGGGAAGAATACACACTTTGTAAACAGGTTTCTACCAGAGCCTCTAACGTTTATAAATTTTTATCAACACAACTAATATACTACTTTATCCTGAAGCAAAAAAAAAAAAAAAAAAAAGAAATAGAATTCTTTTCCTACCTTTGTTGCCTGGTTTCTGCTTTCCTCATGTTCTCATTCAATTCCTTCCATCCACTGTCTCTCTTCCTTCTGCATCTTCCATTTGCTCTGTTATTGTGCCTCTCCCTTTCTTCCCCCTTCCAAATTGGTCTGGCACCCATCTTCTTCTCTCCGCTCCCCCCATAGTTTAGCATCTGTCTTCTTCCCTGCCAGCGTCTTCTCCCTACTCTCCAGGGGGTACTCCAGGACTGACTTAAGAAACACTGCACTAAAGTCAGCAATTGTCACTAAACCAGTTTTGACTGCTTTAGTGACAATCGCATTTGCCGACCCAATGCACAAAATGGCTCACCATGTGTTTTTCACCTCAATCACCCATTTTCCGATCCGGCCATGCAAATTAGCTATTCAACATTAAAACCCCATACAAACTACTCGAGCACTAATCTCTCTTGACAATGTACAAAAAAACACGACTGGTCAAGACTAGTCGCTTACTTGTCTTACCGGCCACAGTGCTAGAGGGACCAAGCCTCCCTCCTGTTTTTTATTTTTTGGGGGGAAGTGGAAGGGGTAGGGTTGGGGATGGTTTGGGGGGGCTGGCGTGGGGGATCCTCTGTTGGCAGCAGAGAGTGGGCATCCCTCCTGATGATTTTTTTCTCATAGGGGGCAGCAAGGCAGGAGGGAATGGGGGTCAATCTCCAGTGCCGGTTTGTCAGGGAAACATCAGGAGGGCCATCATCTGCAGAGGGAGTGCTTTTTTCTTTTTTTTTAATGGGCCAGATATTGTTGCATCTGTAACACACAGATAACATCTGTGCCCATAAAAAAAAAGGGTTTCCTGCCCCGAACAGTTGCTTTCAGGCTTCCCCTGCCAGCTCTGCACATGTGTGAGTTGCTCTCACAGCGATCAATCGGACGGGAGAGAGAGAGATTATGACAAACCTCCATGCGAATCATTTGCATGCAAAAGTTTTAGTGCATCAATAGCTCTTTTAGAATTGGCCAAAAATTGGATCAGATCAAACCCCCGTGGTCTTAGCGATCCTGTTTAGTGCATCCAGCTCTCAGTGACTCTAGCCTACAATAATAGTAAGCATTTTTCAAAGGTCATTCACAAAAGGGAGATCATGCAGTCTATGCAGAAATATTCTTTGATTTACTGTAATTAGCACATATAAGATATGCCACACATAGAAACAGAAAGACTCTTACCTGCTGGAGCCTGATGGACCTTGTTGTGTCTCTCTAGTTGTATGGACAGGGATGTAGAGCTGAGAAAAAACACACCACACATATACGACTTACTGTAGGTCATTCAATTCCTTATGGACACGGAAAAAACATGTCCTAGCAGAAAGCAGGGCCTGCCAGGCAGAACTCATGAGACAAAGTTTAACATACAGACACCCTTGAGTTCAAATTCCATCTCTGCCATTTCGGTATCAGATCATAAGCAAGCTGCTTGAATACTTTGTATTTGCACTCTTTCCTGCTTTCCTTGTTCCTTTTCCACATGCATTAGACATTTGGAGGGATAAAAATCTTAAATTTTTGTTATCTGCCTCCTGTGTGTCCCACATTCAAACAAATAACTGCAGCAGTTCCTATAAATTGTAACCCTGCATTATAGAAGGGGCTCTAATTGTAGTCAGAATACTGCCGTACAGTGAGAGATTAGAGAAACTGGGCCTCTTCTCCCTTGAAAAGAGGAGACTGAAAGGGGACATGATGGAAACATTCAAGTTACTGAAGGGGTTAGACTTAGTAGACAAGGACAGGTTGTTCACCCTCTTCAAGGTTGGGAGAACGAGAGGGCACTTTCTAAAGTTGAAAGGGGATAGATTCTGTACAAACGTAAGGAAGTTCTTCTTCACCCAGAGAGTGGTAGAAAACTGGAACGCTCTTCCGGAGGCTGTTATAGGGGAAAACACCCTCCAAGGATTCAAGACAAAGTTAGACAAGTTTCTGCTGAACAAGAACGTGCGCTGGTAGGGCTAGTCTCAGTTAGGATGCTGGTCTTAGACCAGAGGGCCGCCACGTGAGCGGATTGCTGGGCACGATGGACCACTGGTCTGACCCAGCAGCCAAAATTCTTATGTTCTTATATGGTAATGTAAGTTCTAGTTGTAATAGTATGACCTTTAGTTGTAAGTTATGATTGACTTAATGTGTAATCCTTTTCAAAACCCTGCCCGGTGCATGGGTGAGGCACTTGAAAAGGGTGATCCAGAGACAGGGAGGGATGTGTACTTCTTCCTGTCTTCGATGACTAAGGTATGTGGAGGAGTGGGGGGTTCTTTTAACTAGACCACCAGGACCAGAGGGCAGGGTGGTCAGATTGGTGGTTGAGAAGGGGGGTTATTAGACACTGCTTCTCTCAACCAACTCTCAGTGCTGCCCCGTTTTTTTTAAGCATATGGCGGTTTAACTAATGACAACTGGACAATATTCTGGGGAAGAAGCAGGTACTATAGAAAGGTCGGACTACACCTCACCAAACAAGGAGCGAGAGTCTTGGCTGAGAACATGAAGAAGACCATTGAGAAGGCTTTAAACTAAAGATCAGGGGAGAGCCGACAGTCGACAGTTTACTTGGACTTCCAGAAAGCGTTTGACAAGGTCCCGCATGCAAGGCTTATGAGGAAACTATTAAGTCCTGGAATAAAAGGAGACGTACTCAGATGGATCGGCAAATGGCTAGAGAACAGAATGCAGAGGGTAAGCGTAAATGGGAAATTCTTGGACTGGGTGAAGGTGACTAGCGGCGTGCCCCAGGGCTCGGTTCTTGGGCTCATTTTGTTCAATATTTTTATAAATGACCTGGAAGAGGAAACAACAAGCAATATAATCAAGTTTGCAGATGACACAAAACTATGTCGGGCAGTTGGCTATCAAAGGGACTGCGAGGATCTCCAGAAGGATCTGAACCAGCTGGAGAAGTGGGTGGAAAAGTGGCAGATGAATTTTAACATAGACAAATGCAAGGTGATGCATCTGGGTAGGAAAAACAAGGAACATGAATATAGAATGTTAGGTGTAACATTAGGTAAATGCGAACAAGAAAGAGACTTAGGGGTACTGATAGACAGGACCCTGAAGCCGTCGGCTCAATGTGCGGTGGCGGCAAAGAAAGCAAACAGGATGTGTGGCATGATAAAGAAGGGCATCACGAGTAGATCGGCGGACGTCATAATTCCGCTTTATAGAGCAATGGTCAGACCACACTTGGAGTATTGTGTCCAACACTGGTCTCCATACCTTAAGAAAGATATAACCCTGCTGGAGAAGGTGCAGAGGCGAGCTACGAAACTAATCAAAGGTATGGAGCATTTGAGCTACAAAGAACGCCTCGGAAAACTGGGACTGTTCACCCTTGAAAAGAGGAGACTGCGAGGGGATATGATAGAAACTTTTAAAATATTAAAAGGATTAGACAAAATAGACCAAGAAACAGCATTATTCACTTTTTCAGATGTGACACGGACAAGAGGTCATAGACTGAAACTGAGGGGCAGCAGGTCCAGGACAAATGTCAGGAAGTTCTGTTTCGCAAAGAGAGTGGTGGACGCTTGGAAAGCTCTCCCGGAGGAGGTTGTGATGGAGACTACTGTTCTGGGATTCAAACGCAAGTTGGATGTATACCTTCTTGCAAATCACATCGAGGGATACGGGAAATCAGGGTCTCCAACAGGGAGCACCTAGCTTGGCCTCCGCGTGTGCGGGTCACCAGACTAGATGGACCTAGGGTCTGATCCGATGAAGGCGTTTCTTATGTTCTAACATTTAAATGCATTTAAATGTGGTCTGCGCTAGTGCTGAAACCATTAGAGCATTCTGCACACACTAATGCCAGTGTTAGATTTTGGGCATTGGCCCATGAGTGAGCCCATTGGGCAAGTTATGTTACCTGTTCCCTGGGTTAACCAAAACGTGTTTGAATAATAGCCACAACTGTGCACTGCACTATTCACCCATACAGTGGCTGCATGAATAATTATTTAAGAGCTGAAATGTGCATATTAAAGTGTGATGGTGCTTATTCTTTACCCTTTCTACTGAGAAAAAGAATATAAGAACATAAGAATTTTGGCTGCTGGGTCAGACCACTGGTCTATCATGCCCAGCAGTCCGCTCATGCGGCGGCCCTCTGGTCTAAGACCAGCACCTTAACAGAGACTAGCCCTACCAGTGCACGTTCTTGTTCAGCAGGAACTTGTCTAACTTTGTCTTGAATCCCAGGAGAGTATTTTCCCCTATAACAGCCTCCAGAAGAGCGTTCCAGCTTTCTACCACTCTCTGGGTGAAGAAGAACTTCCTTACGTTTGTACGGAATCTATCCCCTTTCAACTTTAGAGAGTGGCCTCTTGTTCTCCCTACCTTGGAGAGGGTGAACAACCTGTCCTTGTCTACTAAGTCTATCTCCTTCAGTACCTTGAATGTTTCAATCTTGTTCCCTCTCAATCTGTTTGAGGGAGAAGAGGCCCAGCTTCTCTAATCTTTCGCTGTACTTTTCTGATTAACAGGTAGCAGAGAAGCCTTCCTCTAATGAAAAGTATGCTTCTGCCTGGAATGGAAATCACTCTATTGTTAAAGAGGTGGGCACAAATTTCTCTTTGGACTGGCGATATGGAACATTCTTCCTGGTGCGGAGCAGCAAATATGGGACTAGAGTCACAAATGTGTGCTATTACTGCAGGTCCCTTATGAGGGGTGTTCAATAATTTATCTACCTCAGTAGGAAAGAAGAGTTTGCAAAAACATTTGGTTTTATTTTTCAACAGAGTCCCCTAATAGCTCCATACACTTCATCCATTTTTCCTGCAACGCCTAACACCAGGATGTTACAGCTTCCTTGACATCTTCATCACTTGAAAACTGCTGTCCATGGAGAGATTTCTTCAAAACTCAGAACAGAAATAATTTGAGGGAGCCAGATCAGGACTGAAGGGTTGATGGTTCAGCTACAAAAAGGGGGTGGAAAAGTGGGTGCATTTTATGGAGCGAATATACCCCCGCCGCCGTTGTGTGGCTCTTAAAAAATGCCGTATGTGCGCATGCATGTTGGCCGCCTGTTATTGAATAGTTGCTTTTTATTTGGGCATATCTGGTGTGATACTGGGGCTTTCAGACGCCGGTGTGAGAGAAAACCGTTAAGCTAAGCGCCTCGCGCTGGGCACCTTCTGAGGGAAATGGGGGTAAAGCGAGTGGGGCTTTGAGCGTCGCCCCTCCCCCACCTTCAAGGGGAGCGTGCGGCCGGTGAACGGGTCCGAACGTGTAACAGGACCGAAAGCAGGGAGCGCCTTGTGGGCGATGCCTGGCTGTGAGTAAAGGCTTTGCTGAGGCTCGGCAGTATTATTAATAGTGCAGGCTCGAATATCGGGCATGGAAGAGTGTGGAGCGGATGAAAACTCCAACCTGCTCATCCCCTGCTCCACTGGAGCCCGGAGCTCGATGCCACTGTCGAACAGTGGCTCAGCTGGGACAAGAATCCTAAAACAAGAGCCCAGATTGAAAACTTGCTTCAGAATGGTATAAATGAAAACTGTGTGATCGCTTATGTCGTTTTGGAACAATCTGTATCTTGAATGAAGTTTTTTAGATCTCAGCCAGAAAGGTCTTGTTGTTGGCTATGATACACGAAGTCAAGCAACTAGTAACTGCAGCAGTAAGAGACTTGCCCTGTACCCTATTCTGGCCTACCACTAGACCACCAAAGGGGATACAGGGTACAGCGGGGGGACAGGGTGCAGAGCCTGGCAGGGAATGAGGCGTGCTGGATGCAGAGCCTGGTATATATTAGTACACAATTTGGTTCAGAATGGTTTTTTTTTCTTGTTTTCCTCCTCTAAATCTAAGGTGCGTCTTATGGAGCGAAAAATATAGTACAACTAAATAATAAAGCATGAGTGCGTCAAATAGTGAATGTTTAGTTTCTCATGAATTATGGTTTACATCATCCTGGTGCCCTTAGGATAACATACTGCATGGTGATGTCGAAGAAAAACAGTAAAATCTATCTCTGAGTTTAGACCTTTTGGATTAAGGCTTTCAAAATCAAAGTTCAATCTCTGTTCCTCCTGTATTAAGATATTCTCAATGTTACCTCCTCTTATGCCCATCTTAATCATTTTCAAAACAAAAATTTTTAGATCATGTATAGTATAGTGTTCAACCAGGGGTGCAGACATGACACCTCTGTTAATGCAGCTACAGTGTTCAATTATCCTTGTGCGAACCATCCATTTGGTTAAGCCCAAAATTGGATTATCTTCCTTCCACTGTACTTTTGGATTCTGGAGCCTCCTTACAAATTGAGTTCTCCTCCAAGATTTTGGGAATACTTTTCAACTCTTCCCTTACCTTTAAGGATCAAATAAATTCTCTGGTTAAGAAATGTTTTTTTCAGTTTACGAATGCTGAGGAAGGTTAGATCTCTTTTCCATCAACGTCATTTTTCTGTCTTGGTCCAATCAATTATACTATCTCGGCTAGATTATTGTAATTCCATTTATCTTGGCATCACAAAGATCTGCCTTCAAAGACTACAACTGATTCAGAATACTGCTGCAAAGTTGATTTATGGAAAAAGCAAATTCGACCACCTTTGCTTTTGAGTCTCCATTGGCTCCTGGTTTATCTCAGAATCCAGTTTAAATGTTTTTGTATTATTTTTAAAATTTTATATGGTATTTTTTGTTCCTCTTGTTCCTCTTTTATGGAATGTTTATGGTAATCATCGATTTAAACTTTCTCTAAGGAATTCAAGGAGTCAAAAATTTTAGCCTTTCTTTGGCTTTTAAATTTCCCCAATTATGGAATGAAGTTCCTTTAATTTTGAGGTGTCCCAGCTCTTTCCAATCTTTCCGTAAATCTTTAAAAACTTTTCTATTTGCTAAACATTTTGAAAACTAATCCTCTTGTATTTTAGTTTATTTCTTAATTTATTGTTAACCATGTCGAGCTTCCTCTGGATGAAGACCCGGTATATAAAGTTAAATTTTAGTTTAGTTTAGTTTTAGCTATATAGATTTTATTGCACAGATATTTGATTAGATATTATCACGTGAGTTACAGTCAGAATTGTGTTGAATGTTGTAGATACGTCCTGTCCAGGTCTGTGTATCTCCAGGTAGGTTCTTGTTTCTTGAAAAGGCGGTCACAAAATGTTTGCCCTTAAAGAAGGGGTAATTTCCTAAGCTATGCTCTACACATCTCGGGCCATGTATGAATATCTCAGAGTGCAAACTAGTTCTAGGGGACATCTCTGTGTTCTATTTTGGAGTACACGTCTCCCTCTGTATTCGCTGTGATAGGGGATTAACAGAACTGCAAATACAGAAAAACCGTGAATAACTTTTTCTTATGTTGTTCGCGCTGTTTTCGATTAAAAATTATCGTGAATATGATGAAACTGTGAATAACATGGTGGGAGACCTGGTCTGTTCCTGAAGGAGAGGCAAAAACACAGTGAAGAAAGTGCTGGGAATCAGCGATTTTCTCTGTAAACACTTGGAATCAGCAATTTCTCTACGTAAGCTGATGTAATTGGGGGGGAGGAGCCAGCAAGCTAAAAACCGTGAATATCGAAACCGCGAATACAGAGGGAGAAGTGTAATGCATCTCGCTACAAAATTGGCCTTCAAATGGGCATCCTGGATGCATTTGTCTGGGGTCCAGCTGAAAAGGATTAAGGACTCTTAATTTAGGCTTGTGTCATCTTATATGTTTGTAAGGTTTTTATATCTAATATAATAAAACGCTAAGCGCGCATGCGCACTCTACCACCTTGTTGCCTGATCTGTAGTTCCGTAGTTGGCAGAGTGCGCATGCGCGCATACAATGGTCCCTCTCTCGTAGGTGATGTGCGGTCTTGCCGGCTCCGTCTCCCTTACACTTCACGGCCAACATTTGCAACACGGAGGCAGGGAACACGCCAGTGACTTCCCCCTCTTCCCCTCACTCCGTCTAACAGCGGTCTCGGCAGCGACTCTCCCCTCCCGTCCTCACTTAGTCAAACTGGCTGGCAGCGCTGGACTCCCTGCTCTCTCCCTCTCAAGCTGCGGTGTCGGCTCCTCTCACGAGCCTGCACCAGTGTCGGAGAAGGCTTCCGACGCTGGCGGGGATCGTGAGAGGAGCCGCCGCCAGCACTTTTAAACTTTAAAAAAATCCTTCGGCCGCAGTGGACCAGCCTGCGGGAAGGGAAGGGGGGACCGAAAAAGAACAGGACTCCAGCTACAGGAACGCAGGCTAGACCGCGGGAAGGGAAGGGGGAGGGGCCGAACGGAGCACGACAGCTTGCGGTAAGATAAAGGAATGGGGGTGGGGGAAAATGCTGCTACTGCTTCACAGGAACCTGGAGGGGAAGGGAAATAACGCTGCTGCTTCTGCAAATGAAAGTGGGGGGCAGAGAAGGGAATGGGGGGGGAAATGCTGCTACTACTTCATAGGGACCTGGAGGGGAAGGGAAATACCGCTGCTGCTTCTGCAAAGGAAAGTGGGGGGGGAAAGGAGGGAAATGCTGCTGTTGCTGCACAGGGAAATGGGGTGAACATGCTGCTGCACAGGGAAAAGGAGGGAAATAATGAGACAGACAGACAGCGGGAGGGAGGGAGACAGAAAGAAAGACACAGGGGCAGGGAGAGGGACAGAAAAACAGACAGAGAAAGGTGGCCAGGGAGAGAGAGAGACAGAAAGACATATATTCTAGCATCCGTTAATGTAACGGGCTTAATGACTAGAGAGAGACAGAAAGAAATACAGACAGACAAAGGAGGCCAGGGAGACAGACAGACAAAAATAAAGACAGACAGACAAAGAGTGCCTGGGAGAGAGAGAGAAAAATAGCAGGAGGTAGAGAGACAGGAAGAAAGAGACAGTAGCAGGCAAAGAGACATAAATAAACAGACAGGCATATATTCTAGCACCCATTAATGTAACGGGCTTAAACACTAGTACTCTTAATAAATTGATTGTTCTAAAGGCTGATGCACAGTGTCTCTTCCCCACCTTTGCTTACCATCATTGATTATACATATTACTTTTCCACAAAGTTACATAATTATCACCCTGTTGAAAAGTTATCTCATTTTCAAGACTCTTATGACAACCAATCTCTAAAACAATCAGATATTAACATGAAAAGATCTCAATAACCTTACATGTTTCAGATAAAAAAATCATCGTCTGATTTCTAATGCATATCTGCTCAGAAATCTGGTGAGATTCCCTTCATAAACACCAGCTGTGCTGGCTCTTCTGCCATTATCAACTATACTTGAAACTCACCTTCTAATGTAGGAGTGAACACAAATTCTGAATGTCTTAAGTCAGTTTTCCCCAAGTGTTGCAGAGTGACCTGAGCATGGAGGAGCTGAAAAAGGTGAATGCATGAAACCTTAGTGTCTTCAGCAATGACTGTTAACCTGTGTGGGAGACCTTTGACTCCCTTCTACCTGCCTGGTGCCACTCAAGCCGTCTCACGGTTTTTAAACCATAGAGCCCCCCCCCCCATTCTTGCGGTTCTTCTGGACCTGTGCAACTGAAACCACAAAAAACCAGAGCAGCACCAGGTAAGCAGAAAGGAGTCAAGTTAGCAGGAATGTACATTAGAAAGGAGTCTTTGGCAGTCAAAGAAAAAAAACTTTAAATTTGAAGAATGGGATACCTTACTCCATTAGAAGAAATAGTTCCTCCTGTTGGTGAAGGAACAGACAGAGGCCAGGGACCATTTGTAGAGATTCCGGATCTTATCCCCAACAACGATGGCTTAGGATATGGTACAAACGAGGCAGTGGCTGATGAATGACTGGAGCTATGTGAAGCAAATGGACTCTGCTGGTTGATCATAGAATATCGAAGACGACTTGGGATAGGTCCAACTCCACCACTTACTAAACACTGCTGGCAGGAACAAGTGGCTCCCTTATGAATTGGCCCTGATGTTGAGATGACCGGGTAAGGGGTACCCACACACCTCTGAATTTTCCGCTTGAAGCCAGATGTCTTGTTGGTCTGGACAAGAGATCTAAGATCAATGTTGTAGTTATAGCCAAGACACCCGAGATCAATAAACTGTTGTCCAGCAGCTGAACACTTTTCCAGAAAATTAGCAATGGCCATCTCATAGGCTGTCCAGGACCCTTCATCATTCATCCATTCCCAGTAAACTCCACACCCTGGAGCTGATTTCAGAGGATAAAGAGTTTTCTGAACATCCCGAACAGTTCCTAATTTTAAAAAGAATGCAAACACAATTAATCTAACACCTGTACTGATGGAGGAAACTCATTTAAATATAATGCTTCCTGCCAGACTTGCTCAACCACAAACTGGTTTCTCTTTCAGGTTAACCAAGATATACACACTGGGTACTTGGATCAAACCATGCAAATATTATCAGTTGAATAATCACTATGGCTATTTTGCAAAACAATCTAACTCGCCATCTCATTTCCTTACAATGTTTTTCACTGAACACAAGTTACAGAACATATTGGTTATATGGATGTATATGAGACTTCTTTATTCCATGCTATGAATTTTGGGGAGATGGTATGGTACACTGACTACAGCACAAAGCTTTAAGCTGGAAGGACCCTAGGAAACAAAGTTCAAATTCTTTCTGCCCCTGTGTGACTTTCTAGAAGTTGTTTCCTCCTATTTCCTCAATTATAAACACAGAAAGAGTTCCTTCTCTGCTCATCCCCTGGGAGCTTACAAGTAAAACAAGATATATGCTGCAATACTATTCACCCTAGTGCCCCATGAACGCTTACTGAAGAAACTGTGGAGTCATGGGGTGGAAGGGGACGTGCACAGATGGATAAAAAATTGGCTGGCGGACAGGAAACAGAGGATAGGAGTAAAGGGGCACTACTCTGACTGGATAGGGGTCACAAGTGGTGTTCCGCAAGGGTCAGTGCTGGGACCACTGCTGTTCAATATATTTATTAATGATCTAGAAACGGGGACAAAGTGTGAAGTTATCAAGTTCGTGGATGACACAAAACTCTCCAGCAGGGTCAGAACCGTTGAGGAATGCAAAGAACTGCAGAGCGACCTATCACTATCTCATAAAATGTTAATCCTGTTTTTCTATGAGGTTGATTTCCGAGTACCCACTTCAACCGTGTCTCCTGCCCAATTTTTGCTAATGAATTTTTTATAAGAAAATTCTTTCTCTCCATGCTACCTGCATTTTTTTTTTTTTTTTTAAATTCTTTATTCATTTTTAAACTTTCATCAAGTGTACAAAATTCATAATACTCACTATTAATTAGACCACTTGAACATCTTATCATTATATCCTACCTGCATTCTGAAGGTGGTATGGAACATGAAGATTTGCTGCTGCTGGGTCAGACCATCGTGCCCAGCAGTCCACTCACACGGCGGCCCTTAGGTCAAAGACCAGTGCCCTATTTGAGTCTAGCCTTACTTGCGTATGTTCTGTTCCAGTAGAACTTATCCAACCTTGTCTTGAATCCCTGAAGGGTGCTTTTCCCTATAACAGCCTCCGGAAGAGTGTTCCAGGTTTCTACCACTCTCTGAGTGAAGAACTTCCTTACGTTTGTACGGAATTTTTTCCCTTCTAACTTTTAGCGAGTGCCCTCTCGTTCTCTTCAACTTGGAGAGTGTGAACAATCTCTCTGTCTCTACCAAGTCAATTCCCTTCAATATCTTGAATGTTTCAATCATGTCCCCTCTCAGTCTTCTCTTTTCAAGGGAGAAAAGGCCCAGGTTCTCTAGCCTCTCGTTGTACGGCAACTCCCCCAGCCCCTTAATCATTTTCGTCGCTCTTCTCTGGACCCTTTCGAGTAGTATTATGTCCTTTTTCATGTATGACGACCAGTGTTGGACGCAGTATTCCAGGTGGGGGCATACCATGGCCTAGTATAACGGTATGATAACCTTTTTAGATCTGTTCGTGATCCCCTTCTTAATCATTCCTAGCATTCTGTTTGCCCTTTTTGCCACGCGGATGGTTTCATTGACTTGTCTACAAGTACTCCCAAGTCTCTTTCCTGGGGGCTCTCTCCGAGTATAGCACCAGACATCCTGTATTCGTGCATATGATTTTGGTTACCGAAATGCATCACCTTGCACTTATCCACGTTGAACCTCATTTGCCATTTTGCAGCCCATTCCTCGAGCATATTTATGTCTCTTTGTAGGTCTTCGCAATCCTTCTGTATCATCCGCAAATTTAATCACCTCACTTGTCGTGCCAATTTCTAGGTCGTTTATAAATATGTTGAATAGCACAGGTCCGAGCACTGAACCTTGCGGCACTCCACTCATGAAGCTTTTCCAGTCCGAGTATTGTCCATTCGCCCCCACTCTGTTTCCTATTCACCAACCTATCACCCTCGATTCCATGGCTTGCAATTTTTCAAAGTAGACGTTCATGCGGAACCTTGTCAAACACCTTCTGAAAATCTAGATATACGATGTCGACCGGGACACCTTTGTCTATCTGCCCAATTACTCCTTCGAAGAAGTGCAGTAAGTTTGTTAAGTAAGATCTTCCTTTGCTGAAGCTGTGCTGGCTGGTTCTCATCAGCCTCTACTATCTTTCCCGGTACCAGTCTGTAGTTTCCTGGATCACCCCTCGAACCTTTCTTGAAGATCGGCGTAACATTCACCGCTTTCCAGTCTTCAGGAATCTTTCTTGATTTGATCGACAGATTTGCTATTAGTTGGAGCAGTTCAGCTATAACCCCTTTCAGTTCCTTGATTACCCTCGGGTGGATGCCGTCTGGTCCCGGGGATTTATTGTTTTTAAGCCTATCAATCTGTCTGCATACCTCCTCTATACTGACCGTCGTCCCTGTCAGTTTCCTGTCTTCATTTCCTGTGTATAGCCTGTCGGCTTCTGGTATATTGGATATATCCTGTTTGGTAAATACAGACGCAAAAAACATGTTCTGTTTGTTGGCGATGGAACCTAAGCACACTACTGGGCAGGGCTCTGGGTTTGTGGCCCAGAAATATCTAAGAAAAGACCATTTAAACTAAAAAAAATAATTTATAGAACATGTATGGTTGGGCAGACTGGATGGACCACTCAGGTCTTTATCTGCCGTCATTTACTATGTTACTACTGTGTTTCCCCGAAAATAAGACCTACCCCGAAAATAAGTTCTAGCATGATTTTCAGGGTAGGTCTTAATATAAGCCCTACCCCCAAAAATAAGCCCTAGTCGTAGGCAGCCGTACTTCCCCCCGCCGTGCAGCTGAACCGCCGAACCCCTGCTGACCCTCCATCCTTCCCTCTCAACCAATCCCTGCCGACCGCGACCATAGATACCTTCCGGCAGAGGAGCGTCGGACCAGCAGCACTCACAGGCTGCTTTGCAGCCTTCTCGCTGGGGCCTTCTGTGTACTGATGACCCAGTAAGGCTATTCTCTAGATGATCCTGCTGATCATGCACCAAGGAGGAAAGACATAAAATAGCCCAGTCTGAGGTCAGGTTTGAACTAGAGTATCCATGTCATCATTTCCTGGCTCGCATCTTCAGCTGAAGAAGCAAGGAGCTTTCTTGTTGGTCGCCGATGCCATCAGATAAAACATTGGAAACCTCCAGCATCGTACAATCATGGAGAATGCCTTCGGGGACAGAGACCACCCCACAGATCCAGTATCTGTTTGCTGAGGTAGTCTGCTTGCACGCTGTCCAACCCTGCCCAACAGAACATCAGCCTGGCCTCCTGCTGCTCCCTTATCTGCTTATGGCATTGTCTCAGAAAACTGACAGCCTTGCTTTCTAGATTCGTTGCGAGGCACTGCAACATCAACCAAATCACTTCCCATTTCTGCTGAGAAGGTGACCACCGACCTTGAGCTGGACGGCCATTGTAATGCGCTCCTCAGCCAAAGAAGCTGGCATCTGTCGACAGTATTACCCAGGAAGAAATGCAGAGGTACACGCCCTTGCCAGGGACTCCAGATTGAGCCATCACTACATGCTGCCATGTGCCACGAGAGTCCAGGGCAGTGCCCTCTGGAGCGAGTGATTGTGGAGATCAGCCAGACAGGAAATCCTGGAGGGGCTGAAGGTAAGCTCTTGCCCAAGGGAGAACCTCAATGGATGCCACCATTGGCCCCAGCACTTGCATATAGAGCCAAACTGTCGGAGCCTCAAGAGCAAGGATATCCTGAAACTGTCATCACAATTTCAGTTTGCATTGCTCTGGAAGAAAGACACAGCTTTCCGCCATATTGAAGCAGACTCACACATACTCCAGGAACTAAGAGGAAACATAGAAACATGATGGCCAAATGGCCCTTTTAGTCTGCCCATCTAGTCTCAAATCTTAACGGGCCTTTAACATAGTTGTTAAACCTGCTCTAGCTAGTTTAGTGGAGCAGTATTTTACCGGCTGATTATCAGAATGGCTCACCGTGGTCTTTTCTGAGCCTCCTAGCGGTCTCCAACTCTGCCATGCAAATGTAGTACAACGAGGTCATTACTATTAAAATGGTAGTAAAATGGGCTCTTTAATATTAAAAGGAATACTCCAGGCGATTCTCCATCATTGCTGGGTGATTCCCTAACCTCGTTGTACATTCCCCTCCTGCAAATTAAAAAAAAAAAAAAAAAAAAAAAAAAAAAAAGAGACGAGACCCACGAATTGAAGATTGGCAGAAGGGATGCCCACTCCCTCCCATCACGGCCCCCCCAACAATCAAGCATCTGACACCCTCCGGCAGCAGGAGTAATGCCCACTCCCTTCCACCACCGTCCGTCTCCCTGACAACCAAACACTTGAAAACCACCCCCCCCCCCCCGGTAGCAGGAGGGATGTCAACTACCTCTCCCCACTGCCATTGCCCCCCCACCGTACCTTTAGCATGAAGGCCGGCCGGAGGGATGTCAACTCACTCCAGCTGGCAATCCAGTCTCTTCAAAATAGTGGGCCTTCTCCTTCCCTGTGTTTTCTGGGATACAGCGGGGAGGGTCCTAAGATTGTGATTGGGAGAGGCCTTAGGCGCCTCGGCCAATCACAGTCTTAGGACCCTCCCCAACACATCCCACGATGCACCAATAAGTGGCCTAAGTCTCTGATTGGCCCAGAAACCCAAGGCCCACTGGTATGAGATGGCGACAGGTAGTAAGTTTGAGTATTTCCTGGGTTTGTTTTGTTTTCTGGTTTTGGTTCAATTACCACAGATGACGGTTATCTGATTGTTAAGGACGTTTGGGAGGTCAGTAACATAGTAACATAGTAGATGACGGCATATAAAGACCCGAATGGTCCATCCAGTCTGCCCAACCTGATTCAATTTAAATTTTTTTTTTTTTTTTTCTTCTTAGCTATTTCTGGGCGAGAATCCAAAGCTTTACCCGGTACTGTGCTTGAGTTCCAACTGCCGAAATCTCTGTTAAGACTTACTCCAGCCCATCTACACCCTCCCAGCCATTGAAGCCCTCCCCTGCCCATCCTCCTCCAAACGGCCATGCACTGACACAGACCGTACAAGTCTGCCCTTACTGGCCTAGTTCAATCTTTAATATTATTTTCTGATTCTAAATCTTCTGTGTTCATCCCACGCTTCTTTGAACTCAGTCACAGTTTTACTCTCCACCACCTCTCCCGGGAGCGCATTCCAGGCATCCACCACCCTCTCCGTAAAGTAGAATTTCCTAACATTGCCCCTGAATCTACCACCCCTCAACCTCAAATTATGTCCTCTGGTTTTACCATTTTCCTTTCTCTGGAAAAGATTTTGTTCTACGTTAATACCCTTTAAGTATTTGAACGTCTGAATCATATCTCCCCTGTCTCTCCTTTCCTCTAGGGTATACATATTCAGTAGACTCTGATGTGTAAGTATAATGTTTTTTCTTGCTTTGAATTTTCTATAGATTGGGCTACGTGCTGGGAAAATGCTGGTGAACATCTTTTAGGAGTATAAACATAACAAGTAAAGCCAATTTATGGCTGTGATTGAGTTTTAAGGTCCATATATACATGGAAGAAATGACTGTTGCGATCTTGAGTTATGAGAAAGCAGGAGAGAGATTCTTTTTTGGGGGGATATAACTATTGTTAGGCATTATTGCCCAAATATAAGGTACTTAATGAGAACATAAGAACATAAGCCATGCCTCTACTGGGTCAGACCTGAGGTCCATCATGCCCATCAGGTCCAGGACCTGTGTAGTAGCCTTCTATCTATACCCTTCTATCCCCTTTTCCTTCAGAAAATTGTCCAATCTCTTCTTGAACTCCAATACCGTATCCTGTCCTATCACTCTCTCTGGAAGTGCGTTCCAGGTGTCCACCACCCGTTGGGTGAAGAAGAACTTCCTAGCATTGGTTCTGAATCTGTCCCCTTTCAATTTTTCCAAATGCCCTCTCATTCTTGTAGTTGTCGAAAGTTTGAAGAATCTGTCCCTCTCCACTTTCTCTATGCCCTTCGTGATCTTGTAAGTCTCTATCATATCCCCTCTAAGTCTACGCTTCTCCAGCGAAAAAAGCCTGAGTCTCTCCAATCTTTCAGCGTATGAAAGGTTTTCCATACCTTTTATCAAAAGTGTCACTCTCTTCTGAATCCTCTCGAGTATCGCCATATCCTTCTTTAGGTACGGCGACCAATATTGGACGCAGTACTCCAGAAGTGGGTGCACCATCGCCCGATACAATGGCAGGATAACTTCTTTCGTTCTGCCTGTAATACCCTTCTTGATTATTCCTAGCATTCTATTTGCTTTCTTGAAGCAGCCGCTGCGCATTGTGCCGATGGCTTTATTGTCATGTCCACTATTACCTCCAAGTCCCTTTCTTGAGAACTCTCACTCAATAACAGACCTCCCATCGTGTATCTGTACCTCGGGTTTCTGTTTCCTACGTGTATGACTTTACATTTCTCTACATTGAACTTCATCTGCCATCTCGTCGCCCACTCCCCTAGTTTGTTCAGGTCCCTTTGTAAATCTTTGCAGTCCTCTTTAGTCCTAGCCCCATTAAATAGCTTGGTTTCAGGTTTGTTAATTTGGGTAAGGCAAGGTACTATAACTTAACACTGTTTTTATTCCACAAAACCTTTCAGTTCTATGTAGATAACAAAATAAGCAAAACTGCCCAAACACAGTAAGCTACAAAGTCGTAATCAATATAACAAAATGTATCAACCAGCCTCATTACTTCCCAAGAAATTTTTGAAACAAGTCAGTCTTCAGTAATGAAACACAGATTCCATGCTAGCGGCCTGATAAGAAAGTAATCGTCCATGATGTGTCTTGTAAACACAGCCTTTGGGCAAAGGAAATGAAAAAAAGACCAAATTATGTTGAGAACATTAGATAATTTGGTAGCTATGAGTGTACAGTAAACCCTCGATTATTCGGACCTCATTTATCCGGAATTTGGATTTAACGGACTGCGTCCCGGCAACTACAACTCCCAGTTTGCAATGTATCACCCTCTTCGAGTGATGCCAGTGACAAAGAGTCATGACATCCACAGCTCTGGTGAAATCTTCCCCAGTGTAACATTCGGGGCTGAGCAGCCACTTCACAGAGAAAAAGAAGGGCTTTTCTCGGCATAATGAGTCTCTTCCAGCTTCTGGTTGTAGCTGGTAGCAACCACACAACCACCCCCCGTAGCAGGAGGGGACTGGTTTGCATGCAACCAGAAGCCAGTCTGGCTTCCAGGAATAGCTCATCACAGATTGGCTGCTCCAGCTATCAGTAGACTTCAGCTGACCACTCAGCATGGACTGCGGGTAGATAGCTACTGTATGTATTTTTGGAGGAGGGAGGGATCTCCTGTTTTTGTTCTGCTTCCCACTCCTCGCCGGATTTTCCAGACAATCGTGTTTAATAGACACCCCACCCACCCCCGAGCTGTCCGTTAAATTGAGGGTTTACTGTAGTTAATATTACTTATCTTTAAACATAGGTGACCATGCTTTAAGAGGTAATATAATTAAGATCTAATGGGGGTCAGTTCTTTAGGTTGTAAATTTGTTGTGAGAGTAGCTTGAATGCTGTTTTGTTTCTTTTTTTATCTAAACAGTAGTTCTTTTAGTCTTTAGGCCTGCTGTCCTATTGATCTGTTGTCCTTGGTCTGTATGAAGAACCACATTTCAGCAGAGCCCGCCTGATCTTCTGCCCTTTAAAGGGTGACATCAGGTGGGTGGGGTTTCAGGCTGACATCAGTGTTCTTGCCAGTGGAGTAAGGCGGGACCAAGTGACAAGCTTCCTCCTTACTCTGCTGTGCTGAAAATTCAAACACAAATTTTCCATTGCAGAATTGGGATTTATTTAGTATCTAATGTACTCGGTATGTGATTTGACAGCATGTTGGACTGACTAGCACTGAATGTGTGAGGTTTCACTTTTAAGTTTATGACACATTCACGACATGAGAGGCCCATTGATATTTCTGTGACTGCACGTAAAGCACAGTTACTTACCGTAACAGGTGTTATCCAGGGACAGCAGGCATATATTCTCACATGTGGGTGACGTCATCTACGGAGCCCCGACGCAGACAGCTTTTCAAGCAAACTTGATTGAAGATTCAAGTTTGCTCTGCTGCACCACGCATGTGTGCCTTCCTGCTCCACTAGAAGGCGCATCCCCTCCTCGTGGTCTCCAGTTCCCATAACCAGCAAAGAAGCCAACCTCGGGAAGGAGGGCGGGTTGTGAGAATATCTGCCTGCTGTCCCTGGATAACACCTGTTACGGTAAGTAACTGTGCTTTATCCCAGGACAAGCAGGCATGATATTCTCACATGTGGGTGACCTCCAAGCTAATGAAAAAAGGGACGGAGAGAAGTTGGCAATTTAAGAAAACAGATTACACAAAACCGATTGGCCAAAACAACCATCGCTCCTGGATAGAGTATCCAGACAGTAATGGGAGGTGAAAGTATGAACCGAAGACCACGTGGCAGCTTTGCAAATTTCCTCAACAGGCGTGGACCTGGGGAAAGCTACAGAAGCTGCCATCGCCCGGACTCTATGTCCCGTTACTCGACCATGCAGCACGAGACCAGCCTGAGCGTAGCAAAAAGAAATACAAGCAGCCAACCAATTGGACAAGGTGCCAACTGGGCATCCCAACCGATTAGGGTCGAAGGACAAAAACAATTGAGGAACCGTCCGATGAGACTGAGTGCGTTGAAGATAAAAAGCCAACACCCTCTTACAGTCAAGCGTGTGAAGCGCCACCTCGCCAGGATGAGAGTGGGGCTTCGGAAAAAACACCAGAAGAACAATGGACTGATTGAGGTGAAAATCAGACACCACTTTAGGCAAAAACTTAGGATGAGTGCGGAGAACCACCTTGTCATGATGGAATACAGTGAAAGGCGGTTCCGCCACCAAAGCCTGCAGCTCACTAACTCTCCGAGCAGAAGTGAGAGCAAGCAAGAAGATCACTTTCCAAGTGAGGAACTTGAGATGACACTGATCCATAGGCTCAAAGGGAGGTTTCATAAGTTGAGCCAGAACCACATTAAGATCCCAAACCACAGGAGGAGGTTTGAGAGGAGGATGGTCATTCAAGAGACCCCTCATGAAACGAGAAACCAAGGGATGAAGTGAAAGGGACTTTCCCTCCAGGTGCCGATGGAAAGCAGCAATCGCACTAAGATGCACCCGAATAGAGGTAGTCTTCAGATCGGAATGAGACAAATGAAGCAAATACTCCAGAATCGAAGACACAGGAACCGACACAGGATCCAGATGATGAGAGGAACTCCAAGATGAGAATCTGGTCCACTTCTGAGAGTAGCAGAGTCTAGTCGAGACCTTACGAGAAGCCTCCAATACCTCCCGGACTGATTGAGACAAAGGAGGAGAAGTCAGGGGGAAAGGAACCAAGCAGTCAGATGTAAGGACTGAAGATTGGGATGCAAAAGAGAACCCCGACTCTGAGCTAGCAGAGAGGGAAAAACAGGCAGAAGCAGAGGCTCCCTGACGCTGAGTTGAAGAAGCAGGGAGAACCACGGCTGGCGAGGCCATCGAGGAGCAATCAGAATCAGAGTGGCCCGCACAGATTTGAGATGTACAAGCGTCTGCAGGATCAGAGGAAAAGGCGGAAATGCGTAGAGGAACTTCCCCTCCCAATTGAGGAGGAAGGCGTTGGCCTCGAGACGATCTGGAGTGTACATCCGTGAACAAAAGAGAGGCAGTTTGTGATTGACGGGGGAGGCGAACAGATCTATCTGAGGAGTCCCCCACCGCTCGAACACCTGTCGTAAGACCCGGGAGTGCAGCGACCACTCGTGCGGCTGGAGAAGGCGGCTGAGCTTGTCCGCCAGACAGTTCTGCTCTCCCTGAATGTAAACCGCTCGAAGGAAGATGTTTTGGGAAATCGCCCACTCCCAGAGATGAAGGGCCTCCTGACACAGGGACCAAGACACCGTTCCACCTTGCTTGCTCACATAGCACATTGCCACCTGATTGTCCATATGGACCAACACCACCCGATCGTGAAGCAGATGCCGGAATGCCACAGCTGCCAGATAAATGGCCCGGAGTTCCAAGACATTGATGTGACATCGACGGTCCTCCGCCGACCACAGCCCCTGCGTGCGCAGCCCGTCCAGATGAGCCCCCCAAGCGTACTCCGAAGAGTCCTTGGTCAGGACTTTGTGGTGCAGAGGGGCGAGAAAGAGCAAACCCCTGGAAAGATTGAAAGAGTTGGCCCACCAACGGAGCGATCGTCTCAAAGAAGGAGTCACAATCACAGGACTGGAGATCGGGTCCCGGTCCTGACGCCACTGAGAGGCCAACGTCCACTGGGGAATCCGCAGATGCAGTCGAGTGAACGGGGTAACATGGACGGTCGAAGCCATATGACCTAGTAGAGCCATCATGCGTTTTGCCGAGACCAAGGCCCGCATCGAAACCAGTCGGCTCAGACTAACCAACGCCTCCAATCGAGGAGGAGGAAGGAAGGAACGGAGGCGAACCGTGTCCAGCACGGCCCCGATGAACTGTAAGGACTGAGAGGGGCACAGCTGGGATTTTGGAAAGTTTATCTCGAACCCCAAATCCTGAAGGAAGATAATAATCTGTCGGGTCGCTGAGATAACCCCCTCCTTGGATGGCGCTTTGATCAACCAGTCGTCCAGGTAGGGAAAGACCTGAAACCCCCGAGACCGCAAGGCCGCGGCTACCACCACGAGACACTTCGTGAAGACTCGAGAGGACGAGGCCAGACCAAAGGGGAGGACCCCATACTGAAGATGGTACTTCCCCACCTGAAAGCGCAGAAACCGGCGATAAGCGGGATGCACCGGAACATGTGTGTAGGCCTCCTTCAGATCGAGGGAACAGAGCCAATCCCCCTCGTCCAGCAAGGGATAAAGAATCGGAAGGGAAAGCATCCAAAACTTTTCCCGTACAAGGTATTTGTTGAGGCGTCTCAAGTCCAGAATCGGGCGCAGGACCCCTGTTTTCTTCGGTACCAGGAAGTAACGGGAGTAAAACCCCCACCCCCGTTGTCCAGGAGGAACCACTTCCACCGCCCGTAGGCGAAGAAGGTCTCGAGCCTCTGAGAGAAGGAGGGACAGCTGCGCCCGATTTGGAGGGCACGCGCTCGGAGGGCTGTCGGGAGGAAGTTCCCGAAAGTTGAGAGAGTAGCCGGATGAGATCACGCTCAGGATCCATGCGTCCGACGTGATGGCCGCCCAACGAGGGTAGAAGGCTCTGAGACGGCCCCCGATGGGGAGAAGGCCAGATGTCAGTGCGGAGGGGGCCCGCTCCCATCCGCGCAGCCTGTCAAAAAGACGGGGACGGCTTGGCAGGAGCAGCCGGTTGGGACTTGGGCAAAGCCCTAGGGTGCGCCTGTGGACGCCGAGGCGGAGGTCGGGAAAAAGCCGGGGTAGACTTCTGCGGATAGCGGCGCGGTGGGGCCCGGAAAGGCCTAGACGAGGGCGACTTCGGCTCCGGCCGAACCAAGGAAGCAAACGATCTCTCATGCTCCGAGAGGCGCTTTATAGCTGCTTCGATGGTATCATCGAATAGTTCCTTGCCCACACAGGGAAGGTTCGCTAACCGATCCTGTAAATTTGGGTCCATATCGACCAGGCGCAACCAAGCCAGCCGCCGCATGGCCACTGCAAAAGCGGAGACCCTGGACGAAAGTTCAAAGCCATCATAAGCCGCGTGGAACAGATGGAGACGCAAACTGGAAAAATCCTCCAGAAGCAGGCCAAACGCACCCTGGCGGGAGGCCGGCAAGTCCGCCTGGAAAGCCGTCAATAGTCCAATCAGGTGTTTGAGATAGGACATGAAGGTGAAAGTGTAGTTCAACACCCTAGAGGCCATCATTGAGTTTTGATAGAGCCTGCGGCTGAACTTATCCAGGGTCCTGCCCTCACAACCTGGAGGGACCGCCGCCGAGACACGGGAGGGGTGAGACTTTTTCAAAGAGGATTCCACCAGCAACGACTGGTGGGACAATTGCAGGTGCTCGAACCCCGGGCAAGGAACCGTATGGTACTTGGACTCCATCTTAGAGGGGACAGCCATCACCATATAGGGAGTCTCCAGGTTCCTGATAAAGGTTTGCCGGAGCACAGGGTTCAACGGCAACCTGAGGGACTCTCTAGGTGGAGACGGCATATCCAGCTCCGCCAGATACTCCTTGGAATACCGAGAGTCAGAGTGGAGGTCCAAGTCAAGAGCCCGACTCATGTCCTGGACAAATCTAGTAAAGGAAGGCCGGGACGCTAGACCGCCGCCTCCCAGAAAAGGATGGAGAAGCCTCCCTAGAATACCGAGGCTCCCGCTCTGAAATGCGCTCCGACCCCAGGGAGGCACACAAGGAGCGCTCCGGGGTCGAGGACCTGCGCCCCCTTGAGGAGCCCCTCGGGGACGCCGCCGGGGTACGGGGCACCGACCGATGACGGGCCGGCGACCGTTCCCCGAACTCCCTCGGCGAAAGTCTCGAAACTCGGACCGGAGCCCCGGAACGAGGGGGAGTAAGAATGAGTCGAGGGTTAGTCAGAGACAACTCTGAAACCCTCAGCGGTCTACCAGCACGTGAAGTCGGGGAGCGACCCTACTTCGGAGGAGAACTCCGGGCCTTCTTAGACTTGCCTGAGGTCTCGGCGTACCTCGAGCGGCGCTTTGCCCTGCGGAGCCCCATCGGGGAAGAACGCCTCGAGGTGCGGGGTGAAGAATCCGAGGACGAGGAAAGGCGCCGAGACCGGCGCACCTTGCCCCCAGGCGCTTCGATGCGAGGCTCAGGCTGGTCCGGCGCACGCGAGGTTGGGGCCGGGTGAAGGTGGGCCAGCGCAGTGGACAGCTCCGACGAGATCATCGCCCGGAGCATGTCTTGGAAGACCGGCACGGACAGCATCGACGGCATGTCCGAGGCCACCGTGCACTCCACCGAGGGCGACCTCGATACAGAGTATTCCCTGGTGATGAAGGCACGTCCCGAGGACTTGGAGGACTTCACCGGGGCCACGGGCAAGGAACTCCCACCATGCCCGGCCGGTGTCCCCAAGGCTGGCTTCTTTGCCGGTGTGGAACCTGTGGAAGGAAGAGGGGACTTACCCGGAGCCGAGGACTTCATCGACCCCCGAGGCCTTCGGGGCCGGGTCTCGAGGCGGGGCTGGGGTACTCGAGGCCGAGGTCGGGGGCTGGTCGACCGCAAAAAGGTCCGCCATTCGGGCCTTACGTCGACAGAGTGCCCGGTGCTGAAAAGTGGCACACCGGGGACAGGACTCGGTGGGATGATCGGCTCCCAAGCACCGGATGCACCAACGATGCGGGTCAGTAAGCGAAAGAAGACGCTCGCACCGGGTGCACTTTTTAAACCCGGACATAAGCCAAAAAGCAGGCCGCGGCCAACGAGGCCACGCGGCCGCGACAAACCCAGGGGTCCCCGGGCAATCCCAAAACTTCACGAACAAAGCAAAAAACACTAAAAACAGACGCACAGCGACTCTCAGGAGATGAAAAATAAGAAAGTCGCGGTGCTAGAAGGCACTTTGGGCAGAGCCTAAAAATACAAGACTTCTTGGCTCCGTGGAAAGAAACGAACTGGAGACCACGAGGAGGGGATGCGCCCTCTAGTGGAGCAGGAAGGCACACATGCGTGGTGCAGCACAGCAAACTTGAATCTTCAATCAAGTTTGCTTGAAAAGCTGTCCGCGTCGAGGCTCCGTAGATGACGTCACCCACATGTGAGAATATCATGCCTGCTTGTCCTGGGATAAGAGCAGCATTCGTTATATATAAAAGCATAGAAAACAGAGGGCTCTCATTCATTTCACATTTTATCTGTTGTAGTATACATATTTTTTATGCATTTATTATTTAGTCCAACATTGTTAGTTTTGGATTTTTGCACTCAAACTTTGATACCAGGGATTGGATTGTGGGGGTTTGCAATTTTCCCTTGGTTAAATCACCATTCCTTTAGTCCTGCCAGACCATCTGGGTCTAGTGAACATGAGACCTAAAATCCATTGGTCTGGCCTTGTACAACATGGATGAATAGGAAGATACAATTATGCCTTACCTGATCATTTTCATTCCTTGAATCTTGCCAGACCAGTCCAGAGTAGTGTGAACTGGTCTGGCAAAGACTAAGAGGAGCTCACCACAAGTAATATATGAAGATTCCCAGGTCCTCCTAAACCCCCATAAGGGCTGCAAACCAAGGAGCAGATCTGAGTCAGGATTCATTAAGCTTCTTCCACCTGATACTAAGCCAGCCCTAAAACTGAAGCTATTTTTATAAAACAAGCACAGAGAATCCCTAACTGTGAAGAAATGATATGAAAATCAAAAATCTACCAGAATTGAAACTGGGCAGACAGGATGGGCCTTACAGTCTTTACCTGCTATCTTATTCTATGCATCTGTATTGTAGTTGATTTTCTTCCATAGCTGACAGGCAAAGTGTGCTTGAGAAATCCAAATACTGGTTGGCTTTGCAAGTTGAAAAGTTTTCTCATTACAATCCAGAAGTAATAAAGGAGAAAATATGTAATTGTTTGACTTAACTTTACTCTATTAGCTATCCAGCACCAGCAAACATAAGCAGATTGCACAGTAAGTATACAATAGCAATGGGCTATCATAGAGGACTAGCTTAGGTCTCAAAGAAGCAATTCCTACCTGTATCCTGACGAAACTGTACCATGCTTGGGATGTCAATGATGTACTGTGTGAGCTTGGGGTCTGCCTGTCCCAGGCAGATACTGCTGGCATTTCCTGGTGCTGCCCGCTGTCCCTTTTGGTTCTGGTGAGCCTGCATGCACTGCTCAATGTAGCAGCTCACCTTTCCACTATACGGTTTCCAGCAGTCAAACTCATTCTTCCATTCCCACACTGCCACTGCCGTGCCTGGACCAAGCAATGGCAAAGCACCTGGAGGGCCAAAAGTGGGAACTGCTGCCATGTCATGAAGAACTGTAGAATCGCAGAAGCTGAAAATGAAATGAAAAAGCAGTTAATGACAGCATTCTTGCAAAAGCCTAATTTAGTTGTATTAGAAGTCCCTGCTGTAAATGCACTCACTATGTTTGTACTTTTTTTTTACTCTGCCCTGCAGAACAACTTCTCACAAATAAACCTTGTACAAAATAATCTCCACAGCTGCCCTCTTACTGGGCAAGTCTTGAAATAATGCCATTTCCTTATTCATCCAATTCTTCTAGCCAAGAAGCATTGCAGCCAAATTCTCACACTGCTGAGACCCAGAATCTCACCTTTGCTCAGAGCTCATTTACAGGCAAACATCCCACTGGCAATGTTCCCTCTAAGGACAGTTGACATGAGCAAAAGGTTTCCTTCGTAAACAAAGGACTGATTTTGACAGGAACAAAATTTTCCATTACCTTGTGAGTACTTCTTACAGATACACACAGAGAGATTAGAGCTTTAAAGGATTCTCTCTAATTTGTTCATCTGAAATTTAACTATATAATTACAGCTACACGGAATTTTACTCAGTTATGGATGTTTAGCGCGGTTTAGAAAGAATATTGCTACTCCTGTATGAAAACCACTTCTTTTTTTTTTTTTTAAATATAGGACTTTTTTTTTTTTTTTAAATATAGGACTTCCGGCAGAGCCATGGAGCTGAACTCTGGTAGACCCCGCAGTGAATAGCCTTTTAAACTAGTCTACCCCCTTTCATTTGCTCGGACAAGGTGTCACGGAGCTCAGGGATGTGCGTGGATCAGCTGCAGGGCTTTTCTGCACTTTGGATCTGCGTATAGATCAGGGATCTCAAAGTCCCTCCTTGAGGGCCGCAATCCAGTTGGGTTTTCAGGATTTCCCCAATGAACATGCATTGAAAGCAATGCATGCACATAGATCTCATGCATATTCATTGGGGAAATCCTGAAAACCCAACTGGATTGCGGCCCTCAAGGAGGGACTTTGAGATCTCTGGTATAGATGGTCTCAAAACCAGCACAAAAGGAGCAGGAGAAGCGGAAACTTGATTCAAAGATGGCATTGGTAGTGGCTCTGGTCTCCCCTTCTCAAAGTTCAGGTGGCATTAGAGCACACGGTGGGCAAGCAGATCCAACTGATTTTTCCTATTGTTTTTTCCCTTACTCGTCTTACTTCCTATCATTAACTTGTATTTCTTTCCCTATTTTTTCCTTTTGTACCATGTTTTGACAACATAAGAACATAAGCAGTGCCTCCGCCGGGTCAGACCACAGGTCCATCCTGCCCAGCAGTCCGCTCCCGCGGCGGCCCAAACAGGTCAAGACCTGTCTGAATCCCCAGAGGGGGTCCCCTTGCCACCCTGGTTTCCCATTTAAGTCCTAGCTTCCCATCGAAGTCCTAACCCTCCAGTCTTGCACATGCACGACCTGATTGGGTTTCTATACTTATTACCTGGTTAGCTTTCTATACTTGTGTTACATCCCAGCACCTCTCTCAGTATCCCACGATCCCTTTATCCCTCAGGAATCCGTCCAATCCCTGTTTGAATCCTTGTATCGTACTCTGCCTGATCACTTCCTCCGGTAGCGCATTCCAAGTGTCCACGACCCTTTGGGTGAAAAAAAACTTCCTTGCATTTGTTTTGAACCTATCTCCCTTCAGTTTCTCCGAATGCCCCCTCGTACCTGTTGTCCCCTTCAGTCTGAAGAATCTGTCCCTATCCACCCTCTCCATGCCCCTCATGATCTTGAAGGTCTCTATCATATCTCCCCTGAGTCTCCTTTTTTCCAGAGAGAAGAGCCCCAGCCTATCCAACCTCTCGGCGTATGGGCAGTCAGTCGTATTTATCTGGTTGGTTTCCCCTTGATAATTGTAATTCATTATTTTACTCCTTTGTACATCGCTTAGAATTTTGAACAAGCGATTAATCAAATCCATAATAAACTTGAAATTGGAGGCCATGGATCAGCGATTTATGGCAGTTACCAAAGACCTGCAGGAAGTACAGCAATGCATGGGCGCAGTGGAGGACACGGTCCATGAGTTCACATCTGATTCTCAAACTACAGCCACGTGTCTTTTGGAGCTTGAAAGCAAGTTGGAAGATCTTGAAAACCGGTCGTGTCAGAATAACCTGTGTTTGGTGGGCCTTCCAGAATTGATTTCTGTTCAGACTCTGTCAAATTTTTTGAAGACTTGGCTCATGAATACTTTATAGCTCACTTCCTTGCCCGGCCCTCTGCGCATCGGCTGGGCCAGCAGCGCGAGACCTCGGGGCAGCCCAGGATTGTAATCTTCAAAATCCTTAACTAAGCACATAAGATGGTCGTGTTTTGGGCGCTTTGAGCGGGAAACTCCCTACACTATGATAATCGGTTGTGCTGTTTCCAGGATTACTTGGGGGGGGGGGTCAATCTGCTGGAGACAATTTGCTCCTTAGTAAAGGTTACATTGTGGGGAAGAAATGTATTCTGAATCACTAGTTGCAGGACTCCCCACCTACCATCTGGTATTGGCGCAATAAATTTCACTTTTTAATGGTCTGGGAATCTATGTCAGCTCGGTTCTCCAGGCCAGAGTAAGATCTTTCTATCTGTTTGGTTTTCTTATTTAGATACTTTATCCCCTACTATCAAGAGTCAAATTGTAAATAGACTGTGGAAGCCAGTGGTGCCCTTACTGCCTGTTACTTGATGTTTGGGGTTACAGTGGGGTAGTTTTCTATGACCGACTCTGGACCAAACCTGGACTCTGATTGTTTAACTTTTGTTGTATCCATTACGAAAAGTACAGCAAACCCTATCTATCTGTTTGTATTGCTCTATCAAGTTTCAAGTTTATTTAAAATTTCTTATACCGCCTAATTGGACTTCTAGGTGATGTACAACAATAAAAGATTATACAAAGTACAAATATAATAAAATAAGGTTAAAAATTAACAATGATATACATCACTACAGATTATTAGTATAACAAGTAACTTAATCCACAGACGAACGTAAACATAAGGGAGAAGAGTAAGAACTACAATATTTGGAGAAAAGAAAACAAAAAATGGAAGAATAGGTAAGGGTAGAACAAAAATGCCCTGGAACAGAAATGTTTTTAGTTTTGATTTGAATTATTTAAGGATGGCTCTTCACATAAGTAATTAGGTAAGGAATTCCAGAGGGAGAGAGCGGTAACAGTGAAAATATTAGATCTCAAATTTTTTGTAAGGAGATCTTGAGTCATGGAGCAAAGAACTTTAGATGGGTTGTAAGGGATAAGGAGTCTGTCGATAATTCAGGCTGCTTACTTCAAGTTTTAAAAGTTAATAATGGAATTTTATAGCTGATTCTATGTTCTACTGGTAGCCAATATGCTTTAAATAGAAGGGGGGGAAACATGATCGTAGTTTTTTGCATTAAAAATGATTTTAATCGCATTGTTCTGCACTATTTGAAGACGCATTATTTATTTTTTTGTTATACCTTTGTGAAGGGCATAACAATAATCTATGCAGGAGATCATAAGCGAGTATCGGAGTGTTCAAAGAGGCGGGTTCAAACAATTTTGAAAGAGAGCGAATCATTCTTACACGGTGAAAGCATTTCTGAACAACTGTACTGATATGGGCATGATAGGTGAACTTACTGTCCAAGGGAACTCCTAACAATTTTAAAGTGGTTGGTATTTTAATTGGTAGAGATTTGAGTTTGATGGGAGCCAGTATTGATAATCCATCTTTAATAGGGAAGATCATTAATTTGGATTTGTCGATATTAAGGGAGAACATGTTCGTGTCTAACCATGATTTAATTTTTTCCAGATTCTGATTAATAATTGCTACTTCTGGGTTATTGAGATCGATCGGATGGATTAACTGAACATCATCAGCATAAGCAAACATAGTTAAAAGAGGAGCCATAAAGATGTTGAAAAGTAACGGTGATAGGATCGAGCTTTGCGGAATGCCATGTTTGTACAAGAAGGACTCAGAAGATGTTGCGTTAAAAATCCAAGTTTCCAAGTTTATTATTTAATTTGATTAATCGCCTATCACAATTTCTAGGCGATTTACAATTTCATAAATAATCAAATATGGGGAACAAATCAGACAAACAATAATCATATCAAATTAAAAATTACAAATACAAACATTTCTATATATAGTTTAACTTATACATATAAACTCAAAGCAGAGGGAAAATTATTAATGGGTTACAATCAATATTAATTTAATAACGTTTAAGGAAAAAACAATAGGAAGGGCAACAGATAAAATTTATAATGATATATAAAGTAGAAAGTAAAAAAAGACCGAATCTTTGAGATTTATTCACTAAAAGCATCTATAACATAAGAACATAAGAACTGCCATCTCCAGATCAGACCCATGGTCCATCGAGTCCGGCGATCCGCACACGCGGAGGCCCAGTCAGGTATACACCTGATGTAGTTTTACCACCCATATCCCTCTATGCCTCTCATAAGGAGATGTGCATCTAATTTGCCTTTGAATCCTAGCACAGTGGATTCCTTAATAACCTCCTGTGGAAGAGCATTCCAGGCGTTCACCACTCGCTGCGTAAAGCAGAACCTCCTGACATTTGTCCTGGACTTGTCCCCCCTTAGCTTTAAACCATGTCCTCTTGTCCGTGTCACGTTGGACAGTGTAAATAATTTGTTTTTCTGCTCTATTTTATCGATGTCTTTCAGTATTTTGAACGTCTCTATCATGTCCCCTCGCAGCCTCCTCTTCTCAAGGGAGAACAGTCCTAGTTTCTTGAGTCGTTCCTCATATTCCAAGTTCTCCATACCTCTTATTAGCTTCGTTGCTCGTCTCTGCACCCTCTCCAGCAGTTTTATATCCCTCTTTAGTTTGGGAGACCAATGTTGGACACAGTATTCCAAGTGTGGTCTGACCATTGCTCTATAAAGCGGTATTATGACTTTCTCCGATCTGCTCATGATTCCTTTCTTTATCATTCCTAACATTCTGTTCGCTTTCTTTGCCGCTGCCGCACATTGTGCCGACGGCTTCAGGGTCCTATCTATCAGTACACCCAGGAAAATTCTTGGGTACCAATTTTATGGTCTTTAATCGTCAGGTAAATGATTGATTCTTTCCATGTTTTGGATAAGGTTCCCGAGTCTAAACTAGTTCTAACCAAGTCTAAAATGTATGGGCAAAAACTAAGAAGAAACGTTTCAAGATAAAATGTAGAATAACTTCTGTGTTAGTCTCTTATGTTTAAGGAATTTAGGCATCTTTGGACATCGTTTAGGGCTGGGAGAGTTAATCGTGAGCACTTACAACTTTTACAGTCCAGCCTTCTATGTCGGGTGCTTCTGCTGCTGTGAGTGGACAGCGAGATGTTACTCTCGTTGAGCCCGCAAGGACCGCACCCCCCCAATCCCTGGAGAAGTACACAGGGGGAGGTGAAGGGGAAAAAATGATGGGCCTGGAAACAGAGGAGAGGGAGAAAGATGGTGGACAATGGGATGGAAGGAGAGAAAAGAAAGGGGGAGAAGTTGGACCCAGGGGGTGGTGTGGGTATAGAGTTACTGGATATGAGGGAGAGATGGTGGACCCTGGGGTGTTGGGGAAGGAGGAAGAGAGATGCTGGATGAAAGAGCAGTTGAGAAAAGGAGAGATGGTGGAACTGGAGATGGTGGGATACATTGCTGCAACTGCTCTTTCACTCTTTAGGGAGTAAATTAAGTAAACATGCTGCCTTCCACTCCCTGGAAGCTTTCCCTCTGCTACTGCTTCCTGTCCCCCCTTAGGAGCAAAGCAGTAGCAGAAGGAAAAGTTCCAGGCCGCCGAAGACAGTGTGCCTTCTTCACACTACCAGCGGCTTGAAGAATGCAAGAGTAGCTGCCATCAGATCCCGACGACAGGAAGAACACAGTGAGGTTGATGGGGGATCATGGGGTGGTAGTCATTAGAGAAATGCTGGACTGTGGAGATGGAGAAGAAAAACAAGAGATGATAGACTTCTGGGGGAGAGAAGGGAAGGTCAGAGATGCCAGACTGTGGTAAGGAGGAGGGAAGGAGCGAAAAGGAGATATCAGACCACAAAAAAAGAGAAAGGGAACATGAGAAATGTCAGACTACGGGAGGGAGAGGGAAGGAGAGAGAGAGATGCCAGATCATGGAAGGGAAGTAGGAGAGTAAGAGGGGAGAAGAGAAGGACATGGAAATATGAGACCACAAAAGGGGAGGAGAGAAAGGAAGGAGGATAGAACGATGCCAGACTGTGGGAGGGATAGGAGAAAGATGTTGGAGCAGCAGAGGGAGGAAATGGTGTGTGAAGAAAGGACATGGTTTTCTGTTAGCACTGATTATAGAAATAATTATAGAAATAAATGATTATAGAAATAATCAGTAGTAGTAATAGTAAGGACATAAGAATAGTCTTACTGGGTCAGACCAATGGTCTATCCAGTATCCTGTCTTCACATAGGCCAGTCAAAGTCACAAGTATGTTTATTAAAAATTTTGGCCGCACTTCAGTTTAGCAACAGTATGGTTTACAAATAATAAAAACAGAAAGATATGCCATTAAAACATAGAAAGGCAAAAAGAAGAAAATTAAATTCAAAAAATTAAATTAAATTATAGATGAAAAAAGTTCAGATATAACAGAGAAACAACTCTGCATTTTTGTTCGTTTTTATAGCTAAAAGCTACACAAAATTAGTTTTGCTGGAGTCTGGAACAGCTGCATTTTTACTGCACTAATGAGATTTCTGAAACAGAATAATCTGGCACCTGAAAAGTGTATTGGGCTTGCAACAGATGGCTTCAATACAATGAGTGGTGATGTCAATTCAGTGACAACATCGCTTCACATCTTCTGTCATTGATAACTGTTCCAAGTTCATGTTTGTTAACAGAATATGGAAATCAATTGCAAAGTTCACTGCAGTAATTTGCTTCCTTTTTGATATCATATGCAAGTATTGCTGTCCATGTCTGAATCGCAGCTGGTCACATAACCTGATCCATAATTCTATGAAACATAGCTTTATACTTCTGCTGACAGGCAGTAGTGTGAGAGAACTATCTGTAGGTTTCAGAAACTATAAACTCGACATTTCTAGGCATCACTTTAAGGGCATAGGATGAACACAGCTGTATGTAATGGCATATGCATTTAATGTGAACAATATTGGGATTGAGTTCACAAAATCTGGTTGTCAGGCTTACTTGGTTGAATTATTAAAGGAGCTACATCAATGACTTCCAGCTAATATCCAGCAGTTGGTATCATTGGCAGGACTGAGTCCATTGGTTGTTCCTGGAACAAAAAAGCCCATGTTGTCTCCGCTCTCCTTTTCGCCACTGTACAGAGTAAAAGGAAACCTCGGAGTTCTTGAGCAACAATGGAACAAGCTTATTATTGTTTCCTGGCTGAACATGGAAGATGTTGATGTTAAACAATTCTGGGTGGATGTAGCTGGTGAGTATGAGTTCAATTAAATAGGGAAGTTTGCCTTATCCTTGTTGGCTCTCCCATTCAGTAATGCAGCTGTGGAACAAACATTCTCTCAAATGAACCTCAAAGACTAAACTCAGGAACAGAATGCAGCAAGAACTACTAGAATCAATACTGAACATCTGTGCATTCATGTCTCGACATAACTTGTACTGCAATAGTTTTGAGCCATCTGCATCAACGTTGTGCCATTTTTCATCAGACATCTACAGAACCTCAGATTACAATGTTGATTTTTGGCCTTAGCCAGTCACAGCTCTCCCTTTCTCCCATTGATGAAGCCTCAAAAAACAAAAACAAATAAACCCATTTTTTTTGTAAATTTGTGTCTCTGGGAAGGACTTAACCCAAGTTTTACGTGATTGAGAACTCATATGTTGGCTCCAAGTGCTATTGTAGGTTCCTGAGGAAGAAATCTAAAGGAGGGATACGAAATCTTTGCAACGACGGTTTGTGTGGCAGCACCTTTTACGGTACTGAAATCAAGTGCAATTATCTTTAGGTCATCAATATATACATTCTTTTTAATGTGATGATGCCCACCTTGGCTGCTTATTTTGTACTCCTGTACAGAACAGAATCACCCTGAAGATGGAGTGGTGGGCTACTACGTTCAAGTTGAAACTTAACACTGCTAAAATAAATTTGCTGCTGTTTTGGATTCGTTAAGTTTGAAGAGCTTTTAAGTATTTTAAGTAAGACATTAAGTATTTGTTTTTATTGTGTTTCTCCTGAATGTTTTGTATTTGAGTTTTGGCCTTTTGTACACCATTATGGAGTGTTTGGGAATGAGCAGTGTATAAATAAACATTTGTATTTGTATGAAGCATTTGTTTGATAAATTAGAAGAGTTTCCAGTGGCAATTGTTTGGGTTACTCCTAGCACTAGTTGGGCTACTTTTTGCCATGAGTTTGAATGGAAAAATTTGTATCTTCTGGCAACCCTGGTTTCTGGCAAGTCTTACTGCCTGATATGATACACTTGAGCTGTGTTGATTTCCCTGGTTTTTGAGCTAAGCAAACAATTTTGGCATTCTCTCATTTTCTTCCCTAATCCTTACTTTTTTTTGCTGAGATCTCTGATTTCTGGTTTAAGAGTCTGTTGTGTGTGGCAATTCTAAATTCTGTTCTATTTATTTAAAATTATTTATAACCCGCCTATCCATAAATAATCACATACAAAATCACACTAAAAGATACAAACAAATACAAAATAGAAGAGAAACAGCATTAAAAAAAGGAACTGCTCTAACTCAAACTGTCACATGGCTCACATCAAAAAACACTCAAACACAGTTTTTACCCCTTTGCCAGAGCATGTTCAATTGGCGCAAAGACAGAGATAAGGCATTTCACAGCATGGACTTACGGTTCCCCATAATCCTCACAGCTACTAATGACGGAACTTCTAAACTCAAACTATCGGAAGACTGTAGCTCATGCGAAGGACAATACCACTGCAGAAGAGAGCAGACACTTAATGGACAATTATGCTGAAGCATCTTAAACATCATACAAAGAACCTTAAAATTAGGGCATTAGGCCCCTCCCCGTGCAGCACATGATGCACTGGGGCGGGGACCTAAGGCCTGCAGTTCAGGATCGAGGTCTCCGGAGTAGGAGGGACTGAGCACCCCTCCTGCTTCCAACTTTTTTACAGGTATGGGGAGGGGGCTTCCGCATCCAGTGGCAGGAGGGAGTGGGCATCCCTCCAACCATATTCTGGATCACATGGGGGGAGCGCCGATGGCTGGAGGGAGTCAGTATACTTCCTGCCATTTGTTTGCGGCAGCGGGCATCGGCGGACATTTATTTTTGGGGGGGAGGGTCGGGGAGGGAGGGGGCACTTTGTCGGGGGGAGAGGGCTTTTTCATCTACTGAATTTGCTACCACTCATTGAGTATCAGTCTAACGTAGGCTTCTTTTCTATCCCCACTTCACAAAAAGGAAACAAGTTACACTCTTTCGGTAGACTATTTACTCAAATTAGCAAAAAAGTATTGCTTCAAAGTTAATCAGGAAGCCACATATTACTTACCTCTTAATAGAGAACAATTTTTATTCTAGCCCTTTCATACTTTATCCCCTTCAATTAAACTACTAAGCAAGCACCATTCTACACATCAGATATAAAAATACATTCCTTAACTTGAGAGGAGGAAGTACACTGAACTATATCTACAAAAAAGTAAACTACCTGCTCCTTATTTGTTGAACAGTAGGAGTGAGATTCTAAAAAGCTCTTCCACACTCGCATAAAAAAATTAAAAAAAATTAGTAACAAACACAACACTCACAGCCTGAAATATTAGGTAAACAACATTATTACCTACTACAGTGTAAAGGTTTATTAAACAGAACCACACCAAAGCCTCCTAGTGCATTTCTTCATGTTTATGTCACCTTCAATTAATAAGTGGGGACAAGCCTCAGGACAACGGCTCATAGATTTATTTCCAAACTTTCTGCACGGGTGTATTTGTCTGTCTCTATCTGCAGAGGAAAGATAAGGACAGTAAGAATCAATCAAGTTTCATTGGTCTGGAAAAAGGAGACTATGTACTTACCCTGGTAAGCTCTTTTCCAGTAGATAGGTGAGACATTCTAGACCAGGGGTGTCAAACTCAGTCACAT
This sequence comes from Geotrypetes seraphini, assembly GCF_902459505.1. NCBI lineage: Eukaryota > Metazoa > Chordata > Amphibia > Gymnophiona > Dermophiidae > Geotrypetes > Geotrypetes seraphini. The sequence goes on along the minus strand of NC_047098.1, from coordinate 71,890,527 downwards.
TAGGAGGCTGAAATCCAAACACAAGCTACATCATGGGCCAGATCCCACCCCCATAATAGTAATAATTGTAACACCATTTTTTCATTCATTTTTCATATATACACATAATATAATCTTATTAACACATAATAGTTAACCACAAAATTAAAGTACACAAAGCATACTGCATGCTTCTCAACATTCATTCCTACCAGAACAGATAACTCCTATGCAAATACAGGACCAAAAACTAAAAGTACTTATATATATATATATATATACACACACAAACGAAACCCTAAGATTCAAGATTGCATGCAGTACAATCCCAGAGAAAAAGAAACAAATGCATTTCTTCTTGAAAAGTGCAAAATATACACAGCAGATGTAAATTCTCAAAATTGACACAATTCAATCACTAAATTGAAAATCAATCATTCCCCACGGTAGGGGGAATGATTTTATTTTTTAATTTAATGATTGATTTACATCTGTCTGTTCAGGAAGAAATGCATTTGTTTCTTTTCCTCTGGGGTTGTACTGATTGCAGAGTCTTGCACCTTAGGGTTTGTTTGTATAGATTAGTACTTTTAGTTTTTGGTCCTGTATTTGCATGGGGTTATTTATCTGTGTTCTGGTAGGAATGAATGTTGAGAAGCAGACAGTGTGCTTTGTGTGTTAACCATTAAGTGTTGTTAATAAGATGATATATTGTGTGTATATATGAAAAGTAAATGGAAAAACTGGTGTTACAATTCGTACTATTATGGGGGTGGGGTCTGGCCCACGACTTGGCCCACCCAGTGTTCTTCCAGAATAATGATTGTATTTCTGTCAAAAGGAAATTCTTCTTTCCCGTCAGCTGTGCCTTAACTTCTCTAAATGGCTCCCCGAGGGGGGGGGGGCCGTCGCCCTGCTCCACTAGCACCGCGTCGCTCTCCCCACCCCCACCCCAAAGTGCACGACGTTGCCCCCCACTAGCGTCAAGCTCGTACCTGAGGTTGCCGGGCAGCCTGCCTTCCTTCCTGTCCCTATGACGCAACTTCCTGTTTCCGGGACGGCCGCTCGATTAGCCCCGCCTAGCCCTGGACGTTTCGTTGCTATTTGATACAGCGCTTGTAAAAGCAAAAAAAACCCAAAACAAAACAAAACAGACGTTGACTTAGAAGCTGCCCATTTCGAATCCTAGCCCCAAACACAAGCAGACGTCCCTTTCCTGGAAGGATGGAAAGGGTTAAAAGTCTCTATTTTATTTAAAAGAAAGTCCAGGGACATTTTGCCTCTTAAAAGATTACTTTCCCCACAATTCAAATGCTTTGGACAGGATTTTTTTTACACCAAGCAAATCTTGGGACTTTCCAAGAAAGATTAGTTCAAAATATTTCTGCTATAAATTTCAGCTAATTCCTGAGAATTGCCAGAGAATGTGGTGAAAGCAATTATTAACATAGATGTGAGAAAATCCTGGAGAGGGAAGTGACATCACAGTCCATGCCAGCCCATGTAGGTCTTGGGCTCCGCTAAACCCTATTATTAGCAAAAATAAGCATTGCAGAATTTGATCGCTGAACTCCTGCTCTTGTCGAGGGTATGCACCACAAATCAGGGGATCTGTCCAGAATTAGCGGGTTTTGTTTACAAAGCTTTACCCTGCCGAAGTCGTTTTGCTAAAATGGTGGATGAGCAAGCTGCTCTAGCATCAATCTCGCAGCTAAAGGCTGGCAGCTTCACAACCCATGTTGGATTTTCGCCAACTGCTCGAGGAGATAAAGACCAATATTAAATGTTCCGTCTGCAGAATCGGAAAGAAGTAGGGAGATTGTGGATGCCTTTCAAGAGGCTCTGCTCAGACAAATGGTGACGGAACCCATAAGGGAAAAAGCAATATTGGATCTGGTCCTCACAAATGGAGAGAGTATCACTAATGTTCGAGTGGGTGCTCACCTGGGAAGTAGCGATCATCAAACGGTTTGGTTTAATATAATGGCTAAAGTGGAGAGCGGCCGCACGATACTTAAAGTCCTAGATTTCAAACATACGGACTCTAATGCAATGGGAGAGTACCTGAAGAAAGAGCTGTTAGGATGGGAGGACATAAGAGAAGTGGAAAGATGGGAGGACATAAGAGAAGTGGAAAGACAGTGGTCTAAGCTGAAAGGAGCGATAAAAATAGCTACAGACCTTTATGTGAAGAAAATCAATAAAAACAAGAGAAAAAGGAAGCCGATATGGTTCTCCAACCTAGTGGCTAAGAAAATAAAGGTGAAAGAGTTGGCGTTCGTGAAATATTAAAAAAAAACCCAAGAAGAGGAGAGCAGAAAGGACTACAGGGTGAAACTAAAAGAAGCCAAGAGAGAGATACGTCTGACGAAAACACAGGCGGAAGAACAAATGGCTAAAAAAGGGAGACAAAAATTTTTTCAGCTATACTGTATTAGTGAAAGGAGGAAGATGAAAAATGGAATTGCTAGGCTAAATGATGCTGGGAACCAATATGTGGAGAGTGATGAGAAAGCAAATGTGCTAAACAAATACTTCTGTTCTGTGTTCACAGAAGAAAATCCTGGAGAAGGACCAAGATTGTCTAGCAAAGTTACACAAGAAAATGGAGTAGATTCTGCGCCATTCACGGAGGAGGGTGTTTATGAGCAACTTGAAAAACTGAAGGTGGACAAAGCGATGGGACCAGACGGGATCCATCCCAGGATACTAAGGGAGCTCAGAGAGGTTCTGTCGAGTCCTATTAAAGACTTGTTCAACAAATCTCTGGAGACGGGAGTGATTCCTGGAGATTGGAGGAGAGCGGATATGGTCCCTATTCATAAAAGTGGTCACAGGGATGAAGCAGGAAACTACAGGCTGGTGAGCCTCACTTCAGTTGTTGGTAAAATAATGGAAGTGTTGCTGAAAGAAAGGATAGTGTACTTCTTTGAATCTAATGGGTTACAGGATCCGAGGCAACATGGCTTTACAAACGGTAAATCGTGCCAAACGAACCTGATTGAATTTTTGGATTGGGTGACCAGAGAGCTGGATCGAGGACATATGCTAGATGCAATTTACGTGGTAGCGATATCCAAGACCTGGTTCACGAACTCGCATGGGTGGGATATGGTTATACCAGGCTACAACCTACTTCGTTGTGACAGAGAGGGCAAGTTAGGAGTAGGGGTAGCACTATATACTAAGGAAAACATCAAAACTACCAGAATCACAGATGTTAGATACACCGGGGAATCCCTCTGGGTGAACCTGTCCAGAGGGAATGAAAAATGCCTATACCTTGGTGTGGTATATAGACCTCCAAGACAACAGGAAGACAAAGATATAGAACTGATCGAAGATATAGAGAACATCACTTTGCGTGGGGACACAGTACTTCAACATGCCCAATGCAGATTGGAACACACTCTCCGCAACTACATGTGGCAGCAGAAGAATATTAACCTCCATAAAGGGTGCACGACTCAAACAAATGGTATTAGAGCCCACCAGGGACCAGTCAATACTGGACCTGGTACTCACCAACAGAGACAGCGTCTCGGAGGTTTCAGTAGGAGATACGCTGGCCTCCAGCGACCATGGCTCAACCTCAAGAAATGTTTCTTTAGATCACAGCGACGAGGGTCCTCAACTTTAGAGGCACAGACTTTGACCGCATGAGAGATTTTGTCCATCGGGAGCTGCACAACCAAGCAGAAACTGACAATGTGGAGACTATGTGGTCAACTCTGAAATCCACCCTGCACAAAGCTACAAACCGCTACATAAAAACAGTTTAGCAAGCGCCGGAGAAACAAAAGACCCCAGTGGTTCAGCACCGAAATTTCGAACCTCATTAAAGAGAAAAAAGAAGCATTTATTGCCTACAAACATCTCGGAAAGTGGGAGGCGAAAGAAGACTATCTGGTCAGATCTAGAGCAGTCAAAAAGGCAGTCAGAGAGGCCAAACTCCGAACGGAAGAAGATCTAGCACGGAACATTAAGAAAGGGGATAAATCCTTCTTCAGGTATATTAGTGACAGGAAAAGAAACAAAGATGGGATAGAACGCCTTACGCAAGCAGACAGAAACTATGCAGAATCAGATTCTACCAAGGCAGAACTACTAAACAAATACTTTTGCTCAGTCTTCACCTGTGAAGTGCCGGGAGCCGGTCCACAGTTACAGACAAGAGACAACCAGAATGACCCGTTTCAAGATTACGAGTTTATGCCCAGCAGCATCTACTGCGAACTTTCAAGACTCCAAGTAAACAAAGCCATGGGACCAGATAACCTACACCCCAGGGTGTTCAGAGAGTTGAGCGAAGTCCTGGCGGAACCTTTAGCCGTACTCTTCAATCTTTCCCTACACACCGGAAGAGTCCCCTTGGACTGGAAAACAGCTAACGTTATTCCACTTCACAAAAAAGGCTGTAGAACAGAGATGGCAAATTACAGACCAGTAAGTCTCACATCCATAGTGAGCAAGCTCATGGAAACACTGATCAAACAGAAACTTGACACATTCCTGGACGAAGAAAACCTACGTGATCCCCACCAACACGGATTTACCAAGGGCAGGTCCTGCCAATCTAATCTGATTGGCTTCTTTGACTGGGTAACTAGACAACTGGATGCCGGGGAGTCTCTGGACATAATATATTTGGACTTCAGCAAAGCTTTTGATAGCGTCCCACTCCGCAGATTATTGAACAAGCTGAAATCGCTGGGATTAGGGGACACACTAACTGCATAGGTTAGGGATTGGCTAAGCGGTAGACTTCAAAAGGTAGTAGTAAACGGTACCCCCTCCAAAACGTCAGACGTGACCAGTGGAGTGCCACAGGGCTCGGTCTTGGGCCCGATTCTATTTAACTTATTCATAGGAGATATGACCCAAGGGCTTAGAGGAAAAGTATCTTTGTTTGCCGACGCTGCCAAACTATGCAACATAGTAGGCAAAAGCATTTTGTCTGATAGTATGACGCAGGACCTACTACTACTGGAACAGTGGTCATCGACTTGGCAGCTCAGCTTCAATGCTAAAAAGTGTAAAGTAATGCACCTGGGTAAGAGAAATCCATGCAGAACTTACACACTAAATGGTGAGACCTTGGCTAGGACCACGGCGAAACGTGATTTAGGGGTGATCATTAGTGACATGAAGGCTGCCAATCAAGTGGAGAAGGCTTCCTCCAAGGCAAATGATGGGTTGTATCCGTAGGGGTTTTGTCAGCAGGAGACCTGAAGTGATAATGCCGCTGTACAGATCCATGGTGAGACCTCATTTGGAGTATTGTGTTCAATTCTGGAGACCACACTACCGGAAAGATGTGCTGCGAATTGAGTCAGTTCAGCGAATGGCCACCAAGATGGTCTCGGGGCTCAGGGATCTCACGTACGAAGAAAGGCTAAATAAATTGCAGCTGTACTCACTTGAGGAACGAAGAGAAAGGGGAGACATGATTGAGACGTTTAAGTATGTTACGGGCCGTATCGAGGTGGAAGATGATATCTTCTGTCCTATAGGACCTTCGACCATCAGAGGGCATCTGCTGAAAATCAGGGGAGGGAAGTTTCATGGTGATTCCAGGAAGTACTTCTTCACAGAAAGGGTGGTCGATCATTGGAACAGTCTACCTCTGCAGGTGATTGAGGCCAATAGCGTGTCAGATTTTAAGAGAAAATGGGATATTCACGTGGGATCTCTAGGGGAGTAAAGTCAGGGGGGTGGGTCATTGGAGTGGGCAGACTTGATGGGCTATGGCCCTTTTCTGTCGTCATATTCTATGTTTCTATGTTCCTCATAGGAGGCTGTTGAACAAACTTGAAGGGCTGAAGTTAGGACCCAAAGTGGTGAACTGGGTCAGAAACTGGCTGTCGGACAGACGCCAGAGGGTGGTGGTTAATGGAAGTCGCTCGAAAGAAGGAAAGGTGAGTAGTGGAGTCCCTCAGGGATCAGTGTTGGGGCCAATCCTGTTCAATATGTTTGTGAGTGACATTGCTGAAGGGTTAGAAGGAAAAGTGTGCCTTTTTGCAGATGATACCAAGATTTGTAACAGAGTAGACACCGAAGAGGGAGTGGAAAATATGAAAAAGATCTGCAAAAGTTAGAGGAACGGTCTAATGCCTGGCAACTAAAATTCAATGCAAAGAAATGCAGAGTAATGCATTTGGGGATTAATAATAGGAAGGAACCGTATATGCTGGGAGGAGAGAAGCTGATATGCACGGACGGGGAGAGGGACCTTGGGGCGATAGTGTCTGATGATCTAAAGGCGAAAAAACAGTGTGACAAGGCAGTGGCTGCTGCCAGAAGGATGCTGGGCTGTATAAAGAGAGACGTAGTCAGTAGAAGGAAGAAGGTGTTGATGCCCCTGTACAGGCCATTGGTAAGGCCCCACTTGGAGTATTGTGTTCAGTTTTGGAGACCGTATCTGGCGAAGGACGTAAGAAGACTTGAAGTGGTCCAGAGGAGGGCGACGAAAATGGTAGGAGGCTTGTGCCAGAAGACGTATGAGGAGAGACTGGAAGCCCTGAATATGTATACCCTAGAGGAAAGGAGAAACAGGGGAGATATGATTCAGATGTTCAAATACTTGAAGGGTATTAACGTAGAACAAAATATTTTCCAGAGAAAGGAAAATGGTAAAATCAGAGGACATAATTTGAGGTTGAGGGGTGGTAGATTCAGGGGCAATATTAGGAAATTCTACTTTACAGAGAGGGTAGTGGATGCCTGGAATGAGCTCCCGAGAGAGGTGGTGGAGAGTAAAACTGTGACTGAGTTCAAAGAAGCGTGGGATGAATACAGAGGATTTAGAATCAGAAAATAATATTAAATATTGAACTAAGGCCAGTACTGGGCAGATTTGCATGGTCTGCGTCTATATATGGGCATTTGGTGGAGGATGGGTTGGGGAGGGCTTCAATGGCTGGGAGGGTGTAGATGGGTGGAGTAAGTCTTAACAGAGATTTCGGCAGTGAAACCCAAGCACAGTACAGGGTAAAGCTTTGGATTCTTGCCCAGAAATAGCTAAGAAGAAAAAATTAAAAAATTTAAATTGAATCAGGTTGAGCCATTCTGGTCTTTATCTGCCGTCATCTACTATGTTACTATGTAGAACAGAACTGACTTTCCTTTCTGCAAATTTGCGCAGCAAAATTGTGGACCTTGGTGGACGAGTCATGGATTCGGAGAATCAAATAGAGGAACATCAAGAGGCCCTTGGCTCTTTGGAGACGTCAGTTTCAGATCTGAAGGCTATAAATACTTACCTGGTGGATAAGACTGAAGACGGTGTGTTCCCGCTAAGCTGCGCTGGCCTGCGCTCGCACACAAAATATTACATCGCAGCGCACAAGTTTCTCTTCACAGCGCACACACGCGTCGCAAAGGTAAGGGGAGGTAAGGTAAGGGGACGCATTGGGGGGATTGCACTTCCCCACAATTGCCATGCTTCGGTTCCTCTTCTTCCTTCCTTCCTCCCCCCCCCCCCCGCGGGACCCTGCGGCACCATCAACTCTTACTCCCTCTAATGTCGGCCCTGCAGCTCCAGACTTCCTCGCACCTTCTCCCCTCCCCCTTTGGATCGCTATTATTTTAAATGTTATAGCCGCGGAGCTGTATCCATCAGTGGAGATGTCTAACCTCGGCCTGCCCCGGAACTCTTACTGCAACAGTGACTTCCTGTTCCTGCCTAGATGGGCGGCTGCTGCAGTAAGAGTTCCGGGGCAGGCCGAGGTTAGACATCTCCACTGATGGATACAGCTCCGCGGCTATAACATTTAAAATAATAGCGATCCAAAGGGGGAGGGGAGAAGGTGCGAGGAAGTCTGGAGCTGCAGGGCCGACATTAGAGGGAGTAAGAGTTGATGGTGCCGCAGGGTCCCGCGGGGGGGGGGGGGGAAGGAAGGAAGAAGAGGAACCGAAGCATGGCAATTGTGGGGAAGTGCAGAGCTGCAGGGAAGAGTGTTGCGGTACCCAGCTGGAGGGAGAAGGAAGATGAGGGAGGGAATTAAAGGAGATGCCAGGGCTTGGAGCGTAGGAGGAAGGTATGCCAGTCTAAGGGAAAAGGAAGGGGGAGATGTGAGAGCATGGAGGGGGAGCGAAAGATGGAAGAAAAGGAAAGGAGAGAGATGCCAGAGAATCAGGGAAGGGGAGATACCAGACTATGAGGAGAGGTGTGGGAGAGGGAAGGCGAGGAGAGAGATGCCAGACCAATGGGGTGAAAGGAGAGATGGAAGGGGGAGGCATACAGTTTCTGGAAGGGGCATAGAAGGAGAGAAGATGCCATATAGGGGAAGAGAGACGGCAGACAGTGGATGGAAGGAAGAGAGTTACAAGAAGATGAGGAAAGGAGAAACCACAGAAGACAAAGGTAGAAAAAAATTTCTATTTATTTATTGCTTTAGGAGACATGTGTCACTGTTTCTGTGAAGCATTGTATGCAGAGTCCAGCTTCTTGCTGGTTCAATTTAACCTTTGTCTATGTATTTTTATTTTATCCCCCCTTTTACAAAACTGTGAAGCGTTTTTAGCACCAGCCTTGGTGGTAGCAGCTCTGATGCTCAGAATTTTATGAGCATCAGAGCTGTTACCTCCGTAGCTAAAATCCACACTACAGTTTTGTAAAAGAGGGAGGGGTTAGTTTGTGATTACATATTCCTTACTAGGCGAAGGTGTTTTCTGTGTTCTGTGTGTTCGAAAGACATGGTTTTCTGTTAGGATTGACGGTGTAGGATTGATCTGTGCTGGTCTGGCTTGTTTAGTTTTACAATGGGTGTATTGATGTACTGTTCACTGCAATATGTAAGATGCTGCCTTTTCCTAGGTACTCATGTGTGACGTGTGGCTTGTTACTAAAAATCACGTTTTTCGTACAGATGGGGGGGGGGGGGTGCCAAAAAATGATGGGCCCCGGGTGTTACATATGCTAGGTACACCACTGCATTATGTAAAGATACCAGAAAGCTGGCGAAGCAAAAACTTTAAGTAAATTGTTATTCTTCTAAGTTTTGAGTATTTAACCCTCCCACAATCTCATGGGCACTCGTTTCAAGTTTCAAGTTTATTGAGATTTTGATTTAAACGCAATATCAAATATTTTCAATGTGTATAACAAAAATAAATTTTGGGAAATAAATAAAACCATTTGAACAATAAACATACAAACATATCCATAGATGATTAAAATTACATAAGGAGTACAAGGATAAACTACATTTGTTTAAAAATGCGTCCTCTGCGCCTGCTCATAAATTTGTGGAGTATGTAATTTCTCGCTCATGCATATTTTTTTTTGCACACACCTCATCAATCCTTAGAGGGAACACTGCTGAAGACCTAGAAAATAGGTCATGCAGAAACAACTTGCAGGTTCGAGGACTTCCTGAGTTTGCTGAGTATACTGACTGTGCTTCCGTTATTCAAAAGAGGGTCAGTTAGCGTGCTTCTTTCTACTTCGGATTCTCCACTAGAACCAACTGCTATTACCATTGAATGAGTGCACCGAGAGCTCGGCCGCCCACGTGCAAATTTCCCTCGGGATAGAGTTCTGTGTTTCTCTAGCTTCCAACTTAAATAATTTTTTCAAGACCAGGCTGCTACCACTCTGCGCCGCAGAAGCAAGTTGAGACCTTGCACACGACTACTAATGGATAAGGGTGTAAAGTAGTGTCTCTCAAACTTTCTCAAGCCGGGGCACAATAAAGGTAGTGGCCACGGTTTGAGGCACCCAGAAGTGCGCGGATGTCGCCATGATGACATCATGCATATGCGTGACATCATCACGTTGACGTCCGCACATGTGCAGAGGCCCTCCAGATGGGCCCTGAGACGCCAGCAGGAAAGAGGGCCGGAAAGAAGGAGAGGCATGGGCGCCAGCTGATTGCCTACAGCGGTGTTTCTCAACTACTTCAAGCCATACCAAAAAAGTTCCATGCGGTTCACAACAAGGTGAGCTAATACTTGAGATACAGATAAAATACAAATTAGAATAATGGACTTAAAAACAAATAAAGACAGAAAGCATTTATAATGCAGAAAATACCGGCATGGCAGGGAAAGAAGTAATACATAGAACAGATAAAATACATCAAGTTAAATATAAAGAACTTGATTGAAAAAATGAAGCAGAATGCATTAAGATACCAGCCTATCAAAGAGTTGAGTCTTTAACAATTTTCTAAAATCAAGATAGGAAGAGATCTCTAACATAATTTTTCCAAGCCATACATTCAATTTAGCGGCTTGAAATGAGAGGGTTCTCTCAAGGAACTTCTTATAATGACAGGATTTTAATGAGGGATATGAAAACAAGTGCACTCTACATGTGGTCTTTTTGGCGTGACTCAAAGAAAAATGAGACACAAGATAACCTGGTAACAAACCTGAAACTGATTTATAACAAATACAGGAAAATTTGAACAGAATTCTCGACTATCGGCAACCAATGGAGTTTCAAATAAAAAAGATTGATATGCTCCCATTTTTTTAAACCAAAAATGAAGCGAACAGCAGTATTCTGAATCACTCAATTTTTTAAAAATTTTCTTGTAAGCACCTAGTTATATAATGTTACAGTAATTGAGAATACTTAAGAAGACTGTACTAATAAACAAAAGGAAGTTTCGTCAAAATACTTCTTAAAGGTACGAAGCTTCCAAAGCACAGAGATACATTTCTTAAACAATAAATCCGTATGTTGTTCCAATGTGAGATGTTTATCCAGAGTCACACCCTATATTTTTATGGATTGTTCTATATTATAGTCCAACCCATTCACGTGTATTGTTTGTTTAATCTTATCGTTGGGAGTTGCTATAAAAAATTTATCCGCATTTAATTTCAATTTATAAGCAGTCATCCAAAGTTCAATCTGACTTAAAATAATTTCTAAAAAATTTATGAACTCTGGTGACAGACAAGTTAATGGGATGACTATAGTAATGTCATCCGCATAAATGTAGAACTTGAGCTTTAAACTTTGCAACAAATTTCCCAAGGAAGCAAGATAAATATTAAACAAAGTGGGGGACAGAGGTGAACCCTGCGGGACCTCACAGGAGTTTTCCCAACGATAAGACAAGGTATCTTCTTTAAACACTTGGTACGATCTTTTACCCAGGAAGCCACAAAACCAGTTCAAGACATTACCTGCGATTCCAATGGATTCCAAACAATCCAACAAAATAGTATGATCTACCATATCAAAAGCGCTGCTCAGATCTAGCTGCAGAATTAACGCACTTGAACCTTGACTAAATAATGAATGCAAATAATCAGAGAGGTCATGATTTTTTCGGTACTAAATCCTGACCGAAAACCAGATTGATTCTCATGCAAAATGCTAAACTTATCCAAGTATGTAACTAATTCAGTGTTTACCAAACTTTCTGTATCTTAGTAGCCAGAGGAATACTGGCAATAGGTCTAACATATCAACTGAGTACCCCAACCCCAGACCTCCCTAGGCCCACCCAAGTTCTGCCCGAGATCCCAGCCCCTTTACTAATTGTAATTCAATTTTTTCCATTTACACACAATATACACATTAGATAGAAATTCTCAAAACTGACACATTTCAATCACTATATTGAAAATAAAATCATTTTACCTACCGGCGATCCTCTGCAGGCTGCTGTAATTAGCTTTAAAGGTGAGAGTGGGAGGACCAAGGGGAAAGCCAGAGGACGCTAGAGAGAAGGGGAAACATGCAGGCCTTTGGCAAATCGGGCAGCCAGCTGGCAGGCGCCTCTCTTCTTCCTCAGTGTGCCGTGGCACACTTGGAATCTCAGGAGGCACACAGTTTGAAATACACTGGTCTAGAGAATTGCAGTGTACTGTTTCATCTGAGAATTCGAAGAAGATATGGTCTCAAAGGATATGGTCTCAAAGCATCTTTGCGACAAGCTCTTTACTTTGTGCTTCACAGTTAAATTACAAAAATTGGATGCTTCCAGATCTAATGCATGTTAGAGTTGTAAGAAGGAGGTAGATACCACTGGACCATCTTTTGTTTTATTGCCCGCTGGTTCAAACATTCTGGCAAGAAGTTTGGAATAAAATACAATGTATATTGGAAGTTTGTATATCTTTCTCATATGGCACGGTGATATGTGGAACACGCGTTACTTCAGTAAACAAAAATAAGTTGTTTCTGATATTGTCTGGAGTGGCATTACAGTTAATAATAAAAAACTGGAATACTTTTACTCTTTTGAACTTTTATTTTTGGTGGGAAACAGTATGCCTCTCGATATGATGCTAATTTAGCCGAAAGATCTGGGAATATGGCCTCCTTTAGAGGGTTTTCTTAAGCAGTGTGTGTGATTGTATGAATGACCTGCCAGACAAATGGGAGGGTGGGGGGATGGGTAGATAAGACATTGTTTGTTGTGATTTTGCAAAGATCTTCCTAATGTATGTATACATATGATACAATTTATTTGTGAATTGCACTATTTGTAAGATGTTAAAAATTTAATAAAGATTGAACTTAAAAAAAAAAAAAAGGACTCGTACCTTTTGCACTAGAATGTGTCTTTAGCACCATGGATCGCTAATTGGCTGCTCTGTGAGAGTTCTAGAAATCTGGAACGCTATTCTGCAGGCTGCAGTAGGGGAAAACACCCTCCAGGGATTCAAGACCAAGTTAGACAACTTCCTGCTGAACCAGAACCTACGCAGGGCACTGGTCTTTGACCTAAGGGCTGCTGCATGAGCGGACTGCTGGGCACGATGGACCCAGTTTATGTTCTGTATGTCATTTTCTAGAAGGCAGCACTTACAAAACACTGCATGATGCCACAATGTAAATGGATATTTATATAAAATGCTTATTCCTACTGCATGTATTTTCCATAGCTCTAAACAAATTTTATACAAGAGTCTGTATTCAACGGGCTTTTTATAAAATAGGATGGAAAGTGCAAACATCTTGATTTGGACTTTACATTTCCAATCTAGATTTCATAATTCCAGCTTATAAAAAAATGTCACAAATCCTACAGATACAAAAAAAGTAAAAACCATGGCTGGCAAAGCCAGTTAGTTAAACTGGTTCAGACAACATTGCAACCGATTCTGGTCTGCAGAAAACATTCCAGGGAAAAGACTTCACTTTCTTTATACTCTCCACAGCTGAGAAGTGTAATTACATTAGATCACTGAAATTAAATGAAGAGCTAAAAGACATGACAGATATGAACTTGAGTGGCTGAGTTCTAGTCTGATAATTGCTGACCAATCTGACGTCTCAGGAGAGTTATGAAGCAATTTGAGAAATAAAAGTCTTTGCTTGATCATATTATCTTCCAGATAGCAACAATGTTCTGGTCTGTGAGAGCCACCATATATTTGAATGCTGGGTCTACAGTAACATTGTTTATAATAATCCCATTCACCTGCTTCTGTCCTTTGATAGTCAAGGACGGCCAGTTGAGAATCTATTGGAAACACAAATTAAAGAACAATTAGAGATATGACCACAGGCCACAAAAGTAAAGTAATACTTATTTTGAGAAGAGGCTTTCCCCACAGAGATCCACTAGAGTAAATCTTCGTAGGAGAAACCTGTTCCTTATTTGTCTGATCATAGCTCTCAGCCAGACCATGAAAGCTTAACACAATGACAAATTCTAGTTTGCCATATTTAAGATTAACATATCATTACCAGCTATAAGGATGGTTATAAACTAGAACAAGTTATCTGGAGAGGTGGAAGTGGAATCTCCATTAATGGAGGTTTTTAGGATATACATCTGTACTGTGATGTATAGGTAGAATGAGGGAGATATCAAACTGTGCTGTAATGGATATACTGCCTTTCTATGGTTACAATCAAAGCAGTATACATATTAAATACAGGCACTTATTTTGTACCTGGAGCAATGGAGGGCAAAGTGCCACCTCATAAGCATAAAAACCTCCCATCTCTAGAACAAGGTCAAAAATATTTAAAAATATATTGCTAAAGAAAGTGAAATATGACTGAATACCTCATGGGTAATCATATTATAAAAAGAAAATTAAAATAGGCAATACAGTGGAACCTCGGTTTGCGAGTGTTTTGCAGCAAACTTTTGCCAAGCAAACCGAGCATGTTCTGGTGCGACGTGTATGTAATTTGATTTGATATGTAAATATGTAATTTGTTATATTGTGTCTCTGAAGTGTTTTGTACAATAAATGTAAATGTTTTATTTTGTATGTTAATATGTGACTCGCTCTGGATAAGGGAGGGTAAGAAATAAACAACTAAACCAACCAACCCTCTAATGTTCCAGCCCAGGCTCTAACAGTGCATCACGCAGAAATGTACACTATAAAAAAGATCCTTCATGTATTTTCTAAAACTTCTGGAAGATTAAAGTAAATGGAGAATTCTACAAGGCTGAAAAGCAATCCAGGACATACCTGTGATGGAGCCACTTTCTCCTTGGAGAAGGGATTTTTCTGTGTATAGTGATTAAAGTCATACACCCAAACATTGCCCTTTTCATCACCACAAAAGATATGCTGCTGTTCTGCAAATGAAAGAGAGACGCCATTTAAACACCTGCCACCTCTCCCTATGGGTGTTGCAGCTGGTGCTTCTCATCTTGTTTAAGGCTGTGAAGTCTACAAGGACAGTAGCTCAAATGAGCTATACCTGTGCACACTTAAAACATTATCATTTTTATAAAACACTCACATATTTTAGGTCAGATATTTTAAAAAGTGGGCTCCTAAATTTATGCCCTATTTTCAGGCAAACTTAGCAGCCTAAGTTTAGTTTCAAATTTATCATGGTTTGATATTCTGCTTACACCAAGGAGTGGAAATGTCCAAAGACGACTGGTGAACTCAGATGTATTGCATAAAAATCCTTTATTTCTTCAAAACAGAGATTCAATGTCTCAACATGTACATGTTTCGGCCAAAATGGCCTGCCTCAGGAGTCTACAAACATATTAGTGATGAAATCAATCAAAACAATTAAAAGACATAAAGTTAAAAAATATAATCAAATGGTTAAAAAACATGATACATCAATAAAACAACTGCAACATTTAAACAATGAGAAAATAGAATGACACAAACATAATAAGATATCATAAAAATCATTCTAATTTGAACCTCCAAAATCATCTATAGATCTATATAATTGAAATAACTACTATTGTAATAGAGACTGCCAATTAAAAAATATATTAAAAAACAGGTAAACAACAATTTCATTTCAAACGATGCATGTCCCTTTAAGATTCATCAAGAATGTACATAAACTGTATGCTAAAACTAGAAAAAGAAATGAACTTAAATAAAGATAACTAATTATTTCAATAACTAGTTATTTCAATTATATAGATCTATTAGTCTTTAAACCTGTTACATTAACAGAATAAATGTGTGCGTCTGTCTTTCTTTCTCTTTCTCTCCTTGGCCGCTTTCTGTCATAAGAACATAAGAAGCACTATCTCCGGATAAGACCCTTGGTCCATCAAGTCCGGCGATCCGCACGCATGCGTGCTTAGTTTTATTATAGAGGACAGATAGATGATTTTGGAGGTTCAAATTAGAATGATTTTTATGATATCTTACTGTTATGTTTATGTTCATGTGTTATTCTATTTTCACATTTTTTTAAAATATTGCAGTTGTTTTATTGATGTATTATCATGTTTTTTAACCATCTGATTGTGTTTTTTAACTTTATGTATTTTAATTGTTTTGATTGATTTCATCACTAATATGTTTGTCTATGTTTGTAGACTCCTGAGGCAGGCCATTTTTAGCCAAAACATGTACATGTTGACAGTGGTGTACCTAGCATATGTGACACTTGGGGCCCATCATTTTTTGACACCCCCCATCTATATGAAAAATATGATTTTTAGTAACAATCCACATATCGCACCACAAGAGTGTACCTAGGAAAAGGCAGCATCTTAAACACTGCAGTGAACACTAGAACACCAACACATACATTGTAAAACTAAACAAGCCAGATCCCGCACAGTCAATAGTTCCTGCAGTCAATGCCAACTGAAAACTATGTTCTTTTATACACACAGAACAGAGATACATCCTCGCCCAATATGGAATAATCACAAACTAAAAATAGAAATATGTAGACAAAAGTTAAACTGAACTGCCAAGAAACCAGACTCTGCATACAATGCAACACCACAACACCACAAAAACAGTGACACATGTCCCCTAATACTGTGCAAAATATAAAGACAGTAGATGTAAATTTGAAAAAATTGATACATAACAATCACCACTTTACAAATTAACAAATAAAAATAAAACAAATAATGAGAAATAAGAAAATACCATTTTATTGGACTAATCCATTTTTCAATTAGCTTTCAGAGGCCAAATCTTTCTTCAGAACAGTATACTGCTGTCATGGTATCCTGTCCTGACCTGTCCTGAGGAAAGGGGTTTAGTCCACAAAATTGCCTTATTTCCATTTCCTATTTATAAACTTTTATCAATACAGTTACAATACTACTTGATTCTAAGTAAAGCAACAAAAAAATCTTTCTACCTTTTGTCTTTTCTGCTTTAATCATCTTCTCTTTGCTCTCTTCTTTCTATACAGCGTTTGTCCTCTCTCCCTTCCATGCGACATCTGCCCTCTCTTTGCCCCGTCCACCCAGCTTCTGCCCTCTCTCTCTACCCCTTCCATCTACTGCCCACACACTCTGTCCCTTCCATCAACTGTCCACCCTCTTTCTCTTCCATATGGCATCTTCCCTCTTTCTATGTCCCTTCAATAAACTGTATACCTGTGTCCCTTCTCTTCTTTGCAGATGATTCATTTCAGCTTCACCCCCTCCCCTATGCTTTGGCATCTCTCTCTTTCTCTTCTCCTTTCCTTCCTTCCTTCCCATGCCACACCATGGTCTGGTATCTCTAACTCTTTCCCTTCCCTCCCCCCATGCCATGGCATCTCTTCCTCCCCTTCCATGGTCTGGTATCTCCTTTCCTTTTTTCCTTTCCCTCCCTCCCATGGACTTGGCATCTCTGGTTCCTCTCCCTTGTCTTCCTTCTCCCTCCTTCCCTCTCTCTCCCCAATTGGGTGCTGCAGCAGCATTTCTCTCCCCCTTGCCTGTGCAGCATTTCTCCCCACCCCTTGCCCGTGCAGCATTTCTCCCCCCTTGCCTGTGCAGCAGGAACATTTCTACGCGCCTCCCCACCCTTCCATGTGCAGCAACAATATTTCCCTGCCCAGCATTTCTGGCCAGTTCCCCTGCTCAAAGCTGCGGGCATCTACACCTCACGCGATCCGCGGCTGCATTGGAAGCCTTCTCTCTGACGTCGTGACATCAGAGGGAATGCTTCCGACACAGCCGCGGATCATGTGAGGAGCCGGCCAGAAGCTGAAGAACTGCTGGAGTGAACACCTGCGGACACCCCTGTGTACTGCCGCTGTTACTGGTTAAAGAAAGCAGCAGCAGCGGCAGAATAAGAAGGGTGGCCGGCTGTGCACCCCCTTGGGGCGTGCACCCGGGCGGACCGCTCCGCCCCCGCCCCCCCCCTCCGCTGGTACGCCACTACATGTCGAGTCATTAAATCACTGTTTTGAAGAAATAAAGGATTTTTATGCAATACATCTGAGTTCACCAGTCTTCTTTGGACATTTCCACTCCTTGGTGTACGCTTGTGTGTTTGTGGATTTGCTTCTCCTGTGTTGTACCACTGATATTCCGCTTACCAATCCTAAGCGGTTTACAAATAAAAACATTATCTAAAAATTAGGCTAAGATAGGGTAAAGTAGACAACATAAGACAAGGTACTTGAAACGAAAGGAGAACTTTTGGGATACATTGTTTCAAAAAATAAAAAAGGGAAGGAGTGGGAGAGAACAAATTGGGATGGGAATAAGATAAGAACATAGGAACATAAGCCCTTCCTCTGCTGGGTCAGACCTGAGGTCCATCATGTCCAGCAGTCTGCTCACGCGGCGGCCCATCAGGTCCAGGACCTGTGTAGTAGCCCTCTATCTATACCCTCCTATCCCCTTTTCCTTCAGAAAATTGTCCAATCCCTTCTTGAATTCCAATACCGTACCTTGTCCTATCACTCCCTGATTCATACTCCAAATGCATCTGTGTAAAGAAGGGTTTTTAGGCTTGCTTTGAATTTGGCCATGTTGGTTTTTGCCTCATGGAGCTTAAGAGTTGTGTTTATAAATTTTTGCCTAGAGACATAATAGTGACGCAGCAGCAGATATTGAAAAAAAAAAAACACTGCTCTGGTAAGCCCCACCGTTGCCAAGCCTGCTGAAAGGAAGAAGATCACCCCGGCCCCAGAGTTATCCTACATATCTACAGCCTCCCATATCCCAGTCCAAAAAGGCTTGCCTGCCCTGTCCTGCTGGAAACTCGGGGTTGGCCCGAATCTCTCCAAAAGGAGAAAAACCCAATTCTCCCCCTATCTTAGCTCTCTACCAATTCCATGCCAAGCGCAGAGGCCTCAGCAGGACTGGCAAACCTCCCCTACCAGCCCCTCTGGAACAAAATATTAAACACTGAATGAGGATTAGTGCAGTATGACCAGGTGGCGCATAATGGGTTGCGCTGGTATGAAGCTCATGCACCCACCGAAGCAAAGCTGCCACGTTGTACAAGTGAAGATCCGGCAAGTTAATCCCACCCCGTTGTCAGCCCTTTACGAGCTTCAAGTAGCCTATGCGAGCTTGGCGGGACTGCCAAATACAAGAGCTGATTATGCCCCTATAGATCCCCTCATCCTTGCTAATAACCCAACATGGGAGCATCTGCAGAGGGTACAGCAATTTAGGTAGCAATACCATTTTGACAAGTGCTACCCTCCACAAAAAGGATAACAGGAATTCCCTCCATCTATGGCACAACATCCGGAGATGTTCAAGCTTGTCCCCTATATTCATCTTATAAACCCACTTAATTTCCGAGTGCAGGTAGATACTAAGTATTTGAGAGTACCTGAGACCACGCAAAGGGGAAAGCTGTGTCTTTGCAGAATAGACAACCAGTGTACAGGGCCTGTGCCTCTGACTTATCAAAGTTAATTTTAAGGCCGGAAAGAGAGCCAAATTGGTCAATAAGAGACACCAGTTTAGAGATCATGACCACAGCATTGTCCACAAATAAGAGAATGTCATCATCAAACAGATTTATTTTATATTCAGCAGAACCCACATGAATGCCAGTAATATTCGCCGTCTGCCGAATTTCAGAGGCGAGCAGTTCTAGCGACAAGACAAATAGCATAAGCAAGAGAGGACAGCCCTACCGTGTGCCCCTTCCCAGCGAGAAAGCGGAGGACAACCCCCCATTCACAAGAATCTGAGCAGTAGGTCCCCTCATGAGCGCCCAAACACCAGTCAAAAAACCACCCATAATGCCGAATTGGGGAAGAATCCAGAAAAGATAGTCCCATAAGATTTTATCAGACGTTCTCAGAATGTTTGTAGACACATATCTCCCAGGGACAAATCCTGTCTGGTCTGGGTATATAAGTAAGGGCAATACCCTACCAAGGCGCTTAGTCATTATGCAAGCGAAGAGTTTAATGTCCTAATTAAGCAAGGATATAGGTCTATAAGACCCCACGAACTCCAGGTCTTGACCGGGCTTCGGCAACACTACTATATTAGCATGGGTAAGCCATCCCCAAGGCACACATAGCCCCACAAATTGTCTGAAAAGCGGGAGTTAACTTTCCTTCCAAAATTTTGTAAAATTCAGTTCCCAGGCCATCAGGTCTGGGGGCTTTGGCCAGTTTGAGGGCTTTGATTATGCCAATGATCTCCTCCTCTGTGATGGGACTGTTGAGAAACTCACGCTGTTTATGGTCCAGACAAGGGAGCTGCAAATTACAGGAAAACAGCTCTCTTTGGGTCACATCGCAGCAACCCTCGGCATAGAACTGCACAAAAGCATTCTGGATATCTCGCTTCACGGTCACAAAAATGCCTCCCTGCCCCTTAAGCCACGTAATAACCTGTTTCACACCCCCCCCGCTGTTGCACCATGCCTGTTAACAATTTACCCACCTTGTTGCCCCAATGATGAAGTTTGTACTTATAAAACTGAATATCCCTATTCGCCCACTGGGTCAACAAGGCATTTATCCTCTTCTTCACCTATCGGTCTCCACACCCTGGAAAAACAAGAACCGCCCCTGCAGCACCGAAAGCTGCTTGCTCAGCTTGCGTAGCTCCGTAACTCGCTCCCGGCGAATATGAGCACTATAGGCCAAAATAAGTCCCCTCATAACTGCCTTCCCCGCCTCCCAATATAAAGTAGCCAAAACATTGGTAGGGCTATTATCTGCCAGGAAATCCTCCCAATGCAAAAAATAAATAAAAAAATCAGGGTCTAAGTACAAAGTAGGATTCATTCTCCACTTGGCCGCCTGCCTCGCCAACAGCACAGCCAAATCCACCTAAACCAGGCAATGATCAGAGAAAGCAGTATCCTCAATGCTCGCTGCCCTGATAACTAAGAACAAGGCCTGCACCACCAAGAGATAGTGCAGGCGTGAATGAACTTTATGGACATGGAAGTAGAACGTATAGTCATGATCATCTGGATGGAGAACACGCCAGGCATCCAGAAGACCAAGACCATCACTAAGAAAATTAACACCTCTTCCATCCCACCCGTTGGGCCTGGGTTTTGAGGGCTAACAATCTGAATGGGGTCCGCTGTCACGTTAAAATCCTCCCCCTCCAGGAGCTGATAGGGTGCTAATGTGGACAACAATTGAGAACAGAACCTGTGAGCGTAGATATTCAGGGCATACACAGAGCAGATAGTATACTTGCTCTCCAGCAGCTCTCCAACCCAAACCACAAACCTCCCCTCTGGGTCCTGTATCAATCTGTATAAAGAGCAGTTAAGTTTTTTATGAAACAAGAGAGCAACCACTCGCTGCCTACCATTGAATGAGGAGAAAACCACCTCCCCCACCCAGTCTTTCTTTAACATCAGATGTTCCAATGTGGTGAGATGAGTCTCCTGTAGCATGAGAACGTCAACTCTCAACTTCTTATAGTAGGTCAGGATCTTCACAGGGGAATACACTCCATCTACATTCCATGTAGCTATGCGGAGACTATCCAAAAAGTACACAAAAAATGGATGAACAAGTACGTACCCGCCAGAATAAGCAGGAAGGGAAGCCTCCTAGCCAAAGCACCCCTCCCACCTTCTTCTGCAGAAGGAGAACATCTCTGAATAAGGTCTGAGAAACTAAAGAAAGAGCCTACCTCCCCTACCTAAGAGCACCCTGGGACCAGCAACGAGCTACTTCCCCCCCAAAGCAACCCCACCCCTACCCCTCTCCACATATCACCCACTCCAACACACATACAAAGAAACACACTCATTAGACACCATGCATCCACCCTTCACCCGTCTGCGCTGAAACCCCCTTTCAGCATCGTCCTCATTACTTCCCCCTCCACCTAAACATCAGAAAACACACAACATGCAGGTGTACATTCCGCATCAGTGCAACAAACTGTCCAAACGTCTCCAGATGAGAAAACAATATCCCCAACCCCCCAGTGTCACTGAATAGAGTTAAGAGCATAGGGGGTGCAACTACTCATAGGAGGCCGGTACTCAAAAAAAATCCAAAACCCAAAAACCAACAAGCAGCACCTCCCTGTAGCAAAAGTCTCACCAGAGTTCCTAGCCTACTTGCAGCAAGGTCAAATGCGAGACATAAAGAACATAGTCTACTGCACCCCACAAAACCAAACCGCAGGCTGGCAGGCCGCGGGCAGGGGCCAATACCACTCCACTCTCAGCAACCGGGAAACAGACTGGCTCAGCTGGCTCCATGGGGAGGCAATGAAAGAAAAGCTGGAAGTCTGATGAACAGCCAACATCCCGATTGTCACTGGTGAATATCCAGGAACAGTGAATCAAAGAGCAGGGATTTGTTCTCGTGTGTCACCTGAATTCATGCCGGGTACTGCAAGGCAAACTTTATGCCCCACTCAAACAACTGGGTGCAATAGGGGGCCAATAAATGCTGCTGTTCTGACAATCTGGGAGAGAAGTCCTGAAAAAGCAGGATATTCTGGCCCTTGTTCTCCAAACTCCCTGCGCTGCCGATACCGGGCCATCAGGTGGGCCTTTTCTGCATAGTTGAAAATGCGTGCGATAACAGGCTGGCCTTTGTTTCTGTCCTCTCTGAAGACCCACACGCTTTAACAAGGATCAATTGATTGCTATTGAATGATTGTGGGAATTGATCCTTGATAAAGTGTAACATGTCGGATCCAAGCTTTCTCCGATCATCATAATAAAGATAAGTAAAGCTTTTTCTAATAATAAATTTATTCGAATTTGCACTGAAAGCACTTTAAAAACATTGCGAAGCACTTTTCAAAACAGGCACTTTAAATACAAATGCACTTTAAAATATTATGAAAATTAACCAATGAATATTTATTAAGGACCAATGAGGAGGCAACACGTCAAGCTTACCGCTTTGATATTTAGTTGAGCAGTGAGTGATGTTTCTGAGGTTCAATGGAAAATCGAAAGTTTACATAGAGTTTCTCTTAGGAATAATAATAATATATGTTTAAAACTCTGCTGAATACTTGGGACTGGAGATATAGTACTTGTTTGTGAACCCAAGTTTAAAGATTTAATTAAAGGTGAACATCTTATTTGGACCCCTTTATTTAAAGCACTTCATTGGCTTCCTGTCTTCTGGAGAATTCAATTTAAATGTGCTTTGGGGGTTATTTAAAATTCTGTATGGGATTTTTTTCCCCTTTAATTCCTGTCTTTTTCAATTCCTGCACACCATCTAACTCCAGAAGTATTGAGAAATACAAACTTGGTTTTCCTACCGTTAAGAGAATCAAAACTATATCCAATTTCTGTCGATCTTTTGCCTTCTCATTTGTAAAAATTTGGAATGAGCTTCCGTCTGAGATTAGATTTCTCTCTCAATTACCAATCTTTCGGAAAATGTTAAAAACTCACTTATTTCAGAAATCTTTGATAGATTCATCTGTTCCAAATGAATGGTTGGAGTAGAGATTATCTTTTATTCTCTACTTGATTTAAGGAAATCTTGTTAACTGAGTCGATCCCCTTTTGAGGGATGAATCGATATATATAAAACTAAAAATTGGATTGGATTGCTTTGCCATTCAAAATACTGAGCATTCTATGAGTGCACATGAAAAACTATTTTCTTTCCCTGTTTCAATTTGCTGGACTGATCTAGTAGGATTAAAGGAAAGAGATGATCAAGTAAGAATCTCCTTTATCAGCCTTTTTCCTTTGATCAGACAATCACATCACTTACCTGGGCAGGTGCTGAGGGTGAGATAGGGCAGTTCAGTGTCCGACCATTGCAGTTCTGTTATAATAGCGGCATTTACCCTCCTACTGGTTTTCTTTTGTGCTTTTAGTGACTGAGTCCAGCTCCAGAGGTACAAGGATCCTTGCATACAGCTCTTTGACACTATATGGAAATCAAATATTACATTTATTTCCATATCACTTTCAGTGATCATGCAGCTCTCCAATCATGTTCCCAAAAATCTCAAAACTACTGTGGGACTAAATCCTGATATTGAAGGGGAAAATGTGGGAGGCAGTATACATCTTGGCTAACTCAGAGCTACTGTTTCAATCTTAGCAGCATTTGCAAAAAGGTTCTTTTTAGTGCAAAAACTGGAGCACTATAAAAGGCATGAACAGCTTTTTACAGAAACAGAGGAATCTGTTGAAGGCTTTCCAGGCCTCAGTATACCCCTGTCCCCTCAGCTGTCCCTTTCAATAGACTGGGGCATCAGTCACGATAATACAGGTTGGTTTTTTAGGGAAAGATGTTAGCTCAGATGAGTTAAAGTTCAGTTAAAGATGTCTATTCTAATCATTTTCTTTACACTGATGATTCCAAAATGATTTTAGGCTTTTCCCTCCAAAAGAAAACCCTTCTCAAGCTGGAATCAAGATAAAGTCATCTACTTACCTACCAAATCCTGGTTCAAAAAGGCCAGCCCATCAACCAGATGGAAGTCATTATCCTTATCTTTTTTTTCATAAATGGGAAACTGGAACTCAGTCAAACAGCCTGAGGAATGGAAAATATGAGACTTGCTGAACATTTCTCTACAATAGACAAGGTAATATTTAGAAATAAGACAAAGGAAATAAGCTAATAGGTTCCATTAGAGAACGTTGGCGTGGAGACTCCCGCTTAATTTCTAAATACTTGATCTCTACTTACATTTAAATCGCAGCCTTTGTAAAAATCTACTTTATTGTAGACTTTGCTGACTTTCTACCTCAAAAACGCAGAAGTCTGATGCTGGTTTTATGCCTGCTAACAAAAGCTCTAAGTCTGATCTTACCTCAAATGATGCAGTAACACTGCAGCACATTATGGAGGAGCTTTTAAATATTAAGGATATCCTCCAGGACAACTCTGCAGCATTGGCTGACACTATAGCTCAGCTGCAAAGAAAACAACAGCTGATACAGTCATTGCAAGAGGAGCTAAAGCAGTGGTTCTCAACCCTATCCTAGGGGACCCCCAGCCAGTTGGGTTTTCAAGATATCCCTAATGAATATGCATGAGAGAAATTTGCATATAATGGAGGAGACAGGCATGCAAATATGTCTTATGCATATTCATTAGGGATATCTTGAAAATCCAACTGGCTGGGGGTCCCCCAGGACAGGGTTGAGAACCACTGAACTAAAGGGTCAGCCAAATCAGGTCAGGAAGAATAATCTGCTTGTCCTGGGTATCTGAGAGGGGGGAAGAGGGCCCTGATTTCATGCAGTTCATGGAAACCTTGTTGCCCCAGATAGTGAGGATTAGTGCTGCCCAATTCATGATTCGAATCGATTCACCGATTCATTTCAGGTGAATCGGTTCAAATTGATTCAAACACAAAAAAAAATCGGCATCCCGATTCAGCGACTGACCGTCCGCCCCTTCAAGCAGGATCGGCAGTGCTGCCTCTTGCTTTAGAGGGCGAGTGGGGCGTGTCAGTAGGGAAGTGCTTCTGTCTGACTTTCCCCCCCTCTCTTCCCGGCATCAATTTACCTCATTTCATCAGCCTGCATAAGATCGCTAGTGCTAGCGATCTTTGCAAGCTGCCATCGTGTCTTCCGAGCTGCCTTCTCTCTGCCACGGTCCCACCCCTCCTCCTTATACAGGCTGATGGAATGAGGTAAATTGATGCCGGGAAGCCAGGGAGAACACGCAGGCCTTCCGGGAGAAGGGGGGAGTTATACAGGCCTTTTGTGGAGGGTGCAGTCCTTTGGAGGGGGGGGGGTTGTACAGGCCTTCGGGGGGACAGGCAGGCCTTCAGGTGGGCTGTAGGCCTTCAGGGGTGGGGGGTGGGCCTTCTGGGGGGGGACAGACCTTCAGGGGGGAACAAACCTTCAGGGAAATGGGCCCTGGTGTAGAAGTACACGGAGGGAGGGAGGGAAGGGGGGGAGGTTCAAAGAGATATGCATATGCCGGACTTTGGGGGGAAGAAATAATGGGTCTAAAAATAGAGGAGAGGGAGAGAGATGATGGGCAATGGGATTTAGGGAGGGAAGGAACAGAAAGGGAGAGAAGTTGGACACAAGAGATGGTGTGGAGGGGGTTAGAGATACTGGATAGGAGGGTAGTTGGGAAAAGAAAGGGAGAGATGGTGGACCCTGGGGTGGTGGGGAAGGAGGGAGAGATGCTGGATGAAAGGGTAGTTGAGAAAAGGTGGATCTGTGGATAGAGATAAAAAAAAGGAAAGATGGCAGACCTCTGGGGGAGGGAAGGGAAACAGAAGGGGAGGACAGAGATGGCAGATGGATGGTTAACACGGTGAAAGAAGGAGACTCTGGCAAGCAAGTTATCAGAAGACAACCAGAGCCCTGGACCAACAAGATTTGAATAATGACCAGACAACAAAAGATAGAAAAAATAATTTTATTTTCTGTTTTGTGATTACAATATGTCAGATTTGAAACATGTATCCTGCCAGAGCTGGTGTTAGACCACAAATGTGAGCTAGGATTTAACAGAGAGAGGAAAAGTCTTTTTTTGTTTGTTTACACCACAGCGCCAGTGTGGTTAGGAGAAGACAAAAGGGGTGAAGAGGTTATAAAATAAACCCATCAGGATGTTTAAAAAAAAAAAAACACCAACAACACCCAATTGGGCAGGAAAATCGAATCGAATCAAAAAATCGACTTGCGTTTTCATCCTCCTTCACCTAACAATTGTATTGATTTATACTGACACATATTAGCTCTTGCTATTCTCAGGAAGGATTTTTAAGGATGTAACATAGTAGATCACGGCAGATAAAGACCCGAATGGTCCATCCAATCTGCCCAACCTGATTCAATTTAAATTTTTTCTTCTTAGCTATTTCTGGGCAAGAATCCAAAGCTCTACCTGGTTCTGTGCTTGGGTTCCTACTGCCAAAATCTCCATTAAAACCTACTCCAGCCCATCTACACCCTCCCAGCCATTGAAGCCCTCCCCAGCCATCCTCCACCAAATGGCCATATACAGACACAGACCGTGCAAGTCTGCCCAGTACTGGCCTTAGTTCAATTTTTAATTTTATTTTCTGATTCTATGTTCATCCCACACTTCTTTGAACTCAGTCACAGTTTTATATGTATAAAGTGGCTTGTGCATACCTTCTGTCCTTTTGCTTCTCGACTCTGATCTCCCAGGCGAAACAGCCATCCTCACATGCAGCTAGCAAGTAGCGCTCTGGACATGCGGGCACAAGGGCCATACGTAAAGGAACCGAGCTGGCCTCTAGTGTCAGGAGCTGACTAGAAAACAAAATATGAAAAGAAGCCCTGAGAATGCCTGTCTGGTTGTGCATTTATTTAAAACTTATTTGTATACCACAAATTGATTTATATTGTGAACTTAGAACCCAAACCATTTAACAATTCTCCTGAACTCATATAAACCCAGCTATTTCCACCTGGACTGCACCTCTCATCTCCTGCCACTTCTGGCTCTCTTCAGGGATACTTCTAAGTGACTCCCTTCTCACCTTAGAAACAGCCTAATTCCAGCTTGTAGCCTGACTGAAGAAATTCCAAGACACACTGCAGACACTCCAAGACCTGACCCCTTATCTGCAGAGGGGTCTTCAACTCCCCGGCAGGTTGGGCAGAGGCAGGCTGCGGAACCCTGAAAGGATCTCTGCGACGAGGAAGGAGAACATGGTCTGAAGGCACAAAATTTCCTTCGGGAGCCCCAAAAAGGGGGGCACTATACCATCCAGCAGCACCTGCGGCCGACAATCCATCACCAAAGTCATGAAAGCATCCAGCCAATTTCCCAACAGCAACTGCCTCAGGAAAGGCAGCTGGGCTAGAGTTGCCATGGAGGACATATCAGCAGCCTACTGTCAAACCCAAAGCATTTGGCGGACTGACATAGAATATGCTGACCCTGAAGCCAGTCCTATGAAAAGGTCATAGAACCATCCATGAAGTCCATCCCAGCCAACTCTGCCACCTCAATTTCTAACATATGTAGTAGAGAATGGCACGGTGACTGTTGCCCGCAGGTAACCCGCTGAAACGGGGAGGGAAAAAAATGGTTGCCACAGTTAAATGAGGGAACGTGCGGTCCAGCAACCCCATCCCTCCTTCCTCCCGATCGCCGTGGTCCGGGCATCTCCCTCCCTTCCCCTCACTTTCACTGGAGATTTTCATTATCTCTGAACAGCACGAGCCTTTAAACAAGTTGTGTGCAGTTGCCTGAAACTTCTCCTCTGACGCAACTGGAAACAAGAAGTTGCATCAGAGGAGAAGTTTCGGGCAGCCGCACGTGACTTGAGAATAAGGCTTGGGCCGCTCAGAGACAATGAAAATCACCAGCGAAGGTGAGGGGAAGGGAGGGAGATGCCCGGACTGTGGCGATCGTGAGGGAGTGGGCTGCTGGATCACGCGAAGGGTGCTGAAGGGAAGTGCAGAGAGAGGCGGAGGGGTGAGAGGAACAAACGTTGAAGGGAAATAGGGAGGAGAGACGGGGGAGAAGACGCTGAAGGAAAGTGAGGAGGGGAGAGAGTGGAATAGTCACTGAAGTGAAGTAGGGAGGAGAGAGAGAGAGGGAAGCACATACTGGATGGAAGGAGGGGATAAAGGAAAAAGGGCACATGCTGGATTGGAGAGACAGATACCAGATCTGAGGGGAGGAAAGGAGAGAGATGCTAAAAACCACCTGGGGGAGGGAAGGAAAGATGGAAGGGAAGAAGACAGAGATGCCACACTATGGGGGGAGTGGAGAGAAGAAGATGGGTGCCATATCAATGGGGGGCAGTGGAGGGAGAGATGGAAGGGAGAGGCACAGTAACAGAGCAGATGCCATATGGAAGAGGCAGAGAGAAGGCAGACTGTGGATGGAAGGAATAGAATGACGAGAAGATGAGGAAAACAGAAACCTGACAACAAAGGTAACATAATAGATGAGGCAGCTAAAGACCCGAATGGTCCATCCAGTTTGCTTTAGGATAAAGTAGCATATTAGTTGTGTTGATAAACATTTATAAACAAAGCCCTGTCAGCTGAAGATCTCTTCCTCTAGTTCAGCAGCCAGAATTTTGATTTATAAAATGACAATTATACAGAATATTGTTTCTTTTTATACTTTAATAAAATAAGTTCACTATAAAACTATTCAAGGCTTCTGCGAATGGGATCAGATGGTTTGCAGGGACGGGGTGAGGACCAAGCTTGTGGCGACAGGGCGGGGACGGGGACAAATTTTTTCCCCATGTCATTCTCTAATACATAGCAAGCTAGGCAGGCACGGCACGAAAGACATTGCCACAGCAGCTTTAACTCCTAAATTAGAAGAGTCAAAAACTGTCACTAGGCAGTGACGTGCATCGGGTCACTTGAGAGCCCCGGGAATCACCTAGGGTCGCCCCAACAGCTGCTGTCAGTCCTGCGCCAGAGGATACCGGCGGGAGATAGCTCTAGCATTCTGGAAAAGCCCATCTGGAGAATCAAACTATTCCGTAACTATGAAACTATATCCGGATGCCCCGGAAGGGACTCAGACTGCGAGTACATGCTGCAAACCCAGGGAAAAGAAGTAACAGAAATAAAAGGAGGAAGCTTGGCATCCAAACTCAAGCCCTGCCAAGACAGATCAAGAAGCACCGAACCAGGATCCGAAGTCAAATCCAGATCCTCCAATCCGAGCAGCGCAATCCTTGCAACCAAATGGTCATCGAGGACCGGATTCACTGATAGCACCCCCTGAACTGGCTGTGAAGAAGGAACAGAATGGAGCTGGCACAGACGCTGAAATTCCTGAGGTAACATCGGGCAGACACTGCGCCGGAGGCACAGAACAGTCAGCAGTCGAATCCCCAGCTTGAAACTCGGAGCACAAAAATCTCACACACTCTGAGAAGGAATCTGGACCCTGGGGCAAAGAGTCACCCTCAGATGACTAAACTTGCGCCCATTAGACTGTGGAGGGTCCGTCTCATACAGACATGGGCAACTCCGGTCCTCGAGGGCCGGAATCCAATCGGGTTTTCAGGATTTCCCCAATAAATATGCAAGAGATCTATTTCCATGCACTGCTTTCAATGCATATTCATTGGGGAAATCCTGAAAACCCGATTGGATTCCGGCCCTCGAGGACCTGAGTTGCCCATGTCTGGTTTCATAGCTGGCCATTGCTGCAACAGAATCAAGCCCCGAAAGCAAAAATGGCCGCCCCAATGGGCTAACCCCATCTGGTAACTGTGATTTGGGTTTTTCTTCCCAATATGCATCACTTTGCATTTGTCCACATTAAATTTCATCTAAACCAGTAAAGTTATTCTTATGTTCTAATATTCATAAGAACATAAGAATTGCTGCTGCTGGGTCAGACCAGTGGTCCATTGTGCCCAGCAGTCCGCTCACACGGCGGCCCTCTGGTCAAAGACTATCGCCCTAACTGAAACTAGCCCTACCTGCGAACGTTCTGGTTCAGCAGGAACTTGTCTAACTTTGTCTTGAATCCCTGGAGGGTGTATTCCCCTATGACAGACTCCAGAAGAGCGTTCCAGTTTTCTACCACTCTCTGGGGGAAGAAGAATTTCCTTATGTTCATACGGAATCTATCCCTTTTCAATTTTAGAGAGTGCCCTCTCGTTCTCCCTACTTGCCCCCTTTCTTTCTTTCTCCCTGCCCTCCCTCAAGCCACTGCTGCCGCCATAGGGGAACAGGCCCCCCAAGCCACCACCGCCCCAAGCTCTCCCTGCTTCCCTGCATTGGGCTGACCAGCATTCCTCTCCCCGACATCAATTCTGCCGTTGGAGAGGAAGTTCAGGCAGGCAGGCAGCGATTGGCTGGCCCGGAACTTCCTCTCTCTGACGGCAGAATTGACGTCGGGGAGAGGAAGGCTGATTGGCCCAGTAGATTGTGAAAGCAACGTGATCGACATATTGGGCACCCCTGGTCTAGAATGTCTCACCTATTGTACTGGAATTTGTATTATCTTCTCTCTTAGATTTCCTATTTGTGAAAGTTTAAAATTAAAGGTTGCATTATGGGTACTATGGCAGAGTCATTTAGTTTTGCCAAAGCCAAATAAAGATCCCACATTGGTTTCAAACTACAGGCCTATCTCATTAATTAATGTAGATGGAAAACTTTTAGCTAAAATATTAGCTTTACACTTAGCCAAGGCTCTCCCTTTCATTATTGATATGCACCAAAATGGGTTTGTTGCTAAGAGACATTCATCTAATAACACCAGATTGGCTTTTCATATGTTGAACTTAACAAAAGCCATGAATGATCCGGCTTTTTCTGTGTCCTTGGATGCAGAAAATGCCTTTGATCGGGTGGAATGGAC
Organism: Geotrypetes seraphini; assembly: GCF_902459505.1. Taxonomy (NCBI): domain Eukaryota; kingdom Metazoa; phylum Chordata; class Amphibia; order Gymnophiona; family Dermophiidae; genus Geotrypetes; species Geotrypetes seraphini. Next base: position 71,859,704 of record NC_047098.1, on the reverse strand, counting down.
CTTCATGTATCAATCTATGGAATGATTCGGAATAGGATCAGGATTTATATGAATGATTCAAACATTGTATAGCTCCCCTGCAGCTAGATTATATATAAATAATAATTTTTCTGAACGTTTTAGTTTGCAGAGGGGAGTTAGACAAGGCTGTCCCCTGTCTCCGTTGTTGTTTGATATTGTATTAGAACATTTGATATTAGCTATCCAACAAGTAAAGGAAATACAGGGTATTCCTTATTCAGATCGGGAATATAAGGTCTCTGCATACACAGATGATATATTGCTTCATTTGAGAAATCCTGAAAAGACCATCCCATGCTTACTTGAATTGATTGAAAAATTTAGAAAATTCTCAGGTTATAAAATAAATTGGAGTAAATCAGAAGTTCTTCCACTAAATGTGCATTGCATAAAAGGCTTGTTTGATTCATTTTCTTTTATATGGAAGGAAGATGGATTAAAATTTTTAGGAATTTGGATTAAAAATACACTGGAAGACACAATGAAAGAAAATGAAAAATATTTGTTGCAGAAGGTAACAGAAATGTGCGAGCAATGGAATCCTTTACATCTTTCTTGGTGGGGGAGAGTTCAAACGATTAAGATGATAATATTGCCTGTGGTTTGTTATCAAATGAGTATGTTACCAGTTTTTTTTAGAGAGTCCTTTTATAAAAAATTAAATAGCATTCTTACCAAATTTGTTTGGCTAGGTAAAACTCCTAGAATTGCTCTAGTATCTTTACAAAAATCAATTAAAGAGGGTGGGGTAAATTTTCCAAACTTTTACAAGTATCATCAAGCCTATATTTTGCGCCAGGGTATATATTGGGTCCTCCCAGAACTCATAGATAATACCCCAGAATGGTTATGGTTGGAATGGCAACTCATGTTTCCACTACGCTTATATCATGTTGTTAGTATTAAAATGCCTAGATTGTATAAAGACAATAGAATATTAATGGATACATGGAAAACACTACGATATATTAATAATTTAACATCTGATCCAATACAAAAGTCAATAAATCAAACTATATGGCTAAACTCCAGGATTCAAATTGGCGGATTTAAGGTCATCTGGAAGCACTGGATGATAGCAGTGATACGTATTTTGGAAGATGTTATTTCAAATGGTAAACTGCTTGAATTTTCACAATTGCAATATAAATATGGCCTTAATAAATCACAAAGTTTTAGATGGTTGCAATTGAAGCAGGCCATTCAGGTGGGGTTCCCTGAATGGAATATCCTTAACAATTAATATAGTTTGGAGTTCTTATGCTTTCAGGTGGACTTTCTGGGACACCAGGCCACACAGTGGTATAAACTGATAAGTGGATTAGTTAAAAAAAAAAGCCTAAAAATGGTCTTAGAGATGTTTGGAGCATTGAGATTAAGTATCAGATTACTGCGTCTCAATGGCCACAGATTTGGTCTTGGAGAATGAGATCTACAGTCTCCGCATCTATGAGACAAACTTGGTTTTTTCTCTTACATAGAGATTTTTGGACCCCAGTTAGATTACGAAAGTTGAATAGCTCTAAGTCTAATAGATGCTGGCATTGTAATCTCGAAGTAGGGACTCTAGATCATTTATTATTTTATTGTCCCTTTATTTTAGCCTTTTGGAAATCTATTTGGGGTCAAATAAATTGTTTATTGGAAAAACATGTGGCATTATCTTATGATATAATTCTATTCGGAATATCAATGAGGGCACAGAGTCAAATTTCGTCTAACAATAATAAGCTTTTATTGATCATGACAGGAGTTGCCATACAACAAATCACATTTAATTGAAAGAACTGGAATAGACTCAATTATTGCTTCTGGTGGAATTCATTATGTCACATCTATAAAATGGAAAAAGCAATTGCTTTACAAAGAGGGAACTATAATAATTTTAATAAAATCTGGGGGCCATTGACAAGATATTGTAATGAATAAATACCATTTTTCCATTATAAATGCAATAAGAAGGAAGGGATGGGGAGGGATTTTATAATTTTATTAAATATTTAGACCAATAATAAAGAATATTGTATATGAGCTTTGTGAACACATAGGTTATAGTTGGATTGGGAGGGAATGGGTTAAAAATTTTAATGTTTTAATGTTGAAAATGATAGAGATTCAAGTGTTGTATTCAATTTAATTTAACTGTTATCTATTGTTACACCTGTAAGATGTAAAATAAATAAAGATTAAAAAAAATTAAATTAAAGTATTTCTTTATATTACTTTATTTGCATTTACTTCTGGTCTGTCAATTTGGATTTTTCATTCAAAGTGTGAAAAAACAGAGTTGATAAGCAATGGTGAATTAGATTGTTGGGTAAGCTATGAACAGGAAAACCAAAAGAGAGCCAGGAGGTCAGGATAAATGTGGCATGAAACAGATGAAAAGGACCTCACTGATGAAACACAAAACTGAAGAAGATGTGTCTGTCTGTCTGTCTGTCTTATGCTCCAGTTGTCTCACACCTGACTTGTTGCACTATTTTTAGACCAGCTAGAATCACCCCAAGTCCTAATTCCTACTTGGTAGATGACAGTATCTCAATCCCAGTTCCAAGTGACCATAATGCACTGTCCTTTGGATTTCTATCCCTTGAATCCTAGCTTTATTAGATCAATATGTTATCACCATATAGTTTAATGAACAAGAACAGGTTCACCTTTACAGGAATTTCTCTAGGTTTCTGATGAAAAGGTGAGCAATCTCACAGCTGCCATGCAGCAGCATAGAAATGAAAGAAAAGGATTGAACAGAAATGTCTATTTTTATTTAGCCTGTGATGCTCCCTGAAGACAGTCTGGGAAATCCTAAAAACTGAAATGTCAGAACAATGACTACTCACTCGATGTTCTGTCTCTTTGATGAGCTCTTACCTGGCTCTGAAGTTGTAGGCACAGTCTGGAACTCCTATATTCCATAAGATAATTCTCTTATCATAAGACCCAGCTGGTAACGACAAAAATAACATCTTACAGAGTCATACATAAAGTGCACCAAGAAATAAGACACATTGCCCCAGTGTTTTTGCTCACCATCAGTAATTTTACTGACATCTTAACTTCTTTTAATCTTTGCTACTTGTGTTTATCAGAAATTACTATGCCTAAATTCACCCCTTTATAGCCCATTTCAGGCAGGTAAGAGGAGCAGCTCTGATCTGTGAAATGTGGAAGTTGACATGCAATTTGCACTCCAAGCACCAGAAACCAGCTCCATCGCTCATGGTCTTCTTTTCTGATGTGAAATTTTTAGATGTGTGCTTTTTTTTCTCTCAGACTAATAAGTTACAACTCTAGTACAGACACATTCTGAAATTATGCTGATTATTCCCAAACATAAAAGAACATGGGAGGACTGGTAATAACGGCTTGTGTGCATAATATCAGCTTAACACAACCCCAGTCTGAGTCATCTGTGTCAGGGAATGAGCTTCAGAGTTGGATGACTCCCTGTATTAATGGGCCTGCCTTTGGTGTTTACAGTAAAATAAAACTTATTATGTTAGAGGTGATGAGCTGATCCTGTCTAGGGCTGCTTAATAGCTGTTCTTGTTCTAGAGATATTTCTCTGCTCTTCATCTGCATTTTCAATTTTAAGTTGCTTTTCTTTTCCTTCCCTTGATATATTCTTTAAGATAGACTGGGTTTTTCTTCTCTTGACTAATCTGCCAGATCTTTCAAAAGCCTAAAAAATATAGTGCTGCTGATTAACAGCAGTGAACTATTGTGATGGACTTGAAAATTAGAATGGAGATTAAAATGAACCATGATTCAGACTTCCGGTTGGGCTAAGCATCTGACTCTCCCACAGTAATCGGCACTTTATCAGGCTGATCAGACCTGCATTTCCGCCCTAGTTCTCTTCGAACATGCATGAGATTTATACTCAGTTCCATTTTGGGCAGAACTTGATGGATGGAATCTAAATTAACTAAAAAAGAGAAGAGAGGCTGATTCATTGATACTGAGATGGTGGACAAAAGTACTTCTCCCTCAACCACTCCTAGCTCTGAATGAGTATTGGAAATTACAGTGGAAGTGAAAGCTGCTGTGGGTAAGCGATTTCAACTAATTTTAGACAAGCTGGATAATATAGAATAACACTCTACCTCCATTACTTTTGAACTGCATGCAGTAACATGGAAAAAGCCTTGAAGCTGCTTTTGTGAGTAAAACTTCAAAACTTAAAAGGCTAAATTGGAAAATTGTTCAAGGAGTAATAACCTCAGCTTTATTTATTTGGTTCATTATATATCCCGTCATCCCCGACGAGCTTAGAACGGGTTACAAGTTAACATGCAGAAGGCGTAGACAAACAGATTGTGCGTTTACATTTGTACAGCAGCCTTGGGTCGTCTTGTTTCGACATATAGAGGGTCAAAATTAGTGTACAATCTGATCATTTTAAATTAGCATACAGTTGATCTCTTCAGTTAATTTACAGAGGTGGTAATTTTGGAAAGAGGTTTTCATTGTGCTCCTGAAGTTCAGGAGCCTATTAAGGGATCTGATTTGGGGGTAGGGAGGTAGGTGGTTCCTATAGATAGGTATGAAGTGGGAACATAAGCAGTGCCTCTGCTGGGTCAGACCAGAGGTCCATCGTGCCCAGCAGTCCACTCACGCGGTGGCCCATCAGGTCCAGGACCTGTATAGTAATCCTCTATCTATACCCTTCTATCCCCTTTTTCTTCAGGAAATCGTCTAATCCCTTCTTAAACCCCAATACCAACCTCTGTCCTATCACACCCTCTGCATTCCAGGTGTCCACCGCCCTTTGGGTGAAGAAGAACTTCCTAGCATTGGTTCTGAATCTGTCCCCTCTCAATTTTTCCGAATGCCCTCTCGTTCTTGTAGTTTTCGAAAGTTTGAAGAATCAGTCCCTCTCTACTTTCTCTATGCTCTTCATGATCTTGTAAGTCTCTATCATGTCCCCTCTAAGCCTCCTCTTTTCCAGGGACGGTCAATAGTGTAGCACCAGTAGGACATCGTTTCCAGCAGTTGTTGATAATGTCAAGAAGAATGATTTCTGTGTGGAAGTTTCCTGAATACTGACTCATAGGTAGATAGGGCTTCCTGTTTGTTGATGTAGGAGAGGAATTGGTTAAGTACAGTTTTTTTCCAGGATCTTGGAGATAAAGGGCAAGTTGGAGACTGGCCTGAAGTGCCTGGGGACATCTGGGTTTTTTTTTTAGAATTGGTCTGATGATAGCTGATTTCCAGTTTGAGGGGATTGAGCCCATTTGTAAGGAGGTGTTTATAAGAGGAAGGATTGAGCTTATAAAGGCATCTTTTGCAGTCACTAGGAGGTGCAATGGGCAGGGATCTAGGATGGAGCCTGAAGGATTAATGGAGTTTAGTATCTTGGTGATGTCTTTATATGTGGTGGTTTCGAAGTGACTTAGGGTTTCAGATGTAGAGTTAAGTACACTGACTGGGTTGGGTGGGATTGATGTTTGTTGCATGGTTACGTCCAGGTGGGAATTTATAGTGTCTATTTTGGCAGCAAAGAAGTTGGACAGCGTATCACTGTCAAGGCTTGTGTTTATGGTTCGGTTGTTTCCTCGTGATACTGTGAATATCTTTTTTGTCAATGAAAACTGGTGTTTTGATCTGTTGGAGGTTTTTAGTAGTTGCTTGGAGAAGTAGGCCTTTTTTGCGTCAAGTGTGGATTGAGTCAGCACGGGTTCAGCCAAGGTAAGTCTTGCCTCACTAATTTCCTGTATTTCTTTGAAGGTGTGAACAAGGTGAGCTGGTTGGCTAGTATATCTAGATTTTCAGAAAGCTTTTGACAACGTTCCTCATTAGAGACTCCTTAGAAAATTAAAAAGTCATGAGATAGGAGGCAATACTGTGTTGTGGATTAGGAATTGGTTATTGGACAGGAAAAATAGAATAAAGTTAAATGGCTACTTTTTTCGATGCAGGAGGGTGAATAGGAGTGCCAGAAGGATCTGTCCTGGGACTGGTGCTATTTAACATGTATAAATGATCTGGAAATTGGAGAAAGCTGCAAGATGATTAAATTTGCAGTTGACAAAACTATTCAAAAGTTGTCAAAACCAATGTGGACTGTGAAACATTGCAGGAAGACCTTAGGAAATTGGATCTGGCAGATGGATCTTAAGGACATGACCTAAAACGCCAAACGGATTCTCATGAATACTCGCATGCCACCGCAAATAGAACCTGACAACAAACATGCACCCACTTGCTAAGAAAACTATTTTACCTCCCTGTGAAATCTACACTGAATGTGCTGCAATTTAATCCACCCTATGTCCACTAAGTCTGCATGTTATGTTTATACTGTAATCTAAAGCCCTTTGTCTATACTCTAAATGCTGTAAAAACTGTATTTCTCACCATACTATGAATGTACTCTTCTTCAAACTTTCGAAAAATAAAAGAACAAGAGGGCACTCGGAAAAGTTGAAAGGGGACAGATTCAAAACAAATGCTAGGAAGTTCTTCTTTACCCAACGTGTGGTGGACACCTGGAATGTGCTTCCAGAGGATGTAATAGGGCAGAATACGGTACTGCGGTTCAAGAAATGATTGGACAAATTCCTGCTGGAAAAGGGGATAGAGGGGTATAGATAGAGGATTACTGCACAGGTCCTGGACCTGTTGGGCCGCCGTGTGAGCGGACTGCTGGGCATGATGGACCTCAGGTCTGACCCAGTGGAGGCATTGCTTATGTTCTTATGTTCTTAAACCCGTTCTGGGCTCCTTTGGGAGGACGGGTTAAATAAATGAATAAATAAAATATCGTAATGGCAAATTAAATTTAATGTGGGCAAATGTAGATGCATATTGGAAAGAAAAATCCAAATCAGTTACCAGATGTTAGGGTCCTCCTTGTGTCAGTACTTAAAAAAAAAAAAAAGATCTAGGTGTCATCGTAGACAATATACTGAAATCTTCTGCCTAATGTGTGGTGGCAGCTAAAAAACCAAACAAGAGAGAGAGTGTGGCGTGGTGGTTAAAGCTCCAGCCTCAACACCCTGAGGTTATGGGTTCAAATCCACGCTGCTCCTGGTGACCCTGGGCAAGTCACTTAATCCCTCCACTACTCCAGCTACATTAGATCGATTGGGAGAACAGTGTAGAAAACTGAATGAACAAATCAATCAATCAACATAAACTCTCAGCTGGCATCCTGAAAGCCCCTCCAGACCAGTGCGGGTGCCTCACAGCTTGTGCTCAAGCTCCTGATAAATTACTACTACTTAACAAGGGGTATGGACTCCAGCTCCACAAATGCTCCTGCAGGCTGGTCAAACAGGTCCTCAAAAACACTGAAAATAATAAACATACAGAGCCGATCAGAAAGAGACCTTCCAGCTCATGTGCATTTTTAGGAAAAATGAAGGGGGTAGTGGAGCCCTCTTTGAAGGAGGAGCAGTTGAAAACCCGGTATGGATTTCTTCTGCATGACTCATAAGAAGTTGCCTCCGCTGGGTCAGACCAGGGGTCCATCGTGCCCAGCAGTCCGCTCCCGCAGCGGCCCATCAGGTCCATGACCTGTAAGTGATCCTTTGTCTAAAACCTTTCAATCCCCATTTTTCTTCTATCTATACCCTTCCATAATCCTATCTCTACCTCTATCTATATCCCTCAATCCCCTTATCCTTCAGGAACTTGTCCAACCCCATGAGCACTGGGCGAATGCCCTACAGTCCAGAATGACCCACCTGTTCAGTTTAATAGACCCACCTGAGAGCTGATGCTTTGATGCTACAGAGCTAGCTCAATAACAATACAAGCACTTACTAAAAAGGAATGTTTCCTGTGCTGGGCTGAAACAAAGGACCGAAATGGGCTTTTTGTGAGCTTTTATCTCCCCATAGCAGAAGTTGGCCTTCGTGTGTATCAGCTTCACAATGCCATGCCTTCCAGCAGCTGCCAAGACACTGAACTTTCTTCTCTGCCCTTCTGTATCCACCATGGATAAGCAAGTCCAGGCCACGCTGAAAAACTCCTGCCAGAATACACATAACACAGACATGAAACCATAAAATGAATGGTAACTCAAGCTGAATGTTTACACTAAGAATAGTACAGACAAGAACATTGTTTAACTTGGGGCTAGCAGGGATCGATGTATGGCTCCATTCTTCTTCCAGCTCACTTTGATACCTAGAGTATGTTTCAAGTTTCAAGTATTTATTATTTGATTAATCGCCTATTCCAAATTCTAAGTGATGTACAAATCAGCAAAATACATATTTAAAATATACATGAAGTAGACATACATAATTAATAAAGGGATAAGTTTTCAAAAAATAATTTAAAAAACTAATTAACGCAATACATGACACAATAGAGAAGGCAGGAAAGAAATACAATCTTAGAAAGGAAAGAGTCAACAATTAAAGGTTAAGCACAAGAGGAATGGAAAGACTACTAAATAGGTAAGTTAAAAAAAAAAACGAAAGAGCAGTTAACATTTCAATTAAATATTGAATGCATCTTTAAAAAGAAAACTCTTAAGTTTGCTCTTAAACTTTTCCAAGTTCTTCTCCTCTCTTAAGTATAGCGGGAGTAAGTTTCAAGTCTGAGGCGCCGTAATAGTAAAGATAAATTGCCTTCGAGTATTAATAATTTTAAGAGAGGGAATGACCAATAAATGTTGGTCGTTTGATCTCAGTAATTTAGAAGAATTATAAGGTATCAATGCTTTATAAATAAAAGTTGGAGTTTTAAATAATAGAGATTTAAATGTAAGTAAACATAATTTATATAGAATACGATGAGACACCGGAAGCCAATGAGCATTTTGAAGTAAGGGAGTTACATGGTCAAATTTCTTTGCTCCCATAATTAATTTAATAGAGGCATTCTGGATTATCTGTAACCGCCTAATTTCTTTTTGAGCCATTCCCTTAAATAATCCCATTTAACCTCCTTGTTTCCAGATTTAAAACTAGAGTAAATCAATTTTAAATGTGGAAAACAAGAGATGGGGGTGGGGGAATCTAAGATGGCTGCCTAAAGGCAGAATATGCTGGGTCCTTCTGGATTTTTAAGTAATGGTTAAGAACTAACTAAACTAAACTAAATCTTGGGTTTATATACCGCATCTTCTCCACAACGTGGAGCTCGGCACGGTTTACAGGAATTGGGAAAGAATGGAACTCCAATGGAATTATAGAAGTAAGTATAAAGAGAGGTTAGAGGGCTTAGTGTACCAGAGAGGGAAAGAAAAGTTACATTTTAGAGAATAGCCAAGTTTTCAGATATTTACGGAATAGTTGAAGGGAGCTCAAGTTACGAAGTGGGGAGGTAAGATTATTCCAGAGCTCCGTGATTCTGAAGGGGAGGGAAGACCCTAGTTTACCAACATGGGATATGCCTTTTAAATTATCTAATTTCTCCTGCTTAGTGAAGAGGGGATTTTGGGGAGCAAAAAACAGGCGAGATGAAATCCTGATTCTGAAGGTTTATAACTTTAAAGTTCAACCCCAGCCTGGCTTCTCTAGCTTCAAAATCATCAGCAGGGGTTTTTTTCCCCTCTGCTGTTAATATCATCCTTCCTTCCGATCGTAGTGCCCTTCCTGGCTTATATATCTCCCACAATGCATCAAAACAGGCCTTAGCCAATCTATACAAAACCTGGTGGACTATGTGATGTATTAGAGAAAAGCAAAACTGAATACTTCTTTTAAGTTAAAGAACTGCATCACTAGAATGGCTTTGCTGAAGCCATAGCAATACTGGAGAGCAAATAACAAAAATTAGGTTCTTACCTTGCTAATATCTTTTCCAGTAGAAAGGTGTGTCATTCTGAACTTGAGGGTTATCTCCCTCAGCAACAAGCTTCTGTAGACGGAATCCACTCCGTCTGTAACCCTCCTACTTCACTGAGAGCTCTACTGCCATCTCCACAAACCTGAAACACATTACTCTTATACTACTCTTAAATTACCCTCCACATTTCTCCAGCTGATCTTAACAAGGACAATCTCTACAAACCCTTTCACCAGATCTGGAAACTCACCCTTTCCCCACACCTGAATAGCTATTGTGGGAGGATCTGCTCTGCTAAGGCAAAGAAACATCCACTGGAATATCTTGACTGTTTCCCCACAAACAATGTATGCTGACAAAATGGCCCTTCAGATCCATCTAGAAATTGTGGTCTTGGAAACTGGCGCACCTCACTTAACTGGATTAGTCACCTCCAGATATCTAAGAAGTACTCTTCTTACATCCAGCTTATTCAAAATCCGGTCCTGTTTCTTGGAATCTGTGGACTGGAATGCTAGAAATCAAACTTTCTGTTTGAGATGAAACGCTGAGACCACCTTTGGCAGGAAAGAAGGAACAGTGCATAAAAAGACTGCAATGTCAGAGATTTTAAGGAAAGAAAGAGCCTGGAGTTCTGAGACTTGTCTCACCGAGGTCACAGCTACTAGAAAAACTATCGAGTGTCAAATCCATAGAAACATGATGGGAGATAAAGGCCAAATGGCCCATCTAGTCTGCACATCCGCAGTAACCATTATCTCTTTCTCTCCAAGATCCCACGTGCCTATCCCAGGTCCTTTTGAATTCAGACACAGTCTCTGTCTCCACCACCTCTTCTGGGAGACTGTTCTACACATCTACCACCCTTTCTGCAAGAACATATGTATAAGAGCATAAGAATAGGCTTACTGGGTCAGACCAATGGTCCATCAAGCCCAGTGGCCTGTTCTCATGGTGGCCAAACCAGGTCACTAGTACCTGGGATCATGCTACTGATCCAAGGCAAGCAGTAGCTTCCCCCATGCCTTTGTCAATAACAGACTATGGACTTTTCCTCCAGGAAATTGTACAAACCTTTCTTAAAACCAGCTACGCTATCCACTCCTATCCCAACCTCTGATAATGCGTTCCAGAGCTTAACTATTCTCTAAGTGAAAAAAAAATTTCCTCCTATTGGTTTCAAAAGTATTTCCCTGTAACTTCATCGAGTGTCCCCTAGTCTTTGTAATTTTTGACGGAGTGAAAAATCAATCCACGTGTACCCTATCTACTCCACTCAGGATTTTGTAGACTTCAATCATATCTCCCCTCAGCCGTCTCTTTTCCAAGCTGAAGAGCCCTAACTGTTTTAGTCTTTCCTCATACAAGAGTAGTTCCATCCCCTTTACCATCTTGGTCGCTCTTCTTTGAACCTTTTCTAGTGCCACTGTATCTTTCTTGAGATAAGGAGACCAGAATTGAATGCAATACTCCAGATGAGGTCACACCATGGAGCGTTACAGGGGCATTATAACATTCTTAGTCTTGTTAACCATCCCTTTTTTAATCATTCCTAGCATCTTGTTTGCTTTTATAGCCGCCGCTGCACGTTGGGCAGAAGGTTTCATCGTATTGTCTACGATGATACTCAGATCCTTTTCTTGGGCACTAATCCCCAAGGGTGGACCCTACCATCCGGTAACTGTGATTCAGGTTATTCTTCCCAATGTGCATCACTTTGCATTTGTCCACATTAAATTTCATCTGCCATTTGGATGCTCAGTCTTCCAATTTCCTAAGGTCCGCTTGCAATTTTTCACAATCCACATGCATTTTAACAATTTTAAACAGTTTATTGTCATTTGCAAATTTAATCAACTCACTTGTCGTTCCAATTTCCAGATCATTTATAAATAAGTTAAATAGCACCGGTCCCTGTGGCACTCCACTGTTTACTCTCCTCCATTGAGAAAAATGACCATTTAACCCTACCCTCTGTTTTCTATCCAATAACCAATTCCTAATCCACAACTGAACTTTGCCACCTATCCCATGCCCTTTAATTTTCTCAGGAGTATAGATTTTAGGGGTGATGATAGTTTATGAGAAAGTGGGGCAGTCTGAAGGGCTGAATACCCCAACTTTTATGTTTCACTATATATGTTTCTAATCCCCCCTTTTACTAAACCATGATAGTTGTTATTAGCGCAGGGAGCTGCGCTGAATGCGCTGTGCTGCTCCCGACGCTCATAGGAACTCATGTGAAACTTGTGGAGAGGCATTTTGCCACCAGACATTTCTTGACCCCTTTTGAATAATTCTTTCCAACTTCATAGGGTTGAAAAAAAAAATATGTTTTTATTTATTAAAAATGTTATATACTGCATAAAAGTCTAAAAAGAATCCAAGCGGTTTACAACTCCCTCACATCAACATACAACCTAATCCTCCGTGATCTTAACCTGCACCTAGAAGACGAATCTTCCAATCAAACAGAAAACCTCCTCGCATTCCTCAAAACCCTTTCCTACAGAATCCTGGACCCACAAACCACACACGAAAGGGCCACCAACTCGACATAGCTGCCTTTATGTCCCAAACATCCACCACACAAGAAATACACACTACAAAAGGAACATGGTCTCACACCTTCAAAATCAACTGGACACAGGGCAAAACCAAACAAAATAACCAAAGCTTAACATACGAAACACACAAAAAGATCGATCCACTTAAATTCTGGAACAAAGTAGACACCATGATCCAAGATGGTAACCCCAAAGATTTCCTAAACCACTGGCGTACTCTAAGCACAGCCATCCTTGAAGACATGACACAACAATAAATAAAAACCAGAATCTGCAGACGCTCAGACAAATGGTTTGACAACGAACTACTACAACTCAAACGACAATGCAGATGTCTTGAAAGAGAATGGAGAAAAGACAACCGAGAACATACAAAAACAACCTGGAGAATATTGAACAAACAATACAAACAAAAGCTAAAAGAAAAAAAAAAAATCATACTACATCAGTCAAATAGGCACAGAAATCCAAGACACCAAAAAACTTTTCAAACTACTAAAGGAACTCACAGACACCAAACCCTACTTAGCCACCAAAACTGCCCCTCCCCCCACAGCAAATCAACTGGCTGAATTCTTCAGAAACAATATCTCTTTTTTTTTAATATTCTTTATTCATTTTTACAACTTACAACAAGTGCATCAGGAAATAACATTTGAACTTAAAAAATATCACTATTTACGCATGCTCAAAGCCTTCTGGTCTTGCTCTCTCCGAGATTGAGAGCGAGACCAGAAGGCTTTGTGCATGTGCAAATGCTCAAAGCCAGTCCAGCCCAGCCCAGACCAGAAGAAGGAGGATCTCCGACGCACCGCCCAGCCTAGGCCGCGCCAGAAGAGGGAGGATCTTCGGGCACTGGCACTGGTGCCAAGTCGGGTAAAGGAAGTGTCATTGACTGCTCGGGGGCGGGGGGGAAAGTAGGATCACGGTGGAGGGGGGGGCAATGCGAGTGGGGGGGAGGATGCCGGTTCGCAGGGGGGGGGGGAAGCCGGATAGCGGGTAGGGGTTTGGAACAGCGTCGGATTCCTCAAGGGGGGGGAGAATGGAGCAGTGCCGGTAGCCTGGGGGGGGGGGAGGAGGTGGAACCAATCAAAGCAGTTTCCCTTACTTCCTATGGGGAAACTTGCTTTGATATACGAGCAATTTGGTTTATGAGCATGCTTCTGGAATGAATTATGCTCGTAAACCAAGGTTCCACTGTACAAGAAAATAAAGTAGAAGTATCCTAACATAGATATCCCATAAATTTTTAGGTATTACAGTTCTATCATATTTTTAAACTCTTAAGAAGTCCTCAATACCTTTGGGAAAACAGTAAGAAAAAGACAAGGAGATCTTATATTCCTAGGAATTAATACATAATAAAATGGCTTAACAAGCTAATAAACAGCCAGCCTTTTCCTTTTAGACTGCCCTATAGCATTTTCTTAGTGTTCAGAAAGCTACGAAGGTGTTCAGGAACAAAAAAAGACATATTTGATCCCAGTGTATCTAATTAAACATTTACAGGGGTAACTAAGTAAAAACATAACACCCAAACTTTTACTTCTTCCCTCATAGCTAGAAATAACTTCCTGCGATCTTAGGTAGACTTTGTCACATCAGGGAAGATCCAAATTTTTTGACCCATAAAGAGACTTTGAGAATTTTGGAAAAAAATTCTTAATACAGCATTAAGGTCTTGTTCAAATACAAAGGATATTATCATTGTTCCACGATATTCAATTTCTTCTTGGGAATTTTCTAAAATGTCAGTTAAATTTAAAGCTATCGATTGTGGTCTTTCAACCTGGTTATCTCGAGAATTATCCAATTTATTTGGTAGACAGTAAATCCTATTGATAGGCGGAATTGAGTCTGAGGAAAACTTTAGATTTTCAATCAAATATTTTTTGAACATATCAATAGGAGCAGTAATTGCAGATTTAGGAAAATTCAAAATTCTTAAATTAAGTCTTCTGTTGTAATTCTCAAACTGCTCAATTTTTTTTCTGAAAAAAGAGTCTATCCTTAACCAGTGTTCCCGATAAGTTTTGAATTGAGGCTATTTCCTTATTAATATTGTCAAACTTTAAGTTAGTCTCAGTTTGTATGTTGTGAACTGAGGCTGAAAGATCATCGATTTTACTAGTACATTTGGTAACAGCAACTTCCAGCTTCTGGAGTACTCACCAAATGCCGTCCAATATCACCTGCGAAGAGCGTTTCTCCCCCGCTTCTTGTAATGTTGGAGACTCAGCATTCAGGTCGGCTTGAGGCCCCCCACTACACGAGGGCTTTGGACTCATCAGGACCTCGGCACTCACGCTCTCAACATCTGCCTGCACTGGATTAGGTGACAAACGGGCTGCCGGGGGGGGGACGAGATCTCAAGCCCCAAGCTTCCGGTGGCTCCCTCCATCGGAGTTACAGCTGGGTTCCTTCCCTCTTCAATACTGGCTTGTGAGCTGGTCAAAAAGCGATCCATCAACACTATCTGGGCGTGGAGAGGTCTGCCCGAAGAAAGCCCTTTTGCTTACTATGGGGCATTATCGGTCGTCCCGAAAAGGTAAGAATGTATATTGTACGGCACGACAGAACTTATAGTCAGACCGCTAACATGCTGCCGCCATATTATTTCCTCATCAGTTACATTCTAACAGAGGGCCAATTTCCACAAGACCTATCCGAAATCATCATAATCCCTCTCCTGAAAGACCCAAAGAGAGCTACAGATTAGCCATCCAATTACAGACCTATAGCCTCCATACCGCTTTACATCAAGCTAATGGAAGGCCTCGTAGCAAAACTTCTCACCAAATACTTAGAAAACCACAACATACTCCACCCCTCACAATCAGGCTTCAGAGGCAACTAAAGCACAGAAACACTACTAACCTAAGTAAATGCAAAAAAATGCTACTCATACAATTCGATCTCACAGCGGCATTTGACCTAGTAGATCACAACATCCTACTACAAACATTGGAGGCAATAGGAATCACAGGCAAAGTCTATAATTGGTTTGAAGGATTCCTCTGCTCAAGAAAATACAGAGTTAAAGCAAACAAGGAACAGTCAGAATCCTGGAACAACCCCTGCGGAGTCCCCCAAGGCTCCCCACTATCTCCAACACTCTTCAACCTTTACATAACCACACTTGGCACACACTTAGATGAAATAGGCATAACTTCATACAACTATGAAGATGACAGCACTATCCTCCTGCCTTTCGACCAAACCAATCCCAACACAACGAACTACACACTGCACTAGAAACAATGTCAAAATGGATGAGAGATCACAAATTAAAGCTGTTTACTTCTAGAAAAAACAAAACAAAACCCCAACCATAACAAACCTAGAAATAGACTCCATCACATACCCCATGCAACCCAACCTAAAACTGCTGGGAATAATGATAGACAAAGGCTGCACCATGCAATTTCAAATCAGCAAAACGATCCAGAAGACATTCGCAATCATGCGCAACCTAAGGCAAATCCAAAAATACTTCAACAACGAACAATTCAAACTCTTGGTACAAGCGCTAATCCTAGGACTCCTGGACTACTATAAAATCCTATACCTGTCATGCCCAACCAACATGCTAAAACAATTACAAACAGTCCAAAATACAGCTCTTAGACTGATTTACTCGCTGAAAAAATATGACCACATTACCACCGCCTTCCGAGATTCAAACTGGCTCCCAGTACAAGCACGCATACAATACAAATTCTACTGCACTCTATTCAAAGCCCTAAATGGAAACAGACCAAGCTATCGAGCAACTGCCTAATCAGGAAAAACACATCCAGACCGAGGAGAACTCATGCACACTTTACCCACCCCTAAATCATAGGTATACAAAGCAAAAAAATATATGACAGACTATTAGCCACTAGAGCAGCGAAACTAGACCGCCACCTCTCCAATCTGCTGACTATAACACCCAACTACAAAACATTCAGGAAAGAATTTAAAACCTTTCTATTCAAGAAATTTGTCAAATGATCTAACTAAACCTGCACACTACATCTATTAACCATGTATTCTCCCTGGAAATGCCCATGCCAACTCTTGTTGTAAACCACCCAGAACTGAAAGGTATTGGCGGGATAGAAGACACTAATGTAATATAATATTTCACATTCAATTAGGAAAAAACTCCTTTTAAAAATAGAAAAGGAAAGAATAAAAGCAAAAGGTTTTTTGTTTTGTTTTTAAATTCATAAAATATTATAACAATACAAATCTCACCTCTTTGGCCACTTTGTACTTTTTCAGCACTTTCCCTGTCTCGCAGTCGATTACACAAACAGAGTCTCCGCCACAAGTTGCCACAATTACAGATTCTTAAAAAGAAAACCACAAAAAAATATTTGAATAATCCCATGGCCAACTCACCATATCCATACAAAAGAGTGAGGCATTGTTTAGAAAGAGTCGGGAACACTACACTGGCATTGTTCACATTTATGTCAAACACAGACCTGCTCCTCCCTTTGCTCCCTGCACACTGAAGTAGGTGTAAGGTTTAGCCCCCCAAATGTAAGGTTTTGGAGGGGTAAGGTTGATGCAAAGGCAGCCTTACAATCCACCAGGTCCCAGGTTTGATATCCTTGTAGAAGATCCAGTAGGCAGTAAAATTACTGACAAAGACAGCTAAGAGTGCTTGTATAAAGAATATATATATTCTGCAGAAATAAGCTTAATATTACAGAAAAGCAGAATTTATAAAGATACATCAAGCATTACAATTAATGAGTTTACCTGCCTTACAGAGTCCAGAGGAAAAGAGAAGGGATGGATGAAGTTCCAGACAGAGAAGATCGAGAAAGGGGGCTTTTCTAAATATAGAAACTATTGTATGTCCCAGTATCTTTCTGTTTATAATTTGTAAACTGTTTGAAACAATGGTGAATAACGAGTGGGGTGTGAGAGACTGGAGAATTTCCAGGATCACTTTGACAATGCTTTCTGATTAACCCTAACTATCTGTATTAAGACCATGCACCTGGGATTCACTGAGCAAATCGATCGTGTACCCATTCACTAACCCTCCTCCCGACCCAATCAGCTGCAGGCAAAGGAGCGATTCACAAAACAATTTATACTAAACCGATTGGGCTTGACGATCAGAAAAGAAGCAACTGCTGAAGACTAGTCACTTCTATCTTGGCTGACTCTCCTGCCCTTTAAAATCACGGGCTTGCAATGCTTTTAGCTGAATATATAAAAATGGAATTTTTCCTTTTTTATATATTCAGCAAATTGCATTGCAAGCCCATGATTTTAACCCATGTCCCCCCTCCCCGAAGAAAAAAACCCTGCCCCCCCCCCACAATGATGCCTGCCATCGCCACTGCCCAACCCCCTGAACCGAAGGAATATGACAGGAGGGATGCCAGCTCCCTCCTGCCATCACACACGGCCGGCCCACCCGCTCCCCGTACCTGTAAAACTGTTGGGAGCATGAGGGGTACCCAGTCCCTCCTGCTTCGCAGGCTGCCGGTGATCTTCAGGAGCAGGAGGGGTGCCCAGTCACTCATGCTCTTGGCCTCCTTCGCTGACGAGTGCAGCCTTACGCCCCGCCCCAATGCATCATGTGAAGGCCTCAGACTTGTTGCGGGAGGCATTGGAGCAGGAAGGATTGAGCACCCCTCCTGCTCCGTTAAAGGTACAA
This sequence comes from Geotrypetes seraphini, assembly GCF_902459505.1. Lineage (NCBI taxonomy): Eukaryota > Metazoa > Chordata > Amphibia > Gymnophiona > Dermophiidae > Geotrypetes > Geotrypetes seraphini. The sequence continues at coordinate 71,841,698 of NC_047098.1, read as the reverse complement.
GGAGGGGGCGTCTGGGGGGATGGCATCAGGGAGTTGGCATCCCTCCTGCCATTATGTTAGTTTTTGGGTGGGACCGATGGCAGGAGGGAGTGGGAACCCTCCTGCCATAATTTTTTTCAACATGGCTGTGGGGCAAATTTTTGGGGTGGTTCGGGGAGGGAGGGGGGTTAGGGGCACTTGTTGGGAGGGGGGATTAGTATTCTAGATAAGGCAGGAGGGAGTGGGAACCCTCCTGCCATAATTTTTCTAAATGTGGCTGCGGGGCAAATTTTTGAGGGGAGGGAGGGGGGTTTGGGTCACTTGTTGGGAGGGGGGGGGTTTAATTTTTTTTAATCAGGCAGTTATTTTGCATGTTTAAAACATGCAAAATATCTGCCCGATTAAAAAAAAAAATTTAAAAAGCCGGCAGAAGCCCTGACAGTAGTGACAGGAGGCTGTTTCTCCTGTCACTACTGTCAGGGCTTTAGTGATCTGTGCAGTCGGTTGGGGGCATGCCTCCGATCGCCTCCATTTGCATACAGATTATTGGCAAATCGGTCAGCCTGCTTCCAATCGCACACGGATTGGAGGGTTAGTGAATCTAGCTCTGTATATCTTAACTGTCCATCTTAAGCATCAGACATTAACACATCTTAGCTGTCTTTAGCATCTCTTAGCTATACCAAGGTCCTTTGTTACCTTTAAGCACTGATGTAATTTAGGCTGTCTGGTGCAATCTGAGGCTGTTTGCAATGACATACCCTAAGGTCAGACACGAATGATATGATCTCCCATAGGCCTTTGCTGACATTGGTAAGGCCAGCAAGTTAAGGCTGGGCTGACAGTTAGTTCTAAGGAACAGTAGTGCAGGATGATGAGCACGCAGTCCATGCTTCTATTGCCCTCATACTATTCTGAAGTGGCCATTACTCTGGTTCATCACCACCACACACACAAACACATATACAGTACACCAAAGTATTGTTTTTAACACCTCAGCTGCTCACCTTTCCCAGAGCTGTCTCCTAAGCATGGCTGAAAGGCGCAGGACCACAGCTGGGTCTTAAAATCCTCACGGCTGTTCTCTCTACTGTGACACTGGAGAAAATGGAGTGGTTCCAGGTTAATTACCTCCTGCAAGAAATGGAGAAATGAGGACACTGCTGTAGAAAAGAGGAGCCCCAGGGGCCCCAAATGTGCATTAGTTACAAAGGAGAAATTAGATCTTACCTGCTAAATCCCTCCAGACTAGTCCAGCAGATGAAGATCAACAGCTATTGACCCTACTACTATTTATTTCTATAGTGCTGCCAGACTAATGTAAGAGAGAATCCCTGGATGGCGCTTACAATCTAATCACAACAGATAAACAGGACAAATAGGGATTAGGGAATTTCTCACAGAGGGAATAATAAAATAGACATTGGTAAGAGTTAGGAGTCAAAAGCAGGCTTGGAAAAGTAGGCTTTTAGGCCTAGTTTGAAAAATTCCTGAACATTTCCACAATCGGTGATGCTAGGTCACGTGACCATCACCACGTTATGTCAGCTTTCTTTGTGGGATTATTTAAAACACAGCACTGCGGTTTTCAAGCCTAAGGCGCACAACCAAGGAACAAATTGTGCTCCTTGGGGGCAAGCAACGAGGGGTGTTATCTGGTTACCAGACTTTCATTTAAGCGTGAGTATGCTCACTTTTTATTTTATGTAGGGTTTCCATTTTTATCCTTTATTCTTTTGAGATCCTGTTGATCTACCAACAAATTCCTAAAGCTCACATGTCTATCTAGTCCTGTTCTCTGGGGATACCACTCCACTCGATATTTTCCTTATAGGTACCAAGGAGATAATCTCTTGACTCTTTGCTCTCAGACATTCACATCTCATTCTGTCATGTTAAAAAGGGGATTGGTAAATTGTAGATCTAACAAATCTAAATCCTCTAGTGTAGGTGATCTATTTTCTTCACATCAACTGGATTTTTTTGTGTGTTTAACAAAAATTTGGATAAAATTGGAAGAAGAATCTCATTTGTATGCTTGTCTCCCTCACAATTTTCCTACATTTTCAACATTTTTATCTATATGCAAAGGAGAAGGATTGGCTTTCATCTTTTCAAATACATTTCCAGCTGACCAGTTATCCATTTCAATCTTTTTTATTCTGAATCCTTATTGGTGAAAAAGTCCTTCCCTATTCCACTGCATGTTCTTCTACTTTATTGTCCCCCTTTGTTAACACCTGTTTGGTGGGACAATCTATTTTAAACTTTAGTAGATGCTGCTTTAAAATTTTCTAAATTAATCATTCTTGATGATTTTAATTTACATGTTAACAACCCTTCAGACCCCAAGGTCAAGTGTTTTGTTTCTCTGATTAATGAACTGAACTTGATTCAGCATGCATCTGCTCCCAGTCATATCGCAGGAAGCTGCTTAGATCTTGTTTCATCATCTTCCATAAATTTTCTTTCTTGGTCCCTTTTTTTCATATGATTCTTTACTTTGGACCAATCATTTCTTGATAATGTTTTCTTTAAAAAGTACATATATGGGGAGAGGAAGTGGTAGATTGATTTCGTGGCTATGTCCAACAGCCAGAGCTTATGAATATTCCTTAACTAAGTTTGTAAATATTCAGACCAAGAAAAAGTTCATTTGCAAGCTTTGGTTGTGAATACTCTGATTTGCACGGTGCTATATATATTAAAGGTCTAATTGAGCCTAGCCTTCTCTCAACTGCCTCACAGCTCCATCTATAAATTACCTTGTTTTTGCTGTTTTTTCTGGGCACTGTAGAAAGATCCTTCCTTCCCTCTGTTTGGAGGGACCTTGCAGTTTTTGTATGAGGCTCTTCCTCACTCAGACCTTGATGTGATCTTTTTGCTGTTTGCTGTTTGTGCTTATGCTGTTGGGGTTTCTCACTTTTCCCGAGTATGTTCCGAATGGCTGCAGCCTTCTCATTTTGATTACAATCTTTCGGACTGCCTGGCATTTGGTTACACTTTCTGGGGCGGTCCTGTAAATAAACAGATCTCTTAGAAACAGGCAACACTGGCACAGGACTGTGATAGGATGTGGCTTCTTATTGGGGGATGTCTTTATAATTGCAAATTTCTGCAATAGTTTTCAAACATACAGTAAATACAATGAATGAGGAAGGGGTTACACCAGTAAATTGAAATTTAACATGAATACCATAAAACAGTTTAAAAAATATATTTAAAATCACAAATTCAAATGCGAGAGATATAATGCATACTAGGGAGACATAAGTTTATAGGTTTTGGGGTTTGTTTGTTTTTTTTAGTCGATCACAAAATCACACACATATAATAAATATCACAAAACATGCATATAAAATCAAACCACAAAACAATTTATCCTTGAACCATATTGCACATTTTCTTCTAGTTGACAACTAATTCTTCAGCAGCCATGCTTCATTTGTCAAAATTACGAAGCATCTAATAAGCACAAATCAGAACATTCAAATAACAGATATGACGCTAATGGTTTTCAATAATACAGATTTATCCTTTAGCCAAAGAGTCAAATGAAGATATTAGATTCCTGTTGTCTGTCTCTATTAAATCTTAGATACAGGAGAGGAGGTCCCTAGATCAGGGGCCATTTTATCCTAAATGTTTGACACAAGATTTACAAAGAGCCGCAACGGATAGAGAAGAGGGTTTGAGATAATGATTTTTAAAACGATACAAGTATATAGTCATGTGAAAAAATTAGGACACCCCATGAAATATTCAGTTCTTTCTTAAGAAATGTTCACATATAGATGTCAATTCTTTTTTATTTATCTCTGGAAAAGAAAGTGATGTAATTGCAGGTAAACAACAAAACGTTTTCTTGATTTACTCATAAAACAAAAGATATCCACAAAAATGTGTAATACCATGGTGAGATCAAAAGAGCTGCCTGAGGCCTTCGGAAAGAAGACTGTAGCAGCTTATAAGTCTGGCAAGGCATTTAAAAAGATCTCGAAAGAATGTGACATTAACCATCCCACGGTACGGAAAATAGTGTACACTGCAAGATCCAAAAAGAAGTCTCCAAAAACCCTAAAATGTCATCACAGGACCTACAGCAGGTTGTTGCTACTGTTGATGTGAAAGTGCATGCTTCTACAATCAGAAAGAGACTGCACAAATTTAACTTGCTTGGGAGGGTGCAAAAAGGAAACCTTTGCTCTCTAAGAGAAACATCAAGGCCAGACTGAAGCTTGCCAGAAAGAACGTAGATAAGCACCAGGACTTCTGAAATAGTGCTCTATGGACAGATGAGGATAAAATTGAATTACTTGGACACCAGAATAGAGGACATGTTTGGCGTACACCAATACAGCATGCCAGGAAAACCAACTGTGAAGTATGGCGGTGGAAGTGTCATGGTTTGGGGATGCTTTGCTGCAGCAGGACCTGGCTAGTTCACCATCAAAGAATCCACTATGAATTCTACCGCGTATTGATGGTGCTTGAAGAACATGCGAGACCATCTGGTGGATGCGCCCTCTGGTGGAGTGGGAGGGCACGCGCATGTGTGGTACGGTGCAGCAGACTTGAGTCTTCGGTCGGGTTTGCTTGGGGGGCTGGTGACGTCGCCCACATGTTGAGAATATGCTACCTGCTTGTCCTGGGATAATAGTTTTTCTCCCTAATCAGTATGGCTACTAGACTTATGCACAAACACAATGGTAGCACAATTTGCAGCATGACTTAGCAGGTCAAAAATCTAAAAAGAAAATAATATCTTATTTTATATGATGAAGGCTCTGGTGCATGTTTTTCAACAAGCTTCTTAGAATCTATCTGAGGGGAAGCTTTGCAGAGCTTTGGCTTTGACACTGTTGTCAATATGAATATTTGAACTATAATATCTAAAGTTTCAGCTATCAATTCTTAAATCAGTTACTAGGCAACATAAAGATGCCAAACAGAAACTTTGAGGGGGGGGGGGGGAGAGAGTGTGGTGCAGTGGTTAAAGCTACAGCCTCAGCATCCTGGGGTTGTGGGTTCAAGCCCACACTGCTAGTTGTGACCCTGGGTAAGTCACCCAATCCCCCCCATTGCCCCAGGTACATTAGACAGATTGTGAGCCCGCCAGGACAGACAGGGAAAAATGCTCAAGTACCTGAATAAATTCACATAAGCCATTCTGAGCTCTCCTGGGAGAACAGTCTAGAAATGTGCAATTACCACAGCTTAATGTGAGACTTTACTATGTAGTAGCTGCAAATTTTAATACAGCAACTCTTGGGTCATTCTTTTTTTTATGCGAAAACCAAAACTTCAAGTGTTTAGAGAAAATAAAGACTTTTGCCACTTCTTGTCCATCTCTCCTGCAACCTATTTCCTCCTCTCAACCTCACTCACCAAAAAATGATGCCTTTTCTTGCTTAGGATCTAAATTGCAGATAACACGAGGCAAAGAAAATGCTGCATTTGGTGAAAGGCAGGACTGCGCCCGCTTCACTTCCGCCCCTGTCTAGTACAACGTCACGACGCTCTGGAAGGGGCGGAGCGTCAACCAAAACGAGGCTTGGAAGGCATGGCGGCGCTCAGGCAACAGGAGAGCTGCGCGTGTAAAGGGATCCGTTCGTGCCTCGTTTGCGAGACGTCAGATCCGGGGGCCCGAAAACGAGCCTCTGCGACACTGCAGGTACTCGGGAGCGTCTCCCTCCCTCCCCCGGCTCTGCCCCGCCCCCTCCTTGGTTACCTGTTGGCTCTGGGCTGACTTCCTGTTTGGCTCTTTACATTGTAAGCTCTTGACTAGAGAATGACATGGGGAAAAAAATCTGTCCCCCTGCATCATCCATACAAGCCTCAGTACTGCAATATTTAGCTTATTCCTTCCTTCTAAATCAAAGTTCTGGCTGCTGAACTGGAGAAAGAGACGTTCAGCGGGCAGGGCTTTGTTTATAAATTTTTATCAACACAACTAATATACTACTTTATCCTGAAGCAAAAAGAAATATAGTTTTTTTTTCTACCTTTGTTGTCTGGTTTCTGCTTTCCTCATCTTCTCATTCAATTCTTTCCATTCACTGTCTCTCTTCGTCTTCCATTTGGTCTGTTACTGTGCCTCTCCCTTTCTCCTACCCCCCCTCCAAATTATCTGGTACCCAACTTCTTCCCTCCGCTCCCCCGCATCTCTGTCTTCTTCCCTGCCAGCATCTTCTCCCCACTCTCTCTTCCCCATTTTCCTTCAGCATCTTCTCCCCACTCTGTTCCCCATTTCCCTTCAGCATCTTTTTCCTACTCTGTTTTACCCATTTCCCTTCAACGTCTGTTCCTCTCTACCCCACATTTCCTCCCTCCCTGCCCCTTACATTCATGGTTGGCGATGTCTAAACTGCCTTCTTACAGCAGCCGGAGCGTTGAAGTTGCGTATAGCTGCCGGGAAGGTCGCCTCTGATGCAACTTCTGGTTGCGTCAGAGATGACCTTTACGGCAGCCATACGCAGCTTCAACGCTCCGGCTGCTGTAAGAAGGCAGTTTAGAAATCGCAGCCACAAAGATAAGGGGCAGGGAGGGAGTAGTGAGATGTTTAAACTCGGTGGCGGCATTAAGGAGGGAGGGAGCGCGATAGGTGACCGCTTGCGTTCCATCCCTTAACTGCGGGGACGGGGCGGTGAATGGCCTTGTCCCCGTAGCCATGGTGAACACAAGTTTTTCCTCACCGTTTTGGCGGGTTACCTGCGGCTAGCCATTCGCTGAACCGACTCTTCTCCGCACATCTTTTTGATAATGCGGCCTCCAGAATTGTACACAGTATTCCAGATGGGGTCGTACCATGGATCTGTACAACGGCATTTTGACCTCGGGCTTACGGCTGACGAAACTTCTACGGATACAGCCCATGATTTGTCTAGCCCTGGATGAAGCTTTCTCCACTTGATTGGCAGTCTTCATGTCTTCGCTAAAGATCATCCCCAAGTCACGTTCTGCTACAGTCCTTGCTAGATTCTCACCATTTAGTGTGTAAGTCCTGCATGGATTTTTGCCGTCAAGGTGCATGACCTTGCATTTTTTGGCATTGAAACTTAGTTGCCAAGTCTTTGACCAATGCTCCAGCAGGAGTAGGTCCTGCGTCATACTGTCGGGCATTGAGCTTATGTCGGACACTGTGCTTTCATCTGTTGTGCGGTTGCCTACCATGTTGCATAGTTTGGCATCATCGGCGAATAATATAATTTTACCTCGAAGCCTCTCAGCCAAGTCTCTTACGAAGATGTTAAATAGGATCGGGCCCAAGACCAAGCCCTGCGGCACTCCGCTGATCACCTTCGTTGTATCGGAGAGGGTACCGTTTACCACTACCCTCTGAAGTCTACCTCTAAGCCAGTCCCTAACCCATGCGGTTAATGTTTCACCCAGTCCCATCGAACCCATCTTGCTCAATAACCTGCTGAAGTCCAAGTACACGACGTCCAGGGACTCCCCTATATCCAGCTTTCTTGTTACCCAGTCAAAGAAGCTGATCAGATTTGATTGGTAGGACCTTCCCTTAGTAAAACCATGTTGATGGGGATCTCGTAGATTCTCCTCGTTCAGGATCGTATCCAATTGGCGTTTGATTAGTGTTTCCATAAGTTTACTCACTATCGATGTGAGACTCACCGGTCTATAATTTTCAGCCTCCGTCCTGCATCCCTTTTTGTGAAGTGGAATGACGTTAGCCATTTTCCAATCCAACGGGACTCTTCCTGTACTTAGGGAAAGATTGAAGAGTGCGGATGACGGTTCCGCCAGGACGTCACTGAATTCCCTGAGCACCCTGGGGTGTAGTTTGTCCGGTCCCATAGCTTTGTTCACCTTGAGTCTTGATAGCTCCTCGTAGACACTGCTGGGCGTAAACTCAAAATTTCAAAACAGGTCTTCCGAGTTTTTCCTCGTCGGCAGCTGAAGGCTGGATCACCCACCTATTTCTTCCTTGGGTCAGCTGCTGCAATTGAATATTTGGACAACTAGCAGTAGCAACGAGAGTCAGCTGCCACTGGCCTGCCCCAAACCCTCTGCAGTGACTTCCTGTTTCCATATAGGCAGAGCGGTGGTAGGAGGCCAACTGCCCGAAGATACAATTATAGTGGCCAGCTCAAGGAAGAAGTAGATGGGGAAATCAGGAGTTAGAGAAGGGAGGGGGCAGGAGAAACAGCATGGAGGGAAACTTAGGAAACAGCATGAAGGAAGGGAGGGGGAGGGAGGGCTGGAGAAACAGCAGGGAAGGAGAGCTGGAGAAGCATTATGGAAAAGAGCATGGAGTAGGGTAGTGGTGGATGGGCGGGTAGAGATAAACAACAGGAGAGGAGAGAGAGGGGCACTTGTAGGGGTTAGGAGAGAGAGAAAGCAAGCAAGCAGCATTCATAAGAAAGGGAGGTTGGAAGTAGAGAGACAAGCACCTGTGGAGGAGGAGGGTTGGAGGCAGGGAGAGAGACAGAACACTAAAAAAGTAGAGGATGGGAAGAAGGACCAATGAAATGGGTGGCGTGCAGGGGGGGTGTCATATGCCCCCCCTTTTTGTCTTCACAAATGGGGTAACCCTAAATAATGTTCTGTTTTCAGTAGGAGCGGGTATATGGATCTGTATTTTAATTACTTGTTGTAATTACTATTGTGTAATCCATAAGAACTGATGGTTTTGCGGTATATAAAAATAAACTATTATTATTATTGTGTACTAGAAGAGAAGAAGTTAATCAGCAGCGGCCATCTTGTGTTTTGCAGGCTACCTTTCCCTTCATTTACAGGCCTTCCACAGGTTTAGCAGTAGGAGTCGTGGAATCAGCTTTGGCGGGCTGGGCATTCCATTTTCCAGGGGTAAACATAGTACAAGATTTTGTCAATGAAGAGGAAGAGTGCAAGATACTACAAGCAATGGATCAAGATATCTGGAAAGTGTCACAGTCGGGAAGAAAGAAACAGGTGAGAACCGTACTGGCACCTCCCAGCATTTCCCTTGGAGGAGATGTCGGTGATCTGGTTTGCAAGTTTGTGATTTTACATATACAGTGTTTATCTTACCTTTTTGTCAATACAGATTTGAAGTCCTTCTGAATGCTTTGGGTGTTTTATTATACTGTCATTGTTATGAATTTATTTTGGACACTGTTTTAGGGAAACATGGCCATGTCGGGCTTTTTATGAGAGCATACCCTCGCTTTGTGTTTCTAGTGCAAAAGGCATACGAGTCTTGAACCAGTGGGTTAGTCACTTCTAATCGTGAGTTGTGCAGAAGGCATCATCTAACTTTTTCGGCTCTACCTCTTCTACCCCTGCTCCTCCTTCTACACGCGAGTCAAAGGTGTCTTTCTGCTCTGCGCTGTTTTCAGTTTATTTTCAGGCTTTTTGATCCACTTTCAGAGGCTTTTCGATGGTACAGAAGTCCCTAGTTCCCTGGGTGGAGACACAGACCCTTCTCTAGGAGGACAACTCTAGTTCAGGGCACCTACCTAGCCCTCCTACATTAACTATTTTATGGCCTGGGGAACGTTTCCTTTGTAGGAAGGAGCCTCCCTTCTGGTCATTGCTGGAGCTTGAGCGCAAGCTGTTTGGCATTGGTGTCAGTCCCTGGGAATTTACTGGTTGCCAGCTGTGGCCCCCCCTCCCCCCGGAAGATGCACGAGAAGCTGTCTGGGTCTGGGTCAGGCTCAAACACAGTCTGCCTGGCAGCCTGAAGAAACAAGCATCTGAGGAATTTTTGATCTGCTTCTTTGAGGTTTCCAGCTGCTGTTTTAGTTGAAGCAAACACAGAACCGTGAACATTGCCATTATTGTCTATGGAGCCAATCTGTCTTGGGAGTTTCTGGGGCTTGTATTCAGATTCCCCACCTCCCCTTTCCCCCAACTTTTTTTTTTAAAACTTTTATTATGCTCCCCAGGCCTTTTTTGATACCAAAATGCTGCCCTTGCTGTGCCTGCTTGCAAATTTCAGAGTTCAGGTCAGATGTCTGTCTCCCTATGCTTCTCCTATCTGTTTTATGGAGACCGGTCAGCCCTTTGGGGCTAGGGAGAGTTTTGTGAATATGTTCTTCGTGTTCTGGGAGTACTTCCTGAGCTTCTTTAAAGTCTATGTTGACGGTGGATAGTATTCTTATTTGTTTTGAGCAGAATTCTTGTTTAGCCTGTCGTTGCAGGTGCCTCTACTTCACAAATGGTAGTGCCTCTCTATGCTTGGGTATGGATTGATGGGAGGAGCTAAGCTTGCCTGTGATGTACCCTAGAGGCAGAGTGAAAAACTTATAGTTCTCTTCTGCAACACATGTGAGTAAGGGGAAATAACCCTATGGTCTAGAATGTCTCACCTATTTCCTTTTTTGGGAATCCAATGAGAACAGAGTTACAATAATCAAGTTTGCTCAAGACAAGGGAATATATTAGAATACAGAATGAAATTTGTTGAAGAAATGAGTGAATGGATTGAATTTGACGGCGAGCGTAGAAGGATGAAGAGACCAACAGAGATATGTGAATAAAAGAGGGTGTTATCTATTGTTATACTCAAAATTTTGGTTTTAGATGAAAATCATAGTGGTTTTGTAGTGGTTGTCAACTGCTTTGGCACAAACTGAGGAGCACAGAATACAGAGCAGGGCTGAAAAAGATAGGTAACGCCTTCTACACAACTCACAATTAGAGTTAAAGACTCATGCCTTTATACTAGAAAGAAGATTATCGAGGTAAGAACCTAATCTTCCCTTTGAAGTCTTTTTTTGTGGTGGTGTATTCCTCCATGCTCAGTGGTGGTTGCTGTTCTTCTGGAACTGAGCAGATCCACACCTCCTCACTTGTGTACACAAATCTGAAAGAAAAGGTTGGCTAGCCAGTTCATCAACTAAGCACCTAACTCTAGTGATGTTGCTGACAGCAAAGCCAAAGCAATAGATTGCATTTAAATGGAGCATACACTTATAGATGACACATCAAAACAAAAGTCAGTCATCATTGAAATGAATGGAAAAAATTGGGACTGGAGAATGATTATGTAGATAAATGGAGTATACAATACAGGATAAATGTCATACTGAATAGAATATTACCAGGGAAAGCACCAGTTGCTGTGCATTATTTCCTAGCTCCTTGCTTCAGGAGTTCAGAGCCTTTCTATTTCCTTTGATTGCTGCACTAACAATAGTATACTTGTATGCATTACATTTCAATACAGGCAATCCCTGAGTTAACGAGCTCTGTTTTTTTTTTTTTAAACTGTTCTTAAGTTAAATTTGTTTGTAAATTGGATCCACAGTCTAATTAAACATTAAAGAAACAGTCCTCAAAATAAAGTACTGTAGTTTAAGTAGAAAGAAAAGATAAGCAGTCTACACTTACTTTTGTTCTTCATCCATCCCACTGTTCCCTCCACCACTACATCCACCATTTCTCCTTCTCATCTATCTCTTCCCCATTCACCTCACGCCTCTCCCACCACTATGTAAAGTATTTTTCTCTCCCTCCCTATACCCAACAATTCTCCTCTTTCTTCATTACCCCATGTGCACCATATTTTTCCCATACTCAGACACCCTACCTAACAATTCTCCCCTTCTATTTCTTCCTCCACCTCAGCATCTTTCCCTTACTCCCTCCATTCTTCCAGCCTGTGATCCCATAAGAACAGCCTTACTGGGTCAGACCAAGCCCAGTCACCCAGTCTCACGGTGGCCAAAACCCAAAGAGTAGCAACATTCATACTACCGATCCAGGGCAAACAGTGGCTTCTCCCATGTCTTAATAACAGACTATGGACTTTTCCTCCAGGAAATTGTCCAAATCTTTCTTAAAACCAGCTATGTTATCCACTCTTACCACAACCTCTGGCAGTGTGTTCCAGAGCTTAACTATTCTCTGAGTAAAAAAATATTTCCTCCTATTGGTTTTAAAAGCATTTCCCTGTAACTTTGAGTGTCCCCTAGTCTTTGTAATTTTTTACAGACTGAAAAAATTGATCCACTCGTATTCTTTCTACTCCACTCAGGATTTTGTAGACTTCAATCATATCTCCCCCTCAGTTGTCTCTTTTCCAAGCTGAAGAGCTCTAACCTTTTTAGTCTTTCCTCATACGAAAGGAGTTCCATACCCTTTGTCATCTTGGTAGCTCTTGTTTGAATCTTTACCAGTGCTGCTATATCTTTCTTCAGATAAGGAGACCAGAGTTGAACACAATACACTGGGTGAGGTTGCACCAAGGAGTGATACAGAGGCATTATAACATTCTTAGTCTTGTTAACCATCCCTTTTTGTAATAATTCCTTTGCTTTTTTGGGATGAAGGTTTCATCATATCATCAACAATGACATCCAGATCCTTTTCTTGGGTGCTAACCCCCAAGGTGGACCCTAGCATCTGGTAACTGTGATTTGGTTTATTCTTCCCAATGTGCATCACTTTGTATGTGTTCAAATTAAATTTAATCTGCCAATTGCCCAGTCTTCTACTTTCCTAAGGTCTGCTTGCAATTTTTCACAATCTGCATGTGTTTTAATAACTTTGAACAGTTTAGTGTCATCTGCAAATTTAATCACCTCACTGGTCGTTCCAATTTCCAGATGATTTATAAATAAGTTAAATAGCACCGGTCCCAGTACAGATTCCTGCGGCACTCCACTGTTTACTCTTCTCCATTGAGAAAAATGACCATTTCTATCCAATAACCAGTTCCTAATCTACAACTGAACTTTGCCACCTATATCCCATGCCACTTTAATTTTCTCAGGAGCCTCTCATGAGGAACTATCAAAAGCTTTCTGAAAAACTAGATACACTACATCAACTTGCTCATCTTTACCCACATACATAGTAACATAGTAGATGATGGCAGATAAAGACCTGAATGGTCTATCCAGTCTGCCCAACCTGATTCAATTTAAATTTTTTTCTTCTTAGCTATTTCTGGGCAAGAATCCAAAGCTCTACCCGGTATTGTGCTTGGGTTCCAACTGCCGAAATCTCCGTCAAAAGCTACTCCATCCCATCTAAACCCTCCCAGCCATTGAAGCCCTCTCCAGCCCATCCTTCCCGAAACGGCCATATACAGACATAGACCGTGCAGTCTGCCCAGTACTGGTCTTAGTTCAATATTTAATATTATTTTCTGATTCTAGATTCTCTGTGTTCATCCCACGCTTCTTTGAACTCAGTCACCGTTTTCCTCTCCACCACCTCTCTCGGGAGCGCATTCTAGGCATCAACCACCCTCTCCGTAAAGTAGAATTTCCTAACATTGCTCTTGAATCTACCAATCCTCAACCTCAAATTATGTCCTCTGGTTTTACCATTTTCCTTTCTCTGGAAAAGATTTTGTTCTACGTTAATACCCTTCAAGTATTTGAATGTCTGAATCATATCTCCCCTGTCTCTCCTTTCCTCTAGGGTATACATATTCAGGGCTTCCAGTCTCTCCTCATACATCTTCTGGCGCAAGCCTCCTATCATTTTTGTCGCCCTCCTCTGGACCGCTTCAAGTCTTCTTACGTCCTTCGCCAGATACGGTCTCCAAAACTGAACACAATACTCCAAGTGGGGCCTTACCAATGACCTGTACAGGGGCATCAACACCTTCTTCCTTTTACTGGTTAAGCCTCTCTTTATACAGCTCAGCATCCTTCTGGCAGCAGCTACTGCCTTGTCACACAGTTTTTTCGCCTTTAGATCTTCGGACACTATCACCCCAAGGTCCCTCTCCCCGTCCATGCATATTAGATTCTCACCTCCAAGCATATATGGTTCCTTCCGATTATTAATCCCCAAATGCATTACTCTGCATTTCTTTGCATTGAATTTTAGTTGCCAGGCATTAGACCATTCCTCTAACTTTTGCAGATCCTTTTTCATATTTTCCACTCCATCTTCGGTGTCTACTCTGTTACAAAACTTGGTATCATCTGCAAAAGGCACACTTTTCCTTCTAACCTTCAGCAATGTCACTCATAAACATATTGAACAGGATCGGCCCCAGCACCAAACCCTGAGGGACTCCACTAGTCACCTTTCCTTCCTCTGAGCAACTTCCATTAACCACCACCCTCTGGCGTCTGTCCGACAGCCAGTTTCTAACCCAGTTCACCACTTTGGGTCCTAACTTCAGCCCTTCAAGTGTGTTCAATAGCCTCCTATGAGGAACCATATCAAAGGCTTTGCTGAAATCTAAGTAAATTACATCTAGCATATGTCCTCGATCCAGCTCTCTGGTCACCCAATCAAAAAATTCAATCAGGTTTGTTTGGCACGATTTACCTTTTGTAAAGCTATGTTGCCTCGGATCCTGTAACCCATTAGATTCAAGGAAGTACACTATCCTTTCTTTCAGCAACACTTCCATTATTTTTCCAACAACCGAAGTGAGGTTTACTGGCCTGTAATTTCCTGCTTCATCCCTGTGACCTCTTTTGTGAATAGGGACCACATCCGCTCTCCTCCAATCCTTTAATAGGACTCGCCAGAACCTCTCTGAGCTCCCTTAGTATCCTGGGATGGATCCCGTCTGGTCCTATCACTTTGTCCACCTTCAGTTTTTCAAGTTGCTCATAAACATTCTCCTCCGTGAACGGCGCAGAATCTACTCCATTTTCTCGTGTAACTCTGCTAGACAATCTCGGTCCCTCTCCAGGATTTTCCTCTGTGAACACAGAACAGATGTATTTGTTTAGCACATTTGCTTTTTCCTCATCACTCTCCACATATCGGTTCCCAGCATCTTTTAGTTTAGCAATTCCATTTTTCATCTTCCTCTTTCACTAATATATCTGAAAAAATTTTTGACTCCCTTTTTTACATTTTTAGCCATTTGTTCTTTCACTAATATATCTGAAAAAATTTTTGACTCCCTTTTTTACATTTTTAGCCATTTGTTCGCCAGACGTATCTCTCTCTTGGCTTCTTTCAGATTCACCCTGTAGTCTGCACTCCTCTTCTTGGGTTTTTTTATATTTTACGAACGCCAACTCTTTCGCCTTTATTTTCTCCACCACTAGTTTGGAGAACCATATCGGCTTTTTCTCTTGTTTTTATTGATTTTCTTCACATAAAGGTTCGTAGCCATTTTTATCGCTCCTTTCATCTTAGACAACTGTCTTTCCACTTCTCTTATGTCCTCCCATCCTAACAGCTCTTTCTTCAGGTACTCTCCCATTGCATTAAAGTCCGTACGTTTGAAATCTAGGACTAAGTATCGTGCGGCCGCTCCCCACTTTAGCCGTTATATCAAACCAAACCGTTTGATGATCGCTACTTCCCAGGTGAGCACCCACTCGAACATTAGAGATACTCTCTCCATTTGTGAGGACCAGATCCAATATTGCTTTTTTCCTCGTGGGTTCCATCACCATTTGTCTAAGCAGAGCCTCTTGAATCTCCCTACTTCTTTCCGCAGACGGAACATTCCAGTCCGCATCCGGCAGGTTGAAATCTCCCAACAGCAGAACCTCCTCTTTCCATCCAAACTTTTGTATATCCACAATCAGATCCTTATCGATTTGCTGCGATTGAGTCAGAGGTCTGTAGACTACACCCACGTAGATAGAAGTTCCATCTTCTCTTTTCAGAGCGATCCATATCGCTTCTTCCTCTCCCCAGGTCCCTTGCATTTCGGTCGTTTGGATATTGATCTTTACATAGAGAGCTACTCCTCCACCTTTTTGACCATCTCTGTCTTTCCTAAAAAGATTATATCACGGTATGTTTGCATCACATCCATGCTTATTCACACCTTCAATGAAGTCAAGCAAATTGGAGAGGCACGATGTCCCTTCCTCTTTCCTTCCATCCTTTGTCTGAAGTTTGTGTTCCCTCCCTTCTGTGTCCCAATGTAACCCAGCCTCTCCCTTCCTGTGCCAACATGACCCTCCTCCTCCTTTCTGTGTTTAAACATGCCCTTCATCGTCCTTACCTCCCTCTGTTCTATGCCAAATTCATACCTCCCTCCTGCAGGTATTTACTTCCTCTGGCCGGCTCCTTCCTTGCAGCCACACTTCTCTTCACAAGGTCACAGTTCCTACATGCAGCCCGCAGCTGACCTGGAAGCCTTCCCTCTGACATTTAGAGGGAAGGCTTCTGGGTGGCTGCGTGCAAGAGCTGCTGCTTGCAGCTTTGTGAAGAGGAGGGAACCAGTCAGAAGGGGTAAACACCTGCAGGAGAGAGGCACAAATTTGGCACAGAACAGGGAGGGAAGGATGACCAGGACCAGGGACATGTTGGGACATGTAACGGAGAAAGGTCAAGTTGGCCCAGGAAAGGAGAGGTAGAACCCTGGTTCGTAAGTACAAGTCTGTCATAAGTCTGATGTTTTTAACCCAGTACTTTAACAGTGGCTAGAACTGGCATACTTTTGTTTCTACTAATCGAGTATTGCAAGCTGTGGCTGTCATGACATTTTGATGGGGTTTTTTGTTTGTTTTGTAGGATTATGGCCCAAAAGTTAACTTTAAGAAGCAAAAGCTGAGAATTGGTGGTTTTAGTGGCTTGCCTTCCTTTAGCTGCGATCTTGTTACTCGGATGCAGCAGCTCACTGTCCTCAATGGTTTTCTGCCTATTGAACAGTGTAACCTGGATTACAATGCAGAAAGGGGCTCAGCCATCGATCCCCACTTTGATGACTGCTGGCTGTGGGGAGAACGGCTGGTTACCCTAAACTTCCTCTCAGACACGATGTTGACCATGTCCTGTGACCAGGAGGGCAGCCTTCACTTGTTTCCCATTTTTAATCACAATACTTGCCAGCCAAGCACAATCTCTGCTCCTGACACTTTCCAGACAGACTGTTGTCCTTTGCACAGGACTGCATCTGCATATCCAATGAAATTGGTCCCATACAGTGCTGTGGAGGTCACCATTAAGTTACCAGAGAGATCACTGCTTGTGTTAGCAGAAGATGCACGCTATAAATGGAAACATGCAATTCGACGAGAACATGTGAAACACCGCAGAGTTTGTAGCACTTTCCGTGAATTATCAGCAGAGTTCAGGTGTGGGGGAAAAGAGGAAAGACTAGGAAAAGAACTGCTGAAAATTGCTTTAAGCTTCCAAGGAAAACCCATGTGAGAGACAGGAAGGCTCTGCTCTGCCTATTCCCAGATTCTTTTCCAGTTTGAGCAAGCCTTACACATGTCTAGGCGAGAGAGGGAGTAAACTCTAACATACTACTGCTCTAATGCTTAGCCTTGACATCTAAACCATAGACTGGACTGAAAAGTAAAATACGCAAGCATTTATGGTTTTGTCTTCTGCTACATGTGTTACATCCTGAGGAAACAACAAAACTTTTCTGTTTGCATGCTCTCTCTCAACTTATCACAAATGTGCCAGGCCTTTTAGTTATTACTTATAGCAGCTGATAAAAAGTAAAACCAGTAGCTGGATCTATTTGGCAGGTCACAAGTACAATAACAACTAAAAATCCAGTGCTGAAATATAGGATCCTACATAATTAGATCTGTCTGGCAGGCTATGTCAGATAGGAAACTTTCTATATTTAGTAGTCATGCTAGCTGTTTGGTTAGACATAACACCTTTTGGAAAGGATGCATGTGAGCTTTCACCCAGGTAACCACATCTGTTGTGACTGCCATGGAACCCAGCAGTTGGAGGTAGTGCCACGTTGACAGAGCTAGCTGCTTTGTTGAACAAGACACTGACAGTCAGCTTATATACCGCAAGGCCATGAAGTTCTATGCGGTTTACAAAAGGTTAGAATATACAATTAGAGGATCTTGTTTGCTCAGCTGACGAGGATGGTAGTATACAAAGCAGAAGATAAACTGTCCTGGATAATAGTTGTCATCCTACATCATATACTATGTGGTCATTTTTCATAAGGCAAAATGGCCCAAATGAAAGGTGCCCTTTTCAAATACAGCTAAAAACATAACATCGTACTTATAAACCACATAACCATAAGTTCATTGCGGTGAAAAGATTAAAAATAACATAACCTAAGGATGATTTAAATTAGTTCACTAAATATTTTGAAACAAGATGAGTTCTAAAGTGCTTGTAGGAGCAAGCACTACGCAACAGTGGCCTAAATTCCCTGTCATTGAAAGCAGCCTGAAATGCCAGTGTATGTTCCAAGGATTTCTTGCTCTTACAACCTTGAGCAGACGGAAAATTAAACAATGTATGTGATTCTCTCCTATGTTTATGGAATGCTATGAGAAATCTATTGGTCATATAGTTTGGAGCAATACCATACACAACTTTGTAACAAAGACAACCCAGCTTAAACAAAACACGCGCCTCCACTGGCAGCCAATGCAACTCACGGTAGAAAGGAGTTACATGATCATATTTCTTTAGACCATAAATTAATTTGACCCACGTATTTTGAATCAGTCTAAGCCTAGCCATCTTTCTTTCTTGGTACATGTCCAATAGACACTGTTATAATAGTCGAGAAGACTTAGAAGTAACGACTGAACTAAAAGTTTAAAGGCCAGAAACTCAAAATATTATTTTATGGTACACAGCTTCAAAGTTTGTAATAACCCTTTTGCACCACAGCATCTACCGGTACTTGTTTTTTCATGGCCAAGTGTTGATCTATAACAACTCCCAATATTTTAATCAGTGGATTGATCTTATAGTGTTGAGTCTATTGTAATTGATGGTTCATGTAAAATTCTAGGTGGAGACGCAACAAAGAATTTGGTCTTAACATGATTTAATTTGAATTTAAATTCTTGCATCCATGATTCATCAGTTTCAGTATAGACTCAATTATTTGGGTAATATGAGATATAGCTGTATTACAAGGAATGATGATCGTAATGTCATCGGCATAACTAAACAGTCTACAGCCCAGTTTGTTCAAATGAAACCCCAGAGATACACATTAAATAATGTGGGGGAGAGTGGGGAACCCTGAAGGATCCCACAAGGGAAGCTGATTGTTAGACTTAACCTGATAGAGATGTGGGCATGTTTAGGTGAAAAACAGAGACTGGATTTGTTCATTTTAAAATGTACCTTTGCATTTCTATTCCCTTTCCCTACAGAAATAGCTGGTGGGAAGTGGCTGCTTTTAAGACATACCTGCCACTACTAAGATAAATAACACAACCAGTTTCTCTGATCATTTATTTTGAAGTGCACACTTTGATCACAACTATACAAGCTATTTAAAACTTATTTGTCCACATGTAGCAGTCAATGGGGTGCACGAAACAGCAAGTTAGATGTTAGCAAGCATTAAGTAAAAATGTTTTGAATATCCTAATCTTAAATTTAAGAAAACTAGGGGCTACAGTCTGTGCAATACCTCCCACATTGACATGATTAGGTATATCAAATTTTAAAAGAATTTAGTTGTATTTCTGAATGAAATGGGCAACAGTGCTGCAGAAAAAGTTTACAATTCTACCCTGTTTTAGAATGCACAAGTATGGCTTCTGTTCTTGAGTGTTTATAAAATTTAATAATGGGTGTTTATTACCCAGTTAATTAAGGGTGCCTTTAAGATATAAAAAATAATTATAGGTGTTTTCATTAGCACACAAACATCACAGAGAATGAAAATCCAAGGCAGGCAAGGGAAGGGTAAGAAAAAGAGATTGGGTTCTTACCTTGCTAATATCTTTTCTAGTAGATAATGTGTCAATCTGAACGGGCAATATCCATATGCTCATGAGCCGTGCAGAAAGAATCCACTTCAGCTTTTGAATCCCTCCTTCACCAGAGAGCTCTGCTGCCCCCTTCAGTTAGTTCCAAAGTAGGTGTTAAAAACACCTGTGAAGAAGGGGATACTAGGAAACTCCCTGAAGAACAATTCTGTGCTGGCTCTGAAAATATAATGGACATTAAACAATTAAAACATGAAACAAACATGGCCAACAGAAACCTTTATGGAGCACAAACAATACCCCAGAATACTATAGAAAAGTCTATTCTGCCTACCCTGAATGACTTGAAGTTCCACCCAGTTGATCAACCACTTTCTCTGGGTGGTTGGCCAATGTCCCCAAATTGGATGATGACTAGTGAGCCCCCCAGCCGAACAGGCTGGCAACTGTTGTCACAATTACCCAGGAAGTTATGTGCAAGGATATGCCCCTGGCTAACAACTGAGGAGCAACCGGTCCATGGCCCAAGGAGTCCAACTGAGGTGAGATAACACATTTTGGAAAGGATGCATGTGAGCTTTCACCCAGGTAACCACATTTATTGTGGCTGCCATGGAACCCTGCCACGTTGACAGAGCTAGCTGCTATGTTGAACAAGACACCCATGTATTCCAGACTGTGACGGAGTCAGACAGCTCTTTCAGAAATTCACTATCCAACCCAAGTTCTGCAGTACTCGGACCACATGAGCCACCACTCGCTGTCCCTCGGTGAACGATGGAGCTCTGATCAGCCAATTGACCAGGTATGGATGAACCTATAAGCCCATCTTGAACAGGTGGGCAGCTACTACCACCATCATTTTTGTGAATGTGCAAAGGGCCGAGAACTGCTAATGGTTTTCTAGAACATGAAACCTCATGAACTTTCTATGGTATGGCAATATGGGAATGGCTTCTGTCAAAACCAGATAGGCAAGGCCGCTATAACAGATCAAACTGTCTCCATGCAAAAATGCAGAACTTTGAGCACTACATTAATGTAAGATCCAGAGTGGGTCTCCAATTGTCTGAGCATTTCTTTGGCACAATGAAGTATATGGAGTATCTGCCCAAGCCCGAATCTTCAGGTGGCACAGGCTCTATTGCTTGAATATCTAACAACCTCTGTACTATGGGCTCCACCCTGCTTGATTTTTCTGGTTGCCCCACTGGGGAGTCCACAAACCAGTCCATTGAGGGCTGGGCGAATTCCAGCTTGTAACCACTTTGAATGATTTCCAGTACCCAATAATCTTATGAGATCTGCACCCAAGACACTACATACTCTGAGAGCCGTCCCCCTATCATTGTGTTTTCTTGGAAGTTGTAGCAGTACGAGAACCAGAGACCTGGCTTCGCCTGGGCCCTCAGAACCTTTGTCTGGATCCCTGGATGGATCTCTGAGAGGCAGTTCCTCTTCAGTACTGCCAAAGACGCCTGAAACCACAAAAATTAGAGCACCCTGAGAGGTTCTGGGTCTGCTGTCGTGCAGAGATTTTGGATGACTATCTGCTACAGCAGGGGTAGGCAATTTCAGTCCTCGAGAGCCGGAGCCAGGTCAGGTTTTCAGGATATCCACAATAAATATGCATGAGATAGATTTGCAAATCCATCTCATACATATTCATTGTGGATATCCTGAAAACCTGACCTGGCTTCGGCTCTCGAGAATTGGAATTGCCTACCCCTGTGCTACAGTGATCATGAGATCGTACAGTCCCTTATTAAACAACATTTGTCCCTTGAAAGGAAGTCTGATGAGAGTATCCTTGGAGGTGGAATCACCAAACCCATTGCCTGATCCAGAGCATTCTGCGGGCTGAGATCAAATAAGCCAAAACTTTGCTCATGACTTTGATGATGTCAAAGAGCATCTGCCACGTAATCCATCCCTGCCAATAGGAATTGGGGCAAAGGCACACCACTCGTCAGCTCAAGACTCCGCAACCTGATACGACAGATGCATGTCACAAAAGAGGCTTCTGTGGCTGCTTTGATTCCTAAGGCCAAAACCTCAAACTGTCTTTTGAGAATCACATCCACTCTACGATCCTGTATCTTTAATCACACCTTCCTCACTTGGTAGGGATGTGTGTTTAGTAGCTTGTGCTACCAAGGCATCTACCTTGGGCTGAGCGAACAGCTGGCTGGGACAACTCCTGTGCTATCGGATGCAGTTGAGCCATTATCCTGGCTATTTTAAGGGGCCCTTCAGGAACACCTCAATGCTCCAAGACCAATACATTGATATCAGGATGCCAGGGAAATGAAGAAGACTGGGCTGTCATTCTGCTCATAATAGAGCAGAGGGGAACTATTAGGAATCCAAGTTTAACTCCCGCAAAGAATCAGTAATAAGATACAACAGAGCCGAGGGTTTAAACAGACGGAGGACCATGGGATCATCCCCTTGATCAGCTTTGAGTCTCCTACAGAGAACTCCAGCTTACATCTCTTGGGCTCCATGGCCTCAGTGCCTCTTCGTATAGGATGTACCATTCTTGGGCTCCAGAAGAAGTTTAGCCTAATTCCTGGGCCTTAGAGAGCAAAGGAGAAGCTAAGCCACCCATTCCTACTCCCCTTCATATGTTGCGCAACATGTGGCACAAGGGTGCTCGTCGGGTGCTCATCCAGAGTAAACCTGGCATGAGCCAGAGGACTCCATCCCAGCCAGTTTTGAGGCAAAATGATATGATTTGAAGCTTCTAGAAAACTTTTTTTTAATCATGAAATTCAGGTAGGTAGCTGCCGCAGCAGCATTTTTGACACAAAACAAGCTCCAAAATGCTTTAAAAAAAAACCCCAAAAACAAACAACCCAAAACCTAGCGATTTCAGGATTTTAGAGGAGGGGGAAACTAAAGGGACAGGCAGAAACCTTTAAAGAAAAGATTTACAGATCCCCTCAGTTTTCCTCATAGACTGTAACAGCCTTCCCACTGTGACCTGTGCTGCAACTTGCCTCAGCTCCAAAGGCAGCTGGATCTGAGAGAAGAAATCACTGCTTCAAAATGGAACATCCTTCCAGCACTGAATCTTTGGGCTGCCATTTTGACCAGTGTTGGACTGAGCCTCCAGCCCCTGCAGATCCACAGATGTGAAAGGGGGGAGGCAAAACGCATCCGGCATCCTACGAAAACCTGCTGAGCCCCCTACGGATGCCTAACAGCCTGCGCTCAAGAATCCCCAATGCAGTAGGCAAGCAGTGCTACAAGGGGAACAGACCCTGTGCTCCAAAAGGCTTCTGCAGGCTGGCCAACAGATACCACAAGGCCTGTCAGCTACAGACTGTAGGCTGCTTCTCTACAAAGGCTCCCCTCAACTAGGGGAGTTCTTAGCACCAAAATGAAGAAAAGACCAAAAGAAATAAGCAAAGCAGATCAGGAGGACTCCTGGCTCACGTGCACAAGGAAAAACTGAAGGGGGCAGCAGAACGCTACAGTGAAGAAGGAGGGATTCAAAAGCTGGAGTGGATTCCTTCTGCATAGCTCACGTGCACTGGGATATTACCTGCTCATCCAGAATGACACACCTGTTGCACTAGAAAGACTTTGCATCAGAGTTTTTAAATAGTGGAAGAAAAAATAGATTAAACATAAATCAGAATCCTTATGCCTAATACCTCAGTGATAGTAGCATCAGTTCTCTATTCCTAAAAGCAGACAGGAATCTAATCAGTAACAAGAAAGTGATGTTACACAAAAAGCATGGTAGCCCTTGTGATCATGCTGCCATTGTGCACCAATAGAATTCAATCTGGGGAATATGGCGGCACCATTTCTAGACCCAGATGCACAAAACCTAACACCAGTGATAGGAGCATTTAGCACTGAACTGCACGCATATTAATGTGCCCAGCATGCACAAAACTAGCACATCTTGTGTGCTGAAGACGAGCACAAATTTTATTTAAATGCATTAAAATGGATTCAAATCAGGTGATTATGTATTTACTACAAATAAGCCTGGCCATAATGCTGAAAACACAACACCAGTTTGGAGATGATGTTTGGATTTCTTCTACATTTTTCACAATAAATTGCAGGGTTTTGGCTTCTTTTGACTGTACTGCACAAGCACCAGGCCTAAAAGTCTTCTCACCATCACCCCTCCCCACACGTCAATTCTGACATCGGAGAGGAAGTTCCAGGCCAGCCAAACGGTGCCTAGCTGGCCCGGAACTTCCTCTCCAATGTCAGAATTGACGTTGGGAAGAAGGCTTCTGGGCGGCAAGCAACAGCGGCGGTGGACCCGGGGGGGGGGGATAGTTTTAATCGGCGCTGGAGGGAGGCTAGCTTTGGTGCGGCAGAGAGGGAGGGGAAGTGATCGCCTGTCCCATTGTCCCTGCGCACATCTTCGGGACGCTGTCCCTGAAAACTGGACATTTCGGTGTCCCAAAGCTGTGTGTGGGGATGACAGGGGATCCAAAAACGGGACGGTCCCATTCAAAATGGGACGTATGGTCACCTTATGCATCAGTCACATTTCTTCTCTGCACATAAAATTTATACTCTGCTTTGGGAAGCTAGTTTTCAGTGCTGTTATTGCACTATGGGACGTGCTTTCTTCGTGCCTCTAGCACAGTGTCCCGCACACTTTTCTAGCCGGCAGCACACTAAATGCAGTGCCCCGGCTGGAAGACACTCGGAACTCATCAAGTAAAAATCCTCGCATGCATGGAGGCCCGTCTTGTCGCAACCCTGCCATTACATGGGTCTGGGAGGTGCAGGGAGAAGAGGAGAGATGCTGGCCAGATGAGTCATCCACGCCGGCTGCCGCGAAAGGCATATCCTGTAGGCAGGCAGCTGGTGCAAACGACTCCTCCTCGCCAGTGTGTCACGGCACACCAGAAATATCAGGAGGCACAGTTTGCGATACACTGCTCTAGCACTGGAGTTTTGAGCATTGGGCCTCTCATAGGCAGAAAGTGGTGAATGAAATGTTAGTGGTGTGTTTGAAAAAGTACATGATCTTGTATTTTAAATGCTTGTGACCTTTCACCAGCAATTAACCTGTCAAATTTTAATAAGGTAACAAAGTCCATTCACAAAAGCCTCTGAAGGAAGCTCAGAAAACCTCACTTGAAAGAAAAATATCCTAGCGATAGAAGTAACTGTCAGATTTTTGTCTACTACCTGCAGTGAAAGAGAAATGTGAGAATGTATGGTTAAAATGGAGATCCTGAGATGCAGTTTAATAACACTATGCTATACTATATAATATGTATACAGAAGTATTGGATTTGTTGGATTAATTTTAGAATGGGCTGCTGCAGTGGTAATCAAATGTCTCAAAAAGCACAATTACTTACCGTAACTGGTGTTATTCGTAGACAGCAGGCAGATAGTCTCACATATGGGCAATGTCATACACGGAGCCCCGATACGGACAGCATGAAAAGTGTAGTGTCACTAAGTTTTAAGAAACCTCACAACTGCTCGCACCACGCATGCGCGAGTGCCTTCCCGCATGATGCCCGCTTGTATCTTGATTCCGTAAAGAAACTAAGAAGCCAACCCGGGGGAGTGGGGTTGGGGTGGGTGGGTGGGTTGTGCCTGCTGTCTCCAGATAACACCCGTTACGATAAGTAACTGTGCTTTATCCTAGGAGAAACAGGCAGCATATTCTCACATATGGAACTCCCTAGCTTATTGGAATGGGATGGAGGGAGATTTGGCCAAAGTAGTAAATAAATTTTATATCTATAATAATAAAATGCTAGCCGCGCATGCGCACTCGCGCTGCGTGTTTCCTGTTCTGTCGGGGTGTGGCGGCACGAGTGCGCATGCGCGTACTACGTCACCAGCCGATGATCGCCTCCACAAGTTTCCACAAAGAGCGCCTCCTTCCCCCCCCCTCTCCGGGACGAAACAATAACTGGAGCCGGGCCGCCCTCCGCGACAGACCAGAGGAGTCCGAGTCCTTTGCCACCAACCTCCCTTCCCTTCCCGCGTACCTGACTACGAACCCAGCGATTCAAGCAGCATGTGCAGCAGTCTTCACACGCTGCTTTGGGCCCTTCTACTGCCCTGATTTGCTCTGCCATGTCTCTGATGAAGTCATCAGGGACATGCCAGAGTAAATACATATATATATTTTTTTAACTATACAAATAAAAGTAAAAACAAGACTAAAACTAGAAAAAAAGAAACGCAAAGTGGGAAGGCAATGCCAGCTCAACAGAGTTCAGTCAAAAAGAGATGTGTTTGCTCCGCAGAAAACGAAGAAGTGAGATACCACAAGTGGGCGTCGGGTGGGAAGGCACTCGTGCATGTGCAGTGCAGGCAGTCACAAAGTTTCTTAAAACGTAAAGTGACAGTATACTTTTCATGCAGTCCGTAATGGGGCTCCGTGGATGGCGTCACCCATATGTGAGAATATGCTGCCTGCTTGTCCTAGGATAAAGAGCTCTCCACCACTGGATGTGATTGGCCCACAGTGTATGATGTCATAAATGGCAGTCAAATTCCAATCTCTCTTAGGAATGTAATAGTTTACTTTTTGTACCTTACCAAGTATATGCAACATGGAATGCTCACTACTGGAAACAAGGTACTGGGTTTGATGGACCTTTTGGCAACTGTAGGAAAGCAATTTAATTTCAGAAATATTAAATTGAAAGCAATATTTTAATTTGGGAAAGGAGGCGTTTTACTCCATGCATTAAATATATGTTGAAATGCTCCAAAGTAGGCAGGATACAGCTTCAATAATACCAGAAACAATGAATAGACCTACCAGAAGGTACTGAGTAGGGCAGCTAAGCAGCTGTGTTACTAAATAACTAACTTTAGGGAAATCAGAACTATAAAAATATCAGGACTAGAACCAGCCAGCTGGAAATCCTGCCAGTGAGCAAAAATGAGAGGACCTCCTACTCAGTGCAGAAGTCATATCAAGTTTTTGAACCAGAACCTTTTGCAAAACTGCAAAAGTTCAGATGTATAAGGAAAAAGAAGAGTCTAGTAGTAAAAGGAAGCATCTCCAAAACCAAATTGAAATTTGCAACTAATCTCAAAAAGTTTTAATGATATATAAAAGTGCAGCACCTGCAAGGTTCCAGCTGATCTGACATGAAATGGGTAGTTCACCACCTCCAAAAGCACAATCCCAAGTCCTGCCTTAAACTTTCTGTCTTCACTATTACACTTCCTTTCTGTAGCAGTCAGCAGGTTTCCTTAGTCCACTGGTTCCTGACCTACTGCTTTGGGGACAACTCTCCCCAAACAACATTAACCACCAAAAAGTTGAAGGAGCTTTGGATCCTGATGGTCCATGAGAGCACTTTGATAGACAGCATCTAAGGGCTTGAGCACAGTATTAAACCCTTTCAAAGTTGTGCTATTTACTGTCACAGGAGTGGCACCATGTAGAACAGGATCTCTCATATAGCAAAACAAGGTTAGTAGAATGAGTACTGGTTCTCCACTGCCCGAGTCCTACTACGAGATCCATCACTCTCATGGTAATCATCATTGTTGAGGCTGGGAGGTTCCAAAAGGTGCTGAGCACTGTTACTGCGGCTTCGAGCACTCAAAGGCTCATCCATCCTGTGATACAGTGGCTGGGGTGTAGAGGTACCACCTTCTGCCAGAGATGCTGGCGGAGGAACAAAATCTGAAAAGTAATGTGACTGGAGCTCACTCCTGCAGCCTGTCTGCTGTGCAGTGACAGCCTGGGAAGGGCCAGAATCTGAAAAACATAACAGCCTTGTAAGATATTACCTGGTAACTTAAAATCTATCTGGGTGGCATTAGTAACAGATCATTAAATGGCAATGTCTGGGAAGTGGCACTAGGATTAGTCATCAGGGAAACTACTGCACTGCTCATCCACAGACCCTACTGCTTACTTGCTCTTGGCTAGCTATCAGATACATAATCCAGCGGTTGTACACGATTGCCACTAAACAGTACTGGATTATAGTACCTCAGAGCTCCAAGTATTTAAGAGCCATGCTAAAAATGCTGCACTTTCTCTGTTGGGTGTGGTAGAAGTCTGCTAGGACTCGGGTTGTGATTGCAATGCAAGTTTTGAGTGCAGTTAATATAAACAATAAATTATGGTGATAATTAAGGCTTAAAAACTTTAATTGTGATTAATTTAAAGAACATCTGCCCTTCTAATCCAACATCTCTCCCTCTCTGGACACCATCTCCCTTCTTTGTTCCAGCCCTTATAAGAAATATGTCATAATGCAAGTGTCTGCCCTCTCTTTTTCTACTCTCTCTCCACCCTCCCACCAAATGTTTGATCTCTCCTTTTCTTCACTCTCTCCCCCTTCCAATTCCATCTAATGTCTACCCTCTCTCCACCAAAAAAAGAGGGCTCACTTGTTGGCAGGACTGGAGCAGGTAAACAAATACACTGGAGCTTTCCCAGGGTGAGCCCTCTGTCAGCATTGGTGAGCTGGCAGGTCCAGACTGCAAGCAAAGGATTCTGGGATATTATATTAAACAAATCTGACCCTGAGGAATGTCTGCAAATAGTATCATATGGGCAGGGATCATTCAATCTGTCAAAAAGACCTTTTACTTAGAATGCCACTAATTGACTTCTAAAAGACCAGTAATTGAGATTTAAAAAAATAACCTTTTTCATAGTTCTGGGGAGTATCCTGCAAAGCCCTGGACTTTCAAAAGATGTGATAAGGACAGGTGCTTAAGGAATTCAGATATAGAATGGCTCTAGCTACCAGAGCCATTGTTTCAAACAGATACCAAATTATGACACTCTCTCACTTCCTTCCAGCATGTTCCCCTCTCTCTCTCCTACCCAATTCAATGTGCACGTTGCCTCACTTATCATCTCTCATGATCGCGCGGTCCAACAGCCCCCCTTCCTCCGTCCCAACTGCCATAGTCCATGCATCTCATTCCCTCACCTTCGCTGGCAATTTTCATTTTTCTGTCTCCGAGCAGCCCAAGCCTTTTCTAAAGTCATGTGCAGCTGCACTGAAACTTCTCCTCTGACGCATCTTCCTGTTTCCAGTTATGTCAGAGAAGAAGTTTCAGTGCAGCTGCATGTGACTAGTTTAAAGGCTCGTGCCACTTGGAGACAGAAAAATGAAAATCGCCAGTGAAGGGGAGGGAGATGCCCGGACCATGGTAATTGGGAGGAAAGAGATAGGGGGCTGCTGGATCGCATGCTCCGGAGGGGTGATAAGTGAGGCAACGCCCCCAAAATACTTAATTGCGAGGACAAGGCCATTCACCACTCCAAGGGGCGGTGAATGGCCTTGTCCCTGTACCCGTGGCAACAAGTTTTTTTCCTCCCTGTTTCAGCAGGCTACTCGCAGGTAACAGTTACCGTGTCATTCTCAGCTCTAGGTTCTACACCGGGCTGGCCATGCAGTGCAGGTGATACAGTTAAATGGAATGAGGTAATACCAAATGCTTCAGGGAAAGGGGTAGCCTATAGCTGGCTCTTCCGGACCCAGAAACAGCACAGTTACTTATCTATAACAGTTGTTATCTGAGGACAGGAGGTAGATCTTTTCACATGCGAGTGATATTATTCATGGAGCCCGGTACGGAGAGTGCAAAAGTGCGCCGTCACTTTAAAAGACTGAAAAGTCTTGAGACCACCCATACCACGCATGTGCTGGTACCTTCCTGTTTGACATCGGCTCGCAAGACCATGAAACCAACTAGGGTAGTTGGGAGAATATCTGCCTGCTGTCTTTGGATAACACCTTTTACAGGTAAGTAACTATACTTTATATCCTAGGACAAGCAGGCAGCATATTCTCACATGTGGGACTCCCTAGCTGCCAGGATCATGCATCTGAGTTTAGGGTTATTGTCAACTACCATAAGCCTGGTGAAATTAAAAAGAGTTGGAGGGAAGTTTGCCTCTAAATGGAGAATTAATTTTGTAGAACTGCTTGACCAAACCAACTATCCCATCTGGAATGATTCTCCAAATGGTAGTGGGATGTGAAGGTATGAATTAAGGACCAGGTGGCTGCCAAAGGTATATACACTTGAGAGGATGCCGAAGTGTGCTTAGATGGGAAAGAGCATACCAATGCTGAAGATGGCCTATGGGCATTGGCAGTCAGCAGACATCCTTAATGCTCCTGAAGTTTCTCCCAAAAGTTTTTCAAATTGGAGTTAACGAGCCTTAAGTACACTTTCAAACAGCACAGGCAAGAATCAAGCTGATGTTGAAGACCTAGGCCAAACTGGACACACCAGTTGTGTGGGTCAGTAACTGAAATAGTCCTGTTGCACTGGGTGCAACACTTGAAGCAACTGGAATGCATAGTCATCAGGGGGAAAAAATGCCAATGCAGAATCATAAGACTCAATTGTCCGGGGAGGTCAAGCAGATGTAATAGCAAAAAAAAGTTGACTCTGTGAGCCTGAAGGCCCCAATTTTTTTTTTTTAAATCTGTAAAAATTCAAAACATTTATCGAAGTCAAGGAAAAGAAAATGAAATAATGAAGAAAACTAAGATTAAAAATGAAGGGGAAGAATAGTTTGATGTGCTTGAAAAAAACACTGCTTCTCAGCTCCACAGAAAACAGAACTGATGGTCCTGTGAGCCGACGTCAGGCGAGAAGACACCGGCGCATGCGCGATATAAGTGGTATCGAGACTTTTCAGTCTTTTAAAGTTACAGGACATGTTTAAACTATTCCTACTAGGCTCTGTGGATGACGTCACCCACATGTGAGAATATGCTGCCTACTTGTCCCAGGATAAAGGCAGTTGCATCCTGTTTCTGGGTCTGGAAGAGCCAAGCCTTCTGCCTGCTGTATTAATCGCAATTAAATATTTAGTTAACAATTTAACACGTTAATTGCATTAAATCTGTAACCCTAGTGGCAATTGTTTTAAACTGAAAAAACAAAGTGGCTAAAACATCCAGAACAATAGGGAAGCATGCACTTGTCAGAGTGCTTTTGAGAGGTCACCGAGCTTTCTGAAAGTAGCTGGCTATGGTATGTGTGACAAACTGAACATCTCTGAACCAAACAGAACAGACCAACTTATCACCATTTAACTAAAGCCATAAGGCTTCTACTGCACAATGTAGACAGAAGTATGAAATCTCCTACCAGGTCTGGGGTCTTTGACTACAACATAAGTACGCAGAGTGATGTCAGCAGAGCCACCTGACTCCAACGGTATAGGGTGGCTGTGAAAATGTTTCAGCAGATCAAAGATAGTCTGGAACCAGAGATGCTGGACATGGCACTGACCGTTCTCATTCAGAGACAAGCGCAAATGCTGCAGAGGTAGGATATAAGTGACTCTCACGCACAAAGAGAAAAAAAAATTAACATATCAGGGCAAGGGGGTTGCAAGTTTCTAGTTTATCATCAAGTCAGATTGTTTGGTTTACATGTTAAATACCAGAATTATACAAAAAGTAAAAAAATGACCTACTGATACAAAATAAGCAGCTGCTTAATATTTATGCTTGTCTAGCTATTTTCAAAGGGATAGCATTCTCCAGAGCACGTAATTTGCAAGAACAATTAGTAATTAAACCATTCCAGTTGTGGATCTTGTCATGTGTGTCATTTTACACTTACACTTAATTCATTTGTGAATCCAGTTAATAAAATACGTATATTACAGTAGAATCTCAAATTATCCGGCAACCCACGGGGATTGGTGGATACCAGATAAAGCATAGTTATATTCCATAACAGGTGTTATCTGAGGCAGATGGCATCAAGTTGGAGTAAGGTGGATGATACAGCGGCTCTGGGGGATCCTTGAAAAAGCAATCTTTGCGAAACATGTCGGATCAATTTATCCCAGGAGCATGAGAACACTATGCATTTAGTTAAGTGTGAATTCATCAGAAGATTTAACTAATATCTTTACAAAATTTCTAAAAAAAAAAAGCATATGGCGATTAAAAGATTAATTAAAAAAAAAAAAAAATTTGATAAAAAGAAAATAAATCTGAGTGATATGAGGAGGATGTAGGCCAATGAGGATATAGATACACCAATATTCCCACCAGATAAAAGTGTTAATCTAAGGTGGAGGAGGTGTACCTGAGGCCACATCCACTAATTAAACATTTATTCACTATATTGGTTATAATATTATTGGTGATCAAGATATATAGAGCGCACAGATATTAATGGTGAATTGTTTTTGGCATTGGGGAATATTGTGGAAATTCAAGTTTGACCCCTTTTGTGTACACTTTTTGATGAAAATTGTGCCATCAAGAGTAGTAGTGGAACAGAATGGAGGCATAACAGGCCCTGAAAATGAGCTAAAAGTCATACTAACACATCAGTTTATAAAAACATATTTTTCTTCCAGTAGTTGTTTAGACGGTTTAGACGCAGGGGTGTCCAACCTTTTGGCTTCCCTGGGCTGCATTGGCCAAAAAAAATGTTTCTGGGGCCACACAAACGCGCAAATGCTGCAGCAAGACAGAGGAGAGAGCCGGCAAGACGGTAAACACGGGGCCGCAGGTTGGACACCCCTGGTTTAGAGAGAAAAACACATCTGTTTATAAGAATGAGATATTTGCAATAGAATAGAACATGTCTGCAAAGGTCAGCGTGACCTCAGTAAACATGGTGTCCACTTCCTTCTATTGTTGACAATAGTTGAGACAAATAGCACGTGATGAGTTAAGTCACTGTTGCTAAGGAAATTACTCATGAAGTACAATTAATAGCAGACCATGTGATTTCAGTGGACACCAACAGAATATTTGTAAATGGATTGTGATTGGAAGATGTACCACATACGTATGTTTAATAATGAATTAATGATGTCATGGATCCCAATAAAAATGTCTAGTCATTGGTAATAAGATGAGACTTTTGATTGTGAGCTTACCAATTTTAGTAAGCAGCCAAATTCTCCTCAAAGCTTTGACTATTTTAAGCATACTTGTGTGAAATTTCTTTCTCTGATCTCCCCTGAGATAGAATTAAGAACTGAGGACTATATGGAAGTAAGTAGCCTGTCTATATATTTATTTCAACCAAACATAGTCACTTTGGAAATTTCATCAATGAGAGTGTTATGTAAGAAAGCTGCTGAGGTTGCCAAAGCTCGGAATTTGTGTGCTGTTACATGACCCTCGAGCTGCAGCCCAGCATGAGCATAGCAGAAGGAAATGCAGGCCGCTAACTATGTGGAAATAGTTCTCTTGGTTGCAGGGAAGCCCAATCTGTTAGGATCAAAAGAGATGAACAGTTGAAATGAAGCCCTGTGTGGCTTAGTACTTTGTATGTAGTAAGTCGAAGCATACTTACAGTATGTAGAGCTGTTTCTACAGGATGAGAATGAGGCTTTGGGAAAAAAAATAGAAACACAATGGATTGATTAAGGTGAAATTCTGCGACTACTTTTGGGATGAATTTTGGATGGGTCCTGAGAACCACCTTGTCATGATGAAATACTGCATATGGTGGTTCGGAAACCAATGCTTGAAGTTCACTCACTCGATGAGTGGAAGTGACAGAGATCAAGAACACCACTTTCCAAGTGAGAAACTTAAGAGAAGTAGATGCCACAGGTTCAAATGGTGGCTTCATCAGCCTGGCGAGGACTATATTAAGGTCCCAGACAACTGGAGGCAGCTTGAGTGGAGATTTGGAGTTGAAAAGTCCTTTCATAAACTGGGAAACAAGCGAATGAGTGGCCAGAGGTTTATTGTTGGCAGGATCATGGAAAGCACTAATAGCACTGAGGTAAACTCTGACCGAAGTGGTTTTGAGTCCAGAATTGGATAAATGGAGAACATAAGAATAGCCTTACTGGGTCAGACCAATGGTCCTTCAAGTCCAGTAGCCCGTTCTCTCCAGGTCCCTAGTACCTGGCCAAAACCCAAAGAGTAGCAATATTCCATGCTACCGATCCAGGGCAAGCAGTGGCTTCCCCCATGTCTGTCTCAATATCAGACTGTGTTTTCCAAAACACAGACTGTGTTGGGTCCCGTGTACTCAAACAAGAGGACCATTTGGAATGCAACATTGCATCTTCTTTAAGAAAGATAAGACTTTTATACCTTGCTCATCGTTTCCGCAGTATTTCTCCTTGTTTTGCTCGTCTGACTTTCTCACTGCAGATTGGTTGGACTGTTTTTTTTGGTTTGTTTTCTCTGGGGATGGATGCCATTGACACACACTGGTCAGCAGTGCCATGGCTCCACATGGGAAGATATTTGGCAGCTCACCTTCAGCTCGTTAGAAGCCAAAATGGCTCCAATTAAAAAAATTAATGAAGACCACTTATTCTAATAACTCATGTGATACAAAATTGAATTGTGTACAATATCTACAATGTAATTTTAATAGTTACTTGGGCAGCGTAGTAAAAAATTTTCATCTGTAGGAAGTGACAGTTGGGTGTTGGTTTTGTTACAGAATATATATATATATATATATATATATATATATATATATATATATATATATATATATATACACACACACACACACATATATATATATATATATAGTTAACATATGAAAAGCTGTACATGATTTTCTTATGTAAGTTTACATGTGTTTTTTCTGTATTTGTTACACAGATTTTATATGATTCCTGAAACGGCTCTTTTGGGTGAAACAGGTGCACTTTTTAAGTTGCTTCTGGTTTTTCAGATTCTTAAGGCCATTTTCTTTTGTTTTTGTAATTAAAGATGTTGAACTTACCTTAGCTTTCCCTTGAAAATTAAATGTCAACACATATTCCCCTGGCCGTGTCTCACTCTGCCTGATGACAAACAAGCCATGACTGCGAGCTCCCCCTGCCAGTACCAGCTGTGCGGCTCTAACACGTGACATGGTGCCATGAAACCAGGGAAAATCTGCTAGATTAATTTCTGCTTCTGCTTCACAGTCATCCCCTGAAAAAAACATTCAACAGAAACACAACCAGTCCTCAACTAAATCCACCCACAACAAGGATTTTCAACATTTAATTTTGATATTTTAATATATTTTTCCTCTTTAAAATCCCCTCAAAGACAGCAATGGGAATCCTTTCCAACCCCAATTACTGGAAAGCTGTCTCTTCTGACTTGATCCAATAGGGTCACTTTATGGCCAGCAGAGGTTGCTAGAGCTGTTGCAATTCATCGCTTGTCTTTTTGGGATCAATCAGTCTGCCACAAACAGCAGTTTTCAAATAAACTCATATGAATGGCACTATGGCCTTAGCAATGGGCCCACTGACTCCCCTACCAGCTTAAGAGTTAGCAGTGAAGGTGTGGTTAGAAGACCACATCACCGCCTTGCAGATTTCCTCTATAGAGGCAGAGCAGAAAAGGCTACAGAGGCAGCCATGGCTCTTACACTGTGAGGGTCAAGCCCAGCTTGAGCATACGTGTAGGAGATAGAGGGGGGCATTTTTCATGATGTCCAAATCCGAGTTTGGATTTTGTAGAAGATGGACAAAAATCAAATAGCCAACGTGACCATTTTCAAAACTGCCTGGTATGTGCTCTTGAGAGAGGTGGTGGAGCGTAAAACTGTGACTGAGTTCAAAGAAGCGTGGGATGAACACAGAGGATTTAGAATCAGAAAATAATATTAAAAATTGAACTAAGGCCAGTACTGGGCAGACTTGCACGGTCTGTGTCTGTATATGGCCATTTGGTGGAGGATGGCTGGGGAGGGCTTCAATGGCTGGGAGGGTGTAGATGGGCTGGAGTAGGTTTTAATGGAGATTTCGGCAGTAGGAACCCAAGCACAGCACCGGGTAGAGCTTTGGATTCTTGCCCAGAAATAGCTAAGAAGAAAAAAATTAAAAAATTTAAATTGAATCAGGTTGAGCAGACTGGATGGACCATTCGGGTCTTTATCTGCCGTTATCTGTCTTGGGTTTCAGATGTGCATCTATCTTTTTATTTATTTTCTATCCCATTGTCCCCAAAGAGCTCAGAACAGGTTCCAGGTTAAACATAGAGTTAACAGGTTACAATTTCTCATCATTTCAGTACTTGTTTTTATTTTAATGACACATTCTAGGAGTCTAATACTAATATACAGTTTACCGGTTACTATTTACCACAGTTATCCTTAATTGACACACACAGACAGTTTACAGATTGGATTTGCCATACTAACAGTGCAAGATTTTATAATACGCGACACATACTGGGTTCTGGTACCAATGTACATTTCTTTGTAATCCATCGGTCAAGGGCAAGGGGGTTAGGTGAAGAGGTATGTTTTTATTGCTTACCTAAAGTTGAGGCGTCCTTCAAGGGATCTGGTCTATGGGGGCAGTTGATTCCAGTGGCTCAGTATGAAGTGGGAGTAGGAACGTCATTTGGTGATTTGCAACATGGGAATGGAGGGACTGGTTCGACACATATGGAGAACTTAGCCATCACGTAGTTTGAGGACTTACAGTCCTGTGGCGGATCCTTCTTATCATGGGCCACAGAGAGAACACATGTAACAGCTTGCTCTACAGCCATGGCTGGACCACAGCATCTAGACCCATGCTTCTGGGCTCAGACCTTCAACTGAAGAATCTGTCCACCTTTTTGATTTGTGCTGTAGCTATGAGGTTGAACATTGGGCAACTCCAGTGATGAACAATGGTTTGGAAGGCTGATGCAGACTGCGTCCACTCACCCGGATCCAAGGTCTGTCTACTGAGGAAACTGGCTTGAACATTATCCTCTCCCACAAACATGTGCCACTGAACTGCAAGTGTGCTTCTAGCCCCAGCTGGGCACTCTTGGTGCCTCCCTGACAGACCGTATTGGCCGAAACAAGTGCGTGTAAAACCACCGCTCAGTTTTACATGATTGAAGAATAAAGTTGCACACCAACATTTCAAAATCTCCACTGTGGTTTGTGTGTTTTCGCCTCCCTGGCAATTGACATAAGCCACCGCAGTAGCACTGTCTGAAAAGATTGACCACCTGTCCTTCCAGAATCTTCTGCAGTTTCTGCAAGGCCAGCCAAATGGCTTGAAATTCCAGCCTGTTGATTGACCACATTCTCTGGGTAGTCAACCAACATCCCTGAATCAGATGACAGATGCAGTGAGCTCCCCAGCCGAAGAGACTGACATCTTTCATCACAATTACCCAGGAAGCTATGCGTAGGGGTATGCCCTTGGTTAGTGACTGAGGGCCTAGCCACCAGTCCATACTGGTCTGGGCTTCCTGTGTCCAGGGCAGGGGCATCTGCAAAGAGTCCGTCTGAGGGCACCAACGCAATAACAATGCATTTTGGAGAGGACGCATGAGAGCTTTCACCCAGAGAACCACGTCTATTGTGGCCACCACAGAACCTAGTATTTTGGGAAGGAAGACTGCTGACTTCTGGAACTGATTTACTGAAGTTTCTTTGCTCACAGATACAGAATAGGAGAAGAGCCTTAGTAAAACAGTTTCTTAAAAAACTATTGCTAATCAAGGAGTGGATTCTCCTCTCATTGCCTACCCCCTCTCCCCAAAAAAATTAACTGTGGACAGTATTGGATGGGTGGAGAAAGAGAACCAAGAGAGGTCTCAACTGCAGGCTCCAAGGTTTAATAAAAACTTATCAAAGCCTGAATTAATGCATGCTTAGGACACATGAAATGGGCAGTGGTAAAGACAAGGGAGGAATTAAAGCCTGCTTGACATCAGGTTATGCCACAGTGGGAGAACACTAGAAGGAAGAAGAAGACTCTAATCTGCTAACAGATAAATTAAAGTACACACCTGTTAAATGGTTGGTAGCTGGAGATTCCAGGGTCTGAAGGAAGTTCTCCAAAGGAACATGAGCAAAGAGATCACCTGTGGAAGGGTCCCTGGGTCTGCCGTATGGAACAGGAACAGTACCAGCGTACAACACATCAGGACCAACAGACAGTAGGCACTTCTGAGGTTTATACATTTCTAACGACAATAAAAAATATATATATACAGTATATTTAAATGATTTGATAAGCCATTCAAATGTTCTATTTTAACTCATTTCATGTCTTAAATTTTATAGAGATGATTTGCTTGACAGTGTTATTCAGTAACACAGTAGACGATGGTAGATAAAGACCTTCAACATCTATCCAGTCTGCCCGAGAAGGCAGACAAAGCTGTACCTGTCGCTTGTGTGTAGGTTACACTCCTTCATAATCAATCATAAACTAGCAGTTATGTTTGATTCAATCTTGGTTGCAATATACATTCATTGTCAATCCTTGATTAAGCACCACCACATGCAAATCAATATTCCCCATTATGGCTCCGACACTGTGGATCACAATTCCAACCACTCAGACAAGAATCATCCTTAACTTCATTCAAGTTCAAACTCAAAACCTTCTTATTTCTAGATGCACTTGGTGAAGATTAACACATTATGATGAAAAATTTGAAGAGACTCCCTTCCCTCATTCTACTTACCCACCTCTTCCTTTTGTCTTCTTTATTTCAACTTATTTTCCATTCCCCTGCACTCACTATATGTCTTTTCCCCTCAAATATTTTAGATTACTTTCTGTTCTTTTACTTTTACTGTATTTAACTACAGTATTGTAATCGATCTAGATCCTTGTGATGGACACCAGTCAAGAAACAAGAAATTATTAAACTTGGAAGGTGGCTAATAGAGAATGACAAGGGGAAAATTTCTGTCCCCGCCACTGCCCTGTCCCCGGACCACCATCTTCTTCACTGCCCCATTCCCGCCATCCCTTTCACCGCCCCGTCCCCGTCTCTGCTGTCCCCTCCACCGCCCCGTCACCGTCCCTGCTGTCCCTTTCACCGCCCCGTTCCCGTCTTCAGCGTCTTCTCCTCTCCATCCCCCCACGGTCCAGAAGCTCCCTCCCGCTGGCCAGCCGTGCATTTCTCTCCCTCCCTCCCTCTTACCTTCTCTTGTGGCAAAACTGGCAATTTGTATAAGGCTATGCTCTGTATTACAGCCGAAGCCTTGAAGTCGCATCAGATTGCCTGCTAGAAAAGTCTCCTCCGATGCAACCGGAAACAGGAAGTTGCGTCAGAGGAGATTTTTCCAGCAGGCAACGTGACGCAACTTTAAGGCTCCAGCTGTAATACAGCTCATAGCCTTATAGAAATCGCCAGTTTCAACAAGAAAAGGTAAGGGAAAAGGGGGGAGGGAGGGAGATGCATGGCCGGCGGGAGAAAGGGAGCTGCCGGATCGAACGCTTGTTCACCACGCGTGCTAATCATTCACCGCTCCATGGTGAATGATTAGCCTTGTCCCTGATCTCGCAGTGACCTTTTTTTTTTGGTCACCGTTTTGGCGGGGCTCATTCTCTAGTGGCTAACTCATTTTACTCATTATCAACCTTAAGAAGTTTTCACCTCCCTGAAATATATTCAGGGCCAGATTCTGTATAGGACGCCCGGTCTCAGAAGCCACCTAAGGCCAACTCAGATTGATCGGTTGACCTTCAATTTCCCTGGTTTGCCAGGAATGCTGAGAAAGCAGTGGCTGGATTTAAGGTCTAAAATTACAGGGTTCCTTCTTGGTGCATGGCTTCTAGCTAAACAGCTCTCATGGCAATGACCTGATCAGATATACTGATTTTAAAATCAGAAGAAAACATCTTTGGATAATTTTGAATGAAGGCTAGTAGTATCAGAGTGCTAACCCTGGTTCTATTAATCCCAAAGGACCCCTTCACTCCCCTGTAACAGAACTACCACCGAGCTGTGTGATATAATAATAATAATAATTTATTTGTATGCCGCCATAACGGGGAGGCTCTAAGCGGCTCACAACACAGGAAACAATACATACAATTCCATCAAAATAAGGAGCTATAAATACATTTCAATAATGCATAAGAATAAAAAGCATACCATATAGATAAAAATGCAAGTGATAAAGTGATAAAAAACATAATTAAGTTAAAAGAAAAACATTAATTAAAAGTCTAACAATTTCCTAAAATCTAAATACGAAGAAGCTTCTAACATCATTTTACCGAGCCATGTGTTTGGCAGCCAGAAAAGAAAAGGCTCTATCAAGGGATTTCTTGCAATGGCAAGATTTTACAGAGGGATATGTAAATAACTGCACTCTCCGTGTGTTTCTATTTGAATGACTCTATGAAAAGTGAGAAATAAGTAACCTGGTGACAGACCGAACACTGCTTTGTAACAGACGCATGAAAACTTGAACAACACTCTAAGCTCCACCGGCAACCAGTGTAATTTCAGGTAGAAAGGAGTGACATGTTGCCATTTTTTTAGACCGTAAATGAGGCGGACCGCAGAATTCTGAACCACTCTCAATCTCTTTAAAATTTTCATAGGGGCCCCTAGATACACGAAATTACAGTAGTCAAGAATACTTAAAATGGAAGATTGCACCAACAGTCAAGAAGAGGTTTCGTCAAAGTACTTCTTAATGATGCAAAGTTTCCAGAGCACCGAGAAACATTTCTTAGTCATAAAATTAGTATGATTTTCCAATGTAAGATGTTTATCCAACGTTATCCCCAATATTTTTATAGATTGTTCTATCTTATAATCCAACCCATTTACAGTGGTACCTCGGTTTACGAGTGCACCGGTTTGCGAGTGTTTTGCAAACATTCGCAAAATCGGCGCCTCCGAAACTGAGCATGCCTCGATTTATGAGCACCCCCCCCCCCCCCGCCGTGACCTGAAGTCCCCCAGACCCACCCGAACCCACTTCTTACTTTCATCTGGCCTCGGCACCGGCATGTCCTGTGCGTTGGTGCCGGTACCCGAAGATCAGCCTCCTCTTCTGTGCTGGGCCTTGAGCATCTGCGCATGCTCAAGGCCTGCGAATTCACGTTCTCTCCGAGATCTTGGAGAGAGCGTGAACTCGCAGGCCATGATTCAAGACAGGGTTGGACAGGTTCCTGCTGAACAAGAAGTGCGCTGGTAGGGCTAATCTCAGTTAGGGTACTGGTCTTTGACCTGGGGGCTGCCGCGTGAACGGACTGCTAGGCGTGATGGACCACTGGTCTGACCCAGCAGCGGCAATTCTTATGTTCTTATGATGCTCAAGGCCCAGCACAGAAGAGGAGGCCGATCTTTGGGCACCGACACCAACGCACAGGATATGCCGGTGCCGGATGAAAGTAAGAAGCGTGTTCAGGTGGGTCTGGGGGACTTCAGGTCGCAGCGGGGGGGGGGGGGGGGATGCTGGATCATGGGGAGCAATGCCAGTTCTCATGGAGGGGGGGATAGAGCAGCGCCGCTGACCTCGAGGGGTGGGAACGTATCAAAGTGAGTTTCCATTATTTCCTATGGGGAAACTCGCTTTGATATACGAGTATTTTGGTTTACGAGCATGCTTCTGGAACGAATTATGCTCGTAAACCAAGGTACCATTGTACCTGTATCATCGTTTCTTTGAGCTTGTCATTAGGTGTTGCTAGAAAAAATTTAGCTTTTTCCTTAATTTCAATTTAAAAGCTGTCATCCAAAGCTCAATCTGATTTATAGTGGATGTAAGGAGATTAATAAATTCAGGAGACAGACTAGTAAGTGGGATGACTATAGTAATATCGTCTGTACAGATAAAAAACTTAAACTAAGTTTTGCAGCAGATTTCCCAAGGAAGCTAGATAAATATTGAACAAAGAAGGGGAAAGAGGGGAAACCCTGGGGAACCCCGCAATAATTTTTCCAAGAAAAGGAGAAGATGTCATCCTTAAACACCTGATACGATCTTTTGCCCAGAAAGCCCTAGTGTGAAGAAGTAGCCTAGCAGCAGACTAAGGGCTCCTTTTATCAAGACGCACTAGCGGGGTTAACGCGTGTGACTTTTCATCACATGCTAACCCCCGTGCTGGCCTAAAAACTACCGCTGCTCAAGAGGAGGCGGTAGCAGCTAGCGCGGCCGGCGGTTTAGCGTGCGGTATTACGCGTGTTAAACCGCTAGCATGCCTTTGTAAAAGGAGCCCTAAGAGCCAGAGAAGCCAGGGTACAAATCCTTCAACTCCCACTCATTGATCCTTGTGATGCTAAGCTACTCATGTAACCTCCATTGTCTCACGTACAAAGTTAGGTCTTCATTTACTAACATATGTTAACCAGTTGCTGAAAATTTAATGTGTTACATTTAAGTGAAGTGCATAGTTAGTAAATGGCCCTATTGAGCACAATGTGGTTTATCTAATATAATAAAGAGCTAGCCGTGCATGCGCATTGCTATTTGCGTGTGGCCGAAGGAGTGCGCATGCGCGCTAATACGTCACCAGCCGTTCACCTCCACAGGCCGCACCGCAGCCAGACGGACCGCGGGAAGGGAAAGGGGGGGGAGGAGGGTTTCGAGGGAGCCGGCTGGCCGCATAAATTATTTTCATTTCAAATCTGCCACCGCGACTCCTCTCTCATCTTCCGACATAATATAAGTGCAGCTCATGAGAGGAGCTGCGGGGGCGGCTTTGAAAACGGCTCCCTTAGTTCTTCGCTGGATTTTTTTTTTAAGTTTAAAACTGCCACCGTGGCTCCTCTCACGATCCCGGCCTGTGTCAGAGAAGGCTTCCGACGCAGGCCGGATCGTGAGAGGAGCCGCGTAGGCATCTTTAAACTTAAAAAAAAAATCCAGCAAAGAACTAAGGGAGCCGTTTTATCTCCATGCTGCTACGAAGGAACAGGTGAAGGGGAGGGAAATGCTGATGCTGATGCACAGGGAGCAGGCAGGCATGGCAGGCAAGCAGGGGGAGAGGGAAAGGGGCTGCTTTGGGGGTAGGGGTGTGCTGGGGGTACACAGCAATCATGGGCAGGGGATCACAGAGCAGGCAGCCATGGCTCAACAAGGGGAGAGGGAAAGGGGGCTGCTTTGGGGTGAGGGGTTTGCTGGGCCAGACAGCAATCATAGGGGGGAAATAGAAGGGGGCCACGGAGCAGGCAGGCATGGCACAAAAGGGGGTAGGGGCATTGGGAAACGGGGCTGCTTTGGGGGGAAGGGTGTGCTGGGGGCACACACCAATCATGCCGGGGAAGAGAAGGGGGCCACAGAGAGATAGGCAGGCATGGCGCAATGGAGAAATACAGGCAGGCAGGGCGCAAGACAGAGACACAGACAGAAAGAATGACAGACAGACAGCATCCAAGCACAGAGAGCGAAAGGAAAAAAAACCCCAGTCGTCTACTCTAGCACCCGTTGGACAGGGGGAGAACGAAAGAGATGCTGATGGACAGGGGGTTGAAGAAAAGGAACGGAGGACTAATGTTGGACAAGGGGAGAAGGAAAGAGGTGCTGCTGGACAGGGGGGAGGTAAAACAAAGGGACAAGGGCTGCTGCTGCATAAGGAGAGCAGTGAAGGGGTGGTGGTGGACACAGGGGAGGTAAAAGGAAGGGAAAATGGACAGGGGGAGCAGGCAAGGGGTGGTGATGGACAGCCAAGGAAAAAGAAAGGCAGAAAGAAAAAAAGCGGCTAAGGAGAGAGAGAGAAAGAAATAAAGGCAGACACACACACATATGTTCTAGCACCCGTTAATGTAACGGGCTTAAAGACTAGTGTTCTATAATGTTTATTAAATTCCATTAATATATGCTAATTTTCCTTGAATGGAATGTTGCTACTGTTTGGGTTTTGGCCAGTTACTAGTGACCTGGATTGGTCACTGTGAGAACGGGCTACTGGGCTAGATGGACCATTGGTCTGACCCAGTAAGACGCATTTTTATGTTTTTATGATTAGATTTGGAAGAGTTAGAAGCAAATCTAAAATTCAAATCCAAAATATTTACTTGGAGTTTGCTAAATGCATAATTTCTTACCATCAACCTGAAACTCGCAGCTACAGTTCGACAAACCGCCCGACAAACACACACCTTCTGCGCATGAAGCAAGGTTAATATCATCCCCACTGTCCCTGCCAAAAGAAGAAATATTAAGACACCACATGTTGTCGAAACTCTCCTTCATATGAGCACCTGGGCTCACACTCAAGGTGACCACAAATTGTTACCACATCTGAAAGACACATGGGGTTTGCAATAATGATTTGGTGGCCATCCTTGAGAAATACAAGTTGTATCACAAAATGTAGGCTGGTTTTAACTAAACAGTGGTAGAAGTTTTTAGCGTGGGCCGTTGATGTAAATGCTCTTATGCTCATACGAATTCCTTGAGTGTCAGTGTATTTACCTCACTGGCCCACGCTAAAAACCTCTAGCGCCATTTAGTAAAAGGAGCCCTTACTGTTAAAACTGGCACTGATACTAGGGTTGTCTGACCTACTGGACACCAAACTCAAATCTAAGCTGATTTCACATATGGTTTTTTCCCCCCAAGATATTTTATTGGATTTTAAATGAACAAAAACAATGTATACACAAAAACATTTAACAGTATAAATACATATATGCTTGAACATGAATGCTTATACAAGCTGTGAGCAACAAACAGTAAGAGATTGGAATGTGAATAAAGTTTATATTATTTGGGTTTTGCTACAAAATTATCAAGAGATGCCCAGACTTTGTAAAAGCTAAATAATATGTGATTTTTAATTGCAATAATTTCCTGATATTAGCAAGCAGAATATTAAAGAGCTTTCTTTGATTATCAAGAATATTAATATCCGGATTAGATTAATGTAAAATAAGTGTCTTGTATGAAAAAGATATTGATTTATCAATATCCAAGAAGTTGGTAATTCTGTTCCAAATAGATTTCCAGAAGATTTGTAAGTTGGAAGAATGGAATAAAAGATGAGCAAGTGTATCGGGTTCTTTGGAGGTGTAGAGAGGAAGAATTCTAGCAGTTTTATCTGGAGCCCAGTAAGTTTTATGTACAAGGTCTGG
This sequence comes from Geotrypetes seraphini, assembly GCF_902459505.1. Classification (NCBI taxonomy): domain Eukaryota; kingdom Metazoa; phylum Chordata; class Amphibia; order Gymnophiona; family Dermophiidae; genus Geotrypetes; species Geotrypetes seraphini. Next base: position 71,797,411 of record NC_047098.1, on the reverse strand, counting down.
CCTTTATCTGCCATCATGTTTCTATGAACCTATCCTAAAAAAAAAGTGCTACATACCTCATTGCTGAATATCACTAAGGTCACCTGCAAAGTACTCCCCTAGGGAAGCTATGCACCAACGCCAGTGCCTAGTCCACCCTTCAAAGCAATTCTGGAATGGCCATCAGAGCTGTTGACTTATATTACCTTTATCATCAAAATGTCTTCCTTTCCTTTATCTTTAGGTAAAGAACAAAGTCATTGGGGGCCAGATCAGGCGAGGAGGGAGGGTGTCCCAATAAAGTTATTTGTTTATTGGCAAAAAACACCCGCACAGATAGTGTAGTGTCAGCTGATGCATTGTCGTGAAGCAAGAGCCATTAGGAACCATTTTTGCGCACACCTTTCTCATGCCAAGATTTTTAGTTAAGATTTTCCTGTTTCTCACAGTCAGTCAATGATTTTGATGCACAATCCAATGAATTTTTACAATGGTTTAGTCAGTTCTGCTCATTACTGGCCGCCCTGACCTCTCTTCATTGGTGACACTTTCTCTCCCCTCAGAAAAAAAATTTAATCCATTTGTACACTGCCGTTCTTTTCATGCCATTATCCCCATAAACTTGGACTAATATGTCCCTAATTTCTTTTCCACTCTTGCCAAGTTTAACAAGAAATTTAATGTTTGTTTGTTGTTCTAATTCAAGCTCCAACATTCTCGCGACAGCACACAAACACACAATAATGACCACCACTCAGCAAGACACCACCACATGTTGACACGAGCACAGCTTTGAGACACTGATATACCAAGGTTATGAAACCTTATTGAGCTGTTTGTACAGTGCTGCCAATGTAAGCGCACGGTCGCAAGTTCATGAACTTAATTGTCAGAGCGCCTATAATGAAAAAACTTGATTGGTATATTGAATCTCACACAGTAGGTCAGGTTAAATTAAGTCCAAAATTCACTCTAGTCAAAGTTATATGAATTCAAATTCAGCTCAGAAACCCTGTTATATTGGATAGTAAATTCTTATATCTACTATAATAAAACCCTAAGCGCGCATGCGCACTCTTACCGGCATGTTCCGTGATCCCTGATCTGTATGTCCGTGGCCGGCAAGAGTGCGCATGCGCGCCAGAAGATACCAGGACTCCTCCTACCGAGCACCAGCCATGCTGACCAGTTCGGCCCCACAGGCCTCTCATGGAGCCCACCTTCCCGCCCAGCATGGATGGTGGCAGTGATGCCGGAAGCGGGCCAGTACCAGGGCGACTTGAGGCGGCTGTCGGATTGAGGTGCGTAGGGCAGCTGTCGGCATGTGCAGGCCGCGGCGTCTTGAGGCGGCTGTCCACGTGTGCAGGCAGATGAGCTGTGATGAAGTCGGATGCTGGATAGGGGGAGCAGGTAAGGGGTGCTGCTGGACAGGGAGAGCATGAAAGAGGTGCTGCTGGACAGGGGGGAGGAAACAGGAAGGGAGGCCTACTGCTGGACAGGGGGAGCAGGGAAGAGGTGCTTCTGGACAGGGGGGAGGTAAAACAAAGGGAGAAGGGCTGCTACTGGACAGGGGGAGCAGTGAAGGGGTGGTGGTGGACACAGGGGAGGTAAAAGGAAGGGAGGAGGGCTACTAATGGACAGGGGGAGCAGGCAAGAGGTGGTGGTGGACAGCCAAGGAAAGAGAGAGACAGAAAGAAAGAGAGACAGACATATATTCTAGCACCCGTTAATGTAACGGGCTATAAGACTAGTTTTTTTGTATAATCATGGAGGCTTTCTTACTACCCCATTAAGAGATGTTGAGTTAAGCCAGAAAAGTTTAGCATATCAGCAAAAATAATTAATGAACACACAACCTTTTTGATCCAGTTTTATAATTTTTCCAAACAGTTAGAGATAAAGGAAATATATCGTATACAGAATATAGTTCCATCATTTATAGGGTTACCATCAAGTATTAGGTGGTGAACTGACCACATATTCTTTGATTGCCATTCTTCTTTAAAGAGTTCACGTTAACAAAGCCACCTCCTGATGTTTTGCTGTGCTGTTTTTTTCTTATCATAAAAAAACAATTGCAAAAAAAAAAAAAAAAAAAAAAAAAAAGTTCAAAATTTAGTGTTATACCAAACTAGGAAATTTTCAGAAGCATAGGTCTTATTTAATGATTTTTAAAAAATCACTTCTCAGAATTGCTAAAATAAAGGTAGACAAAGCGATAGGGCTGGATGGTGTACATCCGAGGGTGTTGAAGGAACTTAGGGTAGTTCTGGTAGCTCTGCTGACTGACCTTTTCAATGAGTCTCTACAGTCAGGAGTGGTACCGGAGGACTGGAGAAGGGCGGATGTGGTCCCTCTCCACAAAAGTGGAAGTAAGGAAGAAGTAGGAAATTACAGGCTGGTAAGTCTCATTTCTATGGTACGCAAATTAATGGAAACACTTTTAAAACAGAGAATGTTCAAGTTTCTAGAATCCTGTGGATTACAGGACTGGAGGCAACGTGGATTCACTAGGGGTAGGTCTTGCCAGACAAATCTGATCAATTTCTTTGACTGGGTGACCAGAGAATTGGATAATAATAATAACTTTATTCTTCTATACTGCCATAGTCAAAAGACTTCTAGGCGGTTCACATTCGAAGAAGGCTGGACAATCAGCGAATTACAGAATGCAAGAAGTGAGGGTTACATAAGAAATAGGTAGAGGACAGTAAATTACATCGAGGTAGATAGAGGAAGAATATATCATTGTGAGTGGAGAGGCTTCTGTTTAGGAGATGAATTTGTCAAATAGAACGGTTTTAATTGATTTTCGGAAAGTGCCGTAGGTCAGACTGGCTCTATTTATGTAGTTATCCAGCCAGGACAGGATAGAGGATGTGTGCTAGATGTGGTTTATTTAGATTTTAGCAAAGCCTTTGATGGTGTTCCACACAGACATCTAATAAATAATCTGAGTGCCCTCGGGATGGGTCCCAAAGTGATGGGCTGGGTCAAAAACTGGTTGAGTGGAAGGCGACAGAGGGTAGTGATCAATGGAGATCACTCTGAGAAAAGTGGTATGTCTCAAGGGTCTGTTTCTTTTAACATTTTTATAAATGATATTGCTGAAGGATTGTCGGGTAAGATTTGCCTCTTTGTGTATGATACAAAAATCTGCAATAGAGTAGACACGCTGAATGGTGTGAACAACATGAAGAAAGACCTGGCGAAGCTGGAAGAATGGTCTGAAATTTGGCAGCTAAGATGCTAAGAAATGCAAGGTTATGCATTTGGGCTGCAAAAACCAGCGGGAATGGGCAGTTGCGAAGTTTCTAAAAACTTAAAATGGCCATACACTTTTATCACTGTCCGTACTGGGTTCTGTGGATGATGTCACCCACATGTGAGAATATGCTGCCTGCTTGTCCTAGGATTAATTTTCTTTGGTTCCCACTGAAGTGGAAATTCTGAGATGTGACGTTTCAGAACATATGGGATAAGAGGCATAATAGCAGATTTATTCCAGTTAATTTTATAGCCTGAGATTTTAGAAAAGAAATTAATACAGTTGAGTAAGTGAGGTAGAGTCTAAGATAGAAAGTTTATACGATTCCCCTTGTAGTGAGATACACCTTTGATGTAAGAATTTACTCTAATGGCTCAAGAGCCAAATTAAATAAAAGTGGAGATAAAGGGCATCCTTGTGCTGTGTCTCTCTTGGGAGAGAAAAAACTGGAAAAGGTGCCACTGACTAAGATAGATGCTTGAGTATTATACAGGGTGGGCCATGGAAAAGTAGCCCGCCTCTAATACCGGTGCCAGAAAGATGGTGTTCTCCCTGGAACAGCGAAAAGTTATTGTGGAAGGCTATGTGTGAAGCGGATTGATTAAGGAAACACAAGAGGCCTTCACCATGAACAAACCACCAGCAAAACGTGTCTGATTTGGAAACAGCGTCAAACCAGCTTTGTCACAAATATGAAAAAATCGAGGCATCAGTGGACTGCAATTAGCCCCCGAAAATCAACTTGAAGACTCTCTCTGCAAGTTGCCGTTTCATGAACGACGTGCCAGCGAGTGTTGAAATCTCTGAACCTCAAACCGTACCGAATAACATGTGTGCAGGAACTGAAAAAGCCTGACAAAGCTAAACACATAAATTACTGTACATAGTTGCTAACTACAATTGCTGATGGACATTTGGACCCATCATTGTACCTCATGATGGATGAAGCTTGGTTTCATTTATCAGGTCACGTAAATTCCCAGAATATGAGGTACTGGTCCACTTAAAATCCTCACTTAACACACGAAACACCACTTCATGACCAGAAAATTGGTATTTGGTGTGCAGTGTCAGAAACACAAATAGTGGGCCCAATTTTCTTCGAGTCAACTGTGAATACCGCGGTTTATCTGGACAGGAAAGAAGGCGCGGAGAGGCGAGGGAGAGTAAATTGAAGCACTAAGAAGGCGGAACAAGCGCAGGGAGAGAAGGAGCAGGTAAAAGGAACATTGGGGCAGCAGCGAGAGTAGCTCCACCCACCCCCACCACGTCAGCAGCTAGCGTCCGGGCTCCTCCATAAAAGGAGGCATGCCAACGGGTGCAGCTACACGAGGCAGGAAAGAAGGAGCGGAGAGGTGAGGGAGAGTAAATCGAAGTGCTGAGAAGGCGGAACAAGCCCAGGGAGAGAAGGAGAAGGTAAAAGGAACATCGGGGCAGCGGTGAGAGTAGCTCCGCCCACCCCCACCGCATCAGCAGCTAGCGTCCGGGCTCCTCCATAAAAGGAAGCAAGCCAACGGCACGCAGCCATTCAGCGCGCGGCGAAGGCACTCGCCTTAGCGAGAGCGCCTTTGCGAAGGCGCCTTTAAGAAGGACACCTAGGGGCAGCAAGGTAAGAACAAAAAAGTCAAATACAACTGAACTAGCAAGCCAAAGACAGACACAAAAGGACACCCAGGGGCAGCAGGCTAACCAACACACAACAGGCAGACTAGCCAACACTCAGCAGGCAGACTATCACACAGCAGGTAGGCTAACCAACACACAGCAGGCAGACTAACTAATATACAGCTAACCAGCCAGCAGGCAAACCAACCAACACACAGCCAACCGGAGTACACGCCCAAGTGGAAAAGACAAGATCAGGAATGGCAAGGAAGGCAAGAAGCACCAAGACTTCAGTCAAGATCAACGCCCCAGCTGCAGAAGAGAACCGGATGAAGATGAAAGCAACAGTCTCCGTGCAGACCGAAGAGTACCCCTCCCGATGGATGATGGAGATCGCTGTACAGACCGAAGAGGAGCCCCAACTGAAGACTTCAGTCTCTGTGCAGACAGAAGAGGACACCCAGCAACAGCCCAACGGAGACATCCTGCAAGAGCTGACGAGTCTGAGGGAAGAAGTGCGGCGGCTAAGAAGTATCCGGGAGGGCAAGGCGTTCATCGACAATGTCCTCCAAGAACTGTCTCAAGTCTCCGAACATGTGCACGAAAACAGGTCCATCCTCAAGACACTCGAAACAACCAGACATGCAGTCTTGGAAGTAACGACTGGGGTTACAAGAAGAGACTTGAGACGATGACACTGGCAACTAGTCTCCTCTGCAAGCAAACACAGAAGGCAGTCCTCCTCTTGGATTTCTTCAAGTAAGCACAGCAATCTCACATCGACACTGCAGATCACCCTGAGCAACAGATTTCAGCTCCTACAAGAAAGGCCCGCCAGCAGAACTCAGGAGGACATCCAGAAGTGTAATCTTGAAACTCGGCAGCGACCCCCAACTCAAGAAGCAACGAATCAGCACCCCCCCAAGAAGCGCAGAGTGGTTGTCATTGGGGACTCTATGCTGCGGGGAACCGAGGGACCGGTATGCAGACCAGATCTACACTCAAGAGAGGTCTGCTGTCTACCAGGAGCCAGGATCCGGGATGTGACTACCAGCATAGGAAAAATAATCAAGCTCCAAGACCACTACCCAATGCTCCTCATCCACGTTGGGACAAACGACACTGCCAGGAACTCACCGGAGAAGATACCGTAAGATTTCAGAGCCCTAGGTGAGAAGCTGAAGCAATTGGAAGCACAGGTGGTCTTCTCCTCCATCCTACCAGTAAGAAACAAGGGGAGCGCTAGAGTGGAACGGATCCAGAGGACTAACGAATGGCTATGGGGATGTTGCAAAGAGATGAAGTTCAGCTTCCTGGACCACAGAGAGGCACTTCAGGGACTGCAGGGACCAGATAGGCTACACCTAACCAGAAGAGGGAAGAACGTCCTGGGACGACGCCTGATTCACCTGCTCCGAAAGGCTTTAAACTAGGTGAGCCGGGGGAGGGGAACCACTCTCACACTGGTAGGGTAAATAACTCCATCTTGGAACCTGAGGTAAGTAATCGCGTGAATACTAAAGGGGACAGAGGCTATACCAAAGGAGACATAGGCATGATCGAGGAGAGCAAATTATCTCACATCAGTTCACAGGGAGCCAGAGCGAGAGACAGAGACTTAGTATCTGGGGTAAGTATTCGAGTTAATAAAGTGGGAGGCAGAGGAAGAGATGGAGAATCCATCGAGTCAGAGGTAAGTAATCAAGTCGATAGTGGGGGAGAATACTAAAGGAGACAAAGGCAATAATAAGGTAGACAAAAGCAAGATTGAAAGGGACAAACTATCTCAGGCAGAAAACACTCCATACAAACAAAAAGTATGGACAGCCATGTATGCTAATGCCCGTAGCTTGGGCAATAAAATTCTGGAACTAGAAGTGGAAATGAGGAATGCCGACCTTGAAGTAGTGGCGATATCAGAAACGTGGTTCTCGGAGTCCCACGGATGGGACATGGTCATACCAGGATATAACTTACTCCATCACGACAGAGAAGGTAAATCAGGAGAAGGAGTAGCTCTGTACATTAGAGAAGACATCAAAGTTACTAAAATCACAGACATCAAGTATAAGGGAGAATCCCTCTGGGTGAACCCTGCCAGGGGCAATAACAAATGCCTGTACCTTGATGTTGTATACATACCATCAAGACAAATGGAGGATGCAGATGATGAACTAATTGATGACATTGAGACCATCACACTGCGTGGAGGCACAGTGTTATTGGGAGACTTCAATATGCCTGATGTGGACTAGAACAAACCCTCTGCTACTACCAGCGGCAGCAAGAGGCTACTAGCCGCCATGCGAGGAGCACGCCTCAAGCAGATGGTACTAGAACCCACCAGGGATCAGGCAATCCTGGACCTGTTACTCACCAACGGAGACATTGAAGGGTTATATTACTGAACGTGGATTGTTGGACTGAGAAATTTGGATAGCGTTTTGAGAAGTGAAGGTTTTTGGAACTTTGGATTGTTTTCACTTATTTCGGTTTGAAGCACGGAGCACTTCGAAATCGGCAGCCGAGCCCAGGATGTAACAACAACTCTAGAGAAGATAAGTACTCCTTTCTTCCATTGTTATGGAGTGACTGTTTTTTAAAGGAGTATTTTGCTGATTTGTTATGCAATTTTGATATCCTGTGCCTGTGATATATTGTAATGTATAATATAATGTATATGTTAAATTTTTAGAATTAAAGATATTTAAGATAAACAATTCTTTTTCTAGTAGAAGTTTTAGGTAATGTTCAAAAGAATTGAATATAATTGAGTGGTACTCCCACTACTCGATTTAATGCTTCTTACAGTGGATATTTTGGAAGAAACTATATAGGAGCTTAATAAGGAATTTGAATCTAAATTGGGGGCATTGCAGGAAATAGAGGATGCAGAGGAGTATGAAAAACATTATTCTGATCATATTTCTCAAATGGAAAATTATAAACAGGGCATTCGAGCTAAAAAACCCTTCAATGCAATTCATAGTTTCAAATATCGCAGACTTCCTCAACACAGTATGCAGTCTCCGGCAAAATAGTGGAAATAATTATAAAAAATAAAACATAGAAAACATGATTTAATGGGACAGTGTCAGCACAGGTTCAGCCAAGGGAGATCTTGCCTCACCAGGTTGTCTGACTTTTTTAAGGGTGTGAATAAACATGTGGATAAAAATGAACCAGTTGATATAGTGTATCTAGATTTTCAGAAAGCAGTTTACAAAGTTCCTCATGAAAGGATCCCAAGAAAATTAAAGAATTATGGGATAGGAGGCAATGTTCAATTATGGATTAAGAATTGGTTATCAAACAGAAAACAGAGGGTAGTTTTAAATAGCTATTTTTCTCAATGAAGGAGGGTAAATAGCAGACTGCTGCAGATATCTGTACCGGGACCAGTGAAATTTAACTTATTTATCAATGATCTGGAAATTGGGATGACGAATGAGGTGATTAAATTTGGAAATGACACTAAACTGTTCAAAATTGTTAAAATGCATGCAGATTGTGAAAAATTGCAGGCAGACTTTAGGAAATTGGAAGACCTAGTGTCTAAATAGAAGATGAAATTTAATGTGGACAAATGCAAAGTGATGCATATTGGGAAGAATAACCCAAATCATAAGTTACCAGATGCTAGGGTCCATCTTGGGGGAAAGCACCCAAGAAAAAAGGATCTGGGTGTCATTGTAGACAATGCGATGAAACTTTTGGGCCATTTCTTCACAAAATGATCAACAAAAGTCTTTCTACAGGTTTTATGCCCAACCGATAGAAATCAGCCGTAGTATTCCCCAGGATTAAACAACCAAACATCTCCGAAAAGGAATCAGCAACTACTGATCGACCCATTGCTAATCTCCCCTTTCTGGCCAAATTAACTGAAAAGATGGTTTTTAACCAACTTTCCAACTTCGTCGAAAAATCTAATGCTTTCTACCCCTACCAAATAGGATTTTGAGCACATCATTTCATTGAACTTTCCTTAATCAGTTTAGTTACAAATATCCGTTACTTTTAAGACCACAGCATAAAGAGAGTTGAAATAGGCAAGTTGAGTTAGGACTAGCATTTGAACCATGGGTTGATCAGTCTTAAGTTTCTTCCAGAAGTCAAGGTAAGTGGTGGGTTGTCTTAGGTATGTTGGCACTTTGTTCCAGATAAAAGGTTCTTGATATTTAAAGGTAGCCTCAAACATCTTCCGCTGAACTTGAGGTGATGTGACTTGAAGAAGGTGATGTGAATTGAAGGAGGAGTGTGGGACTTTAATTTCAGAAGTTAGTCAATCCAAGTTTTCTCCATAGATCGTTTTATGCTTTTTCATCAGCAGCCAGTGCAGTTGTTCTAATAATGTACATGTCCTCTTGTATCGATTCATTCTGAAAATTAGTACGGTGTATTGTAGTCTCTCGAGTTCTGTTTCTATAATACCACAATATGATGAGTTACATTAGTCCAGATATAGTATTAGGACTGGTCTAAGTTAGGTAATGAGTTACATTAGTCCAGGTATGGTATTAGGACTGGTCTGGGTTAGGATTGGTCTTATTGTCTTCAGTTGTCAGAAAGTTTTCAATGCAGTTTGTACATCCCTGATTACTCCTAGTGGCCTCAAAAGGGAGCCAAGTTAGTGGTCAACTAGATAAGGACATCCATAAAAATGGCTGGTCCAACAATGGTTACAAAATGTCATTCAAGGAACAGGATCTAGACTTTCACAAATCACAATGCAGATGAATGGGGGGATAGGAGCGTTAACTAGCATTTGCTCTTATTTTTGACTGAAATTTTAAAAATCCTTAAATTTCTTACCAGAATTAATGAAACTAAAAGTAAATAAACTTTTCTATATGCAAAAATTAGAATGCCTTAATTTTAATCATGTATTTGATATTTGAATTTAGGTATTAATTTTTATTAATTTATTTTCACTGGGTGTTTACTCAACTGCAGAAGAGCTTCTTACCGTAGGCCAGTGGGATAAATGCTCTGATGCTCATAGGAATAGAATGAGTGTTGGAGCTTTTACCTCACCAGCCTGCGGTACGAAGCACTTCCACAGTTTATTAAAAGGCACCCTTAGTTTAGAATTGTTGTTTATTGGTTTTGGAAATTCTCATCATCTGTTTGGCTTCTTTTACTGTAAACTGCCTTGAACTATATATTATGGTATTAGTGTACTTAACAAGTTGCATATTAGATTAGATAAATACAATTAAAGGGGTAGCAAACAGTTGAGGGGAGGCTCATACTGTTACCATTCATGCTGTACCAGTTCTGTAGTTTCCAGCCCTGTCTAGTACCTCTCAAGCTCTAAAATTCATTTTTTTTTTTTTTTAATGAAAGCAATTCCATTTAAATCCATTCATCTTTACTTCTGGGTATTGCTTGCCACCCTAACGGCACCTCCTAGGAACACCTGGCTAATCTGCTCTGTGTGAAAACCAAATCATGTTCCAGTTAGTCCCCTTTGGTTCGGAGTCATCTTACCCAGGGTCCAAACAGTCCTGTATATCAGCAACCCACGAGTGCTTCTGAAGGGAGTCAATTGTTTCCAGGATGTATTCCGCACTGTTTTCCACCTGTGGTATGCAGAATAAAACACGACTCACTCTTTTCTACAGCTTGAAATGAAAACTCTATACACTCTTAATGTCTTTTCTGTGACTTCTGTAGATGATGCACATTGTCTAATGCCCATATACTTTTAGGGCTCCTTTTATCAAGCCACGCTAGCGGTTTAACACACGTAATAGCACGTGTTAAACCGCCGGCCGCTAGCCGCTACTGCCTCCCTTGAGCAGGCGTAGTTTTTTGGCCAGCGCAGGGGTTAGCGCGTGATGAAACGTCACGCATGTAAACCCCGCAAGCGCAGCTTGATAAAAGGAGCCCTTAATTTAGAACGCATTTAAATACAGGCTATAACATAAAAGGTGACATCTCAAATTATTGGCGGCCCCCTTGTAGGGTCCCTCGCGGGATCCCTCAAGTTCTCCGCTTTCCCCAATCCTGAACACTTTTACAAGCTGTCAGTTTGGGAAACACTGTTCATCTATACTGATGATATCTTTATATTGATTGAGATTGATTCAGATCTTACCAGTCTAACCTTTAAAATAAATCACTGTATTTCCAAACTCCAAGCCTGGGCTATGTCTGTCCAGATGAAGCTAAATTCTGCAAAAACAAAACTTTTATGGCTAGGCCCAAAATTGGACTGTCTTTCTCCAACTGTAACTTTGGATTCTGGGGTCTCCCTGCAGATCGAATCTCTTCCAAGATCTTGGGAGTTCTCATAGACTCTTCTCTTACTTTTAAGGATCAAATAAATTCTCTTGTCAAGAAGTGCTTTTTTAGCCTTCAAATGCTGAGGAAGGTCAGAGCTCTTTTTCATCAACAACACTTTTCTGTCCTGGTCCAATCTATCATATTATCCCGGTTAGATTACTCTAATGCTATCTATCTTGGCATAACAAAGACCTGCCTTCAAAGACTCCAACTGATGCAAAATACTGCTGCGAAATTAATCTTTGGAAAAAGTAAATTTGACCATGTGCCTCCTTTGCTTCTAAACCTTCACTGGCTTCACTCAGGATTCACTTTAAATGTGCATGTATTACTTTTAAAATTCTATATGGTATCTTCATCCCTCTTGTCCCTTTATTAAGGAATGCTTATAGATTCTCCTTTGCAAGAGGCACCCAACAATTCATCACCCTTCCTTCAGTGAAAGGAATCAAGAATTTCAGTCAATCCTTGGTCTTCAAATTATCTCAGCTATGGAATGAACTTCCTCTTATCTTAAGGGGTCTTGGCCCTTTCAACTTTTTCGCAAATCTTTAAAAACTATTTTATTTGCTAAACACATCGGACATCAGTCACAATAATATTTTTTGACTGTTATTTTCTTTTTTTTTTCATATTTCTTTTAGTTTCTGTTAACCGAGTTGAGCTCCATTTTGGAAAGCAGCAATGGTAGGAATGTTAGCGGCAATTGCTGCTGGATGTGGGGTGAGGGAGGGAGAGGGGGTAGACACTGCTGGATGTGGGATAGATGGGAGAGAGGGGACAGACGTTGCTGGATATGGGATGGGTAGGAGAGAGAGGGGGGCAGAAGCTGGTGGAAATGGTTTGGGGTGGGGGAGAGTGGGGGTAGATTTTGTATAGAAGTGGGAAGACAGATTCTAGATAGAGCAGGGGAGAGAGTAGGCATATGTTGGGGAGTGGGGGTACAGAGAGGAGGGAGGTGATGGAATGGGGAAAGTGAAAGGGGAGTTGCTGGATGGAAGGTGAGGGGGAGAGAGGGGGCAGACATATGGGATGGGAGAGATACAAAGAGGATAGAAATATTCATGTAAGGGGAGCAAAGGGAGATGCTGGATAGAAAAGGGAGGGGAGAATAAGCTGTATAAGATAGAGATTGAAGCCTAGATGGAAGAGGGGAGAAACAGGAGGGAGATGATAGAAGGAGGAAGTGAAAGGAGAGAGAGGGGGAAAACTGTATGGAAGGAGGAAGAGACAGAGGAGGGAGATACTGATAGAGAGGAAGAAAGAGTGGAGACGCCGGATGGAAAGGGGAAGAGGAGGCAGACGCTGTATAGAAGGGGGAGATGCTGGCTGGTAGAAAAATGAGCAGATATTTGGAGGGGAAAGGTAATAATGGAAGGAGAAAGAAAGGGCAGATATAGGGGCAAACACTATATAGGAAGGGGAGAGAAAGAGTGAAAGACTGGGAATAAGGGGAAGCAAAATAGGAGAGTCAGAGTGAAGGAAGGAGATGGAAAGCTCCTGGTAGCGTATAAAAAGGAGGGAACTTGAAGACTAGATAGCATGAATAAGTTAAATCTGGACATACTGTAGATGTAGAAAAATAAATTGAAGAAAGCCAACTCTACCAACTCACCTAAGGGAAGAGGAAACCTTTCATCGGTTTAGAGACAAATTGAAAAGCCTCTTATTCAAGGCTGCTTTCAATTTATAACAACCTAGTATCAGGCTTTCCTTTTATGATCCTTCCACTTTCTTTTCCAACACCCTCTTGTTTTTACTTTAAATCTTCTTTCCTAACACAAATGTAATTCTCCCCGTAGTTCCCTTCTATCTCAATCTGTTCGTCCGTATTTCTATAGTAATTAATAATAATAACTTTATTTTTCTATACTGCAATGAGAGTAATGATAAGGAAGAAACTTAGGAACACCTCAGAGAAATGGCAGACTGTAGAGCAAGCCTGGTCTTTATTCAAGGACATGGTGATCGAGGTGTAAAATCTATATATACCAAGAATCAGAAAAGGGTGCAAAAAGAATCAAACAAAAGACCCGGCGCGGATAACCAAAGAAGTGAAGAAAGTGATAGGTGATAAGAAGAATTCATTCAGGAAATGGAAAAAGTGTAAAACTGAGGAGAACTGGAAAGAGCACAGGAAGCATCAAAAAGAATGTCACCGTGTGGTTAGAAAAGCCAAAAGAGAATATGAAGAAAGGCTAGCCAAGGAAGTACGAAATTTCAAACCGTTCTTCAGATATGTTAAAGGGAAGCAGCTGGCTAGGGATGAGGTGACAGGAAGGGAGTGGTGAAGGAGGAGAAAGAAGTGGCAGAAAGACTAAACATTTTCTTTTCTTCTGTATTTACAAAAGAGGAAACATCCAACATACCGGAACCTGAGCAAATCTTCAAAGGAGCCTAAACAGATAAACTAACATCCATGGAAATAAGCCTTGAAGACATATGCAGACAGTTAGAAAAATTAAAAACTGACAAATCACCGGGCCCGGACGGAATCCACCCAAGGGTTCTGAAAGAACTAAAGGAGGAAATAGCGGAACTACTACAGCAAGTTTGCAATCTATCCCTGAAAACAGGCATGATCCTGGAGGATTGGAAGATAGCCAATGTTACGCCCATCTTTAAGAAGGGATCGAGAGGTGACCCGGGGAACTACAGACCGGTAAGTCTGACCTCGGTTCCGGGGAAAATGGCAGAAGCGCTGATAAAAGATAGCATCGAGGAGAATCTAGAAAGGAATAAACTTATGACAAGAAGCCAACATAGCTTCTGCAAGGGAAGATCGTGCCTGACGAACTTATTGCACTTCTTCGAAGGAATTAACAAACGGATGGACAAAGGGGACCCCCATAGACATCGTATATTTAAATTTCCAAAAAGCCTTTGACAAGGTACCCCATGAACGCCTACTTCGGAAACTGAAGAACCATGGAGTGGAAGGAGACGTACATAGATGGATCAGAAATTGGTTGGTGGGTATGAAGCAGAGGGTAGGAGAAAAGGGCCACTACTCAGACTGGAGGAGGGTCAGGAATGGTGTTCCGCAGGGGTCGGTGCTCGGACTGCTGCTATTCAATATATTTATAAATGATATAGAAACAGGGACAAAGTGCGAAATTTGCAGATGACACCAAACTATTTAGTGGTGCTCGGACTAAAGAGGACTGCGAGGAATTACAAAGGGACCTGAACAAACTAGGGGAGTGGGCAACGAGATGGCAGATGAAGTTCAATGTAGAGAAATGTAAAGTATTGCATGTAGGAAGCAGAAACCCGAGGTACAGCTATACAATGGGAGGGATGTTATTGAGCGAGAGTATCCTTTTTAAGGGACTTGGGGGTAATAGTGGACAAGACAATGAAGCCGTCGGCACAGTGCGCAGCGGCCGCTAAGAGAGCGAATAGAATGCTAGGTATAATCAAGAAGGGTATTACAACCAGAACGAAAGAAGTTATCCTGCTGTTGTATCGGGCGATGGTGCGTCCGCATCTGGAGTACTGCGTCCAATATTGGTCACCGTACCTTAAGAACGATTTGGCGATACTCGAGAGGGTTCAGAGGAGAGCAACACGTCTGATAAAGGGTATGGAAAACCTTTCAACACTGAGAAACTGGAGAAACTGGGGCTCTTTTCCCTGGAGAAGAGGAGAATTAAGAGGGGACATAATAGAGACTTACAAGATCATGAAGGGCATAGAGAAAGTAGAGAGGGACAGATTCTTCAAACTTTCAAAAACCACAAGAACGAGAGGGCATTCGGAAAAGTTGGAAGGGGACAGATTCAAAACCAATGCTAGGAAGTTTTCTTCACCCAACGGGTGGTGGACACCTGGAATGTGCTTCCAGAGGGCATGATAGGACAGAGTATGGTATTAGGGTTCAAGAAGGAATTGGACAGTTTCTGAAGGAAAAGGGGATAGAGGGGTATAGATAGAGGACTACTACACAGGTACTGGACCTGTTGGGCCGCCGCGCAAGCGGACTGCTGGGCACGATGGACCTCTGGTCTGACCCAACAGAGGCACTTCTTATGTTCTTAACACCCAAAAAGTTCTAGGTGGTTCACAAAATAAAGAGGCCTGGACATTACAGTGATGATACAAAGCACACAGAAAAGCAGTACAATATTTCAATAGTGAAAAATACAATAAGAAACTAAGTCAGTCATCAATCAAGTAACAAATTTTTTGAAAAATTTTTTAAAGATGCAATAAGATGCAGATTGTTGAATCAGGTCATCTAACCATACTTGAACTTTACCTGCTTGATAAGCCAAAGATCGATCAAAATATTTTTTATAATGGCAATTTTTGGGATTAGGAAAAGTAAATAAAATAGTACGCCAAGTAGGCCTAGTCAGACAGTCCCATTTCAATTTTTCCCTAAATCTTTAAAACATTTTGAAAATTAATTCTTTTGAAATTTTGCTATTATCTTCTATTTATCTTTTGTAAATCATTCCCTGTTTCTTTAATTGCTGTAAACTAAGTTTAGCCTTCTTAGAATGATGACTCGGGATACAAAGTTAAACTTTAATTTAGTTTAGGTGGCCGCATCCTACTGGGGAAAGAAGGAAGGAACTGACCTGGAGGAGTGGGGAATGGGGGTGCAAAAATAACAAGTGGGTCTGGAGCGCCAAAACCTTTTGAGCTGGCCCTGGCTGCAGAACTCAATTTGCAAGTTCTTTGCTTTTACTGTTCTCTGTATTCAACTATTCAAATCAGTACTTTGACAGGTAAAGGACTTGTGATGAGAAAGTATTTTCCAAGAAGGGGATGAAAGGCCTTGTGCCAGAACAAGGACACAATGAGCCAGGATGAGAGCAGGGAAGTAGCTAATGTCAGGAAAAGCTGCAGTGATGTGTGGAACAACAAACAAAGGAAAGAACTGCAGGTGTGATGTACAAGATACCAAGTCTTTAATCAACAGACATAGATATGTACATAAAACACTTGGTCCAGAAGGTTGGTGAACTGGGATCCAACATGGTCCGTGTTTCGAAGAAACACTCCTTCCTCAGGGGTCCTAGTGTAAACAATTGGATGTATTAAACAGATGTGTATGTATAAATAAAGAAAGTGTGAGTGGTGACAGCAGAAGTGTCCAAGATATAATGGTGGTGAAACAACTTGACAATGTTGTTAGAGTGTGGTCATGAAGCTCATTTGTGGTAATATGAGTGTCATTGTGAAATGTGGATAGACAAGGAAAAGCATGCATCCCAGTGTGAAGAAGAATGCCATTTAGGCCAGAAAAACCATGAAAATGAAGTGACACAACACAAGAACTGACATGGAAAAGATATATACGAGTGTTTGTACATACTTAAAAAGTATCACATACTAGGGTACCATATGGAAAAAGCTAAAAAGAATATGTGAGTTTTGTAACAACATAAGGTAAAAGTATCAAAGGAATAAAATTAAAAATAAGGAAAAAATTATGATACGATTGTAATTGGGAATGACTGAAGAACCTGTAGGGAAAAAGGACAGGGGCTATGAAAGAACAATAAGGAACAATATAGAAACCCCAAGAGACCAAATAAGGTTCTAATCAAGCATAAAAATTGGGGGTTCTCGAGACGGAGTAAGCCAAAGCTTACAGAAACATGGGTGAAATACGGCATCAGTGAAGGAAACGAAAGCAAAACCCAAAGCGGGAGAGATAAAGACCTATTTATGGGATGATGTAAGAAAGAGAACTATGGTGCAGTAAACAAAACGAGGTGGGGGCATTCCTCTTGTCAGGCAAATGCCCTAAAAACCGTCACCTCACCGGTTTTGCACTGTTAACCTACAGCACTTTGCGATTTGCAAAGCAAAACTGAAAAAGGGGAACGATAACCAACCCGTGTTTTGCGGGAGGGCGAGTGGAAGCAAGGACATGCTGGCAAAACTCAATCTCCAGAATAAAAAGTTCCGAAATTAAAAGAACATACGGGCTGTAAAAAGGAAGATACATAATTTAGCTTATAAAAACGTGGATTTGCTGGTAGGTAAGAGGTAAAGGAGCCATCACAGGGAGAAGAGAGTGAAGTAAGACCGATGGAAAAAATTAGACAGATGGCAGATGAACTGTAAAAAACTTGGATAAGATATATTTAAAACCCATGAAAAATCTGTGTAAATAACTAAGCAAACTGAATAGGCTCCTTTGCAGTGCAGGATCCAAAGCAAAAGTGAAAAGATGCCGCGGGAAAGCGCGGAGATAAGAGCAAAAACATGACATCATACACTGAAAATAGAGAGGGGAAAAGACAACCGTTGTAGTGGCATAAAAAATGGATATGTGGCAGATATGGAAAGAATGTGTGTGAATGCTGTGGTTGGGAACATTAACAGGTGAGCTGGTGAGATTGGAAAAGCTGCGAGAAATGAGGCCATTTATCCTAATTGGCCCAGTAGCCCATATTAGGAAGGCAGGGTGGTCAGAAGTCACTTATCCTGTTTCAGTCTCAATTAAGATTAGTCCATAGGTTGGTGCAAGATTTCCTGAAGGGAAAACTCTCCCTGTAACCACTGGGTAGAAGAAGCCATAGCCAGAAGGACAAATCGGGCTGAAAACCCCAGGGCATGAAGAAATATGGAGAGAAAGGCAACTGAGACAACAGGCATTCTAGCAGCTAATAAGAGACCTGCTATATTGGCATGGCCAGCTATGTCTACAATGCCTGAACTTAAACCAGAAATTCAATGGGGTCTAGTATGATTCATTGCGGCCATTTCAGCACTAAATTTACCGTGCTGAATCATCGTAGAATTACGACGGCTAGTCTCTTCTCCCCATGGTCCCTGTCATCTCTGCCTCTCTCTTCTGCTCTCCCCGATCCAGCATGTCTCCCCCTCTCCTTCCATCAAATTTCTACCCAAGGTCGCCCACCACCCTTCCTGCAGCTTTCCTTCTCCAATGCACCATCTCCTCCATCATGGCTTCTCTCCCTCTCAGGCATCCTGCCTTCCAAACAGAAGTTGTGTCAGAAAAGGGCAGGATGCAGGAGAATTGAAAGGTTGCATCAGGGGAGGAGGGGGCACCGGGAAAGGAAAGCTTCAGGGCCTCAATCGTCCCATTCCATTGTTGGACTAGGGCATATTGAAATTAGGTAAAATGTGATATGAAC
This sequence comes from Geotrypetes seraphini, assembly GCF_902459505.1. Lineage (NCBI taxonomy): Eukaryota > Metazoa > Chordata > Amphibia > Gymnophiona > Dermophiidae > Geotrypetes > Geotrypetes seraphini. Next base: position 71,779,147 of record NC_047098.1, on the reverse strand, counting down.
AATGCTGCGGGGCTTCTTTTGGTGGGTAATGCCCCAAGCTATACCATCTCCCCTCCCATGGGCAGATCCAGCCGTTTCCTCCCAGACAATTTGGCACAGCTGTTTCATCATGGCTGCAATGAATTGTCCCATTCTAATTCATTGCTCGTGGCTGAAGCCATTCCCAGCTGGCTAAATACCACTGAATATCAGGCAGCATGAGCTAGATTCACCAAGCCCACCGATAGTGTCCCGACCACTTTGCAACCCTGACCCGATTCACCAACCTTCCTCCCAATCCTCGCATGCAAATGAGGGGAAATGGCATACAAAGCAGGAAGGCAGCAATTCACTAAACAAAATCAAGAACACCGATAAGAAAAGATGCGACTGCTGAAGACCAGGCGTTTCTATCCTGGCTGACTCTCCTGCCCTTTAAAATCACAGGCTTGCAATGCTTTTTAGCAGAATATATAAAAAAAAGAATTTTTATATATTCTGCAAAGAAAGAAAGGAAGGAAAGAAAGACCCACAGGAAAGGGGGGTTGGAAAAAGAGAGTGTGAGAGAAGTACCTGTTTAAAAATAGTACAAAGTCTCATGCCCTGTTCACCTTTCCGTCAGTACAGGGCTGTAAAAGCAAAAAATTTCTGGACCATACTTTAGTATTCCAAGGAGCTTCACATGACAGAGAGATTGTTATTGCTTGGAGCCTGCTCTTATAAACAATTCAGAACTCAACTGAAAACTTAGATTAATAGCGGTACAAAAAGGAAATTATAGAAACTTTAATAAAATTTGGGAGCCATTAGCATTGTATTGTCAAGATTAAATCCCATATTTTCTGTGAATGATACACCATTTTATAGTAGAAGGGGGGTGGGAGGGTATTGGAGAGTTATTTGGAAATTAATATCAGGGAGGGAGGGAAGGGGGGAGGAGGGATTATTATTTATATAAAGACATTGCTGATAAGATTTTCAAGTAATTTGTTAAGTGTTGATATGTGTATTGTACACTTGTTGAAAGATGAAAAAATGAATAAAGAATTATAAAAAAAAAGAAAACTTACTTCTTTTCAAAATTAATTTCTTTCTGTCATTCTTAAACTGTTTGTAAACTGCATAGAACTTATGGTTAAGAAGTACGATGTTATGTTATGCCTATGGGGAGGAGGGTTGGAGGAAGGGAGAGAGAGAGAAGGGGGGGGAGAGAGAGAAGCACTAAAGGGTACAGAGGATGGGAAGGGAACCAAAGAAATGGGTGGAATATGGTCAGGGTCATGTGCCCTTTTTTTTGTCTTTACAAATATGGTAACCGTACTTAAATTGCTTTGAATATTGGCTGGTTGGTGTCCAATCATCCCTCAAACCAAACACACAATGTGAACAGCAGGGACAGCAAGAAAGGGAAGAGTTTTACTTTCATGCTTTTTGCAAAAGATGCTCCTATGTTAATGTGCTTTAATTTTAGCATATTTTAAACTAATTTAATGAGCAATAGCAACATGTGCTTAAGTTGATCAGTGCACATTAAACTCCAGAATGAGCCGACATCGAAATAGTATACCTAGTGCAACACCTACATCATACCCCCTTGTAAACAGACCCTCTTCCACCTTGTATTAACCTTCTGTACCACTACTGACTGTATTATGTACATGTCTCTGTAACCCATTCTGTATTATGTATGTAATTCGCTATACCAATCTATATTATATATGTAATCTGTTCGAGCCCCTCTGGGAGGTCAGGCTATAAAAGCAGATACACATTGTGGGGAACAGGCTTACCTTCAGCACAAATGTGTTATCCTTGTCAGGCATTTCCAATGGCATTGTTGTCCTAACTTCAAGGATCGCAGAGAGTGGGATGCTTACTTTAGGTTTTGAAGACTGTCAGAAAGGAAAAAATAGTATAAACATGATTTTTCTATTTGTGATCAGATTTAATGCTTGCACAAAATATTTTGTACTCGAGACTTATTTCATCAGTGACTGAGGTTACAAAAGAATTAATTTCCCCTCCAAAGGAAAAAATGCATTATCAAGCTCATTACATCAAAATCAGCTTCATACTAAATATATTTTAAGTCTTTTTTATGCTTTCCAACATTTTGGAAATAAATATATAAAAGAGATCATCAATGTCCCTGTATCTCTCTATCAACAAACACAAAGTTGCTCCAAAGAAGGAACACTTTATTCAGGTAAAACTTATCACTGGAAAAATAAAATTAAATCACTTAACACACTGGTTAACAATACATTGACGACTCACACTTAAAATACTACTTTTGATGTACAAACTCACCAAGCTCGCACGCCTCCATACATTGACAACCTCTTAATTCCCTACACACCTTCATGTACACTCCACTTAAAATAAATCTTTGTTCCCTCTTTTAGACAATTGACTTATGACTCAACTCATCTTCTCAGTAGTGAAACTCTCTTCCCAATGAACTCAGACATGAATCTAACCATCCTCAAAACATTTCTCTTCAAGGGTGCTTTCACTTAACCTACACAAACTCATCCCCTCTTTCCCCTTTGATGCCCTGGTCTAGGAAGGGGTCTGCATATCTGCACAGTGCTCTAGCTTACTTTTTCTATCTCTATCCTGTCTCAGATTGTAATTCCTTTTTCTCCTCTCCACTACCCTTTACTAATGCTATTAAAAAAATATGAAGGTTGGGGGTCAAGATGGGGTTGAGGGCAGATGCCTGTGCAGGTCGCTCTCCCTGATCACTTGTTTCATCTAGTGCTGTTGCTTTCCCTAACACTTGATATGGGAAAGAGAAAAGGAACCTCCCGCTTCCACCCTCTGGTGTTGGCAGTTTCATGGCGACTGGTTCAGAGAACAATTGAGGGAGTTCTTACCCATTCGGTGGTCTCATCTCAGCCTAAGGGCCAAGCATTCTTTCCTTCGCCTTTGTGACATTTGAGATATATCAGGAAACATTCAAATAGTAGAGCCAAGCAAATGGTCATTTATACGTTGGAAATAAGATGAAGAATATAATCTTTATCATTTTCCAAGGCAAAGGTTATCAAAAGGGCTTCCTATCCATGATGACTTCTAGAGTTGAATTCCTTATAATATTCAGCTATTGTGCCCTCACAATTGAAGTAAGATTAGCCATAGGGAGAAGTATTTCCATGCCATTTCAACAGGTGACATAATAGGGCACTTTGGAAAGTTCAAAAGTTTCAAATTATTCTTCCTTAGTTGATTCTCCACATTCTCCGACTTCCGTGTTACAAAAGATTGCTTTTTAACAAGTTCCAATTCCAAACTTTTCATCTCTTTGATTTTATCCTCCTGTTTCTCCAATTTATCTCCAAAATTAGATCGTACCAATCCTTGTTCCTCAACCTTAGAAGAGATAGTTCCATAATCAGTTTTAAACGCTGAAAAACTCGTGAGAATCTAAGAGCTAATCTAGAGGACATGAATTTATCAGCTTTTCTGGCGAGTTCTCCAGAAGTCATCCTAGATAGGAAATCCTTTTGCCTTGGAAAATGATAGATTAGATTCTTCATCTCTATTTCCAACGTATTAATGATCATTTCCTTGGCTCTACTATTTTAATGTTTCCTGGCATATCTCAGATGTCACAAAGGCGAAGGAAAGAATGCTTGGCCCTTAGGCCAAGAGTCCTAGCCTTGGGTGGTACTTTGAATTTATTGTGGCAAAAGGGTTGGTTGTTATAACTAACTAGTGTTTAAGCCCGTTACATTAACGGGTGCTAGAATATATGGCTGTCTGTCTTTCTTTATTTATGTCTCTCTCCCTGCTCCTGTCTCTTTCTTCCTTTCTTTCTGTCTCTCTCCCTCCTGCAATTTTTCTCTCTCTCTCCCTGGCACCCTTTGTCTGTCTGTCTTTTTTTCTGTCTCTCTCTGGTCCCCTGTCTGTCTTTATTTCTGTCTGTCTCTCTCCCTAGCCTCCTTTGTCTGTCTGTATTTCTTTCTGTGTCTCCCCCCCCCCCCCTTTCCTTTGCAGAAGCAACAGTGATATTTCCCTTCCCCTCCAAATCCCTGTGAAGTAGTAGCAGCATTTCCCCCCACCCACCCCCATTCTCTTCTCTCCCCCCCACTTTCCTTTGCAGAAGCAGCAGCGTATTTCTCTTTCCCTCCAGGTCCCTGCTGAGTAGTAGAAGCATTTTCACCCACCCCCCATTCCCTTCTTACCTTGAGCTGCCCTGCTCCGTTCGGCCCCTCCCCCTTTCCTTCCCACGTGCTGGCCTGCTGCGGCTGAAGATTTTTTTCGGCGACTCCTCCTGTTAAAACTCCCCCCCCCCTCCCGCAACCGCTCCTGTTCAAAGCGGCCTGCTGTAACGAACCTCGCAGGCCGCTCTCCAACTCGGTAGCATGTTCCCTCTGAGGCGATCGCGTCAGAGGGAACGTGCTACCATGTGGAGAGCGGCCTGCGAGGTTCGTTACAGCCGGCCGCTAACCTCAGCAGGCCGCTTTGAACAGGAGCGGTAGCGGTTGTTGCGGGAAGGGGGGGGGGGGAGTCGGCGACTTGCTGTGAACAGGAGCGGCAGCGGCGGCAGGACCATGAGCCCTCCTTCCGCCATCCGCCGCCAGCGCCGCTCCCTAACTGGCGCATACGCCTGAAGCCGCGGCCACGGACGGACACAGGTCCCCACAGGAGATTGGGCAGCCTTTCCTTGCTTTCCCCCTTTGCCACACACCTTTCCTATGCCTGCTCGTAGGGGAGGGTGTATTCCGGGATCTCGCTGTAAAACTCCGGAGTAATGGCTTCGGTCTCACCCTCCTCCTGCTCGCACTGCAAACAATTTGCGTTTATGCTGCCGAACTTCTTGCCTCCCACCCCCCTTCCCTCCGTCTCCGACGCCAAGAGTCGCCGCCAACAACAGTCTCCACCTGCATTGCCCCCGCCGCGCCACTCACTGGCCCGTCGTGCGAGGAACGGAGAACAGGTTCAGGGCTGCCAGGAGTGAGCCCGGCTGAGACTGGCAGGAAGAGGAAGGCGGAGCAGGTGAGCCGCCACTGCGAAAAACTGTAGTGAGCCTGCCAGACCGTGAGTGCGGGCTGTTGTAAGCTTGCATGTGCACTCTTGCCGGCCACGGACATACGGATCACGGAAGCACGCTGATAGGAGTGCGCATGCGCGAGTTAGCCTTTTATTATATAGATAATGAATAGCACATACCAGCTGTAGGTAGAGGATGCTAATTTGTATTTCTTGTACAATCTCTCTGGAAGCTGAACAGATGGGATCTTGTATCTCTATTAGCAGGGCAACTAAAAGATGATCCCTCCCTATACTTCAAAAAGCTAGATCTCTCCCTCTCCTTAAATGGGACTCAGTGGAATTTGAAATATATCAAGACCTGGCTGCTGTTACCTTGTGGCGCAGGGCAGCTTTGAAGCCCCTACTTCATCATCTTGTGGAACAAAAAATTAAATATAGATGGCGTCACCCATTTGCTCTTCATTTTTATTTGGAGGGGTTTGGGGTTGGAGGGGTTTATTTGGGGAGCCACCCCAATCATCATTGGAACGTGGCCAGTGGCAGCGCATCAGATGGAAGGGTGGTTGCCTGAAGTGACAGTCGATGGATCCAGCGCAGAGTTCCCCGTCTGGTACCTGAAGAGAGGTCTGTACTGCCTTGCTTTTTCTCTGCTGCGATTTGCAGTTGTTTCCTTGTACCAGTGATACTTGGCATTTTGGATTTATGGCAGGATTTTCAATGTGATTAGTTAAACATTACGGTTGAACGTTTGACTTTTATTATGTGTTTTATTTCTAAGAGGGTTTTACATTGATCCTCCACCATGTTGGGCGGATGAGGTATTTTGGCGGTGAGGGTGGGGGGTGCTTGGGGAGGGGCCCTTCCCTCTTTTGGGTTACGGGAGTGCACTGGGGGGAGGAGTGTTTTCTTACCTGTTAGTGCTCTCTTGTATGGTTATCATGGTTGGGCGGGGGTGGGTGACAGAGGGGGGAGGGAAGCGGTGGGATTGAGTTTTGGGATGTTATGGGGTCTTTAAAGAGTTTTTTCTTGGGGGGGTTCTTTTGTGTCTAGCTTGATGGGTGATTTAAAAATTTTGTCTCTTAATTTTTGTCTCTTAAGGAGGCTTAATGTTACATTACATTACATTACTGATTTCTATTCCGCCTCAACCTTATAGTTCTGGGCGGATTACAAAAGAGACATCTGGACATTTCCAGGATGATTACAAAGAGACTTCTGGACTTTTCCAGAAGAGTTACAAAAAGAAGAATATTTCCAAAGGAGTTACAAGAAGAATGGTGTAGTATAGTTTAGGGAATGGGATACGGCAAGGAGGATTTGGCTATTCCAGTGGATATACAATTCGGGATGCTGTACAGATAGGATATAGTGCAGTTTCAGTATATATGCAGTTAGGGAAGAAGTTGACAAGCTTGGGCTTTGAGGGGAAGGGTAACTGGTGAAGAAGAGAGGATGGGGGAGTCACACTGAGGGGAATCCAGGTTGGAGTTATGACATCTGTATAAATTTTTTGAATAGATGGGCTTTGATTTCTTTGTGAAAAGATTTAAAATCGTTTGTTGTCATCAGCAGGTTGGAGATGGCATGGTCCAATTTCGCTGCTTGCGTCGCTAGTAGACTGTCAAACATCTTCTTACGATGGGTGCCTTTGAGTGGGGGGTAGGTAAATGGAGTATTAGATCTTCTTTGTCTAGCGGCGAGATTTTGGTTCAGGCGGTTGTTTAGGTAATTGGGGGCTGAGCCATTTATTGCTTTGAATAATAGACAGTATAATTTGAATTGGATTCGCGCTTGTATTGGTAACCAGTGTGAGTCTAGGTAGGCAGTGGTGACGTGGTCAAATTTTCTTAGCGAGTAGATCAGTCTGAGTGCAGTGTTTTGGATTGTCTGTAATTGTTTTATCATTGTTGCAGGGCAAGGCAGGTAGAAGATGTTGCAGTAGTCCAGTAGACCTAGTACTAGGGATTGGACTGCGAGCCTATATTACTCTTTGTCGAAGAATTTTCTGATTTTACCTAAATTGCGCATGGTTAGAAATGCTCTCTGGGTGGTCTTGTTGATATGAGCTTGCATTGTGCAGCATCTGTCTATTGTTACTCCCAGGAGTTTAAGGGTGGGTTGTATATGGTATTTGGTGGAGTTAATTTCTAGTTCTGTGGTGGAGGGGTTCTGAGTAGTGGCTCGTGGCCAGCAGGGGGTGCTGGTTATGGGACGGAAATGGGAATGGATGTTAGGACATGATAAGTGCAGTATTTTTTGTGGAGTTTTTTTTCTACAAAAGGCCAGTTTTTCGTATGATTCTGGGTAATTCTAGTTAGACAAACATCTGTGTTAGTTAAGGACCGCGCCCAAATAGAAGCGTACGGAAAAACAGGTGAATAAAAATTTAAATATAATGTAGCTAAGGCCAGAGAAAAATACACTAAGAATTAATATAAGGGAAAGCATAATAATATCTGTTTATTTACTTTGCTGTTGAGCCAAATCATGGTGGAAATCAGGATTACATGGAATCCATTTTGGGTTCTTTGTGTTTACCAGTGATTAGTTTTCTGCCTTCTTTGTCCTCTCTGAGTTTTCCCGCTCCCAGCAGCATGGTGTTAATTAACACCAGCTGTGCTTGCTTTAGACTGGTAAAGAAGGATCACGTGTCCTAAACTAAGATATAAAATGTATGAAGTATGAATGGCCAAGATATGAATGAAATTATGAATGTTTGGGGCCCCTGAATGTGATATGTGGTGATATAAATGGTTTATAAAAAGAACACTAAGGAAGAAATCCTACAGCAGCATCTGGAAGTAATTAGAGTCAGTCTCCAGCATAGGAAGGGGGGGCATTGGAAGACCATGCTTATCACTGTGTGTAACATGAAGCTGTCAGCTTTCCTCTTCCAGATTAAAGTTACTGTCAATTTAGGGAGAGGTTGAGAATTTCTCAGCACCCTGTTAATAATTGTAGAATTCTTTTGAATATGTTAATGTTAATTCAGAAATCAAAAGTAATTTTCTGAAACTTTGTCTAACTTTTAAATGTGGAGGAATGTTTCTTTGTCCAACTTTAAGACCACCCATAGGATTGTTATTGGTTGATTATGATGATGATATCACAAAAAGCCAACAGCATATAATAGGAAATTTGGAGCTAGTAAAACGAGACCGTTAGGAGAAGGCCAGCATTTTGGCAACTATTAACGATCTCCCATTAGCGCAATCGGTAAGCAATGATGCTGTTCTTTTGATCTAATAATGGAAAAATAGAAATAATAATTCAATAAATCTTGGTTATAATTTTTAAAACCTTGCGCTGGTGTCATTTTGCATGTATAATTATTTCAAACCTGAAGTTTTCACAAAGGCGTCAATGACCCTTGCTCAGTTCTTATCCTTTTCGAGGAGTAGAAATTTTGTTTTGTCCGTGTTCAGTTTCAGTTTGTGGTCTGTCATCCATTTTTCCACTGCTTGTAGGGTTTTTTCCAATTTTTCTGTAGAAGTGGGGTCAGGAGAATCGAAGGGTAGAAGTATGGTGATATCATCAGCGTAGCTGAAAGAGGTTACATTTAGGTTGTCTAGGGTGGAACCCAGAGAGGATAAAAAGAGGTTGAAGAGAGTAGGTGAAACACCAACTGCTTTATAAGGAGCTGGCTCGTCAGAAGGCTCAAATAGTGTTCTTGCAAGAGACCCACCTGCTGCCTAAACATGAGCATGTGTTGCATCCCCCTGGGTTTTCTACCATTTTATTTTGCCTCTAATCAATCTGCTAAGAAGACGAAAGAGGTTGCCATACTTTTTCACAACAGTTTGCAAGTCCAGGTTACCAAAGAGATGCGAGATATGGAGGGGCGCTATCTTTTGCTCTGTGGCACGTGCTTACTGCACTTCTTCGAGGGAGTAAACAGGCAGATAGACAAGGGTGACCCGGTCGACATTGTATATCTGGATTTTCAGAAGGCATTCGACAAGGTCCTGCATGAATGACTAATTCGAAAAATTGCAAGTCGTGGAATCGAGGGTGAAATATTCACATGGATTAAAAACTGATTGGCGGATAGGAAACAGAGAATGGGGGTAAATGGACAATACTCGGACTGAAAAAGCGTCATAGGTGGAGTGCTGCAGGGTTCGGTGCTTGGGCCCATGCTCTTCAACATATATATAAACAACCTAGAAATTTGTATAACGAGCAAGGTGATTAAATTTGCAGACGATACAAAGTTATTCAGAATAGTGAAGACACAAGGATTGTGATGACCTGCAATGTGACATAAACATGCTCGAGAAATGGGCCGCCACATAACAAATGAAGTTTAACGTGGATAAGTGTAAGATGATGTATGTCGGTAACAAAAATCTTATACACGAATACAGGATGTCCGGTGCAGTACTCGGAGAGACCCCCCAGGAAAGAGACTTGGAGGTACTGGTAGACAAGTCAATGAAGCAGTCCGCGCAATGTACGGCGGTGGCAAAAAAGGCAAACAGAATGCTAGGAATGATTAAGAAGGGGATCACAAACAGATCAGAGAAGGTTATCATGCCACTGTACCGGGCCATGGTACACCCCCACCTGGAATATTGCACTGGTCACTGTACATGAAGAAGGACATAGTACTACTCAAAAGAGTCCAACGAAGAGCGACTAAAATAATTAAGGGGCTGGAGGAGTTAACGTACAGTGATAGATTAGAGAAACTGAGCCTCTTCTCCCTTGAAAAGAGGAGATTGAGAGGGGACATGATCGAAACATTCAAGGTACTGAAGGGAATAGATTTAGTAGATAAAGACAGGTTGTTTACCCTCTCCAAGGTAGAGAGAACGGGAGGGCACTCTCTAAAGTTAAAAAGGGATAGATTCAAGACAAACATAAGGAAGTTCTTCTTCATCCAGAGAGTGGAAGAAATCTAGAACGCTCTTCCGGAGGCTGTTATAGGGGAAAACACCCTCCAGGGATTTAAGACAAAGTTAGACAAAGTTCCTGCTGAACCAGAACTTACACAGGTAAGGTTAGACTCAATTAGGGCACTGGTCTTTGACCTAAGTGTCGCCGCAGGAGCGGACTGCTGGGCACAATGGACCACTGGTCTGACCCAGCAGCGGCAATTCTTATACCGGCCAATCTCATTGTTCAGTGTTGATTATAAACTCTTTACCAAAGTCTTGGCCTTGAGATTACAGGCCCATATGCCTCACTTAGTTCATATGGATCAAGTGGGCTTTATATGCCAGTGATAGTCATTTGATAATATTAAAACAGCTTTACATCTTATGTGGCGTGAGGACACCCCGGCACTGGTACTGTCTCTTGATGCTGAAAAAGCATTCGACTGGGTGAGTTGGATGTACCTATTCAAAGTCTTACATAAAATGGGTATTAGACAGAGCTTTTATGATTGGTTGCATTTGTTATATGACGCCCCCCTCTCCCGACTCAAACTTAATGGTAGTCTGTTGCCTGCTATCACTTTGGCTCGTGGGATGTGCCAGAGATGTGCCCTCTCTCCTCTGCTTTTTGCGCTCTCTATGGAGCCGTTGGCGAGTCAGATTCGATCTCAGGGAGCTATTCAGGGGATTCAATTGGGGGTTCAGCAACATAAAATCTTACTATATGCTGATGATATTCTACTTTTGTTACGTAACCCGGAGCTATCTTTACCTCATGTGATACGGGAATTGGAGCACTTTGGCCCGCTCTCTGGCTTTAAAGTCAATATGGTTAAGTCTGAGATACTAAATGTAAATTTGGAGGCTAGGGTGATCCGGAGGTTGGCAGATTGTATTTCCCTTTCCTTGGGCCTCTAATTTTATTACCTATTTGGGGTGAATTTAACTGTAGACTATATCCAGTTGTATAAGTTTAATTTTCCAGCTCGCTTTCATGCTTTGTTTGATGATCTTGAGTGTTGGGAAGGGTTGAATCTTAGCTGGATAGGCTGAATTTCGGCTATCAAAATGTTGCTTTTACCTCAACTACTGTATGCATTTCTAGCCCTCCCCATAATATTGCCTGCTGATTTTTTTTGTCTGCTTTTGCAAAAAGTGGTCATGTGGGTCACTTATGAAGATCGTCCATGGATTCATATTGAACAGAGCTTTCTTCCAAGGGTTTCTCTTTGGATGTTACCTTGGGTCCTGAAGGACCGTTTCCGGTTGGTGTTGCAGGCGGTGCTTCGGTGTTGGAATGTACTCCGTCAGCGAATGTTCCCAGACCGATTGTTCTTTGCTCACATGGCCATTGTGGTCTTGCCTGCTGGTTCACCAGGCAGGGAGACTACTATTCACTGTAAGTGGAACCTGGCGGGCCTTCGCACTTTAGGGCAGCTTTGGGATAATATGGCTATGTACCCCTTTCAGGATTTGCAAGAGGAATTTGGGTTAGAGAATAGGGATTCTTTTTTGTACACACGCTTGCAAATTTTTCTACCTCAATGGGCTTTTTAGGAGCTTTCCTTGGGAGAAACCTACCTGGAGCAAGCTATTAAGGCTGGAGCGGTGAAGGGGGGAGTTTCACGGCTCTACTGAGCTTTGTTGCAAAGGGAATCCCATTTTGATCCTTATAAGGCTCGATGGCAGTGGGATCTCCCGGTGGGGGGGGGGGGGAGGGTGTAGTTTTACACATTGGGTTCTATTTATAAGAGGTTATTTAAACCCACATTGTCCATTAACTATATTGAAAATGGCTATAAAATGTACTACAGGCGCTATTATACCCCTGAGCGCCTTTTCTCCATTTATCAGGTGGGGACCGATCATTGCTGGCGCAAGTGTGGACAAAGGGGGGATTTTATGCATATCTGGTGGACATGTCCGGGAGTGCGCTGGTACTGGCAGCAGGTGGGTCATTTCTTGGTCAAGATTTTCCATAAGCATTGTTGTTTATTGATGGAATACTATTTACTAAATGTGGGAATGCCGGGGTTAACTTCGACTGAGCAGAAATTGGTGGCCTGTGTTTTTACGACAGCCCGACTGCTTTGACACAATGTTGGCACACTTCTAAGGTGCCTACTCTTTTTACAGTTTATTCTCGTCTGGACTATTTACAGTTAATGTCTAAACTGATCGCACTGAGACACAATACTCTTGGGATTTATTCTAAGATCTGGGAACCCTATGTACAATGGAGAAAGCACTCTATATAATTTTGTTTTTGCATGTATTGTTTTGAGGGGGGGAAGGGGGTGGGGGAGGGGGAATTTGTTGGGGCGTTTAGATGGGGGGTTAGCTTTTTGATATTTGCTTAGGTTTTTTGCTTTGTATATTTGCTTGTATTCCTTTTGAAAACTTAAAAAACATATATTACAAAAAAAAAGAAGATGGCGGCGCTGGGCGGATGGAAATCCTAATGACAGTATCCAGAATAGCTTCTATTTGTACCATGGTAGGTGCAGCAGCAACTCTGGAGTGCAGGACAAAGGATCCTTGATGAGCCAATCGTCTAGGCAGAGAAAGACTTGAAAACCGTGAGTCCGCAAGGCTGCTTCCACCATTACCAGGCACTTGGTGAAAACTCGGAGAGGACATGAGACCAAAAGGCAGAACCTTATATTGATAGTGGTGATTTGCCACCTGAAATCTGAAGAACTTTCGAGAGGCTGGGTGAATGGGAATGTAGGTATAAACTTCCTTGAGATCCAGAGAGCACAATCAAACATTGCAATCCAGCAGGGGATACAGCGATGCTAGAGACAACATCCAAAACTTTTCTGTGACAAGAAATTTGTTGAGAGCTCTGAGGTCCAATATTGGTCGAAGACCTCCCGTCTCCTTCGGAACAAGGAAATATCGGAAATAAAATCCTGTGTTCTGCTGGTCCAAAGCAACCTTCTCGATGGCATTGAGAATGAGCAGAGATTCGACTTCCTGAAGAACAAGAAAGGACTGTAGAGGGTTGGAAGGAAACTCTATTGGAGGATGATCTGAAGGAACTTTGAAAAAATGAAGAGAATAACCTTCTCGAATGATATTGAGAATTTAGAGGTCGGAGATGATTAACTGCCATGAAGGTAATGTTATAGATGACCTCCAATGGGGAGAGGAAGCGGAAGAGTTAGATTGATTGAAATTATGCTCTCGAGTAATCAGTCAAAAAGGCTGATTAGATTTGGGAAGAGTAGAGGTCTGAGATTTTTGAGGGCGCTGCTGACGCTGTTTTTTCTGCTGCGGCCTGGAAGGAGGAAGAGATTTTGCTGTATAACGTCTCTGATAGGAAGAAGAAGGTTTGAAAGGTCTAGACCAGTGGTCTCAAACTCGTGGCCCGGGGGCCACATGCGGCCTCCCAGGTACTATTTTGAGGCCCTATTGTAATCACAAAAGTAAAATAAAAGTTTCTTGCTCATATGTCTCTTTAGCTATAAATGACAATATTATTATTAATACTTAGTCAAAAGGAAAGCTTTATAAACTATAAAGAGTTTTACCTCATGCAAAATTGTTAATTCTTTAAGAAAACATTAACTATTTTTTTTGCGGCCCTCCATGTACCTACAAATTCAAAATGTGGCCCTGCAAAGGGTTTGAGTTTGAGACCACTGGTCTAGACGTAGATGACTTAGGCTTGGGTTTAAACAATGAATCCCAAGGCTTTTCATGTGCTGAGAGCTTTTGAGTTGCGTTCTCAATAGTGTCCCCAAAAAGCTCATCTCCCAGACAGGGAATGTTGGCTAAGCGATCCTGGATATCCATGTCTGCTATTCTGAGTCATGCCAGCCTCCTCATGGCCACAGACATTGCAGAAACTCGAGAGGACAGCTCAAAAGCATCATAAATAGATTGTACCATATGATGCCTGAGCTGAGTGAGAGTGCTAAACTCTGACTTTCAATGGGATAGAAGATACTTATAGTAGTTAGGCATCTGTTTCACCAAGTGCTTGAGATAACAGGTAAAATAAAAGTTATAGTTGATGACTCTTGTTGGCTAGCATGGAATTTTGGTAGAGACATCTACCAAATATATCCATTGTTCGACCTTCTCCCCTTGAGGAACTGTGGCATAGATTTTAGAAGGAGAATATCTTTTGAGAGTGGATTCAACCACAAGAGACTGATGTGATTTTGTATTGAGAATCAAGCTTCCTAGGAGCAGTTGGAACGGAAAAAGGAGACTCACAGTTCTTACGGAGAGCTTCCTTCAGGATTCCATGTAAAGGAAGTTTAAGAAGCTCTTTAGAAGGATGTTTGTAGTCCATAGTCTCTATAAATTCCTCCAAATATTGGGAATCTGCTTCCAACTTAACAGCCATGTCTTTTCTCATTTGCCTGATAAAGCGCGTAAATGAGACCGGCTCAGGAGGAGATGGCTCCCTGTCACAAATGGTGCGAGAAGAATGCTGTGCAGGAAAATTGTAAGCTTCTGTAGTAGAAGAGGAGACATCATGGGTTGACTCAAGATGAAGATTTGAATCCAGAGGAATTGAAGTGCCAGAGTGGTACTGGCACCTGGCTCAGTATCAATCCGATGCAGTAGTTGATGTAGATTGCTTATGCTTGTCTGACTGCTTGGGAGAGATATGCCTTGATTTGGAAGAGTGCTTGCCAGATTTACCGGAATGCATTCATGGAGAGGAATGATATGAATGACTGGAGTGATGTCCAGAGGAATGATGCTTCTTATGCTGCTGCCTCGTCGAAGAATGATGTCTTGAAGAATGATGCCTGGATGCCTGACTCGATGATGATGATCGGTGCCAAGTATGACGTGGTACCAATGAAGTGGTATCTACATGGAGTGATGATCAGGCTGGGCCAGTACTGAAGGAGCTGACATGTGGGTAACTAGTTGGAACATATCCCCAAACTCCAATTGAAAGAGAGCATCGAGCTTCTCCTTGAAAGCTTGCACCAATACCTGTGACTTAGATTCAACGTGGTGGTCTGGGCCAAGACATTGGATGCACCACTTATGTGGGTCTGTTAAAGAAACAGTGTGCTGGCACTGGTCAACGGACAGGACATGGGGGTAACTAGTTGGAACATATCCCCAAACTCCAATTGAAAGAGAGCATTGACCCTCTCCTTGAAAGCTTGCACCGATACCTGTGGCTTAGATGCCAGTATCAACGGTGCCGCAACTCACTCCGGAGAGGATGACATGGATGAAGATGCACCCCTCGAAGTTGAAGCGAATCACATCAATTGTCTCTGTTTGGCCAGCATGACTAAACTCAATGTCTTAGTGGCCTGAGACACCGTCTGGGAAGCTGGTGACTTCTTAGCTCACTTACCTGACGGAGCTATAGTTTGCGACACCAGCATGGAAGCGGGTACCTCAGACAATGGTCATGCCTTCGATGTTGATGGGGTGTCGGTGGTACCTGTGATCCCTCCATGGTACCGAAAAGTAATCTCTGCTGTAAAAGACAGCTTTTAATAGAATACTTCTGAAGAGTCGAGCAACGCATGCTAGATTCAACGCGGTGGTCTGGGCCAAGGCATTGTTATGCACCACTTATGCGGGTCTATTAAAGAAATAGTGCACTGACACCTGCTGCACTTTTTAAAGCCGGTCAATGACGGGACATTGGAGGAAAAAACGCCTTTCAGCCAAATCAAAAGCCAAAGGCTGAGGCGAAAACGAAGGCCCCGCTGTCAGAGAAAACTGGTTGAAGAAAAAATAAAAGAAAGTAATTCTCTCTCTCTCTCTAAACTGTATGACAACCTCCTAGCTACTAAAGCTGCAAAACTGGACCACCAACTCTCCAACCTACTAATCACGACCACAAACTTCAAAACCTTCAAAAAAGAAACAAAAACCCTACTATTCAAAAAAATACATTAAACTAAACTAACACAACCAGACTTGACCCAAGCACCACCTGTAACACTCCCTGATCCGTACCATCTTAACAAAGTTCCAGACTACTTCTTATGTATCTCCAATCGACCCAATACCTGTAAACCTGTAGATTTTATAACTATTTAATCCCTTCAGTTTAACTAAAGTGATTTCAGATGGCTTCAAGAAAACAACTTACATTGGATACTGTATTTGCTACAGATGGGAAAAGTAAAAGACCAAAACCAAACCCTGTAACACCATCTAACACTATTCCAGCAGGGGAGAGCCGACGGAGGAGGGCTGTAGTCCGGCCATCGGACCAACGGTCGGCTCGGGGGCCCGTTCCAGCGGGGCACCCGACACTGTCTTCGCTCCTCCCCCATTCCAGCAGGGGAGAGCCGACGGAGGAGGGCTGCAGTCCGGCCATCGGACCAACGGTTGGCTCGGGGGCCCGTTCAAGCTGGACTTCAGTTTTGACTGTTTTGATTTTACTTTCAATTCTTTTTAGTTTATGATATATTTTTTAATCTCACTTATTGTTTTACCACTTATTTTGTTTTATTTTATCATTCAAATTTCATTTAAATTTCCCCAGAATTCTATTGCTTCAACGGTTCTCCCTCTGCATCTATTCTTATCTCCCCTCTTTTTTCAACCTTTCAAAGTCCTTTAGATCATTGTAGTCTTATTAGAATGTTTATTTTCTTATTTTTCTCATCTATTCTCTATTTTATTTCTTCATTACTCTACTAATTGTCATTTTTCCAGGTATTTTAGTTAGATTGTGAGCCTTCGGGACAGTAAGGGAATTTCTAAGTACCTATTTTACTTATAATTTTAATGCACCCTATTGTCTATTTTTCTGTAAACCGCTTAGAATCCTAACGGAGTTTAGCGGTATATAAGAAATAAATTACATTACAATTACATTACATTAAACTGTAATAACTGTAATAATGTAATCCGCCTTGAACCACAAGGTAATGGCGGAATAGAAATCACTAATGTAATGTAATATATATATTTTAATGTTTTATTAAGAATATAAGAATAAAAATAGAAAATGCATGAGTGGGAAGGCAAAGAAAACGCAGTCCATTTCACACACGACTTCGAAGTTCCGTGGAGAACTGAGGAGCTGTGCACTCACGCATGTGCGGTGCGATCCGTCACAAACTTTCTAAAGTTCTTCAAGTGCTGTCCGTTCCATGGATGACATCACCCACATGTGAGCATATGCTGCCTGCTTGTCCTGGGATAATCACCATTTTGTCAGAAAGTGCCACAGATATTCTCATGCTTTTGATTCTGCTATGTTGTTGCCTGTGGTTACGGCAGTACAGTACTCTTTTTCTCTTTCCTATGTGACTTGTATGGTAATTCATCTGCCTATTGTGATATTACACAACTTTATACAGTAGATTATACTTCATAAGACAAACCATCAAAGCTAAAATTGAAACGTAGTTTTATTGTATGTTTGAAGCCCCTTTTTGGACCTTCAGCATTGTATGCTAATGGCTTCAGTACTATTTTTGCTGAAAGATGAATTAAAGATGTTCATATCAAAACCAAAAGGAACAAGGGATGGTGACCAAAAATTCTTTTTCTTGCCATATATATAAGAACAAAGGAAGAACTTCATGTGCAGACAGTTACACAAGTTGAAGATGAAAAAATAATCTTCAGCATTGCATTGTTTTTTTTTGAATCAGTATAAAAATTATTCATGCTTAATAATGTGCATGAGCTCAAGACCACATATTCCTCCACATCAGTTAAAGATTGCTCTTATATTTGTCCTCAAATCAAGTTTCTCCAGGATGAATACGGCTATTAAACCTCTAGAATGACACGATACCAGATTTCATCACCGTTCCCATCCCGTGGATAACTACAGGAAACTATCTCCATATCATTCATAAAGGAGAGAGGGAAAAATCAGGGTATGAATGGGCCTTGCATTGAAGAATGCTGGTGTTGAAGGACTGAGGTTGAGATAGACACTAAAGAATGACACGGGATGGTTTCCCACGGCTATCCGCGGAGACGGGAACGGTGATGAATTCTATCACCATGTTATTCTCTACAATGCACTACCATCCTACAAGGTAGGGAGCAGTGCTTCATATTGCCAGGCAGGAATAATCCCCCCTAGTTCAGCTCCTCAAAATGATTTTAGTTCTCAGAGCAGCAAAGACTAGAAAAGTTGCAAGTATTGCAGAGTTAGTACAGAGTTTTCAGGGTGCCTGGGTACCTGGCTCTCAAAGAGCAATCACTGTGATGATTACCATGTATACTCGAATATAAACTGAGATTTTTGGGCCAAAATAATGGCCCAAAAAAAGGGGGGCCTCGGTTTATATTCAGGTCAATGTTGACCCGTCCCCTTCCTGAATCTGTTGCAGGCCTCTGCCGGGTCTGCCATGAGACCCCAGTGTACCTTTTACCTCCCTCCCGCCTTCTCTGCATACTTTTAGAATCTCTGATGGTCCAGCGGTGAACCATGGCAAGACCAACATTATTTCGCTCATGCCAGTTCAGAGCCACTAGCTGATTGGCTGCTGCAAACTTGCAGCAGTCAATCAGCTAGTGGCTCTGAATGGGCATGAGCGACCTTCCTTCGCGGCCCCATGAGAAATCATGGCATCCAATCAAGTAGCAGCTCTGCATGGGCAAGAGCGAAGCAAGGTCGCTCCTGCCACGGTTCACCGTGGGACCACCAGGGATTCTAAATGTATGCGAGGGAGGTGGGAGGGAGATAAAATTCTTAGAATCAGCTGGGACAGGAGGTGGGAGGGATCCTTGATGTCTTGGCCCACCGCTGGACCACCAGGACTTACCGCAGGCCCGGTGGAGGCCTGCAAAGCATTGAGGGGGCGGGAACAGAGTACAGAACCTGGCAGGGGAGGAAGTGAGGGGGCTAGATGCGGAGCCTAATAGAGCAGGGAGGGAGGGGGAACAGGGTGAAGAGCCTGGCAGGACAGGGCAAGGCAAGGCACTGCACATGAATATTAACTCCCCGGTTTATATTCAAGTCAACCTTTTTTCCTCAGGGGGGGAAGATTACCTTGGTTTATATTCGGGCCAGTTTATAATTGAGTATATACAGTAGGTTATTTGGGGATGAAGGGTGAGGAGGAGGAGAAGGAAGGGGGGAAGCTTTGTGTAGCATCAAATTAAGGTTCATAAAGCTAGACCTCTATCAGGGACAAATTTTCATGGAATGGGAGGCGTAAAATGAGAGGGGCTACAATCAAAGATCTAGAAGACCCATGCAGGCAGTTTAAGTGCTTACCTTGGGAGGAACATAAAACTCCAGCAGAAAACGTTCTCCCTCTATTTTCAGAGTTTTTCTTAAGAGCAGACGGCATTTCTGCCATTGAGAGTTGCCCACACAATTAGCATCATCGGCCACCATGTATCTCAGTGTTCCTTCTCTTTGAATGTCCACTTGGTCAACCTTCATCGATTGGTTCTTTGAGAGACGTAACTTATGGGTCCATTTCTCCCTGGTTTCAGTGCATTCCTTAGTACCAGAAGTAGCAGTAATATACTGTTCTCTGTCCATTTGTCTCCCCTGGTAAAGGTCCATTCCTGGCTCAGGAGAGGACTTCCTGTGCCACATTTCCTTCATTCCATCTACAACACACAAACTCATATTCCTGAGGGAAAAACCTTTCTTGAACTTTGGCTTGGAGGAAGCATGGACTGAGACATCTTCAGAGCTACGAGAATGTCCATAAGATGACACTTTATGTGCCCAACCATGACTTGGGTATCCTCTGGAACAGACTGTATGGTCCATAATGCCCAGGGATTCCATGGATCTCTCTTCCTTGTGTTGCACAATATTCCTCCCAAAAAGTACCTGGCAATTCTGAAGACCAACAAAAGGCACTATGTTATATTTTGTTGGAGACTCAGAGACACACACCCTGTTGACTTCAGAACTGAAGTACTCCAAGAAATTTGCAGCAAAGTGATGGGAGAAAGATGACTCAGCCCCTGGTGTGTCGTACTGTGGGTTTTCCTTCAAGAACTGTGAAAACTTTTGTGCAAAGTCAAGGGCGGCAGACTGTGCATGGAGCTCACAGAATTCTCTCCAGTCTGGAAGCTGGGAGGAAAATTCCTGACTATAAGCATCCTCATTCATGACTGCTCCATTCCACCTCCAAGGAAACTGCAAAACAGCAGGTGACAGGGTCAAAAACAAATTTTAAAAAGCCCAAGAAAGAGAAAGGTTCTAATATAGAATGTTTCACTTTTTCCTGGAAAGAGCTGATCATCCTATTTGTTGAGGGCATTTTTGATAGGACGTCTAGGTCAAATTTGGACATTTTGGAGAAAATGTCCATTTTCAAAACAGCCACACACCTATCTT
This sequence comes from Geotrypetes seraphini, assembly GCF_902459505.1. Lineage (NCBI taxonomy): Eukaryota > Metazoa > Chordata > Amphibia > Gymnophiona > Dermophiidae > Geotrypetes > Geotrypetes seraphini. Next base: position 71,759,008 of record NC_047098.1, on the reverse strand, counting down.
TTATTTTTTTGAAAATTACCTATGTAGACGTTTTGGTCCTTAGGACATCTATCTTTTTTGGTCATTTTCAAAAATATGCACAAAAGTAAGTTTTGCAGATATACCCAACTACCTTGTCTGATTGTGGCAGGGGAATCCCGATCAGCTGAGCCAGTTTTGGGGAGTCTTATCAGCTCAGCTGATGGGGGTTTCCCTTGACAGGATCAGCTGAACTGACAAGGAAATCCAATTCTTCTCTCCTTCTTCACACTCACCAATCCTGCAGCCACCTACACAGAAACCCCTGCCCTAAACCCTTCCCCCACACCCCCTGTACCTTTCTTCAGCATAATTGGTAGGAGGAATGCCCATTCCTTCCTGCCGCTAGGCCCTATCAAACCCTAACACCCCACTATAAACCGCGGCACTCCCGGGGGGCACTCCCAGGGAAAGATCCTGTACCTGTTTGTAATTTAACAATAGTATTTCATGATTTTAGCTCTTCTTGCCAATTTTTTTTTTAACTCAAAGCTATTTGTAACACTTCTTTTCCCAGGTATGATAAATCCTAGAGAACTTAAAATCTAGGTGGTTGAGTCAATGGGAGGTAAAGGTCATAAGATGCGTCACTGAAACAGGACATGGCATCCACCGGGCCATGGTGTGCCCTCACCTGGAGTACTGCGTCCAGCACTGGTCGCCATACATGAAGAAGGACACTCGAAAGGGTCCAGAGAAGAAAGACTAAGATGGTTAAGGGGTTGGAGGAGCTGCCGTACAGCAAAAGACTAGAGAAACTGGGAGAGGAGATTGAAAGGGGACATGATCGAAACATTCAAGGTGCTGAAGGGGAACAGACTTAGTAGATAAGGACAGGTTGTTCACCCTCTCCAAGGTCGGGAGAACAAGAGGGCACTCTCTAAAATTAAAAGGGGATAGATTCCGTACGAACATAAGAAAGTTCTTTTTCACTCAGAGAACGGTAGAAAACTGGAATGCTCTTCCGGAGTCTGTCATAGGGGAAAACACTCTCCAAGAATTCAAGACAAAGTTAGACAAGTTCCTGCTGAACCAGAACGTACATAGGTAGGGCTAGTCTCAGGGCGCTGGTTTTTGACCAGAGGGCCGCCGTATGAGCGGATTACTGGGCATGATGGTAGAAAACTGGAACGCTCTTCCGGAGTCTGTCATAGGGGAAAACACCCTCCAGGGATTCAAGACAAAGTTAGACAAATTCCTGCTGAACAAGGACGTACGCTGATAGGGCTAGTCTCAGTTAGGGTGCTGGACTTTGACCAGAGGGCAGCTGTGTGAGCGGACTGCTGGGCATGATGGACCACTGGTCTGACCCAGCAGCGGCTATGACCCATGAGGCTTGTCCGGATTTGATGCCTTTGACCCCCAAATTGGCATCAAGGGGCCCTGGGTAGTGCGCAGGTGATGTTTCAGTGAAACGCAAGCATGTTGCAGGAGATAGAGCCCATAAATCCTCCAAACAGTCCAAACCTAGTGCACAGGGGTTGGCTCCCACCACAGAGGATGGGTTTTCCCTGGATTTTTGTTAATATGCTTTATCAGGCATACTTGGTTATAAAGTGCCTGTTTCCCTTCCACTGGACTCTGTAGGTAGGCCAGCTTCTAAGGCCACCATTTCCAGGTGGATCCATATGGCTATCTCCGTGGATTATGTGGCAGCCAGAAAGAAGACCCCCTCTTGGTGTGGGCTCATTCTACCAGAAGTGTTTTGTCCTCTTGTGCAGGGTCGGCTATTTCTCTGGACAAGATTTGCAGGGCTGCTACCTGGTTCTCCTTGCATACATTCATCAAGTTTTACAGGATCAATGTGGTGGTTAAGAAGGATGCTGCTTTTGGTGCCTGTTTTGGCAGCAGGCTCATCAGTCCCACCCTGAAGTTTTGGGACTGCTCTGTTATATCCCACTGGTCTCAGAATAAAGTGGGATTGTACAAGAACAAAAGATTAGGATCTTACCTTTGCTAATCATCTTTCCTGTAAATCCACTCTTTATTCCGGGAACCCGCCCTATATCTTGCTGATTCGCTGATTGCCTGCCTTACAAGTACTGATAAGCTGGATTTCTGTTTTCTGACCAACCTTTATAAGAGTGCCATCAGAACAGGTTTAGCACTTAGCTTTTGGAAGGGGGGGGGGGGTCCCTAGATCAGGTGCTCCCTTCTGACAGTGCAGGCTGTGTCTCCTTGTAGCACTGTTTTGTTGTTCAGGTTTCTAATGTTTTATGACCTTTCCTCTTGTTTTTCATTGTTGAATTTATTGATTAAAGCAGAATTGACTCTTTTGTTGGGGAGTGTCCCCGTTCCCCTTTCTCTCTTGTTCTTATCCTCTACAGATGTTCCTGGCTGCTTTAAGACTAACTGATGTTCACAAGGACAATGATGAGGTAAGAGGGGGAGGGATTTAAACCTCTGAAGTTTGAGGCTTCCTACAAAGTCCTGGTGGGTAGACAGAAATAACCCACTGGTCCCAGAATAAAGGTAAGAACCTAATCTTTTGTTCACAGTAGAAACCAAAATAGAGACCCCATTATAGTCTTGAAGACAAGAAATAAGACCTTAAACTGAATATGCAAGCCAGAGTAATATGCTCAAATCAACTATAGCCCTATAAAATATGAGTCACCGAATTCTGTGCCACCAGTAGCATTTTCAGATGATTCTTAGACATATCCAAAAATAGGCCACTACATTAGTCAAAGTGCAGATAAACCAACTCTGTACTACTGTCTAAAAATTTATGGGGATTAACAATCCCTTCAGCCTTCATACAGTTCTAAGTTTCACAAATACAATTCTAATGACATGTTAGATGTGATATTGCATAGACAATGTAGTATCCAGAATAACCCCAAATTCCTCAACTGGTTGGCAATTCAAAATTCTGACACCATTCCAACCATTCTAAATAAAACAATCTGGAACATCAGTGCACAAGGCACTAACCAATAACAAAATCCTGGTCTTCAATATCACAGTTGATGGCTGCGATTCATCTACAACTGAATGTAGTGAAGTCAAACAAGACTTGAATACTTCAAATGCATCCTGTAGTGAAGTGAATGGCACCAGAAACTGGATGTCATCAGCATAAATTCTAAAAACATTTAACTTCCTCAAAAGTTGACACAGGGGAATCAAGAATAGATTAAAAATAACCACAGATAAACAGGAACCTTAAGGAACACCCATACAAGCTGCAAAAACAGATCTATGGTCACAAAAAAGATGTAATCCAAGAGAGCATCTGCCCATATAGTCCAAGAGATCGCAATCATCCAAGCAGAATCCCATGGTGGACTGTATCAAACACTGCAGCAATGCAACAAATAACAATGACCTTTATCAAAACTGGTTTGCACCACATCCAAAAGAGAAAACAACATTTCTGCATCATGACTTACACGAAAACCAAACTGGTATGGCTCAAGACATGCTCAGTTAGAAAATCAATCATAGAAACATAGAGTACGACGGCAGAAAAGGGCCGGCGGCCCAACAAGTTTGCCCACTCAAGAACCCTCCCTCCCTCGAGAATCCATCTTTTAAGCATTCCTCTGGAGCGACCCCACCTGTCTGTCCCATCGTTCCTTGAAGTCGAGCATGGTACTGGCCTCGATTACCTGACGTGGAAGACCATTCCATCGATCAATTACCCTTTCAGTGAAGAAGTATTTCCTGGTGTCCCCATGAAATCTTCCCCCCCTGAGTTTTAGCGGATGCCCTCTTGGTCATACACTACTCTCTCCATCATCTTTGTCAAAAAAGGAAGAGACAAGATAGGCCTATAATTGACCACAACATTAGCATCTAAGTCTGCAGCTTTCAACATTGGTCTCACAGATACCACCTTCAATGCAGATAGAAAATTACCAGCCTCAGAACAGCTATTCATAAGAAAGGCAAAAGGAGAGACTGAGGATTCCCACAGAGCCTTAATCACATTTAGAATCATTCACACACAGTACAACTTTTGCTAATAGAGAAGATGTCACTCTCGGGAAAGAGCACCACAAGTACTTTATTAAGTGAAGGGCATTATGAAAAGTTCTAACTGTAGTCTTCGCCTTACTAAGAAAACCACACACAAAATCAGTAACAGTCAAATCCGAACTCTGTGTACTGCTTGATGGCATTATCAGACTGGAGACCACCTGAAACAGCTCTCTTGAGTCCAAGGGTGCCTGTCCAATCTTAGAATCATAATAAGAGCATTTGGCAGTTTGCACAGCCTCACAATAACAAGATAAGAACTAACAAGATAAGATAACAACATAAGAAATAACAAGATAAGAACCGCAAGGTAATGGCGGAATAGAAATCTCTAATGTAATGTAATGTAATAATAACCTGCCTGTGAGTCCCATGAAGGGTATTTTTTCCACTTTCTCTCCTTTCACCTGCTTCAACAAGCACAAATTATTAGTAAACCATGGCCTCCTAGGCCACCCGCACTTATACCGGCTACCAAATCAAGTGAGGCCTGTAAAGAACTATCCACAGATTCACTGGTGACTATGCATCCAACATAGAAACATGATGGCAGATAAAGGCCAAATGGCCCATCTAGTCTACCCATCCTAAGTAACCATTATCTCTTCCTCTCTCCGATAAAATGGTTGGACTGGATGTTTGGGTCAGTCACCTTAGAGCAGACTTTGGCTCTTATCAACAGTACGTATCTGACTTGGAGGACTCTATGCTGAGGGCCCAAGAGACGCAGACTGTGGTTGCAGCCTGGGTACACCAACTGGAAATCAAATTGGAGGATCTCGAGAATAGATCTTGGCGCAGTAATTTGTGTCTGGTGGGTATACTAGAGTCAGTCTCTGACGGCAAATTACAAACTTTCCTTGAAAAGCGGTTCATGGAGTTCTTGCAACTGAAATCTACAGCGGACCCTCTTCAGATCGAGAGAGCACACCGATTGGGACCCCGGTGTCCAGAGGCTACGAGACCCAGGATGATTATCTTCAAATTGCTAAATTATGCCCATAAAGTGGAAATACTTCAGGCGATTCGGGCAAAGGGTTCCCTGACTTATGACAACCAGAAAGTCCTCTATTTTCAGGATTTTTCAGTATAGCTCGTGGCTAAGAAGAAGCAATTTGCAGAGGCTTGTATGAGATTGCATGAAAAGCAGATCCCTTTTGCGCTCCTCTACCCAGCATGCCTAAAAATCCAACATGCTGGCAAGTCATTTTTTTCAAAAGGCGTCAGATGCAATGGACTTTGTACATCGCATGGAAGGTGTAGCAGCTGTTTCTTGACCTGCTCTATGGTGGCTGGGGTTCATTGCTTCTACTCTGTAGGACTCCCCTGTGGGGAGTACTTTCAGGCTTTCAGCTTTTTCGTTGCTGGGACCCCAATCCTGGTTTGTTGGACAGTCAAAATTTGGCCTGCTATGGTTCTCTTCAGCTGCTACCTGAGATGTGATCTTTTGAGGGGCTCCAAGCAGCGGTTTCCGCTGATGTATTGCGTGGCATCATAAAGGCTCCTGGTTTCTGGCTCCTTCTTACTGTGATGCAGCGCACATCTTGACTCTGTTTACAGCGGACTTTTCTTTACTGTCTTCCTCATTCCTTGCCTGGGAACGGATTGGGGATTGTAGATGACAGCAGATAAAGACCCGAATGGTCCAGCTAGTCTGACTAACCTGATTCAATCTAAAAATTTGTTGTTGTTTTTTTTCTTCTTCTCCGTAGCTATTTCTGGGCAAGAATCTAAATCTCTGCCTGGTACTGTTCTTAGATTCCAACTACTGAAGTCTCCGTCAAAGCTCACTCCAGTCCATCTACAAGCTCCCAGCCATTGAAGCCCTCCCCAGTCTATCCTTCCCCAAACGGCCAAATACAAACATAGGCCATGCAAGTCTGCCCAGTACTGGCCTAAGTTTTTCAATATTTACTATTATTTTCTGATTCTAGATCCTCTGTGTTCATCCCACGCTTTTTTGAACTCCGTCACCGTTTTCCTCTCCATCACCTCTCTCGGGAGCACATTCCAGGCATCCACCACCTTCTCCGTAAAGAAGAATTTCCTTACATTGCTCTTGAGTCTCCCACCCCTCAACCTCAAATTATGTCCTTTGGTTTTTACCATTTTCCTTTCTCTGGAAAAGATTTTCTTCTACGTTAATACCTTTCAAGTATTTGAACATCTGAATCATATCTCCCCTGTATACATATTCAGGGCTTCCAGGCTCTCCTCATATGTCTTTTGTCGCAAACCTCCTATCATTTTCATCACCCTCTTCTGGACCGCTTCAAGCCTTTTTGTGTCCTTCGCCAGATACGGTCTCAAAAACTGAACACAATACTCCAAGTGGGGCCTCACCAATGACCTGCACAGGGGTATCAACACCTTTGTTCTTCTACTGGTTACGCCTCTCTTTATACAGCCCAGCATCTTTCTGGCAGCAGCCACTGCCTTGTCGCACTGATTTTTTCACCTTTAGATCTTCGGACACTATCATCCCAAGGTCCCTCTCCCCATCCGTGCATATCAGCCTCTCCTCTTCCAGCATATATGGCTCTTTCCGATTATTAATCCCCAAATGCATTACTCTGCATTTCTTTGCATTTAATTTTAGTTGCCAGATTTTAAACCATTCCTCTAACTTTTGTAGATCCTTTTTCATGTTTTCCACTTCCTCCTCAATGTCTACTCTGTTACAAATCTTGGTATCATCCGCATAAAGGCAAACTTTTCCTTCTAACCCTTCAGCAATGTCACTCACAAACATATTGAACAGGATTGGCCCCAGCACCTTGAGGGACTCCACTACTCACCTTTCCTTCCTCCGAGCGACTTCCATTAACCACCACCCTGCTGTTATTATGTAATGTATGCTGTTCATTTTGGTTGTTGGGAGGGGGGGGGGGAGATGCGGGAGGACCTTTCACTATGACCTCAGTCTGGCATTTAGTCCAGGCATTTTGGGTTCTGTGGTTTTAGGGTTGGGCTATTGGGGGGGGGGTATGAGGGGAGTGGAAGGGTTTTTCAGAGGGAGCTAGGGTGGAGGGCTGGGGGGATTGTATAGCTGGCTGTGTGTGAGTATGATTGTAGGTATGTATGTAGGACTGGGTTTTTTTGGCTATGGTACTTTGGAAAGCCATTCCATTTGCTTCTTGTTTTCCTTTCTTGCTTTTGGGGTACTCTGCTGCTGATACTTGGAAGAGTCTGCTGGCTGGGAAAGCCTCCTTCTGGTTCTTTTTAGGTTTTTTGTTTCTTGTCATTGGCTGCCATGGATAAATCTAGTCCTCTTCCTCACAACAGGTATGCCCTGGATAGAATCCTCCTCTCATTTTCTACTTCAATGTCACTCTTGGATATTTGGCGGGTGCTACACTCAGGGGAAAGGAATTATACCCATACGTCTAATGCCCATGCAATGCAGTCCTGTATCGACTATTGGCTAATTTATGACTCATTATTTTCTCAGATATATTCAGCTAAAATGGGGGGAGGGGATGATGTCTCTGATCATGCCATGATATTGCTCACTTTGGAGTTTCTGGGGGATGTTTGGGGAGGATATCATTGGATATTTCCTCTCTCTCTTTACTCTGATCATGAGTTTCATCAGTTTTTACTCAAGAAATGGAAGGATTATGCTACTCACAATGCCACATTTGCAGCTGACCCGATATTGTATTGGGAGGTGGCTAACGCTGTATTACGAGGTGAGATTCTTGCATATTCTAGTCGAAAGAAAAAAAGGAGGGACCGTCAATTGCTTTATCTTGAGCGTCAGGTTAGGGACGATCGCAGATGGTTTGGGGATCATCCCACGGTTCATAGACAAAACCGCGGAAGACAAAGGTGCGCGCCGACAACTGAGCGCAAGATGGAGGCGTGCGCCGAAGAAAATGACAGTTTTTAGGGGCTCCGACGGGGGGTTTTGTTGGGGAGCCCCCCCACTTTACTTAATACAGATCGCGGCAGCGTTGTGGGTGGTACTGTAAACTTAACTTTTTCCCTGTTTTTAGGGAAAAAGTGAAGTTTTCAGTAAAATGTGGGGGGTTACAACCCCCCAAACCCCCCACAACGCGGCGCGATCTGTATAAAGTAAAGTGGGGGGGGGCTCCCCAACAAAACCTCCCGTCGGAGCCCCTAAAAACAGCTATTTTCTTCAGCGCGTGCCTCCGCGCTGCGCTCAGTTGTCAGCGCGCGCCTTTGTCTTCCGCGGTTTTGACCTGACACCTCATCCCACTGGGGTTAATAGGGCATTACTGATGGCGTCCCAACAAGCTCTTCATGATCTTATCCATGATCGTACTACTACATCACTGGCTTATTATAAATATCAATTAAACTTGCATAGTAATAAGAGTGGGAATATACTAGCTAATTTAGTTCGATAGGCCAAAGGGTTTTCACCTATTCTCCAATTTCAGGCGACTGATGGTTGGATTGTTCGACAGGCAGCTGTTTTCCAACAATACTACCGGGACCTCTATGATGCCCCTCCAGACCCTCAGTTGAATAGTGCCATGTATTTGGACCAGATTGATCACCCCATGGTCTCATTGGCACAGAATGCACGTTTGCAGGTGCCATTCTCAGAGGAGGAGCTCGCTTAGTGATCAGGGGGGGGGTGGGGGTGGCACCCCTTTGGATGGGTGGACGGCTTGTTCCGGTACTTGGGTGTTTTGCTTACTCGAACTGTGAGTTCCTTCTACTGGACTAATGTTGATGTGCAATTGACCTCTACAAAACAAAATTTTTCACATTGGATGTATTTGCCTATATCTCTCTATGGCAGAGTTTAATTATATAAAATGGTTGTTTCCCCTTGCTGATTCTATGTTTCAACTTCTCCCACTGCCCCTTCTGGGGCGTCTGGATATTCAACATTTTCTTTGGCAGGGCAAGAAGTCTAAGATTTACTTCTTTTTGGTCGATGGAGATCCAGTGGTCTAGGTCTCCTGGATATTGGGAAGTATAACATCAAGTTCAAGTTTCAAGTTTATTAAAATTTGATGGTTCGCCTATTAAATCTAAGCGAATTACATAATAAAAAAAATTATAGTATAGAACAATAAAACAAGTTATTTTACATTAACAATTTTTAAGGTGCTACGACAAATTGACAATACAGACGAACTGTGAAACATTAGGAAAGAACATTAGGGAATAATAGTTACAAATTGTAGTTTCCTCTAGGGAAGAAAGGGGTGTGATGTGGGTAGGAACAAACAAGTAGGTTTGGGAAAAATGTATAAGAAAGTATTGATTGTTTACATGTACTCCAAAAAGTTGTTCTAAAGGTTAAATGAAGATTTGAAAAGATAAGTTTTTAGACATGCTTTCTTCGTTACTTAGGTGACTGGAGTTTGCAGAGCGAGGATTATATCTCTAGGGATTTTGAGTCAGCTTTGCTCATCCTTGGCACCTTCCGCCATTGTTTCAGTTCCCCATGAAATTGTTAACACCCGAGGTGCGGCCGAGAATTCTTCTTAGATCTTGGCGCCTGTGCTGGAGAGAGTTAGTTCACTTTTATTCTTTCCCTCCCAACTCATGTTTGTTTTTGATGAAAGTATATAGTTAAATGTTTGTTTCTTTTTATTATACTCTATTTTGATTTTGTACATCGCTTAGTGATTCTAATAGGCGATTTATCAAATTTATTAATAAACTTGAAACTTAATGGGAGGAGATGCCTAGGTGTCCAACCAGTTGGCTATTCAGGTAAATCCTCAGTTTCTATCCGGTAGGGAGAATCCAAATTTTGCCCTTTGGGCCCGGAATGGCTTGCTTCTTCTCGAGCATCTCTTGGACTCTGACTTGGTTTTCTTTCTGGATTCTGGATATATTTCCCGGCGATTGGCATGTCGTGTGGAATGTATGGGTGGCTGGAGATGTGACTGAGGTTTGTTTTTTTTTTGGGGGGGGGGTGTTTTGTCTTAGTATGGGGTTTGTTTTTCTGTGGTGGTGAGGAGGTGGGAGATATACTTCTAACAATCCCTTGACAAGGACTAAGAACACAACTTTTCAATTTTCTAATGTCTGCATCGGTGTATCTTGTTGGGAGGGGTAGGATGGTTTGGCTTGGACAAGGGGGGAAATGAAAACTCATAGTAATTGTTAATCCTTCATGTTTGCCTTTGCTCTTTGTGTTTGGTGGTTTGTTCTTTGATGTTCAACAATAAAACAAGATTTACACTAAAAGTGTATTTTTTTCTAGATGTACAGTATGTAACTACTGGTATATGGAAATTAATGAACATAAAAGAAAAATACTTGGTGCAGCCGTATATGCTGGGAGATGAGAAGCTGATATGCACGGACGGGGAGAGGGACCTTGGGGTTATAGTGTCCGAAGATCAAAAGGTGAAAAAACAGTGTGACAAGGCAGTGGCTGCTGCCAGAAGGATGCTGGGCTGTATAAAGAGAGGCGTAGTCAGTAGAAGGAAGGTGTTGATGACCATGTACAGGTCATTGGTGAGGCCCCACTTGGAGTATTGTGTTCAGTTTTGGAGATTGTATTTGGCGAAGGACATAAGAAGACTTGAGGTGGTCCAGAGGAGGGCGACGAAAATGATAGGAAGCTTGCGCCAGAAAACGTATGAGGAGAGACTGGAAGCCCTGAATATGTATACCCTAGAGGAAAGGAGGGACAGGGGAGATATGATTCAGACGTTCAAATACTTGAAGGGTATTAACGTAGAACAAAATCTTTTCCAGAGAAAGGAAAATGGTAAAACCAGAGGACATAATTTGAGGTTGAGGGGTGCTAGATTCAGGGGCAATGTTAGGAAATTCTACTTTACGGAGAAGGTAGTGGATGCCTGGAATGCGCTCCCGAGAGAGGTGGTGGAGAGTAAAACTGTGACTGAGTTCAAAGAAGTGTGGGATGAACACAGAGGATCTAGAATCAGAAAATAATATTAAATATTGAACAAAGGCCAGTACTGGGCAGACTTGCACGGTTTGTGTCTGTGTATGGCCATTTGGTGGGGGATGGGCTGGGGAGGGTTTCAGTGGCTGGGAGGGTGTAGATGGGCTGGATTTCGGCAGTTGGAACCCAAGCACAGTACCGGGTAGAGCTTTGGATTCTTGCCCAGAAATAGCTAAGAAAAAAAAATTTAAAAATTTAAATTGAAACAGGTTGGGCAGACTGGATGGACCATTCGGGTCTTTATCTGCTGTCATCTACTATGTTAGCCACTCAGCTTAAGACTTGTAACAGCAGTCCTGTGACTTGAATACAAAGGTTCAACAATCCCTTACAATCATAACATCTTGAGCTAATCTGTGGTAGGAAGAAATGGATCACCTTCATTTCAAGGTTCTGGAAACATAGAACTACCCAAGATGCAGACTGTGTGTCTCATCTCATTCCTATATCCACTCTAATGCCTATTTCACAGCTGGTTCCTAAAATATTCATCAGTGAGCCTGTGGTCCTTGGTGTACTTTTATATCTTGGAAAGATGAACTACCTGCCATGTAAATGCAAGTTTTGACATCATGCCCAGTGCTTCTAAAGGCTCCTTCCTAAAGCACTTGAATTATTTGTCCACATAGAGAGAGAGGTTACTTCCTTTGACTTATTAGACCCTTCTCCAGAAACATAAGATACAGTCTTAAAAGCACTTAACAAGTTTTCATTAAGAAAACAGAAAGTGGGGTAAATAAGAGACCAATTTCAAGAGATGAGTGTGCAAAAATCAGCACCCACTTTCAGCTTTGGTGGCCAAAGGAGAAATTGTGTCTTACCTGATAATTTTATTTCCTTTAGTCCTACCAGACCAGTCCAGACTAGTGGGTTCTTTCCATCTACCAGCAGATGAAGACAGAAATAGTTATTTTTGAGTCACCCCTTAAGGATATTATGCAGCATGAAGTGTGCATAATATTTCTAACAGCCAAGCAACAGAAATAATGGAAGCAGAAGCTCTACTGACACCCAGACATTTCACCGAGTCAGGAGGATCAAAAGGTCAGGAGATCAAAATGTAGACTGTGCACATTGCAAAATTCTGTCAAGGAAAGATATGAACTCCACCAGAAAGAGGAGCAGCAACACCTATATTGTAGAAGAAAAATTAGGGTGGGTGTCTGGACTGCTCTGGTAGGTCTAAAGCAGTGGTCTCAAACTCAAACCCTTTGCAGGGCCACATTTTGGATTTGTAGGTACTTGGAGGGCCTCAGAAAAAAAATAGTGAATGTCTTATTAAAGAAATTACAATTTTGCATGAGGTAAAACCCTTTATAGTTTATAAATCTTTCCTTTTGGATAAGTCTTAATAATAATATTGTAATTTATAGCTAAAGAGACATATGATCAAGAAACTGTTTTATTTTACTTTTGTGATTATGATAAACATACCGAGGACCTCAAAATAGTACCTGGCGGCTGCGAGTTTGAGACCAACTCCCTAACAGACACTCACAACCTCCTAAGTGGAGACATAAATTTACACTTAGAGCAATCTAACCAACCAGAGATCTCAGAATTCTGGTCCGTTCTAGTTGCACTAAACTTTCCCAACTCACCCCCAGTAATAACCCACAAGGAGGGCCACCAATTAGACCTGGTAACTTTGTCCTCAAAACATGACAAATCCCAACATAATATGGAGATCAGAAACTTGGTCTAACTCACTATGGTCAGACCACAAAATATGCAACTTCGAATTAAATTGGCAATTGAAGACCACCTTAACCACAACGAAAGACAAGAACAGATCCACACTACTTCACACCAGTAGAGGCAAGATTAACCCTACGGAATTCTGGTCGCACTATGACATTACTCATAATCAAGATGAAGAAAATAATCAATTTATGTGCTTCTGGATCAAAACCAGCACCCGCATAATAAACGAAATAGCCCCACTGAAAAAAAGAAGGAAGAGACCTAGATACCTAACAGGCTGGTTTGACCTAGAGCTCCTAGAGATAAAGAGAGAATTAAGAAAGTTAGAAAGAAAATGGTCAAAACTAGGAACCCCAGAAACTAGAAATGCCTGGCACCAAAAGCTGAAAAACTGTAAAAACTCAACCAAAGAAAAGAAAAGAACCTTCTAAGCCAACATAATTGGTAACACCTCCATAAACAGCAGCAAACTTTTCAGACTGGTCCATGACTTATATGACATTCAATCTCACACAAACCCAACAGAAGATTCCACAGTGACAGTCGACAACCTGGCGGACTTCTTCAACACTAAAGTAAATAATTTACGACACTCTCTAACGGATTCTCCAGACTCCCACTGGGACTACTCCATTCCACACGACCTAGTCGCCTCCAAAGCAGACATGAGCTGGTCCAACTTTAGTGAGACCGATTGGCAAACATTTAACAAGTTCTACAACAAATACGTCAAATCATACTGTAGATTGGACACTTGCCCCCCAGATGTAATGAAAAAAGCCCCAATCATCTTCAAAGCCAAACTACTCACCTGGGTCAACCTACAACTAACCACAGGAATGTTCCCAAAAAACTTATGTCAAATTGTAATAACACCTATTAAAAAGAACAACAAAGAACCATCCAACAACTTAACCAATTTAAGACCTATCACTAACATCCCTCTCGCAGTTAAAATAATGGAAAGGATGGTAAACGCTGAAAACTCATATTTAGACAAATTCAACATACTGCACAACAATCAGTCAGGCTTCAGACCTGGTCACAGCACCGAAACAATCATAGCCTCGCTACTAAACCACCTACATTCCCTTCTCACCCAAGGTACCAGCGCCATGATCCTGCAACTGGACCTAAGTAGCGCCTTTGACCTAGTAGATCACACCATTCTTTTGAACTGCCTAGAAGCCATAGGCATCACAGGAAACGCTCACAATTGGTTCCAGGGATTCCTCAGGAACAGATCCTACCAGGTATTCAAAGATGACAAACTTTCCCATAGCTGGAATAACAACTGCGGTTTACCTCAGGGTTCCCCCCTATCCCCAACCCTCTTTAATATCTACCTCAGTTCATTAGGAAATCTGCTACAAAGCCTAGGGCTCATCTTCTACATTTACACAGACGACATTACTGTAGTGATTCCTCTAACCTCCCCAATGTCACAATACATCAGCTCCTTAACCAACATCCTAAATCAGATAGAGCGCTGGATGATGGCCTTCAAACTGAAACTCAACACAGAAAAAAACAAATTCTTCCTGGCATCCCCCAATGAAAAGATAAAAGAAAATACAATTCACTTACAGAGTCGAGAATACAAAATTGACCAAACCATAAAGATACTGGGAGTAACCCTTGACAAACACCTAACCCTGGAAAATCACACAAACCTATTGTTTAAAAAAAAGTATTTCAGTTCTATGGAAACTTCGCACTATTTAAAAAAAAAAAATTTCTTCGATGAAAAGTCCTTCCGTTTACTAGTACAATCATCCATCTTAAGCACTCTAGATTACTGTAATATCATATACCTATGTGCTTATAAAAAGAACCTCAACAAACTGAGATTAATTCAGAACACCGCGATCCGACTAATCCAGTTTAAAAAAATGGGAACACATTACCCCTTACTATCAAAAGCTCCACTGGTTACCCATAGAATCCAGAGTCATCTTCAAGTTCGCTTGTATTTGTTACAAAGCTCTCTTTGGGATTCTTCCGACTTACCTAATCTCCCAGTTCTCTCTCAACGGTTCCAACAAGAGCACTCACAGAACAAACCTATTTAATTACCCCTCCCTGAAATCTTACCAATACAAAAAGTTTCTAGATAGAATGTTATCATTCCAGGCAGTAGGCTGAACACATGGTTTGGAAAACCCATACTTGAGGCCACTACTTAGGCAGACTTTAGAAAATCCCTGAAAACTCGTTTAACAAATTCTAAATTCCCAACCCACCTCTTCCTCGCTACGGCCCTCTTCTCTACCTCGCCACCACTCCAATTCAAGATTTGAGACTAACTCTTACCCTCTTTCCCCTTGTATCCCATGTTCTGACAAAATGTATCTTTATTGTAAACCACTTGTATCCCATGTACTGACAAAATATAACTTTATTGTAAACCACTTGTATCCCATTTACTGACAAAATGTATCTTTATTGTAAACCACTTGTATCCCATGTTCTGACAAAATGTATCTTTATTGTAAACCACTTGTATCCCATGTACTGACAAAATATAACTTTATTGTAAACCACTTGTATCCCATTTACTGTCAAAATGTATCTTTATTGTAAAACGCTTTGAACTTCACGGTATAGCGGTATATATGAAATAAATTATTATTATTATTATTAAAGGAAAGAAAAAGCAAGATAATTTCTCCTTCCTTTTTGGCCATATCCTGACCCTACCAGATGAGTTTAGACTAGTGGGATGTAGCAAAGCAGTATCCAAATAAGATGGGATTTGCAGCAAAATGATAAGGATAACAGCAGCTGGAACTCTCCAGAAAATTCCAAGAATGCACAAGTGACATAGAAAGAGATTCCTTTGAAAAAAGGAATCCTGTAAATAGGACAAAAAATTGTAAACATCTTCCTTACATGAAGGAGGAACATAATACGAAGACAGAATCAATCCCTTGGCACAAAAGGAAATATCCCTCTTAAAAGAGGGAAAACCAGCTAGGAAGTATAGAGAAGATTCAGGATCCCAAACATGTGAACACAACATCACTAGTAAAGGCCACTTAGCAATAGAGTGTAGCATACTAGGGAAGTAAATGAAGATATACAGAACACATGACCTATACAGCTATCTAGAAAGAGATAACTGAAATGACTAGACAAAACAATCTGTTAATATTGGACAGACCTATAGCAATTGAGTAAGCTATACAAAATAGCTGACAGGGATGTCCTGTATATAGAGGCAGATAAAGGCCAAATGGCCCATCCAGTCTGCCCATCCACAGTAACCATTATCTCTTCCTCTCTCTAAGAGATCCCATGTGCCTATTCCACGCTTTCTTGAATTCATACAGTGACCATTATCTCTTCCTCTCTCTAAGAGATCCCATGTGCCTATTCCACGCTTTCTTGAATTCATACAGTGTCTCTGTCTCCACCATCTCTTCCGCAAGACTGTTCCATGCACCTACCACCCTCTCTGTAAAAAAGTATTTCCTTAGATTACTCCTGAGCCTGTCACCTCTTAACTTCATCCTATGCCCTCTCATTCCAGAGCTTCCTTTCAACTGAAAGAGACTCGGCTCATGCGCATTTACGCCACATAGGTATTTAAAATGTCTCTATCATATCTCCCCTCTCCTGCTTTTCCTCCAAAGTATACATATTGAGATCTTTAAGTCTATCCCCATATGCCTTATGATGAAGACCACACACCATTAGTGGAGGAGTCCATCCTTAATGATTTTCAACGAAATCAAGGGGTTGTGAGGCAGAAAATAGAAGTTTAAATTAGATCACTAAAAATCCAAGATGACCATTGCCAGAAAATTCACGCCTAAAACACCTCATGGAAACGCTACAGAAATTTTAAAACTGGCAATTTTGGTTTTTTGGGAGTGGGAGACCTGATCCCTAACATTAAAAAGCACTGAAAACCCTGTTTTCAGACCCCCGTCCCCCAATTCTCCCAGAAGAACATAAGAATGGCTGCTGCTGGGTCAGACCAGTGGTCCATCGTGCCCAGCAGTCCGCTCACGCGGTGGCCCTTAGGTCAAAGACCAGTGCCTTAACCGATACTAGCCTTACCTGTGTACTTTCCGGCTCAGCAGGAACTTGTCTTTGTCTTGAATCCCTGGAGGGTGTTTTCCCCTATAACAGCCTCTGGAAGAGCGTTCCAGTTTTCTACCACTCTCTGGGTGAAGAAGAACTTCCTTACGTTTGAACAGAATCTATCCCCTTTCGTTCTCTCTACCTTGAAGAGGGTGAACAACCTGTCTAAGTCTATTCCCTTCATTATCTTTAACATTTCGATCATGTCCCCTCTCAGTCTCATCTTTAAAAGGGAGAAGAGGCCCAGTTTCTCCAATCTCTCACTGTACGGCAACTCCTCCAGCTCTCCCATAAGAGATAATGGAGCTGTACTTACAGCCTCCACAGTGAATGCCTGTCAGCTTTTTCTGTGCAGCTCTGAAATGCCTTGGGGGTGGGTTAAGAAAAAAAAAAAAGATAGAACTGCACGCTCAAGAGCAAAGCTGTAAGGCAAAACAACCCAGATCTTTCATGGTAACCAGGCCTAGTTGAGACGGTCAGCACTGGTCTCCAAACATGAAGAAGGACACAGTACTACTTGAAAGGTTCCAGAGAAGAGCAACTAAAATGGTTAAGGGGCTGGAGGAGTTGCTGTACAGTGAGAGATTGGAGAAACTGGGCCTCTTCTCCCTTGAAAAGAGAGAAGAGGCCCATTCAAAATACATTCGAAACATTCAAAATACTGAAGGGAATAGACTTAGCAGATAAAGACAGATTGTTCACCCTATCCAAGGTAGGGAGAATGAGAGGGCACTCTCTGAAGTTAAAAGGGGATAGATTCTGTATAAACATAAGGAAGTTCTTCACCCAGAGAGTGGTGGAAAACTGGAACGCTCTTCCGGAGGCTGTTATAGGGGAAAACACCCTCCAGGGATTCAAAACAAAGTTAGACAAGTTCCTGCTGAACTGGAACATACGTAGGTAGGGCTGGTCTCAGTTAGGGCACTGGCTTTTGAACTAGGGGCCGCTGCGGGAGCGGAATGCTGGGCACGATGGACCACTGGTCTGACCCAGCAGCGGCAATTCTTATGTTCTTATGTAGACTGTATGCCACCCACAGCCTCATCAGATCCGTGCACCACTGCCTTCAATGCAAATTGGGCACCACCGAATGATGCGGCTGGGGTGAGTTGCAATCCTCTGAAGGACCCGGCTGAACAGCAGCCAAGGCGGAAAAACAGAGAGAAGAATCTCCGGAGGCCACAACTGCTCAAGAACATCAATTCTCTCACTGCCCAGCCAGATTTATGACTGAAGAAACGTGGAACCATCTTGTTCGGCGCTATAGCCACGAAGTCAAAGCAGGGCTGCCTCCCGCACTTCACGAGCGCCTAAAATGCCTAGGACCACTTGCCTGGAACTGTAGCCTGATGGCTGAGGAAGTCTTCTGAAATGTTGCCCACCAAGGTCACATGCGCTGTCATCAGCGCCAGAAGAATACTTTCCAGCCAAAGGAAAAGAAGAGCCAGGAGAGAGAGTTCTTGAGTCCTCTCCGATGAGTAACAGAGACCACTGCCATCAATGATCAACTACTTCAGTGGTGATGTAGTCCAATAGTCCTGAAAAGGACGATGACCTTAATGAGCCTTTCTCAGCCACGAAGGCTGGCATTCGTGTCACTACAATCCATAAGGCAAAGCTTAATGGAACACTGTGGCAGAGCAAATGAGGATGAAGCCACCAGGTCACACACACTCTGGCCTCCAGAGACCACCACAGACTCTGCTCTAAGGGGCACAGAGAGGAAAGCATTCTGAAGAGAATGCATGCGTGCGTTTGCCAGGGAACCACGTCCAGCTTGGGAAAATTGTAGGACGTCCCCCTTCAATATCTCCAAAATCTGTGCCCAGAGCTTCTATGTTTGAGCCTCAGGCAGGGAAACATGGCCTGCTGCCGTATCGACTATTCCAGAGACTGCGTGGGTGGTTTTTTGTTGTTTTCTTTAAATCAACAAATCAGTCCAAGCATTCTCGTATGCAGAGCACTGTAGCTACTGTAGTGCGCCCCTTTTTCTGAGAGCACTCTGAGCCACCAGGTGGCCAGATAAGGGTGAGCCAGCATCTCCACCCACCTCAGAGGAGCTACTACTATCACTGTCACTTTGGTGAACATCCGGGCTGTGGTCGCCAGCCCAAAGGACAGGGCCAAAAAACGACAAAGCTGATTTAGCACATGAAACTGCAGAAATTTGCAGAGATATGTTAAAAAAAAAAAAAAAAAAAAGGAAAAGTGCAAAATTCAGCTTCATAATATCCAGGGAGGCCAGAAATTCCCCCGGAGCCATTGCTGGAAGGACCCACCACAGGGTCTCCATCCAGAACCAAGGAAGCTTAAGAGCCGGATAGAAACGATGCAAAATCAGAATTGGTCTGCAAACTTTTTATCCTGTGTTAGGAACTATAAATTAAACAGATTATCTATGTAAAACGAAGGTTAGCTTGGCACTGCTTGAATAGCTAACAAGCGCTGAACAGCAGCCTGGAGAAAGCACACTGTACCTGGACTCCTGACAGGAAAAGGCACAAACTAGTCTGAGAACGGCTGGGAAAACCAGCTTGCAGCTCAAGTGAATAAATTCCATGACCCATTGGACTCTAATAATGTGCAGCCATGCAAGCCAAAATGCCAAGGACCAAACCTCCTATCCGCAGAGGGGCCCTCGGCACCCTGGTATCATTGGGTCGTACAGGCAGGTCAGTCAGGAAGAGCGGCGGTAGACAGAACACGCCTTCAGCCTGGAAACCTGAGAAAAACTCTGCGAAGAGGATGAAAATCTTGCCTATACTCCAATAAAGACTAAGCAGACTGGCTAACAGGTACCCCGAAGGGATCGACCTGTCACATACAGACTGAAGTCTGTGAAGTCTCAAGCCGGCAGAGCTTCAAATCCATTTCAAACGCGAAAATACCCATAAAAGGGATGAACTTACGTCGAATTAAAATAATAAAATGGGGAGAGCAAAATCTACACAGCTATAGCCTTGCGTGCAGAAGAAAAGACTGATAGAGGGCACTAAACTAGCCTGTGAAGTACTCGAGGCAGAGTGAAAAACCTGTAATAGATTCCTTCTGCAGACCATGCGAGTAGTGGGAAATAACCCTATGGTATACTCTAGGATGTCTCACCTATTGCACTGGAAATGTGTGTTTGCTTATCAACTATCAATAAAATACAATACAATACAGCTTCTTATATCCCGCAATTTTCAACAGGGAATCATTGGGGCTTACAGCAATAAAGATTACATTTGTGATTCCAGATTAAAACAAGCAGATTTAACATAAATGGTTCAGAGTTGGAGGGAAGTGATAAATGAGAGCACTAGACCATGGATAGCGTTCATATATATATACAAGGGGAAAAGGTATGTCTTTAGTCTTTTCTTGAAGAGACTATGTGTGGGAATCTGCCGCAGGTGAGTTGGTAGATTGTTCCAGATGTATGGTCCAAGGAATTCAAAAGTGGAGTTGAACATTTTTTTCTGGTGTTTTGAGTTAATTTGCACTGAAAAACAAGTACATCCGTCGCATTGATGAGCAATTCTATGCCATCTAATTTAGTTTCACCAGTTACAATTACCCACACATAGCTTAAAGAACTTTAAATAAATTGTTCTGCCCCCATAGTCAGCACATAAATAACTCTCAAATTTAATTTTTTGTTGGTTTTGCAGTTTTATAATTTCATTTATAATATGCCACGAAAACATTTGCTCTGTTTAGTTTGTCAGAGCTAAAAAAAGTTTGAGACACACTGATCTATAGGATGAAATTCTTTGTCACTAATTTATTAAATCATCCATTCCTCCAAAATGTGTAAGTGCTAATGAGCTGGCTACTCATTTTCTACAGTTGCTGGAACATATTAGCTGGGAAGTTCAATTGTCAATTACAGCAGACACATATGTCCTTAAATGTTACATAGAAACATGACGGCAGATAAAGGCCAAATGGCCCATCTGCAGTAACCATGATCTCATTCTCTCTCTCCAAGGCCCTCTTGAATTCAGACACAGTCTCTTGTCTCCACCACCTCTTCCGGGAGTCTGTTCCATGCATCTACCACCCTTTCTGTAAAAAAGCATTTCCTTAGATTACTCCAGAGCCCATCACCTCTTAATTTCATCCTATGCCCTCTCTCAATGCAGTTTCCTTTCAAATAAACAGGTTAAGGTTACCAGGCGTTTCCAATTTCTTACCCATAGTTTATTAAATGTTTCTGCTAAATTAATTCATTGCACTTCTCCTTCTCCCAGTGAGATGGTTGCACTCAACAATTGGTTTTAAGAATTTCAAGAAGTCTACTCTTTGCCTTTTCTTATTCCATTATCCTTTGAACCTTGGTACTGTGTCAGGAGCTGTGGTTTTTCCCATCCACTCAGCCTAGTAGTGCCTCTAAGATCATTTAAGGCATTCATTAAGTGAATGCTGCATCCTGCTGCCTATTCGCAACTTCTGAACAGCAGACAAAGAAAAGGAATGGTACCAATATTCCCTCTAAGGTGCACGGCTGTGCACCTCGTTTTACCTGCACAGTTTCGGACTGCTATGCACCTGAGCAGCACTTCCTCACCTCCTTCCCACTGCCATCATGACCACTGCTGTTGTTGCGAGCAGCAGCAATGGCAAAAACAGCTTGCCTTACTCTACTGTGGGCCTGCATTGGCAGCATCTGTATGCTTGGCGGCCAGCTGTGCCCCAGAACTGGAAGAGGACATCGGAGGGGCATGATCAGCAACTGTTCGTACTGAGGCTGTGAGTGGGGCCCCACGGAGGAATGAAGTAGGCTGTTTTGCCAGTGATGCTGGTGGTCATTGATCCTTCAATGAAAAGCTAGTCAGTACCTTCGGGCTTTTAAGTACAATATTCAGCATGGGCCAGTTCCGAAGGATTCAATGTTAGCATCGGTGTTGCATGCAATTTGAAAATGTCACCGATATCCTCTTGGAGAACTCCTATATCTCTGAAGAAGTACATCAGTACCGTCTCAACCATCAGTACCGTTGATGTGGAGGGTAACTTAATGCATCACATAGTATTCTGACATTGAACAAAATGAAGAGATACACCAAACCAGTATCATAGGACCTATAGTCGGTACCGTAGGTGCAGCAGGGTGTCGAAGCGTCGATACCTGAAGAGGCAGCATGCTTCAGAATTGACAGCCTGAATCAAGAAATAATGGCATTGAGGAAAGACAAGCAGTGAGAGACTCGATGCTAGAAATGGCCATGATGCTAGAGAAGATCTCGATGTACGAAGAGAATGCACCTCGATGCTGCTAGCTGGTAACAAAGGTGCAGCAGGTGTCGAAGCGTGGTTGCCTCAATAGGCAATGTGCTTCAGAAATGACAGCCTGCATCGTAGAAAGATGGCATCAATTAGAGGCATGCATCAAGAGACTTGATTCTAGATATGTCATGATGCTAGTCAATGTTGATGTCCACCGGTACCGACAGGAATCGGTTCTACAGAAAAGTCTAAGTTGCTGGAAATCCGACGCCAGGTCTAAGTTTTCCTAAAAGAAATATATATGTGGAAAAGAAGAAAACAGTGGTTGTTGTTTGTTCTTTCTTACTGGGTTTTTTTTTTGCCCCAGATTCAGAACCAGTAGAAAAGGATGATGTTAAGGTGGAGTTAAAAGAAGGCTGAAAAGCCGTTGAAGCTGTCGGCAGGGGCCAAGGTTTTAAAATAGCCAAAAGGCCCTGTCTCACCAAAACTTATTTTGTTGTGAAGAAAATTAAGATGAAAAGAAAATTAACAGAGAAGGAAGTAAAATAACAGTAAAACATGAAGAAAATTAAGCAGGAAGGCAACTCGAAGAAACGAAGTTCAGATATGTCTTAATTCCATGGAGAATGAAAAAACGATAACCTCGCAAGTCAGCATCAAGCAGGAAGGCACTCGCGCATGTGTGGTGCGGGCAGTCTCGAAGTTTTGCTAAAGCTTAAAGTGACAGTACATTTTACCACTGACCCTACCAGGCTCCATGGATGACGTCACCCACATATGAGAATATGCTGCCTGCTTGTCTAAGGATAATGTCAGATGCCGAAGATCAATTATAGTCCTAAGGAAAGCAACGGGAGATGCAAGCCTTGATTTCAAAACTTGAGGAAAAAGTTGATCTGGAAAATAGATCTCTACAATGTAACTTACGTTTAATAGACTAGTCAGAAACAATTTATGAGCTACAATTTCATACATTTCTGGAAGACTGGCTTCCTAAGGCACTGCAGTTGTAGTCTGCAGCGGGAACCTTGAGAACCAAGACAGCATATCGGCTTTGGCAACTTAGACCAGCAGACTCAAGATCATGTCAAACTGCTCAATTTTGTGCAAAAGCAAGAAATGTTAAGAGCCATAAGGACACTGGGATCTTTTAAACTATGAAAATAATAAGATACTATGCTTTCAGGATTTTTCAGCAGCATTGGTGTCTAAGTATAACAGAGTGCTCACTTCTTCATGCTAAGAAACTCCCGTTTGCTATATTGTACCCAGCAGCATGTGAGTGAAGCATGAGGGCCAAGCATTTTACAGTGGCTTCTCAGAGGCCCTAGACTTTGTCAATCAACTTCTGGATACGGAATCAGGAAAACGAGGGGCTTAACGATAGCCTTGAGATGCCGTGATTTTACGACTGTTTTTGGAAAAACTGCTTAGATTTACTTTAAATCATATGATACAGCGAGAAGATTTATATCATTGCTGCTAGTGGACAGCAGCCTGTGGGCTATTGGATCTTTCTACCTGCTGGTAAACACTGTCACTTGCATTTTCTGCTGGTAGTGTTTGGGACTGATTATTAATACAGCTCGTTTAGGAACTTTGTCTAAATGTTCAGATACTGTTCTTCTCAATTACCATCTAATGATGCTTATTGTCTGCATTCACCCAGAATTTATTTTGGAGACTGGTCTGTGTGGAGTTGTTGGACCGAAAATTTTAGGATCTGTATACTTGTTCTATTATCAGTCTCCTAGTTGAAACCTTTTTACTAGTTTATTTGACCCATTCTTTTTTGCAACATTCTTGGATTTCCTGTACAAATAATCTTTGAAGATCAAATGTTATCCATTGATGTATAATCCCAATTAGTAGATCAAATTTAGGTCAGATGAAATTTAATGTGGACAAATGCAAAGTGATGCATATTGGGAAGAAAAACCCAAATCACGGTTACCGGATGCAGGGCAGGATTAATTCAAACCCCAAACATCTGTGAACAAATCCCCCTTCCCTTCCCTTCCCTTCCCACACCACCTACTTGCCCAGGACTTTAACTCTGAACCCTTTCCATACTTATATAAAAGTGTTCAAATGCATTGTAAAGCAATAATACTATCCAAAACATAAGTCTTTATTAATAACCAAGCTTGCAACTCGTCTCAACTGCCTCACTCTTGTCGTCCAACTTTAACCCATATACATGTATAAACAACCAAATCTGTAACTCCTCTGGTACGTTCCACTCCATGTATGTTAATTTGCAACAAAATAACAAGGCAAGCGGTCCACCAAAGAAACCAACGTGAAAGAAACGACAATCGGCAGACAATAAGGAGATTCAAATCAGGTTTATTTAAGGTGCTCACAGGAGCCATGCCTGATGCATTTCGCCAAACAAGGCTGGTCAATGCTAACAGAAAACCATGTCTTTCATACATACTGGACACAGAACCACCCTCACCCTGTATGGAATAAGTAATCACAAATTAACCCCCCCCCCTTTTTTCTTTTTTGACAAAAGCACAGAAGAGATTTTTAGCACTGGCTGGCAGGCTGAATGTTCTGCTGGCTTGTGTTACAAACCGAAGGAATGGTATAGTTTAGGGAGTGAAGAAACAGTGGTGCATATCCCCCCCAATACTGAACAAAATATAAAGATAGCAGATGTAAATTTGAAAAAAAAAAAAAAATAACAAATCACTTTACAAATTAACAACTAAAAATGAAACAAAAAAAGGAAAATAAGATAATACCATTTTATTTGACTAATACATTTTTTAATTAGCTTTCAGAGGTCAAACCCTCTTTCCTTAGGTCAGTAAAGTATACTACTGTTACAGTATCATGTCCTGACCTGAGAAAGGATAATTTGGTCTCTGAAAGTTAGTCAAAAATGTATTAAAATTAGTCCAATAAAATGATCATCGTATTTCCATTTTCTGTTTCTAAACATTTATCAACACAGCTATAATACTACTTTATGCTAAAGCAAAAAAATATAATTTTTTCTACCTTTGTCATGTGGTTTCTGCTTTCCTCATCTTCTTGTCATTCTCTTTCTTCCATCCACTTCCAGAAACTGCCATCTCTCCTCTTGACCCCCCCCCCCTTTGGTCTGGCATCCATCATCTTCCCTCTGTTCCCTCAAGGTCTGGCATCTCTCTCCTTTCATCTCTCTTTCCCTCCCCCCTGTGGTTTTTAGCATCTTCTCATTTCCTCCGCTCAGATCTGATATCTCTGTCTCTTTCCCCGTTCTCTGGCATCTCTCTCTCCTCTCTCTTCCCTTTCCTTCTCTGGTCTTCCTTCTTTATTTTCTGCCTCCGTCTAAATTAAATTCTTTCTTACTATGCAGTCCTCAGTTTCCCTCTTTTCACTGTGTCTACCCACAGCATGTCACCCCTTTCCTTCACTCCTCCACTATCTCACTAACTCTATCTTCTTCCCCCCATCCAGAATGTCCTTTTTCTTTATCCCTCCTTCCATCCAGTATGTGTTCTCTTTCTCCACTTCCATTCAGCATTTGCTCTCCTTTCTCCCCACTTCCATCATCTGCCCTCTTCTCTCTCCCCCTTCTCCCCCACTTCCATCATCTGCCCCTTTTCTCTCTTCCTCCCACTTCCATCATCTGCCCCCTTTTCTCAATCTCTCCATCCACTATAGGCCCATCTCTCTCCCTTCCTCTCACTTTTCTTTCTGATTTTGGCAACAAGATCGGCAACGCCCCCCCTGCAATGCAACTCAAGATCGGCAACAGGCCCCCCCCCAGCACTCAAGATCGGCAACGCCCCCCCCCCCCCTGGCACTCAAGATCGGCAACGGGCTTCCTCCTCCTTGGGCATCAACAGCACATCAGATCGGCAACGCGGTGCTCAGCCCAAAGCTTCCCTCTGACTCGAACTGCCTGGGCGGAAACAGGAAGCTGCGTCAGAGGGGAAGCTTTGGGCTGAGTACCGGCATTGTTGGGAATGAGGGAGAAGGGACATGTTGTCTGAGTTGTATAGACCATCAAGATAAACTAGAAGTTTTCATTTATTTGCTTATCCAAAGACAAATGGTTGTAGATATAAGACCTTCTTAGATAAGACCTTAGCATTTCAAGCAGGTAAATTACAATCTTGGTTAGGTAAATGTATCCATCAAGCTATGTCTTATTGTTCTTTTTGAAAATTAATTAAGACCACTTTGTTCGATAATTTTATTACCTAATTAGGGCTTTTTATAGTTTGTAACTGTATTTTTATTCAATGCTTGTATATTTATTGAATGATTGTACTTCGCTGATTGTCCCGCTCCTCTTAGTGCAAACCGCCTAGAACAGTGGTCTCAAACTCAAACCCTTTGCAGGGCCACATTTTGGATTTGTAGGTACTTGGAGGGCCTCAGAAAAAAATAGTTAATGTCTTATTAAAGAAATGACAACTTTGCATGAGGTAAAACTCTTTATAGTTTATAAATCTTTCCTTTTGGCTAAGTCTTAATAATAATATTGTAATTTATAGCTAAAGAGACAGATGATCAGGAAACTCTTTTATTTTACTTTTGTGATTATGATAAACATACCGAGGGCCTCAAAATAGTACCTGGCGGGCCGCATGTGACCTCCGGCCTAGAACTTCTGGTTATGGCGGTATAAAAGAATAAAGTTATTATTATTATTTCCTAGTTTGGCTCCCTGGCTTTCTTCTTGCTTAATTGCAGATTCCTTGCTCCCCTCTTTGCTCTTGATAAAACTCTGCAACCACCTCACAGGTCTTAACTCGGCTTGAGATGGGTGCTTGTTCCTTGGCCACTAGAGTAAAATCCTGCAGGCAGCTCAGAACACAGTGTCTCAGTATGCGTGCATGCTCCTATGATCTGGGCTATTTTTGAGGTTTCAAACTGTGATTCTTGCTGGGCTTCCAAAGTTTAGAGTAGCATGTGGCAAATAATCTGTTGTGGATTCTGCAGACAGAAGGTAGCCATTGGACTAGAATCTGTGAGTGCCAGGGGAAGTGTTGCAGTTCATAAGGGGATGGGGAACCAGTCCCAGAAAACAGGAATGTGCCTGAAGCCATGGAGAGCAAAGCAAGGAAATGATCCAAGCCTGTGGTCAGTAGGGAGTCACAAATTGAAGGCGTTAAATCTACAAATAACTAGAAGGAACACGAGAAATGGGAATCAGTAAAGGGATGGGCGAGTCATACCTGCATGAAACGGCAACTAGCTAGTGCATTGGAGCTTGCTGGAGAGTGGAGGTAAATAGAAGGCTGGATAAAGGGAAAATGAAAAGCAGCAGATTTAGGGAATAGAGCAGGCAAAGATCTATTAAATTTCTTGTCCCTAATATATCAAATTATGCCTATGCAGGAGGAAAAAAATTGAAAGGTGCAGAGGGAGTATAGGACAAGAAGGGAGCAAGGGGGAAGGAAGAAATTCAGGGAAAATGAAAAAAATTAGGGGACTAGATCAGGAACCCCAACCACCGGGCCACAGACCCAGTACTGGGCCGCACAGAAAGACTAACTTAAATTTTTTGTTTTTAATTTACATTAGTTTGCAAGGTATTTTATTTTGGAAAGTGACCACTTCTGTCTGTGCCTCTTTCCTGCACTCGTCTCAGTTTTGGGGGGTAAAGCCCAGAAGCCAGGTGAGTCGACTTTATCTCATCTGCCTTAAAAGCAAGTCTGAGACAGCTTCAAATCCTCATACCTTCTGGATTAAAGTCAAGGTGGAATATGCTGAGCTGGTCACTGAACACCCTGCATCCAAAATGAGATTAAGGAACACACTTTGGGTGCCACTGATTCTGCATTAATAATGGAAAGTCTAAACTCTCTGTGTTTGAATCGTGGTGCAACCTTTCTGCATTGAACAGAGGTGGCTCCCGTCCTGGTCACCTGAGCAAAATCCGGCCTTTCCTGCCCCCCCTGGTCGAAGTGGATCATTGTTTTGTCCCCCGAGGGCTTCGACTCTCCCCTACATTTGCCTGAGCGACGCCTTTGTGGAAGGAATTGCTCAGACGAGCCCTGTCACTGCTACAATCCCGTCACGCACTTACTCGGCTCCCCGGCTCGTGGCTCCCCCACAGCTGCAGCGACGAGAAGGCGCGAGGCGGCGATTCATTCAGACACAGAGACAGAGCGAGCGGCGCGCGCCGGCAGCAGGAGGAGCTGCTCGCGCGCGCTCTCCTCGGCAACTGCGCCACGCCCCCCTTAGAGGGCACGCGTCGCGCGGGAGAAAGGCTCCTTTACAGCCACCGCTTCCTCTTGCAGAGTCCCAGTCAAGTGCATTGACTCGAAGCCTTTTCCCCCCCTCCCTTGTTCCTCTACAGCTTTTACACAGACGAAGCCCTAAGATGTCGAGAAGAGAGCAGAAAACTGTAAGAAAGTGCAATTTAATTTCTAACATTTTACTGAAGGAATCAAATACACAAACAATAAAAAGATATTCATTACAATTAAATTCAAAATAATAATATTTCCGTACATATTTTTATCATTCCTCCAACATATATTTCCATATACCTAATCTATTCCTTTCTATACCCCCTTTGATCTCTTCCCCTTCCTTCTTTTTATTTAATTTAAGAATTACCATAAATATATAATGATATAATATATTACAGTGGCGTACCTAGCATATGTGGCACCTAGGGCCCATTGTTTTTTGACACCCCCCCATCTGTACGAAAAACATGATTTTTAGTAACAAGCCACACGTCACCCATGAGTACCTAGGAAAAGGCAGCATCTTACATATTGCAGTGAGCAGTACATCAATACACCCATTGTAAAACTAAACAAGCCAGACCAGCACAGATC
This sequence comes from Geotrypetes seraphini, assembly GCF_902459505.1. Lineage (NCBI taxonomy): Eukaryota > Metazoa > Chordata > Amphibia > Gymnophiona > Dermophiidae > Geotrypetes > Geotrypetes seraphini. Next base: position 71,730,292 of record NC_047098.1, on the reverse strand, counting down.
AATCCTACACCGTCAATCCTAACAGAAAACCATGTCTTTCGAACACAGAAAACACCTTCGCCTAGTATATAATCACAAACCCCTCCTCCTTTTACAAAACTGTAGTGTGGATTTTAGCCATGGTGGTAACAGCTCTGACGCTCATAGAATTCTGAGCATCAGAGCTGCTACCACCACAGCTGGCGCTAAAAAACACTCCATAGTTTTGTAAAAGAGGGATAAGATGGAAATACATAGACAAAGGTTAAAATGAACCAGCAAGAAGCTAGACTCTGCATACAATGCAACACCACAGAAAAAGTGACACGTCTCCCAAAGCAATAAATAGAAAATTATTGTTCTACCTTTGTCTTTTCTGGTTTCTGCTTTCATCTTCTTGTTACTCTCTTCCTTCCATCCACTGTCTGCCGTCTCTCTGCCCCTATATGGCATCTTCTCTCCTTCTATGCCCCTTCCAGAAACTGTATGCCTCAAAAAGAAACCAAGCTTTAAGTTAAGCAATTTTTTGTTTTCTCATATTTATTTGGCACAAATTTGGCACTATTTATTGCTTTAAAGTATGAAAGATTCAGCAATGATTTGGTTAGGTGGCAAAATAACAGGGGGGGGGGGATTACCTTCTGAAAAAGCCCCTCCATGTCTCTGAGCTGATCTTTATATATGTATAGTTTTATTTAGGTAATTTTTTGGGCAGTGCTCTGATATTATCTACATTCATGTTTGCCATAAACTTTTAACATTCAACTTTCTTACAGTTTTCCGCTTTCTTCTCAAAACCTACTTTTCCCAGTCTTCCCTTCCCATCTATCCATGTGTACCATCTTCTCTCGCTTTCTTCTCCCCTATTTCTTCTCTCTCTCTTCCCTGCCACATCCATTGCTGTGCACCTTCTCCCCTCCCTCTCCAGTGGTCTGATATCAGTCTTCCCCCTTACACCCTCATATGGTCTAGCATCTTTCTCCTCTCCCATGGTCTGGCATCTCTCTCCTTCCCTCTCTCTTCCTATGGTCTACCATCTCTCTGCTCTCCTTCCCGCAGTCTGGTATCTCTTCTCTCCTGGTCTGGCATCTCTCTCTCTCCTTCCATCACCCTTCTCCACAATCTGACATCTCTCACTTCTTTGAGTCATCCCTCCCAGTGTAATATTTTTCTTCTCTCCTCTCCACCACTATCATGTCCAACAATTCTCCCTCTTTCTTCCTTTCCCCATGTATATCATCTTTATCCCAGGACAAGCAGGCAGCCTATTCTCAACATATGGGTGACATCATCCACGGAGCCTGGATGCGGACAGCCTCGCAAGCAGACTTGCTTGTAGAAATGTAGAAGTTTCGAGTCAGCCGCACCGCGCATGCGCGAGTGCCTTCCCACCCAGCACAGGGCGAGTCTCCTCAGTTCTCTGGGGAGCTGAGAAGTCTGTACTTTGACACTGCGTTGAACTTCATTCGCTTTGTGCCTTCTCTCACCGTGGTTTGTGTTCTTTTTTTCTTGTGAATCGCTGTGTTATTTTCTTTATTTTCCTTTAAAAAAAAAAAGACGACTTATTTTAATTTTTTCTTCAGTGACTGACTGGCGGGTCAGGCTGAGCAGCTGCAGCCTGCGGGCTTCGACTTCGCAATGGCTTTCTTCCCTCCTATGTCCCGGCCAGTCACAGGCTTCCAGAAGTGTAACCAGTGGCAGCTTGCATTTTCTCTCACGGACCCACTCCGCTGGTGCCTCAAGTGCCTTGGGCCTGACCATAATCTGAAGTCGTATGAACGCTGTGCTACTCTTTAACCTCGAGCCCTTAAACGTCATTGAGTTTTAGTGGAAAAACTCTTCAGCATGAACTCCTCGATGACACCCTCAACCTCGAGTGCTACTTCGGTCCCGCCTTCCAGCGAGGGTCCTCCTGCTTCCACTACTCCAACCTCGAACCTCAGACCGTCCTTGTTTGGATTGTCTTTAGCCTCGAGTACACCTGCTTTATCTTCCCTTGAGCTCCCTTCAGGTCAGATACCTAAGCAGAAGATTCCTGCGGTGGTCCTCAAGCTTTCCAAGACCTCCAAGTCCAAGCACATCTCCACTGGCCACCTTGGAGCCTTTAGCCTCAGCAAGTGGTCCAGTTTCAGACGCGGAGCCACCTTTGCAGGCTTCTCTGCAGACCATGTTGGAGCAGCAATTTGTTCAGTTATTGAGCAAATATTGTTCTGCCTCAACAGTGCCTCCTGCAATCCAGCCTGGGCAATCAGCAGTCTCCCTCGAGGTCGAGTCCCTGCTTGTGCCTCGAGCTGAAGCTTCACACTCTATGCAAGGAGCAGAGTCTTTTTCACTGAAAGGGTGGTTGCTCGCTGGAATAGTCTTCCACTGCAGGTGATTGAGGCTAGCAGCGTGCCTGATTTTAAGGCCAAATGGGATCGACACATGGGATCTATTCACAGGGCAAAGGTAGGGGAGGGTCATTAGGGTGGGCAGACTGGATGGGCCATGGCCCTTATCTGCCGCCTATTTCTATGTTTCTATGCAAGGTGTAGATTCTTTGCGAGTGTCTTGATTGGAAACTTCACACTCTATGCAAGGAGTAGATTCTTTGCGAGTGTCTCGATTGGAACCTTCACACTCCATACAAGGAGCAGAGTCTTTGGGAGTGCTTCGATATTTCTCGATCCAAACCACTGAGTTTCGATCTACAGTTTCAAGCCCTATCCATTCACCAGCAGCGTTGTATGTTTCCATACATAGGGCGAAGTCTCCTCGATCCTCGAGACCTGCTTTCAGGCACCACTCTCATTGCCGATCGAGGCCTTCCTCGAGACATCCATCGAGGTGCAGATCTTCTTCTAAAGAGCAGCCTTCTTTGTCTAGGCCTCATTCCAGACCTTCCAGTTCTTCGAGGCCCCCAACTCCTCCCTTGAGGTCACCACTTCCGGACCCTGAGGAATCAGCTGCTTTCATTGCCTCCTTCAAGTCTCCATATTCTTTGGATTGTCTCTTCTCCAGAGAGGCTTCACCTTTGTTCTCCGCTTGAGGCGCCTCAAGGTCATCGAGCCCTTCTCGAGGCAAGACCTTGGCGGATCAGTTGTTTTTCTCCTCCTTCCTTCGTCAGATGGCTGATGATTTGGAAACTCAGTTTGATTCTCTAAGGAGTATCTCGAGGACATGCTTCTGCCTCAACCTCCTGAAGTCACTTAAGCTTCCTCTTCACAAGCTTTTCTCTCAAGCTTTCAAACGTTGTCTGGAGACTCCTTATGCTATACCTGCTATTCCAAGCAAATTGGAATAGAGGTATAGAACTCTACATTGCAAGGGTTTTGAGAATTCACAATTATCTTACCAATCCCTCCTTGTGGAATCCTCTTTGAAGAGGACCCATCCTTCCAGAGTCTATGCCACAGTATCTACTGGAAGAGAGGGTAAGACCATGGACAAGTTTGGCCGTCACCTTTATCAGAATTCCATGATGGTCTCTAAAGTCCTCAACTACAATTTTATTTTCACTTCTTATTTTAAGTTCCTGATTGATCATCTTCCAAGTTTTATGAAAAACCTGGATCAACATACATGTGGAGTTTCTAGAACTCTCTGCTATATTGGCAGAACTCCGGTTACATCTTCTTCAGTCATCTTATGATGCCTTTGAGCTGTCGGCTAGGACCACTGCTTTTTCTGTAGCAATGCGCTGCTTTGCCTGGCTTCGCACAATCGCCAGGGATCCTAATCTTCAGGACCGTATGGCTAACATTCCTTGTCAGGGCAATGACCTCTTTGATGAATCCATAGAGGCTGCCACTAAGAATTTGTCTGAACATGAAAAATCTTTTGCTTCTATTGTCAGACCAAAGCCAAAGTCAAAGTCAGCTCCTGCAAAACCTTCATGCCCTACTCCGGTTTTCCAGAGGCGACTCTTTACATTTGAGCCCCTTCCCAGAAACCGCAGCAACAGAAACCTCAGCCTTCTGCTGCACCTAAGGCTTCACAGCCTTTTTGACTCTCTAAAACAAAGCATAGTCTTCATCGTTCTACCTCTGTTCTTCCTTCCCCCCATAGGAGGTCGTCTCCATCATTTTTACCACTGATGGGAGACCATTACATCCAACCTCTGGGTGCTGTCCATAATCAGGGAAGGATACTCTCTTCTTTTCACTCAGGTTCCACCAGAGCTTCCTCCAAGAGAGTATCCTTCCAATCCATCCTAGACCGCCCTTCTTCAGGAAGCTCCTGCTTCATCTCTGTGCCATCGAGGAAGTTCCCTTAGCACAGCAGAGCAGGGGTTTTTACTCCCGTTACTTCCTAGTTCTGAAGAAGACAGGCGACCTGAGACCCATTTTGGAACTCAGGGTTTTCAACAATTTTTAGTCAAAGAAAAATTTTGCATGTTGTCCCTGGCGTCCCTATACCCCCTTATAGATCAGAACGATTGGTTATGTTCTCTGGATCTCAAGGAGGGTTATACTCACATCCCCATTCATCCGACCTCCCATCAGGATCTCAGATTTCGGGTGGGGAATCTGCATTACCAATACAGAGTGCTACCCTTTGGCCTGGCTTCATCTCCCAGAGTGTTCACCAACTGCCTGATGGTGGTAGTAGCAGCTTTAAGAAACCATTGTCTTCAGGTGTTCCCTTTCCTAGACAACTGGCTCATCAAAGATTCGACATCTCAGGGGGTTATTGTAGCGACCCAACGGACTACGTGATTCCTGCAAAGCTTGGAATTCGAAATCAACTTTCCCGAATCCCAACTTCAGCCCTCTCAGATCTACAGTTCATCGGAACTGATCTGGACACTATCCAACTGAGAGCCTTCCTTCCGCAACAACATCTGCAGGCTCTTCTTCAACTCTGTCATGCAGTGTCTTCCTGCTCTTCAATCTCAGCGAGACACATGATGGTACTCCTAGGTCACATGGCCTCCACAGTACACGTGACTCCTTTTGCCAGACTTCACCTCATAATTCCTCAGTGGACCCTGGCATCTCAGTCGATGTAGGCTTGTGACCCACTCTCGACACATTACAGTCACTCCTTCATTAAGACAGTCTCTCCGCTGGTGGATGCTCTCTTCCAATCTCTCCAGAGGCTTGCTGTTTCAAACGCCCCCTCTTCAGAAGGTCCTCACAACAGATTCCTCGACCTACGCTTGGAGGGCTCATCTCGATGGTCTACATACTCAAGCCACTGGACCAATACAAGCTAGAGTACACTTCAAATTCTACTGCCTACTTTTCAAAGCTATTAACGGAGAAAGCCCAACCTACTGGAATAACCGACTAGCCCAATCCACCTCAACCAGGCGCAGAAGAACCCACTCACTATTCACACACCCACCAACCAAAAAGGTTAAACGAGGAAAATTATATGACAACCTAATAGCCACCAAAGCAGCGAAACTGGACAGACAAATCACCATTCTGTTGTCTTCGACCACAGACTACAAAACCTTCAAGAAAGATACTAAGACCCTACTCTTCAAAAATATACATAAAACCTATCTAACACGACCAGTTCCTACCCAATTCCCACCTACCCAACTCTATACCCTTTATATACTCTAATACGCCCCCAACTACCCAACTAATACTAAATGCCTCTATTTACCCAACACCTACCACCTTAAGATCTAGACAACTCTCTGATTATTCTTATTACCCAATCACTTATCACCTTAAGATCTCGACAACTCTTTGGTAATTTCATAAGTAACTCTTACGACATCTCTTATGCTATTCCTGTAAACTTCTATGTAATTTCTGAAAACTTTTATGTAATCCGCCTTGAACCGCAAGGTATTGGCGGAATAGAAATCACTAATGTAATGTAAGTTTTTCCGTCTCTGCTTACACAGATTCAAAGATCTTTACTTCATCCCAACCTGTAGTCTCTGCATCTGACAGCTTGGTACCTCTCCACATAACTCCTCTTCAGTTTTCTCAACCTGTACGAGACATTTTAGAGGCTTCTAGAAAGCCTGCCACTAGACAATGCTATCACCAAAAATGGATTAGATTTTCTACGTGGTGCATCTCTCAAGACATGGAGCCTCGAGATACCTCCTTGGCTTTTGTCTTGGATTATCTTTTGCACTTGTCTACCTCTGGCCTCAAGTCTACATCTATTCGAGTTCATCTTAGTGCAATTGCTGCTTTCCATCAGCCTATTGAAGGGAAACCCCTCTCTGCTTATCCGGTGGTTTCCAAATTTATGAAAGGACTTTTCAATGTCAAACCTCCTCTCAAACCGCTTCAAGTGGTTTGGGATCTCAATGTTGTTCTTGCTCAATTGATGAAGCCTCCATTTGAACCAATGTCTACGGCTCATCTGAAATATCTCACTTGGAAAGTGGTCTCTCATTGTCTTTACATCTGCTCAAAGAATCAGTGATCTGCAAGCTTTAGTTGCTGATCCACCTTTCACAGTTTTCCATCATGACAAGGTGGTCCTCCGTACTCATCCTAAATTCTTACCTAATGTGGTTTCAGAATTTCATCTCAACCAATCTATTGTACTTCCAGTGTTTTTTCCCAAGGCCTCATTCTCCTCTTGGAGAATCAGCTCTTCATACTCTGCACTGTAAACGTGCTTTGGCCTTCTACATGGAACGTACTAAACCACACAGATCTGCTCAACTTTTTGTCTCCTTCGATCCAAACAAGTTGGGACATCCAATTTCTAAGCGTACCATCTCCAACTGGATGGCTGCTTGTATCTCTTTCTGCTATGCCCAGGCTGGACTGCATCTACAGAGTCGAGTCACAGCCCACAAAGTCAGAGCCAGGGCGGCTTCAGTAGCTTTCCTCAGATCCACTCCTATTGAGGAAATTTGCAAAGCTGCCACCTAGTCCTCGGTCCATACTTTCACCTCTCATTATTGTCTGGATGTTTTCTCCAGACGGGATGGCCATTTTGGCCAGAGAGTATTACAAAATTTATTCTCCTAAGTTGCCAATACTTCCACCATACCATTCTGGTTAGCTTGGAGGTCACCCATATGTGAGTCCTGGGATAAAGCACAGTTACTTACCGAACAGTTGTTATCCAGGGATAGCAGGCAGCTATTCTCACAACCCACCCGCCTCCCCTGGTTGGCTTCTCTGCTAGCTATCTGAACTGAGGAGACTCGCCCTGTGCTGGGCGGGATGGCACTCGTGCATGTGCGGTGCAGCAGACTCAAAACTTCTGAGTTTCTACAAGCAAGTCTGCTTGCGAGGCTGTCCACATCGGGACTCCTAGGATGACGTCACCCATATGTGAGAATAGCTGCCTGCTGTCCCTGGATAACACCCGTTACGGTAAGTAACTGTGCTTTTTGGGACAAAGGACCAACAGAGCCAACAGCATGTACCGTATTTTTTGCTCCATAAGACACACCTGACCATAAGACGCACCCTAAATTTAGAGGAGGAAAACAAGAAAAAAACCCATTCTGAACCAAATTCTCCCTGCTAGGCTCTGTACCCTGCCCCACACTCCTTGCCAAGCTCTGAACCCTGTCCCACCTCTCTGCTATGCTCTGTCCCCTGTCCCCCCTCTGGTGGTCTAGTGGTAGGCCGGGACAGGGCAAAGGGCAGGCAGGCCTAGTGGCTGGCAAGCAGGTAGGGACAGGGCAGGCAGGCCTAGTGGCTGGCAGGCAGACAGAGCTTGTAGCTGAGGGACAGGGCACAGGGCATGCAGGGCTAGTAGCTGGCAAGCAGGGCTCAGGGCAGGCAGGGACGGGACAGGGCAGGCAGGGCTAGTGGATGGCAGACAGGGCCCTCCACCCCAAGGCAGGCAGGCAGGTAAGGCCCCCCACCCCGAGGCAGGCAGGCCCAGGTACCTTTTTAAAAATTCTGCCGTCCAGCGCTGTATGGCAGGAGCTTTCAGTGCTCCTGCCCTTCCTGCCAAGCTGACTCTCGAACTCTTGCGGCAGCGTCAGAGTGGAGCACTTTTTTAAAATCCTGCCGTCCAGTGCAATACGGAAAGAGCTTTCAGTGCTCATGCCCTTCTTCAGCTGACTCCAAAACTCTTGCGGCAGCGTTAGTGCGGAGCACGGGGTAGGAGCAATCTTTCCGCATTCCTGCCTGGTCCCGCTCCGCTCCGTGAATGGCTGCTGTCAGTCCTGCGAGAACTGGCGGCAGCCATTCATGAAGCACAGCAGGACCAGGCAGGATCTCATATGCACATGATTTCTCCCACAGGTTCTCTACAATCTAAATATAGATTGTTTTGTGACTAGTGCCTGATACAATAAATTGTAAACTTTTCCATGATGATTACATTACATTACATTACGAGATTTCTATTCCGCCATTGCCTTGCGGTTCAAGGCGAATTACAAAAAAACGTATTACAAGAAGAAGATATCTGGTAATTTCTAGAGGAGATAAAGAATAGGTGAGGTTGCTTTGGGGTATTGGGAAGTGGGATGGAGCTAGTGCTATTAAGTCGTTTGCAGGAATTTCTTGAAAAATAGCACATTTTCTTGTGTTTCTTTACTACATGAAATATGCACTGAGCTCGGGGTACAGTTTTAATTTCCCAGGGAGAGAAAAAGTGACTTTATTGGGTGATATGTACCTGGGCTGTCTGAAAATTGCCTTTGTTCAGTTGGATAAAAGTACAAATGGTCTATCACAGTGCACGTACCTTTATTTTTTCTGGAAGAAAGTATTCCCAGAGGTGGCAGGATGGAAGAGGAAAACAGCCCATGTACCATGTCTTCACAAGTACCTGCTCCCTCTTGACTGCCTCTAGAAATTGCTCGTTATTTCTTGAGCATAAATTATGCACATGAAGGGGATAATTTTAACTGTGTATAAATTCACAGCTGCTCTGAACAGATTAACCTGGATTCTATATAGGCCACCAAGATGCATGCACTGAGTTAATAAGGTGTCAAGAAATAATCATCAACATTAGTTGACACAAATTTGGATTTGCACATGCATTTTCTTGGGTGCTATTCTATAACACTGCAAAAATAATGCTGCCAGAGATACTAAATAGAAACTACAAAACGCAGTGAAAGATCTAATGAACTCACAGAACAACCTGCACTGTCTAAAGCACCAAATCTAATTCAAATCAATGTAATATCTATCAAATGTTATAATAACCAGTGAAGGAGAGGGTCCTCAGTGTGAAGGATAAGCGAAAGGAGAACTTCTACAGCGCTTTACACACACTGGTGAAGGTATAATAGCCTTCACCTGCACACCATCACTGGACCCCTCCGGTGTGCCCAAAATAAACACAAACAGTGAACAACTAAATAAGTGCCAAAAATCACGGCAAAATGGTGCTCAAAAAGACAGAGCAGGACGCTCTGGGAGTTCCCCAGCCGACTCCTAGATAGAAAAAAAAGCAACTTAGCTTGCAGGCATGGTCCAAAAAGTTGGAAGGCAAGAAAGACTAATGCCGAAGTAACTTCTACCAAGCCCAGTTTCGGTGACTCTAGGTCCCTTCCTCAGGAATCCATTAAACAGGACGAACGGCAATGATAGGCCATGAGCAGCTCCTCCTTCTCTCCATGGCTGACTTGTTGGTGCTGTGTTTATTTTGGGCACACCTGAGGGGTCCAGTGATGGTGTGCAGGTGAAGGCTATTATACCTTCACCAGTGTGTGTAAAGCACTGGAGAAGTTCTCCTTTCGCTTATCCTTACATTACATTAGTGACTTATATTCCGCCTTTACCTTGCAGTTCTAAGCGGATTACAGTATAAGACAGCTGGACATATCCAGGAAGTTACAATTCAGGGGATGTTTACAGTTCTAAGGGGGAAATAGTAAAAGATAGCTGGGATTTTCTAGGAAGTTATAATTGGGGGATGCTTACATAATAGATGCAAGGAATTACAATTTAGGAGAAGGGTTTAGGCTTGGTTACTTGTTAGGGTCGGTTGGGAGGTTGTATAGTTTTTTTGATTTCTTTTCGGAATGATTTAAAGTCACTTGTAGTTGATAACAAGTTGGAGATAAAGGGGTCCAGTTTTGCTGCCTGCGTCACTAGGAGGCCGTCGTACATCTTCTTTCGCTGAGTACCCTTGAGTGGGGGGATAGGCGAATAGGTTCTGGGTTCTTCTTGTTCTGGATGTGCAGTTGAAATTAAGACGGTCGTTGAGGTAGGTGGGTGCAGATCCGTTTATTGCTTTGTATAGTAGACAATAAAATTTGAATTGGATTCGAGCACGTATTGGTAGCCAATGAGAGTCAAGGTAGGCATTAGTGATATGGTAGATCAGCCTGAGGGCTGTGTTTTGAATGGTCTGCAGTTGGTTTATCCTTCACTAGTTATTATAACATTTGATAGATATATTGATTTGAACTAGATTTGGTGCTTTAGACAGTGCAGGTCGTTCTGTGAGTTCATTAGACCTTTCACTGCGTTTTGTAGTTTCTTTTCTATAATACTGTGCAACCCAAAAGGGAGCATAACCACGGGAAGGGTGCAATCAAGATTTTCACTGGGGGTAAATCATCACACTCAAAGTTGGGTATGGGAATCCATGTTAACTACTATTCTATATAAGGCATAGGTGTCAGAATGGGGGAGGCCAAAAGGGCCTCCCCAAAAATTCACACTGGCTCTGTAGGCGCTTGCGCACTCCCCTCTTCATATGGCAAGATGGTAGGTTCCTGCCAGGACAGACTAGGCAGAGAAGCTCCACCACCTGGTGATCTATTGTAGAGAATGACACGGTGGCTGTTTCCCGTGGCTAGCCACGAGTAACCAGCCGAAATGGTGAGGGGAAACAAGTGCTCACCACGGGGTATGGGAACAAGGCCATCCACTACCCCGTGGAGTGGTGAATGGCCTTGCCTTCGCAGTTAGGGAAGGATCGCGCGTGCGGCCCCTTCCCAACTTCATACCTACCGACCAATCGCCACCGTATCTATTCCCCTCCCTCCCTTCATTCCCCTTACCTTCATGGCGTGTTTTAATTTAATGTGTACAAGCAGCCGGAGTCTGCCTGAAGTTGCATGCATCTGTGGAAGCTTCTCCTCTGATGCAACTTTAGGATAAAATAGTATATTAATTATGTTGATAAAAATTTATAAACAAAGCCCTGCCAGCTTAACATTTCTTTCTCTAGTTCAGCAGCCAGAACTTTGATTTATAAAATGACAATTGTACAGAATATTGTTTCTTTTTATACTTTAAGAAAATAAGTTCAGGCTTGTGTGGATGGGATCAGATGGTTTGTGGGGACAGGGTGGGGTGGGGACCGAGCTCAGGGGGACGGGATGGAGATGGGGACCAAGCTCGCAGGTGAGGACGGGGATGAGCTCACGGAGACGGGGACACATTTTTTCCCCGTGTCATTCTCTAGTCTGTTGGCGGACCTAGGCCGGGCTGCTGAGCTCTACGCTGTGAAACCTTTCATGCGTGGGCGGCCATGGCTCTGTGTGGAGATGTGGGTGCCTCGTCTCTGCCCAGCAAGTAGAAACATAGAAACAGAAAATGACGGCAGAAAAGGGCTATAGCCCACCAAGTCTGCCCATTTCAATTATCCGCCCCCCAGAGTTCATTCCCCTAGAGATCCCACGTGAATATCCCATTTCCTCTTAAAATCCATCACGCTGCTGGCCTCAATCACCTGCAGTGGGAGTCTATTCCAATGATCCACCACTCTTTCGGTGAAGAAGTACTTCCTGGAGTCGCTCTGAAATTTCCCTCCCCTGATTTTCAGCGGATGCCCTCTGGTGGTTGAGGGTCACATGAGACAGAAGAGATCATCTTCCGACTCGATACGTCCCGTGATGTACTTATATGTTTCAATCATGTCTCCCCGTTTTCTTCTTTCCTCAAGTGAATACAGCCGCAATTTTTTTAGTCTTTCTTCATACGTGAGATCCTTGGGCCCCCAGACCATCCTTGTTGCCATTCATTGAACCGACTCAATCCTCAGTATGTCCTTACGGTAGTGTGGTCTCCAGAACTGAACACAGTACTCCAAGTGAGGCCTCACCATGGATCCTTCCTGCCCCAGACCGGCTGCGGGCCTCAGCCACCTGCTTGCGCCGGAGTAAGTACCTCTTCTACCTGGCGCTCTGGCCCAAGCTGCGGCTCAACGTGCATGTGTCATCTGCACCTCGATTTCCTCATGCAAAAGTGCAGCTGGTTCATGAAGGAGCTGCGGGTCGAGTTCGCCGCCGATAACTAAGCATGGCAGCAGGAGCCACAGGGATAGGAGGCCGATAGTTATATAAGCGCGTAGGAGCAGGAGGCGATATGGAGCCCGAGGCAAATGATGCACAGCCCTCCTCACTCTGCCTGGCTGGCCTGCGCACTTACCTGGAGCAGGTGTTGTGTGTGCTGAGCAGCATAAAGAATAACAGGTGAGGAGGGTGCGGGCCTGGATACCAAATCCATTGCCCTGATGTGTAGTTCGTTTTATTGTCAGGTTTGGGAGAAATGGGGATTCCTTGCTAACGTAACCTGTCTTAGTCTTTGATCGTGGTATGTAGCATGTGTGAGAGTTCCTGTTGTCCCTGGAGTTTTGTTAAGAGTAAAATTTGGGCTCAAATGAAGGGCTGGTTTAACTGAAAACTGAATTAGGATTCATGCTCAAGCTTTAAATGGACCAGTGATGAAGCTTTCGGGTCTGTATCCCTCTACTGAATGGCATCTGGGTCTTTCTGAGCTCCCGTCCTGCTATCACCTCTCAAGACCACCTCTCAAGAATTTAGAGCAGGTGTCCAACTGCAATCCAGTCAGATTTTCAGGATTTTCCTAATGACTATGCTTGAGATCTATATGCATGACTTTCATAAATGTGTATTCCAATTATTCCGCAAGCAACTGAAAACCTGGCTTTTCACTAAAATGTAATTCTATCTCCCCTTACTCTTCTCTTCTATATATAAGTTCATGTAAAGCACAGTTACTTACCGTAACAGGTGTTATCCAGGGACAGCAGGCATATATTCTCACACATGGGGGTGACGTCATCTACGGAGCCCCAGCGCGGACAGCTTTTTCAGCAAACTTGCTAGAAGTTTCAAGTTTGCACACTGCACCACGCATGTGCTAGCCTTCTCGCCACTAGAGGGCGCATCCCCACCTCGTGGTCCTCAGTTCCATATTCCAGTAAAGAAAAGCCATCCCCGGGGAGGTGGGCGGGTTGTGAGAATATATGCCTGCTGTCCCTGGATAACACCTGTTACGGTAAGTAACTGTGCTTTATCCCAGGACAAGCAGGCATGATATTCTCACACATGGGTGACCTCCAAGCCAACCAGACAAAGGGCAGGTGGGAAGATGGCAATTTAAGAAAACAAGTTACGTAACACCGACTGGCCAAACCGGCCGTCACTCCTGGACAAGGAGTCCAAACAGTAGTGGGAGGTGAACGTATGAACCGAAGACCAGGTGGCAGCCTTACATATGTCCTCCATAGGAGTAGAACGGAGGAAAGCAACCGAAGCTGCCATCGCCCGGACCTTATGACCCGTGACTCGACCCGAGAGCGGGAGACCAGCCTGAGCGTAGCAAAAAGAGATACAAGCAGCTAACCAATTGGACAAGGTACGCTTGGAAACCGGATGTCCTAACCGATTAGGATCAAAGGACAAAAATAATTGAGGAACCTTCCGATGAGACTTAGTACGTTGGAGATAAAAAGCCAACGCCCTCTTACAGTCAAGCGTGTGAAGCGCCGATTCACCATGATGAGAATGGGGCTTTGGAAAAAATACCGGAAGAACAATGGACTGATTGAGGTGGAAATCAGACACAACCTTAGGTAAAAATTTAGGATGGGTGCGAAGAACCACCTTGTCATGATGAAACACCGTGAAAGGAGGGTCCGCCACCAAAGCCTGCAGTTCGCTAATCCGACGAGCGGACGTGAGCGCAATCAAAAAGACTACTTTCCAAGTGAGAAATTTAAGAAGAGCTTTATCAATAGGCTCAAAAGGAGGTTTCATCAGTTGAGCCAAGACCACATTAAGATCCCATACACAGGGGGAGGCTTGAGAGGGGGATGAACATTCACAAGACCTCTCATGAAACGAGAAACCAGAGGATGTAAGGAGAGGGAACGACCCTCTAGATGATGATGAAATGCAGCAATTGCACTAAGATGCACTCGAATAGAAGTCGTCTTCAGACCAGAATTCGCCAGATGCAACAGATATTCCAGTACCGAAGACACAGGGACTGAATCTGGATCCAGGTGGTTGGTGGAACACCAAGAAGAAAATCTGGTCCACTTCTGGGAATAACAAAGCCTAGTCGAGACCTTGCGAGAGGCCTCTAAGATCTCCCGCACTGAGTGAGACACCGGAATCGAAGTCAAGTGGAAAGGAACCAAGCGGTCAGATGTAACGACTGAAGATTTGGATGTAACAGCGAACCCCGACTCTGAGATAGCAGAGAGGGAAAGACAGGTAGAAGCAGAGGTTCCCTGACACTGAGTTGAAGGAGCAGGGAGAACCAGTGTTGTCTTGGCCAACGAGGCGCAATGAGAATCATAGTGGCTCTGGTCGATTTTAGATGAACCAGCGTTCTCAAAATCAGAGGAAAAGGAGGGAATGCATAAAGGAACCTCCCCTCCCAGTCGAGAAGAAAAGCATCGGCCTCGAGACGGTCCTGGGAGTACATCCGAGAGCAGTAGAGGGGTAGCTTGCAAGTCTCGGGTGAAGCAAACAGATCCACCTGAGGAGTCCCCCATCGGTCGAAGACCTCGCGTAGAACTCGGGAGTTCAGAGACCACTCGTGCGGCTGGAGGAGACGACTGAGCTTGTCTGCCAGACAATTCAGCTCCCCCTGAATGTAAACCGCCCGCAAGAAAATGTTCTGAGAGACGGCCCACGTCCAAAGCCGAATGGCTTCCTGGCACAGAGGCCAAGAGCCCGTCCCGCCTTGCTTGTTGACGTAATACATGGCCACCTGGTTGTCCGTTCGAACGAGAACTACTCGATCGTGCAGGAGGTGACTGAAGGTCCGAGCGGCCAGATAAATGGCACGAAGTTCCAATACGTTGATGTGACACAGACGATCTGTGGCCGACCATAGGCCCTGCGTTCGTAAACCGTCCAGATGAGCCCCCCACGCATACTCCGAAGAGTCCGTGGTTAGGACCTTGCAATGCGGAGGGACGCGAAAGAGCAAACCCCCGGACAGATTGGTAGAGCTGGTCCACCAACGGAGCGAGCGTCTGAAAGACGGAGTCACAGTCAAGCGTCGAGACAGCGGGTCGCGGTCCTGACGCCATTGGGAAGCCAGGGTCCACTGAGGGATCCTCAGGTGCAACCGAGCAAAGGGGGTCACCTGGACCGTCGACGCCATGTGCCCCAAAAGCACCATCATGCGTCGAGCCGAAACTACCTTCAGTTGCGAAACCTGTCGGCCCAGGCGAATCAGGGCCTCCAGTCGCGGGGAAGGAAGGAAAGCCCGGAGGAGAACCGTGTCCAGCACGGCCCCTATGAACTGTAGGGATTGGGTCGGCTGCAAGTGAGACTTGGGAAAGTTCACCTCGAACCCCAGACCCTGAAGAATCGTGATAGTCTGTTGGGTCGCTGAAATAACCCCCTCCCTTGTCGGGGCCTTGATCAACCAATCGTCCAGATAGGGAAAGACCTGCAACCCCCGGGAACGCAGAGCAGCCGCGACTACCACCATGCATTTCGTGAATACCCGAGGGGACGAAGCCAGACCGAAGGGTAGTACACGGTATTGAAGGTGCAAATCCCCGACCTGAAATCTCAAAAACTTCCGAAAGGCGGGATGCACCGGAACATGGGTGTACGCTTCTTTCAAATCGAGGGAGCACATCCAGTCCCCCTCGTCCAACAGGGTATATAGGATCGGAAGCGACAGCATACGGAACTTCTCCCGGACCAGGAACTTGTTGAGCTTCCGAAGGTCCAAAATGGGGCGCAGGTCCCCGGTCTTTTTGGGGACCAAAAAGTAACGGGAATAAAATCCCCTGCCTCGCTGGTCGGGAGGCACCCGTTCGACCGCCCGAAGGCTCAACAAGGCCCCGGCTTCCTCTCGAAGAAGGGTCAACTGGCTTCGATTGGACGGGCACGCCCCGGGGGGCCTGTCTGTAGGCTGTTTGGAGAAGTTTAACGAATAGCCCTCTGAGACGGTCCGGAGCACCCATGCGTCTGACGTAATCCCAGACCAAGTCTCGGCAAAAGCCGTGAGCCGACCCCCGATGGGCAGGGGGTTGAGCGACCTCGCGGCGGGGGCCAGCCCCCGGCCGCTCATCCCGTCAAAAAGACGACGCCGGTTTGGACACCCCCTGCGCAGCTGCTTTGGCGGGTCCCCCTCTACCCTGTTGGGTAGGGCGCCGGGGTGGAGGCCTGGAAAAGGCCGGTGTAGATTTTTGCGGGTACCGCCTAGGCGGCTGTTTAAAAGGCCTCTGAGCCGGCGGCTTAGGCTTTGGACGAACCAGAGACGCCAGAGAGCGTTCCTGCTCCGAAAGCTTTTTGGTGGCCGCATCCAGGGAGTCGTCAAATAACTCCGACCCGATGCAGGGTAAATTGGCTAAGCGCTCCTGCAAGTTGGGGTCCATCTCGAGGGTCCGTAGCCAAGCCAGCCGGCGCATGGCTACCGCACAAGCCGAGACCCTCGAGGCAAGCTCAAAAGCGTCATAGACCGCATGGAACAGATAGAATCTGAGTTGGGACAGGTTTGACGCAAAGGCGGCAAATTTAACCTTGTGCGACTCCGGAATCACCCCCTGAAAATCCGGCAGATCCTTGATCATGGACCTGAGGTAGGAAGAGTAGGCGAAAGCATAATTGAGGACCCTTGTGGCCATCTGGGAATTCGCGTACAGCCGACGGCCGAATTTATCAAGGGTCCGACCCTCTCTCCCCGGGGGGACAGCAGCCGAGACTCTAGAAGGCTGCGTGCGCTTAAGAGCCGACTCCACCAAGAGCGACTGATGGGAGAGCTGCCCCTTGTCAAACCCCTTAGGGGGAAGGGTCCGGTATTTGGATTCCATCTTAGTGGGCACTACCGCCACTGTAAGAGGGGTCTCAAGGTTCCGCAGTAAGGTATGAAGGAGGACCTTGTGAAGTGGAAGGCGGGGAGATTCCCGTTGAGGGACAGGAGAATCTTGTTCCTCCAAAAAGTCTGAGGTATAGTGCGACCCTGCCGTCAGGTCCACCCCCAAAGCCTTCGCCATGTCATGGACAAACTTGGAAAAAGAAGATGTCCGTGCAGGCGGGGAGGGTGACCGAGACTTCTCAACCGAGCCGAAAGGAGAGGCCTGGCGAGAATACCCGACCTGACCCCCGGACCCCGAACCCCAAGAGGCACGATCCCGTGACCTCGAAGGAGTCGGGGACACCGTCCGGCGAAGAGACCCCCGTGGGGAACCCCCCGGGGTACGGGGTATAGAGGCCCGTCCCTTCCGCCTCGGTGAGGAGGCACGGGAACTCTCCCTGATCGGGGACCGTAAAAGATCTGGGTTGTCGAGGCGGAGTTCCTCGACCCGCAAGGCTCCGGTCTCGGGCGGAGTCGAGTGACGACTCCTCCGAGACGAGGCTCGAGACCGCTTCGACCGTTTAAGACGGTGCTTCGCCCGAGGCTTACTCGAGGGCGAGGATCCCCGTGACGACCTCGGGGACGAGGAAGAGGAGATCCGGCGTACCCGGCGCTGCTTGTCTCGGGATCGCACACTGACCTCGGGCTGACTCACCCGGATCGGGTCCGAGGGAAGGGTCGAGGCCGAGGCCGAGGGGGCTTCGGCCGCAGAGAGGCCGGTGCCCGAGGCCGAGGTCACCACCTGCGGGGCCCCCGAGACCGAAGACGAGGCCGAAGCCTGTTGTAAGGTCTCAATGGCTCCGGAAAGCTCCGAGGAGATCAAAGCGCGAAGCAACTCCTGGAACGCCGGGACGGTGAGACCCTGAGGTAACACCTGGGGACGCTCCGCAGAGGGCGACCTCGGTATCGAGTATTCCCTCGGGGCTAACCCCTTCGACATCTTGGGCTGGGTCGAGGTCGACGGTCCCGCCGCCGACGAGCCCGAGGATGGCTTCCTGGCAGATGAAACTGAGGAAGGAAGTGGAGACTTACCCGGGGCTTGCTTCTGCGAGGCAACCGGCTTCGCGGGAGCCGAGGGTTCCGACGTCGAGGCCGAGGTCGAGGCCGGGGCCGAAGCCGAGGCCGAGCTCGAGGCCTTCCCCGTCGGGGTATCGACGGCAAAGAGATCCGCCATGCGGCCTTTGCGCCGAGTAAGGGCCCGTTTCTGGAAGGTGGCACACTTAGGGCACGATGCTGTAGGGTGATGGGGCCCCAAACACCGAATACAGCACCTGTGAGGGTCAGTGATGGACAAAAGCCTCTCACACTTACCACACTTCTTAAAACCCGTAACGGGTCGGGACATGGGCCCAAAACAAGGCCGGGAACAAACGAGGTTCCTCGGCCACGGCTACCGGGAGCCCCCGGAGCGAAAGAAAAAAGATTAATTTTTTTTTTTTTTTTTTTTTAAAAACAGGGTAAATAAAGAAAGAAAATAACTTTAGCGCAGCGACCGCGTCGAAATTCCGAACACAGCCGCGGCGACAGAAGGCAAAAAAGCACAGTTACTTACCGTAACAGGTGTTATCCAGGGACAGCAGGCATATATTCTCACATGTGGGTGACGTCATCTACGGAGCCCCGGCGCGGACAGCTTTTCAAGCAAACTTGCTAGAAGTTTCAAGTTTGCACACTGCACCACGCATGTGCGTGCCTTCTGCCCACTAGAGGGCGCATCCCACCTCGTGGTCCTCAGTTCCATAACTAGCTTAGAAGCCATCCCCGGGGAGGTGGGCGGGTTGTGAGAATATATGCCTGCTGTCCCTGGATAACACCTGTTACGGTAAGTAACTGTGCTTTATCCCAGGACAAGCAGGCATGATATTCTCACATGTGGGTGACCTCCAAGCCAAACCAAAAAGGGCAGGTGGGAGGATGGCAATTTTAAGAAAACAGATTTTGTAAAACTGACTGGCCAAACCGGCCGTCACTCCTGGACAGAGTGTCCAGACAGTAGTGAGAGGTGAATGTATGAACCGAAGACCAAGTGGCAGCCTTACATATGTCTTCCATCGGGGTGGAACGGAGGAAGGCTATCGAAGCTGCCATTGCTCGGACCTTGTGCCCCGTGACTCGACCCGGGGGAGGAAGGCCAGCCTGAGTATAGCAAAGGGAGATGCACGCCGCCAACCAGTTAGACAGAGTGCGCTTGGAAACTGGGTGCCCTAATCGATTGGGATCGAAGGACAAGAATAATTGCGGGACCTTCCGATGGGACTTGGTGCGTTGAAGGTAAAATGCCAACGCCCTCTTACAGTCAAGCGTGTGAAGCGCCGTCTCGCCAGGATGGGAGTGGGGCTTAGGGAAGAACACAGGAAGGACAATGGACTGATTGAGGTGGAAATCAGAAACAACCTTCGGGACAAACTTAGGATGGGTGCGGAGGACCACCTTGTCATGATGGAATACGGTGAAGGGTGGGTCCGCAACCAAGGCTTGTAGTTCCCCAATCCGCCTAGCGGAGGTGAGGGCAATCAGAAACACCACCTTCCAAGTCAGAAATTTCAAGAGGGACTTGTTGAGTGGCTCAAAGGGTGGTTTCATCAGTTGAGCTAAAACCACATTCAAATTCCATACGACTGGGGGAGGTTTGAGCGGGGGACAAACCCTGAGTAATCCTTTCATGAAGCGTGTCACCAAGGGATGGAGAGACAGAGGGCGTCCATCCAGGTGTTGGTGGAAGGCGGAAATCGCACTAAGATGGACACGCACCGAAGTGGTTTTCAGGCCAGAGCGCGACAAATGGAATAAGTAGTCCAGAACCGAGGGTACCGGGGCCGATACCGGGTCCAGGAGGGAAGAAGAGCACCAGGTGGAAAACCTGGTCCATTTCTGCGAATAGCAAAGCCTCGTCGAGATCTTGCGGGAGGCTTCCAGCACTTCCCTCACTGATTGAGACAGGTCCGGAGGGGTCAGGGAACAAGAAACCAAGCTGTCAGGTGCAATGACTGCAGATTGGGATGTAACATGGATCCTTGATTCTGAGATAGCAGAGAAGGACCGACAGGCAGAAGAAGGGGTTCCCTGGCGCTGAGTTGGAGCAGTAGGGAGAACCAGTTCTGACGCGGCCACCGAGGAGCTATGAGAATCATCGTGGCCGTGGACGATCTGAGGTGTACCAACGTTCGCATGATCAGAGGGAAAGGAGGGAATGCATAGAGGAACTTCCCGTCCCAATCGAGAAGGAAGGCATCCGCCTCCAGACGATCCCGCGAGTACATCCGAGAACAATATAGTGGTAGTTTGTGTGCCTCCGGAGAGGCGAACAGATCTACCTGTGGCGTTCCCCAGCGAGCGAAGACCTCGTGCAGAACTGCTGAGTGTAGAGTCCACTCGTGGGGTTGCAGGAGTCGACTGAGTTTGTCCGCCAGACAATTCAGTTCCCCCTGGATGTAGACCGCCCGGAGGAAGATGTTCCGGGAGGCCGCCCACTCCCAGAGGCGAAGGGCCTCGGAGCAGAGGGGCCACGACCCCGTTCCCCCCTGTTTGTTCACATAGTACATTGCTACTTGGTTGTCCGTGCGGACGAGGACCACCTGGTCCTGTACTACGTGAACGAAGGCTCGAAGTGCTAGGAAGATGGCCCGAAGCTCTAGCACGTTGATGTGACAGCGACGGTCCTCCGCCGACCACAGGCCCTGTGTGCGAAGACCGTCGAGGTGGGCTCCCCACGCGTAGTCCGAGGAGTCCGTGGTCAGAACCTTGCGAAATGGGGGAGTGCGAAACATTAGTCCCGTGGACAGATTTGAAGAGTCTGTCCACCAACTTAGCGATTTCCGCAAAAGCGGAGTCACCGAAATGAGGCGCGACTCCGGATCGCACTCCTGGCGCCATTGTGATGCGAGTGTATACTGAGGGATCCTCAGATGCAGCCTCGCAAATGGCGTGACGTGTACCGTCGAGGCCATATGGCCGAGCAGCATCATCATGCGCTTGGCCGACACCCTTGGTAGTTGAGAGACCTGGCGGCTCATCCGTACCAAGACTTCCAACCGTTGGGTCGGAAGGTAGGAGCGCAGGCGCACCGTGTCCAGCACCGCACCTATGAATTGAAGAGACTGAGCCGGCCTCAACTGAGACTTTGGAAAGTTTATCTCGAATCCGAGGGTTTGCAGGAAGGCAATAGACTGTCGGGTCGCTGAGATAACCTCCTCCCTGGTCGGGGCTTTGATGAGCCAGTCGTCCAGGTAAGGGAACACGTGGAGCCCGCGAGACCTCAGGGCTGCCGCCACTACTACCATGCACTTCGTGAATACTCGTGGGGACGCGGCCAGGCCGAAGGGCAGGACTCTGTACTGGAGGTGTAGGTCTCCCACCTGGAATCGTAAGAATTTTCGGCAGGTGGGGTGCACCGGGACATGGGTATATGCTTCCTTCAAGTCGAGGGAGCACATCCAGTCCCCTTCCTCCAAGAGAGGATACAAGACCGGGAGAGATAGCATTCGAAATTTCTCCCTGGCCAGGCATTTGTTGAGCTTCCTGAGGTCGAGTATGGGGCGCATGTCCCCGGTCTTTTTTGGGACCAAAAAGTAACGGGAGTAAAATCCCGTCCCCCACTGGTCCTTGGGGACCGGCTCGACCGCCCGAAGCTTCAGGAGAGCTTTGGCTTCGGTCAGAAGGGTCGGTAGTTGCGACCGGTTGCACCAGGCTAAACTTGGGGGACTGTCCGGTGGTGAGGACACAAAATTGAGCGAGTAGCCTTCGGAGACGATCCGGAGCACCCAAGCGTCTGAGGTAATCGCGGTCCATGCCTTCCGGAAGGACCGAAGACGCCCCCCGATAGGAAGGGGTTCTGGTGAAGGTGCGGAGGGGAACCCGCCCCGTCCGCTCAGCCCGTCAAAAGGAAGGCGCGGGCTTAGAAGGGCCCTGCGCCGGGGCTTGGGTTTGTCCCCCTCTGCCTCGTTGAGACGAACGTCTCGGAGGCGGTCTTGAGAAGGACGGGGTCGACTTCTGGGGGTACCGGCGCGGCGGAGGCCGGAAAGGTTTCTGTGGCGGGGGCCTAGGTTTGGGGCGGACCAGGGATGCTAAAGAGCGTTCCTGTTCCGACAACCGTTTGGTCGCCGCCTCCAAAGACTCGTCAAATAACTCGGACCCCACACAGGGCAGGTCTGCAAGACGTTCCTGCAGGTTTGGGTCCATGTCGAGGGTGCGAAGCCAGGCCAAGCGGCGCATGGCCACTGCGAGGGCCGACACCCTCGAAACCAGCTCAAAGGTGTCGTACACTGAATGGAAAAGGTACAACCGCAATTGAGACAGGTTGGACATAAACTTATCGAATCCTGCTCTTTTGGAGTCCGGTAACGAGTTCCGATATTGAGGAAGGTCCTTCACCATCCCACGCAAGTAGGAGGAAAAGGTGAAGGAGTAATTTAGAACTCTGGTGGCCATCAGAGTGTTTGAATAGAGGCGACGGCCAAACTTGTCCAGGGTCCGCCCCTCCCTGCCGGGTGGAACCGCCGCAGAAACCCGTGAGGGCTGTGATTTTTTAAGGGCAGATTCCACCAGGAGGGACTGGTGGGAGAGCTGCGCCTTATCAAACCCTTTCGGGGGAATCGTCCTATACTTTGATTCCATTTTTGACGGGACAGACGTGCCTGTAAGAGGGCTCGACAAGTTCTTCAGCCAGGTCTGCAGGAGGACACTGTTGAGAGGGAGTCTAGGTACCTCTCTAGGGGGAGTGGGAAGGTCCTGTTCCTCTAGAAATTC
Source organism: Geotrypetes seraphini (assembly GCF_902459505.1). Taxonomy (NCBI): domain Eukaryota; kingdom Metazoa; phylum Chordata; class Amphibia; order Gymnophiona; family Dermophiidae; genus Geotrypetes; species Geotrypetes seraphini. The sequence goes on along the minus strand of NC_047098.1, from coordinate 71,707,589 downwards.
CTTGGAATATTTGGAACCTACCATCAGGTCAATCCCCAGGGCTTGGGCCATGTCCTGGACAAAAGATGAGAAGGAGGACGGCCTAGCCTGGGGGGACGGGGTTCTCGACCGTCCCACCGAGGAGCGGGGGGAGGCCTCATGGGAATACTGAGGATTCCTAACCGATCCTGAATCCCAGGATCCTCTCTCCACGGCCCTCGAGGGGGAGGGTGAAATCATCCTCCTAGGGGAGTCCCTGGGGGAGGATCCCGGGGTCCGTGGGGTCCTCTCCCGTTTCCTCGGCGAGGCGGCGCGGGAAGACTTTCCCCGAGGTGAGCGGAGGAGCCTCGGATTATCGAGGCGCAACTCCGACACCTGCAGCGCCTCGCCCCCGAACGACGAGGAACGATCGCGCCGAGGCGAGCCCCGGGGTCGCTTAGGCTTCCTCGATCGGCGCCTCGTCCGAGGTCGCCTCGAGGGCGAGGCGTCCGGGGAAGATCCCGAAGCCGAGGAGGAAAGTCGGCGCACTCTGCGGAACTTTTCTTTTGGGCGGACACTGCGCTCAGGAGGCTCCCCCGAGGTCGAGGTCCGGGGCGGGGCCGAGACCGAGGTGGACGGGGCCGCAATACCCGAGACCGAGGTCGCCGAGGCCGGGGCTCCCGAGGTCGAGGGAGCCGAGACCGGGGCCTCCGAGGCCGAGGGCGCCCCGGCCGAGGTCGACGTCGCCGGGCCCGCAGCACGCTGCAGCACTTCCAGGGCTCCCGACAGCTCCGATGAGATCAAGGCTCGAAGGAGATCCTGGAAGGCCGGAATCCCCACGAAGGTGGGGAGTTCCGAGTCCGGGGCACACTCCCTGGAGGGCGACCTCGGTCTCGAGTATTCCCTCGGGGTGTGCGGAGTCGAGGTCCGATGCGGGGCCGGGGTCGACCCACCCGCTTTGGCCTGACTCGAGGATGGCTTCTTTGCTGAAGGGGATGGAACAGAGGACTTACCCGAAGCTGGCTTCGATGACGACGGCTTCGAAGATGAGGGCCGAGGCGACGCCGAGGCCCCCGAGGACGCCGAGGCCGAGGTCAAGGCCGGGGCCGAAGCCGGGGCCGACGTCGAGGCCTTGGGCGGCGCGTCGACGGCGAACAATTCCGCCATTCTGGCCTTACGGCGACGGAGGGCCCTGTTCTGGAAGGTAGCACAGCGATCACACGAGGCTGTTGGATGTTCGGGCCCAAGACAGACAATGCACCACCGGTGAGGGTCGGTGATGGAGAGTAGTCTCTCACACCGGCTGCATTTCTTGAATCCCGTAACAGGACGGGACATCGACGAGAAAAAGAAGAAGGCCGGGAACGACCGACGTTCCCCGGCTCAGGCTTCCGGGAGCCCCCGGAGCCCAACGAAAAACAATTATTATTTTTTTTTTTTTTTTTTTTGTAAGACGGACGAAAAATAAAGCAGCACCGCGATTAATCCGATCAATAAACAAACTAAACGCGGCAGCTAGAAGGCAAAAACACTGGAGCTCAGATCCACAGGGCTTTCTTGCTCCGCGGAAAAATTTGAACTGAGGACCACGAGGTGGGATGCGCCCTCTAGTGGGCAGAAGGCACGCACATGCGTGGTGCAGTGTGCAAACTTGAAACTTCTAGCAAGTTTGCTTGAAAAGCTGTCCGCGCCGGGGCTCCGTAGATGACGTCACCCACATGTGAGAATATCATGCCTGCTTGTCCTGGGATAATAGCACAATTTTATCCACAGGGCTTCTGGCTCCGCGGATGAAAAAGAACTGAGGACCACGAGGTGGGGATGCGCCCTCTAGTGGCGAGAAGGCTAGCACATGCGTGGTGCAGTGTGCAAACTTGAAACTTCTAGCAAGTTTGCTGAAAAAGCTGTCCGCGCTGGGGCTCCGTAGATGACGTCACCCCCATGTGTGAGAATATCATGCCTGCTTGTCCTGGGATAAACCTTTTTTTTTCCTTCTCTTCCTATATTTTAAGTTTTTGTAAACCGTGCCGAGCTCCACATCCGTGGAGATGATGCGGTATATAAACTTAAGGTTTAGTTTAGTTTAGTATAAGACCTATTTACCTACAATGGAGACCGCATGCAAATAGATCTCATGCATAGTCATTAGGAAAATCCTGAAAACCTGACCTGATGAGTGCCAAGGTTGAACACTCTGGTTTAGAGGAACTGTTATTTCTGTGCATTGGCATTATAAACCCTTACCTCTTGTTTTTCCCTTTTTCACCAAACCCAACATTGTAACTTTTTAATTTCTTTCCTCACCCCTTATATATGTTTTTAATAATATTATATTGTTAATGTGTTAGTTTCTTTGTTTTCTTTACTTAGACCACAGGTGTCAAAGTCAGTCCTTGAGGGCCGCAATCCAGTCGGGTTTTCAGGATTTCCCCAATGAATATGTATTGAAAGCAGTGCATGCAAATAGATCTCATGCATATTCATTGGGGAATTCCTGAAAAACCGACTGGATTGCGGCCCTCGAGGACCGACTTTGACACCCTTGACTTAGACTATGTACATCGCCTAGCAATTGTAATAGGCGATTCATCAAATACTTAAATAAACTTGAAATTTGAAACTTGTTTGCTTTTGATCTGGAATAACTTATCTTATGAATTAAGACAGCGCGACTCTTACTATTTCTTTCATAAAATGTTGAAAACCTTTTTAATGAGTATAACTATATCATGGGGAATAAAAATTCAGTGACTTTTTTATTATTTAAATTGGTTTTTTTTTGGGGGGGGAATCTATTTAAAGATAGTTTTCTATTTAAGGTACATTATAGTCCAAAAGTTATCATGAAATAAGAATTAGTTTTTTATTATGTAACATGGGGCTCTATATTCATGCAGTGTTTACATTTTTTGGTAAATTAATTCCATTAATCCATTCTAGTAGGGAAAGCAAAGATATAAATGACAGCAAAAATAGCTGACATGGTAAATCGGGGAGACAAGCCATTTTTTAGATATATCAATGATAGGAAAATGTCATTGTGAGGCTCAATAGTGAAGGAGAGTATTGTGTTCAATTTTGGAGACCGTATCTGGCAAAGGAACAGAGAATTGTTGGACATAGGTATGTGGCGTGAGAGGGAAAGAGATGATGTATATGGGGAAAGGAAGAAAGAGAGAGAATTGTTGGACATGATAGTTGTAGAGAGGAGGGAGGGAGAAATGACTCAAAGATGGGAGAGATGACAGACCACTGGAATGGAAAGGAGAGAGAGATGCCAGACCACAGACTGGAAGGGAAGGAGGGGAGAGTGGTGCCAGGTGGCAGAAATGAGGAGACCTTGGGAAGAGGGAAGGAAGGAGAAAGAGATGCCAGACCATGGGAGAGGAGAGAGATTCCAGGCTATGGGAAGGAGAGGAGAAAGATGCCAGACCAGAACTGTTAACCACGCTCTTCAATCTTTCCCTAAGCACGGGAAAAGTTCCATTAGACTGGAAAACAGCTAACGTCATTCCGCTTCACAAAAAGGGATGCAGGTCAGAGACTGCAAATTACAGGCGGGTAAGTCTTACATCAATAGTGTGTAAACTCATGGAAATGTTGATTAAACACAAATTAGATATGGCTTTGGACGATGAGAGGCTGAGGGATCCCCACCAACATGGATTTACAAAGGGAAGGTCCTGTCAATCCAATCTAATCAGCTTCTTTGACTGGGTAACAAAAAAAATTAGATAAGGGAAAGTCCCTGGATGTAGTGTATCTGGACTTCAGTAAGGCTTTTGATAGTGTCCACACCGTAGATTATTGAACAAGATGAGCTCGCTGGGACTAGGAGAAACATTAATTACATGGGTTAAAGACTGGCTCAGTGGCAGACTTCAAAGGGTGGTAGTGAACGGCACTCCCTCCGAAACATCGGAGGTGTTCAGTGGAGTACCACAGGGCTCGGTCCTGGGTCCAATCCTGTTTAATATCTTCGTAAGGGATCTACCTCAGGGACTTCAGGGTAAAATTGCATTATTTGCTGATGACGCTAAATTATGCAATGTAGTGGGCGGAGGTACCGTACCCGATAGTATGACACAGGACCTACTTTTACTGGAGAAATGGTCTACTATTTGGCAGCTGAACTTTAATGCCAAGAAGTATAAAGTTAGGCACCTTGGTAACAGAAACCCTTGCAGAACCTACACTCTGAACGGTGAGACCTTAACTAGAACTGTTACAGAACAGGACCTGGGAGTAATCATTAGTGAAGATATGAAGGCTGCCAATCAAGTGGAGAAAGCTTCATCCAAGACTAGACAAATGCTGAGTTGCATCCGGAGAAATTTCGTCAGCCGAAAGCCCGAAGTGGTAATGCTGCTTTACAGGTCCATGGTGAGACCACATCTGGAATACTATGTTCAGTTTTGGAGGCCACATTATTAAAAGGATGTGCTGAGAATAGAGTCGGTTCAGAGATTGGCCACTAGGATGGTCTCAGGACTCAAGGATCTCCCATATGAAGAACATCTAGGTAGGTTGCAGCTTTACTCTCTCGAGGAACGCAGAGAGAGGGGAGACATGATAGAGACGTTCAAATATGTTACTGGCCTTATGGAGATGGAAGAAGACATCTTTTTCCTTACAGGACTTATGGCAACAAGAGGGCATCTGCTAAAAATCAGGGGTGGGAGATTTCATGGGGACATTAGAAAGCATTTCTTCACCGAAAGGGTGGTTGATCGTTGGAATGATCTTACACTTCAGGTAGTAGAGGCCAACAACATGCTCACTTTTAAGAATAAATGGGATAAACATGTGGGTTCACTTCGAGGAAGTGCTTAGGCGGGTGGGTTATCCGAGTGGGCAGACTTGTTGGGCCGTCGGCCCTTTTCTGGCGTCATACTCTATGTTTCTATATGAAGAGGGAAGGGGGAAGACAGAGATGTCTGACCATGGGAGAGGGATGATGAGATGGTGCATAGGGATGGAGAGGAAGGGGAGACAGAGGGAGGAGATGGTGCACAGCAATGAAGAGGTAAGAAGAAGTGCTTCTTATGGATAGATGGGAGGAGGAGAGAAGAAAGAGGGAGGAGATGGTACACATGGATAGATGGGAAGGGAAGGCATAGAAAAGTAGATTTTGAGAAGAAAGCAGAAAAATGGAAGAAAGTTGAATGTATGGCAGAAAGTGAAGGAAAGAAAAACAACAAATGGATAAGGTGACCCTGGATCCACAGTTAAGAGCACAGACAGAAGGAAGTGCAGCCTGAGACTGGAAAAGATGGTTTGAAAACCAAAATCACCAGACAAAAACGGTAGGGGAAATGATTTTATTTTCAATTTACATAACATAAAATAGTGCTTATTGACCGTGTAACCAGAAGTTCAACGCGGTTTACAATTTAGTGATTGAATTGTGCCAATTTTGGGCATTTACATCTGCTGTCTATATTTTGCACTGCTAAGGAAGAAATGCATTTGTTTCTATTTTCTGGGGTTGTACTGCATGCAGAGTCTTGAATCTTAGGGCTTTGTTTATATATATATTTGCGTAAGGGTTATCTGTGTTCTGATAGGAATGAATGTTGAGAAGCATATGTACAGTGTGCTTTGTATAGTTTAATTTTGTGATTAACCATTATGTATTAATAAGAATATATTGTGTGTATATATGAAAAATGAATGGGAAAAATGGTATTACAATTAGTACTATTATGGGGGCGGGGGTGGAGCTTGCGGGTCCCCCCCAAACAGAAAAGCGTTCTGCTGCCTATGATATAATAAGGTACTCAGCCTGGAGTACCCAGCGCCTATATTTGCATTCCATTTACTGGATCTGACCCTAAGCAAATACCAGGGCAAATCATATCCCTACCAAGTGTATTTCAGAGGGATTCCATGTCACGTCTGGTATACTGTTTATTTGTAGCTATCCTATATGGAGATGGTATCCTAGGAGAGCCCCTCTAAGCACTAATTTTGACCCCTCTCCCCACAGAAAGACCAACAAACTACAATATATTTCTTCATTTATTGGATTCCAAACCTTACATACAGTTAGAATCATCAGATGAGAGGGAAACAGATCAGGTCAGATACAAATGCTTAAGCAGACTCTGAGAAACAAAGATATTGCTAAATACAACACAATCATGTGATCTTTAAACAGAACTCCTATTTCTGTTGCAACTACTTAATCCAACCACAACCTGATTTTAGAAAGAAACATAGATCAAATGTAATTTCTTTAGTCTAGAAGACTGAAAGCAAGAGAAGTTAAAACAATACATTTCAGAAACCCTCCAAAAATGAAGCTGCACTGAACAGAAGGGACTGGTTGTGATCTGCATGGTATATCAGATAACTTTAATTTCTAAAGGTTGACTCATACTGTACCTTTAAGATAGGGGATGACAAATCTACTGAACTTATATATAAAATGCTAGTCACTGAAAATGGCCTGGGATTGAACATCTGGGCTCATTGCTGACTGTGGGACTTAGGCAGCTGCCTCCCGTGGTCTGAATTTTGGGCCCACTGTCTACAAATCTTTATTCTCAGATGGAGAACTGAACAGAAACAGATTTTTGCAGTCAGTTCTGTTGCAAAGAGCAGGCAAGGTGGGCACCAAGTTCGAGGGAGGCATGACATGCTGCTGCCAGCATGAGAAATATACAGCATCTTTTGCAGTGGGCTAGCTGGAGGGACTCTTTTCAATCCCTGGTTTCCCAGAGCACTGTTATGTTTGGCAACCAGCTTTTTCATAGTGACATGTTTCAGGACTAAACAGCACCTCTCTCTCTGCACTCTTTCCAATTTATCCATGTGTTGATCTGTATATACAAAAAGCTAACTTCTACAGAATAATTATGACAGAACATGCATAAAGCAGAGGTCACCGGATTTCCCTTTCATTTAGTAAGTGATCTACTGACCTGTTAGAGCTTTTTTCTAAACATTAAACCTAGTAACAATGTGGATCACAGGGTTCCAAATAGGAGTCACATAAGTCATCACTTCTTAGATAATACGGGGGGGTGACATTCCATCTTCTTGGTGAAGGTTATCACTATTCAAATAGCCATTCAAATTAAAGGCAAATTCTAGTGTAGGGCTTTGATTTTTGTCTGGCATCCTCCTACTAGAGAGTTCATATAGCAACCAAAATCTGACCCATTTAGGTCTACATACCATGAGCCCTGAACCATGATTAGCTGGGAGTTTCTGCATTTTTCTTTCCTTCCCTCATTTAGCCCAGGCATTGCAGTAGCAATCCTCCAACTGAAATGCAACAATCCTGATTCCTTTCAAATCCTAGTACAAGACTGCACTCAGCTCAGCCAGGAGGCGTTGCTGATGAATGATGGCTGGGAATGTTCCTATTCTGGTGGCTACAAATGCCGTCACTGCTGTGTCCTTAGATTCTGCCGACTGGAGGAGCAGAAATTAAACACAGGTCTCTTGCATACATAGGATAGGTTAGGAATCTGGCCTATTTCACACCAACTTCTCTGGTTCAAAAGGTTTATGAAGACTAAGCTGCATGCCTGAAGGAATGAAGTAAGGAATGCAAGTTAGATTCCATATCAGGTTAAAACAATGTGATGGCATTGCTTCAATTAATGCTAGACTTAGAACCGGTAAACAGTGATTTCCTGCCCATGCATCACTAACCTCAAACTCACTGGACCGCAGTTACTGCACAATTGTGTACAGTTTTTATAAATTTAACTGTTTATCTGGACAAATGACATCACTGAGTAAGCTTAATGAGTAATTGCTTCAGATTCTCAGACAGTACAAGAAAAGGGAACATCCCTTGCTGAAATCAGCAATGTTGATGGCAGCCTCAAGTCCTTCATCTGCAGTCCTGGCTCTTTAAGACCCATTTCAGTGTATTCTACTCCAATGGGCATTAGAAAACTAGATCTGAACCCAAAAACCCAATCTGATAAAGATTTACTGGAAAACAATCATAATATCGCTCAGTCAACTGATAATTCCTTTATAAAGTGAAAGTGAGAAGAGATTTTTGCCTCTTAGAAACTCTTGAAGCTCCCATATCAAACAGTTTTACTTTATGGAACAGTCCATTGTGGTGGGCTTCCAGGTATCATTGCCACATGGCCCCATTCTCTCCATTCTCATGGAACCGGTGCAAATGATCCGCATATCTGAAAGAAAAGAGACAGCACAATAAAGTATTCAGTGCTCTTCTCTATGAGCTTGCCAAAACTGCCATCACTCTTCACATATGTTATCAGAAATGAACAAGTTTGGGCGTTTTCGTCCGTGCTTTCATTATAAATTTTTTTTTTTAAACATATGTTTATTAGCAGTGAAGCAGCACATACATTCAGGCGGCAACAATGCCATAATCTACAAGCAAATAACACAAGGGATACATAAACAGCTGGTAAATGCAAACCAAACCAGAGACATCAGGGATTCAAGAAGGATCCATGAACAAGAAATACAAAGAAAGTCCCCGCCACAAGGCAGTGCCAACTTCACCTATTTTTACTTACCCCCTCAAATAACCAAATAGACATTCCCCAAGCCCGACTCAAAACCCATGCACACCAAGCACACACATGACAACAACAGGCACACCCCCCTTTCTCACTAATCCCCCCACACACACAAACACAAGCAAACCTCCCCCCTCCCCCCAGTCCTAGATAGAGGAGCTGTCGATGAGTATAGAGAAAGAAATAGGCCTACAGATGGAAAATAGAAGGAGAAATAGAGAGAAGGTCACCCAGGTAAGCAGAGGGCTCCCGAGAACCCCCAAAGGGGGTCTTCTCCTCTGGACCAGAAACTCACAATTAGCTGTCACCGGGTACTGGCTCTGGAGCAGAGATCGAGCGCAACAAGCCTTCCCACAAAGCCACATAATATCTTTTATCACAATTGGAAGATCCCGCATACCACTGGCGTTCAAAAATGGCCATGTCCCGCAATTTGGCATGCCACAACGCAATAGGTGGAGGGGCCTTAGAAATCCAACTAGAAAGAATTGCTTTCTTAAGCACTAAGAATACATTGTAAAGGAAGCGCCGCTGGGGGACAGACAAACCCTGTTCAATAAGTGGCTCCTGCAACCCTAGAAGTAAAACCCCATAGTCCCATTCCACCGACCGTTGAAGGATAGCCTCCAACGTGGCCAGCACCCCCCTCCATAGAGTAAGTTTAGAGCATTCAAAAAATGAGTGGAGGTACGTACCTGGCTGGCATTTGCATTTAACACAAGAGGCATCATCCCAGAGTCAAAAGCTGGCTCCCCGCTGTCGGGTTAAGTAATATCGGTGCAGAATCTTAAATTGAGTGTCCTGATACTCAACAGATTTAGTGAATGCAAAAAGGGTGGCAAAACACTCCTGAAACTGATGCTCATCAATAGATACACCCAGATCACCCTGCCAAACCTCTCTTACACTGGATATACCTACAGTGGGACTCGAGAGCTTCAATAGTTTATACCAATGTGAAAGCTTATTCATAGAGGCCGGGGTGGAGAGAAATTGTGTGTCGAGCCCCCCAAGCGCCCACGCTCCTGGACATCGGTTACGTTCTGCCTCCCAGTAATGGCGGACCTGAAAGTAGGAAAACAAAAAGTGATTGGGTAGGCCCCACGTTCGCTGAACCTGGGAGAAAGAGGGAAAAGTCTGGGGATCCAACTCAAGCAGCTGCGCCATGACCGTGCAACCCCGGGCCGCCCAACCCCGAAATGCTGAATAACCCCAGCCCGGTTGAAAGTTGGAATTTCCCAGGAAACGAAGAAAGGTAGACACCGTGGGACTAAGCACCTGTCGGCGCCTCCACCATCGCCAAGCCTGCCGTAAAGGCCACATGAATTGCATCTGAACTCTGTACCGGTGAGAGGGATCAGATTGGGAGTGGAGCATATTCATGAACTGAAAAGGACGAGTCCAACCCTCCACCCATCCCGGTGGGGAATATCGTTCACAACCCGAGTACCCCTCATGTATCCAGCGCAGAAGCGCAGCCACTTTGTAGAGACGAATGTCAGGGACATTCAGCCCACCAGCAGACTTATCCAACATCAATTTCGCCATACTGATTCGCGGACCCTTGGAGCGCCAGATAAACTTAGAGATAAGCGATTTGAACTTAAGTTCCTCCTTGCGGCGCAACCAGATCGGGATGGTCTGTAAAGGGTATAACATTTTCGGAAGCATAACCATTTTGACTAGCGCTATCCTGCCCATCAGGCCCAACGGCAAATCCTTCCAACGCTGACATAGCTTGTTAATCTCCTCCAGCGGCCGCAGAACATTTTCCGCATAGAGGACGGAAGGCTGTGTGCTTAAGAAGACGCCCAGATACCTCATAGGCGCCGTCGTGGGCGGAATAGCCAAAAGCGCGTGCCATGGCTCCGGCGGGCCACCAGACAGCAGTAAAAGTTCCGACTTAGAGCAGTTCACCTGAAGGCCAGAAAGCAACCCAAAGGCTCTCACCACCGCGAGAGCTGGATCCAGATGAATGGAAGCCTGATCTAAATACAAAAGGATATCATCCGCAAACAAGCTGATTTTACACTCGTGGTCCCCGACTCTCACCCCCCGGAAATGATTACATCCTCTAATTTTGATGGCTAATGGCTCCATGGCCAGCAAGAATAGTAAAGGGGACAGGGGGCAGCCCTGCCGAGTGCCTCGTTGAAGGCCAAAACGGGCCGTCAAACTGCCATTGATTAATAAGCGGGCCTGCGGGTCCACATACAACGCCTTCACCCAAGCCAGAAAGGAGCCTTGAAATCTGTACTGCTCCAAAGTCCAGAAAAGATATTCCCAGGAGATGCTGTCAAATGCCTTTTCCATGTCTAATCCCGCGATAGCTGAATGGCCCCCGCGTCCCGCATGGATCCGAATGGCTCCCAGCACTTTCATCAAATTCATGGAAGCATATCGACTAGGAACAAAACCCACCTGGTCATGGTGAATAAGATCTGGTAAAACGGAATTCAGTCTACGCGCTAGGGTAGCCGCCAACAGCTTTATATCCTGGTCTAAGAGAGAGATGGGCCGATACGAACTCACCAACGCATGGTCCTTGCCCGGTTTCGGCAGTAAAACCACATGGGCAAGGTTATCGGGTAACTCGGCCTCGCCCGCTGACACTCCGTTATACAGGGCGCACAAGGGCGCTGCCACCAAATCCTGAAGAATCCTATAGTATTCCGGGCCTAAACCGTCAGGGCCCGGCGCCTTCGCCAAGGTAAGGGAGCGGATACCCTGCAAAATCTCCTCCTTCGTAAGCGGAGCGTTCAAGGCCTGGAGCTGCGCGTCCTCAAGCCCCGGAATCTGGATATCAGAGAAAAAGGACAGCAAAGCCTCTCGGTCCAATGGACGAGCTTCGTACAGCGTCGAGTAGAAAGAGACAAATTGTTCCTCTATTTGCTGAGCTGTAGTGTATTCGATACCCCGGGCATCCTTAATGGATGTAATAACTTGCCTTTTTTTTGGTGGTCGCACCAAATTAGCTAAAAGTTTCCCCGCTTTGCTCCCCCAGCGATACAGTTGATATCTGTGATAGTACAAAGAAGTCCGCATACGATCATTAAGCAGCCCCTCTATCTGCTCCTTCAGAGACTGAAGTTCTCGTTTGTCAGAGTCAGACATCGACTGAATATGACGCTGCCTGAGAATACGCATATCACTCGTAAGTTGCAATATCTTCCCATCCCGCTCTTTCCTCTTATGAGCCGTGTACGCTATAATATGCCCTCTCATCACCGCTTTAGAGGCATACCAGTACGTACTGGGGCTCACATCATCAGTCTGATTAGTCAATTGATAATCCACCCACCGCGCTCTAAGATATTCCCGGAATGCCTTGTCCGTATACAATTGAGGAGACAGCTTCCAGGACTTACCCCTAACCCCAGATGAAAAAGAGAGGGTCACCACCACTGGAGCGTGATCAGAAACGGTGCTCTCCAAGATATCAGCTCGAATTGCCGCTGTAAACAACCGGCGATCTAGAAGAAGGTAATCAAGGTGAGCATACGCGGTATGAGCATGCGAGAAGAAAGTGAAGTCCCTATCAGAAGGATGTAAAGTGCGCCAAATATCCACGATGTCTAAGTGGCTAAGTAGGAAGTTAACCCCTCTTGCGGCATGATCTCGAGGCAGCACTCGGGGTGGCTTACAGTCAAAGCTCGGATCAGCAGTGATATTAAAGTCCCCGCCCAAGAGAAGATGATACTCGGTGTATTCTGACAGTTTAGAGAGGAGATTAGAGTAAAAGCTGTGAGTGTATACATTCGGGGCATAGATATTGCAGAGCATCAGCTTCGTACCCCAAATCTCCCCCAATACCATAACAAATCTCCCCTCGCGGTCTTGAACCAGCTTGTGAAACTGAAAAGGTAACTGTTTGCTAAGAAGGATCGCGACCCCTCGCCGCCTACCCCCAAAGGAGGAGGAGTATACCTCGCCCACCCAGCTTCTACGTAATTTAGAATGTTCCAATTGTGACATGTGAGTCTCCTGGAGATAGGCTACATCGGCACTCAATTTGCGTAAAGAGTACTCTCGATCTCTTTATAGGTGACCGAAGGCCAGCAACGTTAAGAGTAACCACCTTTAAATCAGCCATTGTCAAAAGGCCAACACTCAGATAATTGACCACTATAGAATTGCAACCACCCCAGCGGGACCTCCCAGCTAAGTCCCTGGGTAGAGAAAAGATAGGTGCCACTCCCCCATCCAGAACCAATCATACCATACATCCACATCCACACAAACAGCCACCCGACCCATGCATACCCAAACATACAACCCCAAAAAACCCCCACACACTCCCCCCCCCCTTAACCCAAGACCTTCCTCAGCGGTAGCTCCCTTCCCCAGCCCCGCATCACCCAAAGACACACCTCCCACCCCGCTTGCCAGGGAGCCCCTCCACCTCCCCTCCACATCCAAAAAGGAAGAAAAAGAACTCAGCTACAAGATCCCTGTGCCCCACCAAACGGGTGTACATAGAAAGGCAAAACAGAATCACAAGAGTCCTGCATAATCAGAAAGATCCATACTGGGCCCTAGGAGAAAGCACAAAGAAAGAATATAGAAATATAGAAAAACAGTCCAAACGGGCCCCAACAAGGTAAACCAGAGTCCAGAACTGGCTAGGCCCCTCGCCCACCCCCGTCAGAGAGGTGATGGCAGCGGGGCATAGCATAGCAGGGAGATACTCGCTGTCCGGGAATCCCAGTGTTCTGTCAAGGGTACACTCTGAAGTCCTCCCTGCGCAAGATTAGTTAGTAGGGAATGCCATAGGTCCTACAGGAATCAGCCCGGACCATGTGCCATTCATGCCTGGAAAGAGCCAGCAGCCTCAAAGTTTGTCCACAAAGCGGCGGGCCTCATCCGCGTCCTGCAAGGTGAATGATTTGCCGTCCCTCCAAACTCACAACTTAGCAGGAAAAGCGAGGGCAAACTGTATACCTTTGGAATGCAGCACCGAGCAGAAAGGTGACATCAACTTGCGCTGCGCCGCCACTCTGACGGAGTAATCATTGAAGAGAAGAATCTTCACTCCCTTGTATTCCAGAGGCCCTGCCCTGCGATACGCCCGTAGGATGGACTCCTTCTCACGCCAGTTGACATAGCGGGCAATGGCGGTGCGTGGTCTCCTGTTCTCCGCTTGCTGCATGGACCCGATCCGATGGGCACTCACAAGCGAAGGCCATACCTGACTCTTGCAGCTGCAGCTGTTCTGGCAGCCAGGAGGAGAAGATGTGATACAGCTCTGCGTCCGCGACCGCCTCTGGAAGCCCCACCAGCCTAAGATTGTTCCGACGGCTCCTATTCTCTTGCTCGTCCAGCTGTGCTTTCAGGGCCTCTGTCTCCTTTTGCAGCGTGATCACTCGGGCGTCCAGACCGCTACAGACATCTTCCTGCCCTGAAATCCGCTGTTCCGTGTCGGCAATCCGACGTGCATGAGAATCAAATTTCTCATGCATCTCCTCCATGCCCGACTGAAGCTTGTTAAGACGGTCCGCCAGCGCTGCCGACACCGACCGCGTGATCTCCTGCACCCAGTCCCCTGAGGGGACCGTGAAAGTGGCGGTCTCCGTCGCCATCTTGGTCGGGTTCAGAGCCGGCCTTTCTTTAAGTGCCCGAGCTTGTTTCACAGGCATTCCCAGCTGTAGGACCCAAGTAAGACGCCGCAGCCGCAGCGGAACGCAAGGCTCACTCTAACTCGGCGGGTCAGCCGCTCGGCGGGGGAGGAAATCAGAATAAATTCGCCGATTTAGCAGGGGATCTGAGGGAGCTCCACCAGCGCGCGCCCTATCAGGTAGGCTGCATCACGTGACCCCCCCCGCTTTCATTATAAATTGACTAGATTATTGTAACATTACCTGTAAAGAAAAAAGTCTGCAACTTATACAAAATTCTGCAATAAAATCAATAACTGGATTGAAAATTTTGATCATCACTTCTCTTAGTTTGCCTGCATCAGCTTCAAAGCGATCTTCGGGATGCTACCAACCTACCTAGCTTCCCAATTCCTCACCTACTGCCCAAAAAAGACCTCCCGCAGAACAAACTTCTTTACTTACCCATCCCTGAAATCATGTCACTACAAGAAGTACCTAAACAGAATGCTTTCTTTCCAGGCAGCCCAACTGAACACATGGCTAGCAAAACCAATACTCGAAGCCACATCATACGCGGACTTCAGAAAATCTCTGAAGACCCGCCTCTTCAACACCACTTAAACTCTCCCCCTACCAATTATAAACCACCTCAAAAACCCTCCCCTTCCTTTTCCCCTCCCCCAACGTCTAATGCTTTACCTCTCTTACGCTCATCATATATCTAACTGTAAACAGCACTGATCCCTAGTAACTGTTCATATTGTATCACCCTATAACTTAATATAACATCCTGTATCTGATTGTAAACATCCTGTAACTGTACTCTTGTTAATATCTTGAACCTTACTGTAATCACCCCAGTACCCACTCACCTTGTACTTTCCTGTATCTTACTGTAAACATCCTGTAACTGTCCTCTGGTTACTATCTTGTACCCTTTGTAAACACCCCAGTACCCTGTACTTCATTGTAAACATACTGTAACTGTTTATCGTGTTAATATTTCATACCTTATTGTATCACCCAGTACCTGCTCACTTTGTATTATCCTGTATCCTTCTGTTAACACTGTACTCTCTCTAGACACGACTTCACTGTAAACCGCTTCGAACTTAGGGTATAGCGGTATATAAGAAATAAAATTATTATTATTATTATTAGCAGAACTTACACACTAAATGGTGAGACCTTGGCCAGGACCACGGCGGAACGTGATTTAGGAGTGATCATTAGTGATGATATGAAGGCTGCCAATCACGTGGAGAAGGCTTCCTCCAAGGCAAGACAAATGATTGGCTGCATCCGTAGGGGTTTTGTTAGCAGAAGACCTGAAGTCATTATGCCGCTGTACAGATCCATGGTAAGACCTCATCTGGAGTATTGTGTTCAATTCTGGAGACCACACTACCGGAAGGATGTGTTGCGAATTGAGTTGGTTCAGCGAATGGCCACCAGGATGGTCTTGGGGCTCAGGGATCTCACGTATGAAGGCTAAATAAATTACAGCTGTACTCACTGGAGGAACGAAGAGAGAGGGGAGACATGATTGAGACGTTTAAGTATATCACGGGACGTATAGAGGTGGAAGATGATATCTTCTGTCTTACAGGGCCCTCAACCACCAGAGGTCACTCGCTGAAAGTCAGGGGAGGGAAGTTTCATGGTGATGCCAGGAAGTACTTCTTCACTGAAAGGGTGGTCGATCATCGGAACGAGCTACCTCAGCAGGTGATTGAGGCCAACAGCGTGTCAGATTTTAAGAGAAAATGGGATATTCACGTGGGATCTCTAGGGGAGTAAAGTCAGGGGGTGGGTCATTGGTATGGGCAGACTTGATGGGCTATGGCCCTTTTCTGCCGTCATTTTCTATGTTTCTTCTATGTTTCTAACACTGGCTCCCCATTACAAATACAGTAGAATCACCTGGCCCTGCTTTGGATTTGGGAAGGTTAGAGAGGAAAGTGAGTGGGGACAGAAGAGGATAGAATGTCTAATGGTTTGATTGGGAGGTGAAGAGAGTAGAAATAAGAACATAAGAATGGCCTTACTGGGTCAGATCAATGGTCCATTAAGTCCAGTAGCCTGTTCTCACGGTGACCAATCCAGGTCCCTAGTACCTGGCCAAAGTCCAAGGAGTAGCAACATTCCATACTACCAATCCAGGGCAAGCAGTGGCTTCCCCGGTCTTTTTCAATAACAGAGTAAGGACTCTTCCTCCAGGAAATTGTCCAAACCTTTCTTAAAACCAGCTACGCTATCTGCTCTTACCACATCTTCTGGCAATGAGTTCCAGAGCTTAACTATTCTCTGAGTGAAAAAATATTTCCTCCTATTGGTTTCCCTGGGCACCATGATTCCGAAAAATGATTGGCTATGCTTTCTGGACTTGAGAAATGCCACATTCAGATATATCCCAATCACAGGAAGTATCTCAGATGTCAAGTAGGGAAGCACCAATACTAGTATCACGTTTTGCCATTTGGGTTCATGTCAGCTTCCAGGGTTTTTTGGTTTTTTTTTTTATAAAGTGTCTAGCAGTAGTCTTAGCATCACTATGCAGACTGAGACTACACACGTTTCCCTGCCTGGACAATTGGCTGATAAAAAGCACCTCAAAGGAAAGGGCACATGAATCCATGCAGAGGACTATTTGGGTGCTAGAATTTCTAGGACTGGTTGTAAAATACTCCAAGCTCCATTTGTTCCAACACACAATTGGCTTTCTTAGCAGCGCTACTAGACATTGCTCAGGCCATAGCTTTCCCTTTCTGTAAAAAAGTATTTCCTTAGATTAATCCTGAGCCTATCACCTCTTAACTTCTTCCTATGCCCTCTCATTGCAGAGTTTCCTTTCAAATAAAGAGACTAGACTCATGCTCATTTACATTACATAGGTATTTAAACGTCTCTATCATAGCTCCCCTCTCCCGCCTTTCCTCCAAAGTATACAGATTAAGATCTTTAAGTCTGTCCCCATATGCCTTATGATGAAGACCACATACCATTCTAGTAGTCTTCCTCTGGACCGACTCCATCCTTTTTATATCTTTTTGAAGGTGCAGCCTCCAGAATTGTACACAATATTCTAAATGAGGTCTCACCAGAGTCTTATACCTTCTTTTTCCTACTGGTCATTCCTCTTCCTATGCACCCTAGCATCCTTCTAGCTTTTGCTGTCAGCTTTTCAACCTGTTTGGAAACCTTAAGATCATCACATACAATCACACTCAAGTCCCGCTCTTCTGTCATGCACATAAGTTCTTCACCCCCTAAACCGTACTGTTCCCTCGGGTTTTTGCAGCCCAAATGCATGACCTTGCATTTCTTAGCATTTCATTTTAGCTGCCAAATTTTAAACCATTCTTCAAGCTTCGCCAGGTCTTTTTTCATGTTATTCACACCATACTCTATTGCAGATTTTGATATCATTCGCAAAGAGGCAAATCTTACCCAAAAACCCTTCAGCAATATCTTTTATAAAAATGTTAAAAAGAACATGCCTAAGAATAGAACCTTGAGGCACACCAATCTGGCCAGGGGACTACCATTCCAAATTCTTCTACCCTACAAAGCACTGATGACAGATGCATCCAAACTGGGCTAGGGAGCTCATGAAGATAATAATAATAATAATAATAACTTTATTTCTTCTATACCGCCATAATCTTACGACTTCTAGGCGGTTCACAGTGAAGAGAGCTGGACAGTCAGCGAATTACAGAATACAAATGGCGAGGATGATACAGTACAGTCAGTGAATTACAGATTACAATTAGTAAAATACAATACGATAAATACAGTTTGTACAGTACACGTATTTCTCAAGTTATCAGCATGGAGTTAATCGTTTAAAACTGGTAACTGATTAGGAGATAAATCTGTTGAATAGTGCTGTCTGGAAGATGGACTTCTTACCCAGGGTCTGCTGTCCCATATCAACCTTGAATTATGAGCCATTTGGAACACTCTGTGGGCTTTCAGAGATAGGCTTTTGAACCAGATTTTCTTCATTCAAACAGACAATCAAGTTGGTAAGTATTATGTCAACAAGCAGGAAAGCATGTTTTCATACTACCTGTGTCAGAAAGCAGTAAATATGTGGCAGTGGACCATCTCCCACAGGATGGTTCTCAGAGCCCTCTACAGTGTCATGGGATCTCAGAATTGTCCTGACCCAGCTGATAAAAGCTGCTTTTGAGCCTCTTAAGAACTGTCATCTGGATTACTTGACCTGGGAGGTCTTTTTTTTAATGTTGGTCACGTCAGCATGCAGGGTAGTTCTGCATGTGCATCCTAAGTTGCTTCCTAAGATATGTCAGAATTCTACCTTAACTAGTCGATTTTTCTAACTACATTCTTCCCAAGGCCCCTACACCTATCCGGGCAAAAGCACACCACACACTTTGAACTTCTATCCAGAGAGGACGAAAACTCATAGACAGTCCACCTTTTTGTTTCTTTTGACCCAGAAGATGGGGGCAGCCATTAGTAAATGCAAATTATCCAATTGGCTAGCATACTACATCTCCTTTACTTATGACAGGACAGAGTGGGCATTCCTTCTGCCATTTTTTTTCGCATGGGGAAGGTGGAGTTGGCATGGCAGGATGAAGTGGGCATTCTTCCTGCCGTTTTTGCTGCTGCGGGGATAGGGCAGGTCAGTTCCAGGTGCCGCTTCACTGGGGAGGGCCATCATTGGCAGGGGGATACTTTTTTAAAATTTTTTCTAATGGGGCAGATATTGTGCATCTGTGCCAATTAAGAAAAAAAAAAAAAAAAAAGACTTGGATAGATCAGTCGCTTTTTTTTCGGATCGCTAAAAGCAATCACTCTTTTTAGTGCATCGGGCAAGCCATGTTAGAGCATCAATCGCTCTACTAATTTACATGACATTTTAATATTAATTAGCTTATTTGCATGGTCAGATCGTGGAATGAGCGATCATGCAGCGAGCTGTTTTCTGCATCAGGCTGGCAAATGCGATCGTTACTAAAGCTGTTAAAACAGGTTTAGTGACGGTCGCTGGCTTTAGTGCATCTGGGCCCTAGTCCTTAGATTGAGGTGTGGAAGCCATTGTTGGAGACACATGATTGGAGTTTTGAGTTAAAGTATGGCATGAAAACAAATGAGGAATGAGCAGCCCCTTGTCCCTTCCTTTCTTGCACTGTTATTATGAAACTTCACAAAATGTAGTTGATTGCAACACATGGACTGGAATGGATTCTTCTATCTGTATACATACTTTTTTGCACAGTAAGCAGCACAGTCTCTTCCCATACTCTCACTCCAGGCTGTTTTGTAGAGAACCTGGCAAAAGAAACATAGTTAGCTTGTTTTCTCATGAGAAACTGAACCACATGACCATACATGCAAATTATTCCCAAAAAGTATACTTCCCCCTCCGTATTCGTGGGGGTTAGGGGCAGAGCTGGTCCGCGAATATGGAAAAACCGCAAATAATATTCAGGCCGGTTCTGCCCTTATCCCCTGGCTATTTTTAGCCCTGTAAGCCCCCCCTTAAGCCTTACCTGGTAGTCTAGCAGGTTTTCAGGCAGGAGCAATCTTCCCACGCTCCTGCCCCGTGCAGATCACTCACAGGAAATGGCTGCCTTGAACTCCCGTAGTCTCTCGAGCCATTTCCTGTGAGTGATCTACATGGGGCAGGAGCGTGGGAAGATCGCTCCTGCCTGAAAACCCGCTAGACCACCAGGTAAGGCTTAAGGGAGGGGGGGCTAACAGGGCTAAAAACAGCCCGAAAAATGAAAAAAAATTTTCTGGTCAAAAATCGCGATTAACCGAATCCGTAGATACGGAATTCGCAAATACGGAGGGGGAAGTGTATAACACAAACATCTTCCATCAAATCATTGCATGGAAAAATAGTGGCTGAAAAAAATAACAGTATGATAAAAAAAAGAAATTTATGGTGAAAACTAAGCTAAAGCTTCTACCTATCTGAAGAGCTGGTCTTTGATTTAAGATACTCATAGCCTTTGTTGCGATTACTTCCCATATAAAGGATCTTTGCACCTTTACTAGGTTTGTGTTTTTCCCAATGAAAAAGGCTGAATGAGAAGAGAAAGGACCGAGCTATGCTAAGGGCTAGGCCGAGTGTCCATAAGGGATCTTTGCACCTTTACTAGGTTTGTGCTTTTCCCAATGAAAAAGGCTGAATGAGAAAAGAAAGGACTGAGCTATGCTAAGGGCTAGGCCGAGTGTCCACCCACCGCCTAACAAGGCGTAGGCCGAGTATCCCTTGTTACGATCCTGGCACCGCCTACCCAAAGGGCTAGGCTGAATGTCTGCCCACCGATTATATCCATAATCAAATCTTTGTCAATCTGCTGTGATTGTGTCCAGAGGTCTGCAGACAACACCCAAGTGGATAGAAGTTCCATCTTCTCTTTTCAAAACAATCCATAACACTTCTTCCTTCCCCAGGCGCCCTTCATTTCAGTCGCTTGGATATCTGAATTACATAGAGAGCTACTCCTCCACCTTTTCTACCATCTCTGTCCTTCCTGAAGAGATTATAGCCCGGTATGTTGGCATCCCATCCTTGAGACTCACTGAACCATGCCTCAGTGACAGAAACAATATCCAAGTCTGCCTCTAATATCAGGGCTTGCAGATCCTGATTTTTGTAGCTTAGGCTATGGGCATTTGTGATCATTGCTTTCCAGCTACTATTCCTCAACAATCTTATTTTTTGTATAAATATTCAACAGATGAGGACCCCCAAGCTGCAGCTGAGAACTTCCTCTGCAGTTGGCCGGGGGTCCCTTTTGCTAAGCTTGGCAGGCAGCAGTAGTGTCCCTGAGTCACAGATGCTGGCACCTCAGTGGCTCATGGATGCTGCCAGCGACTGCTGCGCTTGGTGGAGGAGAATTCTGGCCATCTTTAGAGTAGGTCCTCTGCTGGCGGTGTTTGGTGATCCCCACTAGCCACAGCAAGGGTCAGCAAGTACTTCAGTACTGTAGAAATAAAACTAGAAATGCAGTTCCTTTTCTTTTAAACACAATACAAAGACATCTGCTATATACATTTCCCAAAGCTAACATATTTTAGTCAATAAATTCTGTTTTTTACCTTTGTTGTCTGGAGACTTATTTTTCCATTAAGATGGTCCCAGTTTCTTTTTTCTGCTTTCCCGTCTTCTGTAAATTCTTCTGTTGATGTCCATTGGTTCCTCCTACCATGGTCCAGCATTTATCCTTTTCTCATCTTTCACCCCTGCCCACCAGCCCCATGCCCAACATTTCTCCTTCTATCACCCCTCTCCAGTAGTAATAATAATAATAATAATTTTATTCTTATATACCGCCATACCCATCGAGTTCTAGGCGGGTCACAACAATTACATTAGGATCCGCATTGACATGCCGATTTACAACAATTTATTAGATTTACTACACATTTAGCAGAAATTGGCTGATGAGGAAGGAAGTGGGTAGAAGAGAGGGAAGAAAGTGTTTAGGAAGGGGGGAGAGAGGGCCGAACGGGGGGCCAGGTAATGCCGGAAGGGGGGTGGTTACGGGTCTTGTTTGCTGAATAGGTAAGTTTTGAGTATGCCACATCTCTCCCTCCATTCCCTTCACCACTATGTCCAGCATTCCTCCCTCTTGCATCCCTTTCAATCTGTCCTGCTGTTCCCTTTCCACCACATTTCTCCCTCTCATCTTTCTCTTCCCTCTCATCTGTACCTCACTCCCTCCTTATGACCAAAAATTCTCCTCTTTCTTCCATTTCCCATGTACACCATCTCTCTTTCCCTCTCACTTACACACTCACGCCCAATTCTCCCTTTCTATTCCCTCCCCCACCTCAGCATCTCTTTCCCTCCCTTCCTCCATCCTCTCTCCCAAGTTTATGCCTTCTGTGTCCAAAAACGCACTCCCTCCCTCCCTTCTGTGTCCCACGTTTGGGTCCCTCCCATGTCCCAACGCGCTTCCTCCTAGTTACAACACGTGTGTGCCCGCTTGCTCCCTCCCTCCTTTTCTGCCCCCCTCCTGTAAGACTGTACCTCTCCCGATGTCAAAGCTGCACATCTTCGCAGGGCAGCAGGCCCTGCAGGCTGCTGATGCGAATCCTTCCTTTCGACGTTAGCTCTGACGTCGAGGGAAGACTTCCGGGTCAGCTGCGTGTGGCATGCAGGGAGAGCTGCATGGTGGAGCCAGATGGAGGGCAGGAAAAGAAGATAAGCCCCTCAGCTTGAGCTGCCTCCAACCCTGAGGGATCCCCGAGACTACGAGGGGGGTCCCCACAGGATCCCTGAGACCCGAGGGGAGGTCCCCACGGGATTTACACAACCCAAAGGGGGAACCCATGGGTCTCACGGGATTCCCGTCGTCCCCGTGCAGCTCTGTATGGGAAAAGAGAAGTGAAGTCATCCCTAAGAGCACGTAGAGGTGGAGTGGAACTGGAGAAGAGGAGATTGGTTTTCTATCTCTACTGAGGAGTGTAGAGGAGTCAAATTAGGGTGCTTCTGGCAGTTCAGAGGAGTCATTTTTGGAGGAGTTTTTTGCTGTGTGGAAAACAGAGCCAGTGCAACCCGGTAAGTGCAGTAAACATGGCAAAGGGATGCCATGCTTTGGAGGTACCCAAAGCTGCAACAAACCACATACTGTGTTTACTGTTGCACTGGCTTGCTACTCATCAGCTGCAGCAACAATCAAAACACCAATGTGTCAAGGGAACCTTTCAGCCTATGTGCTTGAAGCTGTTAAAAGTCCTGTCCTATTGTCCAACATCTCTCTCCTCTCTGCTTTGAGTCCAAAATCTCCCTCCTCTGCAGCCTGCAATCTGGCATCTCCACTTCTCTCTGAACCCTTCCCTCGTTCTATCTTAAAACATGTATTTCCCTTGAGTCTAGAGCAGGGGTGCCCAATAGGTCGATCGCGATCGACGGGTAGCTCGCCAAGGCAAAGTGAATCAATCACCCAGGACTCACTTTGCCTTGGCAATCTATCGGGCCGATCAGTCTTCCTCTCCCCGACGTCAATTTTGCCGTCGGGCCAGCCAATCGCTGCCTGGCTGGGCGGAACTTCCTCTCCGACGGCAGAATTGACATCGGGGAAAGGAATGCTGGTCGGCCTGAAGCAGGGAGAGCATGGGATGGCGTCGGCTTTGGGGCCTGTTATCCATTGGTGACGGTTTGGGTCCTGTTCCCCGATGGCAGCGGCAGTGGCAGTGGCTTGGGGAAGGGCAGGGAGAAAGAAAGAAAGGGGGTAGGCAGGGAGACAGAAGGAAAGAAGAGAAAAAGAAAAAAAGAAAGGGGGCATGAAGAGAGAAAGAAAGAAAGGTCAGGGAGAGAGGAAGAAAAAGTTGGGGGAGGGAATGAGGTGTGGAGGAGAGGAAGCATACAGGCTGAAAGAAAGATTGGATGCACAGTCAGAAGAAGAAAGTGCAACCAGAGACTCATGAAATCACCAGACAAGGTAGGAAAAATGATTTTATTTTAAATTTAGTGATCAAAATGTGTCTGAATTTATATCTGCTGTCTATATTTTACAATATGGTCCCCCTTTTACTAAACCGCAATAAAAGTTTTTAGCGCAGGGAACCTATGAGCATCGAGAGCAGCGCTGGGCATTCAGCGCAGCTCCCTGCGCTAAAAACTGCTATTGTGGTTTAGTAAAAAGGGAGGGGGGTGGGTATTTGTCTATTTTTGTATGGTTGTTACTGAGGTGACAGTGCATAGAGTCATCTGCTTTGACCTCTTTGAAAAACCCCCGGAATAGGAATGATAATTAACAATTCTATGCGTACAGTGTGCATTGTGTTTTTTTTAAATTTTATTGTTGGTAGATCATTTTGACTTGGTCATTTTAAAAGTAGCTCGCGAGTCAAAAAAGTGTGGGCACCCCTGGTCTAGAGTCTGCTGGCAGTGGCAGCAATTCCCATACACTGACTTTAGCTGACTCCAGAGCATTCTCTATGCTGCATCCTGCTTCCTTTGATATAACTTCTAGTTTCTGCATGGGTGGGATGATGCAGAAGAAAGGCTCTGGAGCCAGCTCCAGACAGCATACACAAATTGCTGTCACTGCTGGAAACCTCTAGACTAAAGGGAAAAACACATTTTAAGGTAGATCGAGGGTTGAGATGGACAGACATATGCTGGACTTGAGGGAAGAGGGGAAGGAGAGAGAGATGTTGTATAATGGGAAGGAAAACAGAGAGAAGGAAGGGTAGGAGACAACATTGGAAGAGAGAGAGAGAGGGCAGAGCTGGAGAGATGTTGTATATGGGGATGGAGGAGAGGAAGGAAAAGCAGAGGAAAATATGTTGGCTTTAGGGGCAGAGGAGAGGACATGACAGATGCTGGACAATGGGAGAGAGGGAAGAAAGAGAGAAGGAAAGATGTTGGGCATGGGGCAGAAGAAAGGGAGAGATGTAGACAATGGGAGGGAGGGAAGTGAGGGGGAGAGAGGTTAAACCACAAGAACATGGTGGGAGGGAAGAGAGACGTAGAGATGCTGAACCATGGGTGGGAGGAAGAAAGAGAGCTGGAAAGAAAGGAGGAAGAATGCTGAACCACTAGTGGGTGCAGGAGGGAACAATGGAAATCAATATACTGGGAGGGGGGAGGGGGTAATGGGAAGCAAATGAAAGATAGGAAGTTGGGGAAGGGGTTAGATGGAAAAATGGGAGAGCTAGGGTGTGAAAAAAGAAAAGGAAAGTTATTAGGTAAGTGAAAAGTAAAAAGGAGATGGATGGTGAGAGAGTAAAATCTGAATTGATGGAGAGGCAGAAAACATAACAGGGAAAGAGCTAAAAGAGAAAAATCAATATGTAAGACAGGTTGTGAGGAGATGGAACACGAAAGGAGGAGACAGGAGACATGAAAGATGAACAGCAACACTGGAAAGAGAAGAAGATAGATATAAAAGCAGAAAAAGGAAAATAAAATTCCAGACAACAAAAAGTGTTTTATTAAATTAGAGTAAATGTAAAATAAATTACGATTTAAATAAAATATGCCTATCCAATGGGGATCTAGCAGGACTCAAATACATTATAGAGGTGAGTTGTGCAATAGAGAATGACTTGGGGACAAATTTGTCCCTATCCCTGTGGGATCTCAATATTCCCGTCCCCACAAGTTCTGTCCCATTCCTGCAAGCTCTGCCTTAAATGCACAAGCCTTGAACACTTATGATTTTAAAGTGTTTGAAGCTTGTGCAGATAACGATAAAGCTTGCAGGAATGGGGCAGGGGGAGGGACAAGGGGGGCATTTGTCCTATGCTTAGAAGAGACAGGACAGGCTTTATGCAGAAAGGGTCAATTCAAAAGGATTCTATGCAAACCATTCAACTTACCAAGAAGACCAGGCAGTGTAGAAAGAGAGTGTAGAAAAAGGTGATTGTGCGAGCAATCTTGTTGGAAAGAATAAGCCGGCCCTAGAAATAATGTTTACAAAATTATGAGGGTCATACTAAAGGCAATGCCTTATTTTTGGTCTAACAACATACCTAAATGTTGGCATCTTTAATCATTTACATGCTTCAGTATCCATAAGTGACCTTTGCATAGCACATATTCTGATGGTGGGCATGCACACAGAGCATAGGACAAGTACACCCTGATTTCCATCTAAGGATTGACATTTAAGCATGCCCTTATATTTAGATATGTTTTTGGCCAGTTATGCTAGCATTTTCTACAGAAAAGTATGTGCTTAAAACAGGTGCCCTTCAAATGCATTTGTGAAAAGTTCAAAAAGGTACTTACTTTATACTAGTGCTGCCCGATTCAGGAAAAAAAATTTCGATTCGATTCTGCCTATTGAATCGATTGTTCGATTCGATTTTCCTGCCCAATTGGGTGTTTTTTTGCAAACATCCTGGTGGGTTTATTTTATAGCCTCTTCACCCACTTTGCCTTCTCCTAACCACACTGGAGCTGTGGTGTAAACAAAATAAACAAACAAAAAAAACTTTTCCTCTCTCTGTTAAATCCTAGCTCACGTTTGCGGTCTAACACCAGCTCTGGCAGGATACACGTTTCAAATCTGACATATTGTAATCACAAAATGGAAAATAGAATTAGTTTTTCTACCTTTTATTGTCTGGTCATTATTCAAATCTTGTTGGTCCCAGGCTCTGGTTGTCTTCTGATAACTTGCTAGCCAGGGTCGCCTTCTTTCTCCATGCTACCATTCGTCGGCCATCTCTGTCCTCCCCTTCCATTTCCCTTCCCTCCCCCAGAGGTCTGGCATCTTTCCTTCTTTTCGTCTCCCTCGCCTCTATTTTTAGACCCATTATTTCTTCCCCTCCAAAGTCCGGCATATGCACGTCTCTTTGACCCCCCCTTCCCTCCCTCCCTCCATGTACTTCTACACCAGGGTCCCCTTTCCCTGGAGGTCTGTTCCCCCCCCTGAAGGCCTGCACCTCCCCCTGAAGGCCTGCACCCCACCCTGAATGCCTGCCTGTGCCACCATCCCTGAAGGCCTGTTTCCTCCTTGAAGGCCTGTCCCCCCCTTAAAGGCCTGCATCCCACCCCTGAAGGCCTGCCTGTCTCCCCCCCTTTGAAGGCTTGTCCCCCCTTAAAGGCCTGCATCCCACCCCTGAAGGCCTGCCTGTCTCCCTTCTTGAAGGCCTGCATCCCCCTGAAGGCCTGCCTGCCTGTCACCCCTGAAGGCTTGCCCCCCCCCCCGGACTGCTCACCCCCCGCCACCCCCCTCCCCCCGGAAGGCCTGCGTGTTCCCCCTGGCCTCCCACTGGTGTCTGGCTTTCCCCCTGGCCTCCCTGCACCGTTTACCTTATAGGAGCAGCCTGCAGAGAAGATCGTGGTACTAGCGATCTTTGCAAACTGCTTCGGATCTGTTTCCTCTACCGCGGTCGCGCCCCTCCTCTGACATCAGAGGCAGGCTTGTGGCGGAGGAAAACAGCTCTGAAGCAGTTTGCAAAGATTGCTAAGACCGCGATCTTCTCTACAGGCTGCTCCTATAAGGTAAACGGTGCGGGGAGGCCAGGGGGGAAGCCGGACGCCAGGGGGGGGAAACTGGACGCCAGCAGGGGGAAGCCGGACAGCAGCACTTCCTGACTGACCCACCCTCTCGTCCTCTAAAGCAGGTGCGGCAGCGGCCGGCCAGCAAGAACAGCGCTGCCGCTCCTGCTTTAGGGAGCGAGGGGGGAGGGTCAGCCAAATCAGGAAGCTGATTTTTTTTTTTTTTTTAATCGATTCGAATCAATTCACCTGAAGTGAATCGGTGAACCGATTTGAATCGTGAATCGGGCAGCACTACTTTATATCTATCTTATTAAGGCAAAATAAAATACTACCTCCAGAGTGGAAGAAATTGCGAATACTACAAAACCAAAACATACAGCATTTTCTTCTTGTTTTCAAGAAACTTAAATACAGATTTTCAGAAGGCGTTTGACAAGATTCCACATGAACGACTACTTTGGAAAATTGCGAGCCACGGAATTGAGGGTGAAATACTCAAGTGGATTAAAAACTGGCTGGAGCATAGAAAACAGAGAGTGGGGGTAAATGGACAATACTTGGACTGGAAGAGTGTCACCAGTGGGGTGCTGCAGGGCTCAGTGCTTGGACCCGTGCTCTTCAACATCTTTATAAACGATCTGGTCATTGGTATGATGAGTGAGATGATTAAATTTGCGGACGATACGAAGTTATTCAGAGTTGAAGACGCGGGGGATTGCGAAGATCTGCAATGTGACATAATCAGGTTCGAGGAATGGGCATCGACATGACAGATGAGGTTCAACGTGGATAAGTGTAAAGAAATGCATGTAGGTAACAAATATCTCATGCACAAATATAAGATGTCCGGGACGGTACTTGGAGAAACCTCCCAGGAAAGAGACTTGGGAGTTCTGATCAACAAGTCGATGAAGCCGTCCACGCAATGTGCGGCAGTGACAAAAAGGGCGAACAGAATGCTAGGAATGATAAAGAAGGGGATCACGAACAGATTGGAAAAGGTTATCATGCTGTTGTACCGGGCTATGGTGCACCCTCACCTGGAGTACTGCGTATAGCACTGGTCGCCGTACATGAAGAAGGACATGGTACTACTTGAAAGGGTCCAGAGAAGAGCGACTAAGATGGTTAAGGAACTGGAGGAGTTGTTGTACAGTGAAAGATTAGAGAAACTGGGCCTCTTCTCCCTCAAACAGAGGAGATTGAGAGGGGACATGAGCGAAACATTCAGGGTACTGAAGGGAACAGATTGTTCACCCTTTCCAAGGTAGGGAGAACAAGAGGGCACTCTTTAAAATTGAAAGAGGATAGATTCCATACGAACATAAGAAAGTTCTTTTTCACCCAGAGAGTGGTAGAAAACTGGAATGCTTTTCCAGAGTCTGTCATAGGGGAGAACACCCTCCAGGGATTCAAGACAAAGTTAGACAAGTTCCTGCTGAACTGGAACGTGCGCAGGTAGGGCCGGTCTCGGTTAGGGCGCTGGTCTTTGACCAGAGGGCCACCGCGTGCGCGGACCACTGGTCTGACCCAGCAGCGGCAATTCTTATGTTCACTGAAATATAGAAGAGAAATGCTCTGAACAAGCCAGACTTCAGCAATGGTTAGGGCTGCATTTTGATTACAAATTTTAATTTGCAATTAACTGCAATGTTAAAGGCAGAGCCATAGTCATTGGGGGGGCACAGTGGTGGACTAGGAGGAGCAATACATTTCCTCTACCTCCGTATTAGGTATCATTTTTTTGCTGTTGGGGATGCCGAAGGAAGTCAGTAACATGCTTCCAGCCACCAACCCCAGTACTCCTTAGTTATACAAGGGCTGAGTATGCTTGAGGAGTGCTGGAGTTGGCAGATGTATTTCAGTTGCTTTAATGTTGTTTTTCACATATAGTGCCACCTCGCCACTCTTTCGGCCATCTTTATTCTTTCTAAAAAGGTTATAGCCCAGTATGGTTACATCACACTCATGGAAATCATTGAATCATGTCTCTGTGATAGAGAATGACATGGGGACAAAGTTTTCCTCGTCCCCACGGGAACTCATTTTCCCTGCCCCATTCCTGCAAGCTCTGTCCTCATCTGCACAAGCCTCAAACACTTTAAAATCATAAGTGTTTGAGATTTGTGCAGTTAAGACTAAGCTTACAGGAATGGGGCAGGGGCAGGGACAAACCTTGCAGGGTTGGGATAGGGAAATTGAGTTCTTGTGGGGATGGGAACAAATTTGCGATAGCAACAATATCTAAGTCTGCTTCTAAAATTAGAGCTTGCAGATCCTGAACTTTATTAGCTAAACTACCAGCATTCATGCTCACTGTTTTCCACTGTACACGTTCTCCAAAAGTATGACTGCTATAGATACTTCAAAAAAGTAAAAGTCAATGGGTTCTTAGAGGGGATCGACCTGCTCAAGTGCCCCTCTAAGAACCCATTGGCTTTTACTGGTATTTTCCGTATAGTGCTTTGACTACTCTCCTCTTTCCCCTTATTGATGACGCTGTGAGCATTACCTTCCTTCACTGCTGTTGCTTTTTGGCATGTTTTGGGGGTGACTTTTTGATTCCTTTGTCACCCTCACACTTTAGTTTAAACACCTAGTAATTCATAGGAGCCCTTTTGGCTTAAGGCCCTAAGCACCCAAAGTAGGCAGCAGGGAAATGTCCACTCCTGAAAAAAAATCCAAAATGTGGGTTTTTTTTTCGAGAATGGCCTACCTGTACGTTCAGGAGTTTAATCGCCCACTATGTCTACCTTTAAGTCCTATTCTAAAAAAATCGCCCAAGTCCCAAACGCCCAAAACAAGATCAGTCCTTTGCCTAAAGCCACGATTCTCTAGCAAGATCAGAGAAGGTAAACTTGCCGATAGAAGTGTTCCCACGTAGCCCCTAAATTGGGAATCCAAGAAAACATAGGGCTCATTTTATTAACAAGCGGTAGAGGTTTCTACCACGGGCCAGAGGGGTAAATGTTCAGACGCCCATAGGAATTCTGCATACGTCTTTCAGCACTTGAGAAATGATAAACAGTAGTAGAAACCTCTGCGGCTGGTTAGAAAAAGCCAGCGATAGTCTATAGGGGAATATTAAGCATGTGGGGAGGAAAAAAATAAGTATTTTCCCTCTGAGTCCCATTACAGTCTCTCCAAATGACATAAACTCCCATTTCCTAATAAACCTCTTAAAAGCTCTCCTGGTCAAGTTCTCTCCTACTCATCTACTACCAGGTAGTATCCAAACTCGGGTCGAAATAAACATTAAAACCTCCTGCACAAATCAGATGGCCATTCATAACTCAACTGAAGTTTCACAGCATCCAAAAAAGCAGTTTGATCCAAATTTGCCAAGGTCAGTTCTACTTCCGCCACTTGCGCAAATATATACCATCCTTGGGGATCCCTTTTTACCTTTGGCACCTGAACCTTAAGATCCTTGTTAAAAAGTATATCTACTCCCCTTTTCATGGAGCCCTTAAGATCCAAGGCAAATAGCTTCTGTGAGTATATTTTATGATATAAGAACATAAGAATAGTCTTACTGGGTCAGACCAATGGTCCATCATGCCCAATAGCCCGTTCTCATGGTGGCCAATCCAGGTCACTAGCACCTGGCCAAAACCCAAGCAGTAGCAATATTCCATGCTACCAAGCAGTGGCTTCCCCCCATCTTTGTCAATAACAGACTATGGACTTTTCCTCCAGGAACTTGTCCAAACCTTTCTTAAAACCAGCTACGCTATCCGCTCTTACCACAACTTCTGGCAATGTTTTCCAGAGTGAGCACACGAGCCACTACTCAAGAGCTTAACTATTCTCTGAGTAAAAAAAAAGTCCTCTTATTGATTTTAAAAGTATTTCCCTGTAACTTCATTGAGTGTCCCCTAGTCTGTTATTTTAGACGGAGTGAAAAATTGATTCACTTGTACCCGTTCTACTCCACTCAAGATTTTGTAGACTTCAATCATATCTCCCCTCAGCCGTCTCTTTTCCAAACTGAAGAGCCCTAACCATTTTAGTCTTTCCTCATACGAGAGGAGTTCCATCCCCTTTATAATCTTGGTCTTCTTTGAACCTTTTCTAATGCTACTATATCTTTCTTGAGTTAAGAAGACCAGAACTGAATGCAATACTCCAGATGAGGTCGCACCATGGAGTGATACATGGGCATTATAACATTCTTATTTCCCTTTTTTAATAATTTCTAGCATCCTGTTTGCTTTTTGGCCGCTGCCGCACATTGGGCAGAAGGTTTCATCGTATTGTCTACGATGACACCCAGATCCTTTTCTTGGAAGCTAATCCCCAAGGTGGACCTTAGCATCAGGTAACTGTTATTCAGGTTATTCTTCCCAATGTGCATCACTTTGCATTTGTCCACATTAAATTTCATCTGCCACTTGGATGTCCAGTCTTCCAATTTCCTAAGGTAGATGTCAATGGTGTCCTAAAACCATTGAAGGAAGGCAATGGCAAGTACCAAAAAAGGATTTTATATTTAAATCTAAAAACTATATGGATTGTAATAGCAAAAATGTTATATATGTAGTATTGTGTCCATGTGGGTTGATCTACATTGGGAGGCCAAATAGAACAGTTAAAGTGTGTCTTAATGAATGTAAATCAAGAATAACTGAAAATATGCAGGCCCCCATTGTAGAACACTGGATTTTAAAAAAACACACCGTGGAGGATTTGAAATGGTACGTAGTGGATCAGAAAGAGCAGGGGAGGGAGGGCAGTAATAGTGAAAAAAGATTAAATATAAAAAAACAAAGATGGAATCTGGGGGATTAAATGCCAAGATAGAATGGATGTCTTTAATCTGACCGGGATGTTTTGACAGGGTGATGAGGGGGTCAGCTGTTTGAAAACAGGGTATTGAAAGGGTTGTGAGGACGCTGACGCCATCTTGACTTATAGAGATTATGGCAAGTCAGATGACAATGGGCGGCTTCAGGAAACTGTTTTAATAATTCACAAATTCTCTTAAATTTAGATGTTATAGATTAAATATGTGGTAAAGGGATTGAGATCGATATATATTTTGTGATTATAGGGGAGGATCCTTGAAAAAGCTGAGGCGTAACATGTTGGATCCAACCCTCCTGGATCGAACCATATGAATATTTATAAGATATAAGATGAGTTAATAATTTAAACTACTAATATATTAAAAATATTTATTAAAAAACAAAAATAATACATATGATTGAAAAATAAGGGCCAGTGACGAGTATACACAATCCTACTGCCATGAACTGTTGTTGGGTGGCAGGGGTGTGTTACTGAGGCCAAAAGGAATTTATCAAGATTATTTTAAAGTGGATTTGAGATTTGTATTATCTATTTAACTTGGGGGCATATTTGAACGGTTACAAACTACAAAAAGACATAAAAAGAAATAGATTATCCCTAAGTATATTATACAAAAGTATCAACTTGGAGTATTGTGCTCAGTTTTGGAGACCGTATCTGGCGAAGGACGTAAGAAGACTTGAAGCGGTTCAGAGGAGGGCGACGAAAATGATGAGGCTTGCACCAGAAGATGTATGAGGAGAGACTGGAAGCCCTGAATATGTATACCCTAGAGGAAAGGAGAGACAGGGGAGATATGATTCAGACGTTCAAATACTTGAAGTGTATTAATGTAGAATATAATCTTTTCCAGAGAAAGGAAAATGGTAAAACCAGAGGACATAATTTGAGGTTGAGGGGTGGTAGATTCAAAGGCAATGTTAGGAAATTCTACTTTACGAAGAGGGTGGTGGATGCCTGGAATGCACTCCCGAGAGAGGTAGTGGAGAGTAAAACTGTGACTGAGTTCAAAGAAGCGTGGGATGAACACAGAGGATCTAGAATCAGAAAATAAAATTAAAAATTGAACTAAGGCCAGTACTGGGCAGACTTGCACGGTCTGTGTCTGTATATGGCCATTTGGTGGAGGATGGCTGGGGAGGGCTTCAATGGCTGGGAGGGTGTAGATGGGCTGGAGTAGGTTTTAATGGAGATTTCGGCAGTAGGAACCCAAGCACAGTACCTGGTAGAGCTTTGGATTCTTGCCCAGAAATAGCTAAGAAGAAAAAATTTAAAAAATTTATGTTTTAAATCTTTATTCATTTTTTGTGTTACAACAAGTGTTACAAATTAACTCAAAAGAAACTTAAATACACACTTGACTAACTAATATATTAATATCAAGTTTAACATTAATATAATAATCCCCTGTCCCACCCTCCTTCCCAACCAATAATACATAAATCAATTTTATTATACATTCTTTAAATGTAAAATTAGTATGTAATAATCAAAATTGAAAAACCCACCCCATTTCCCTCTTTACAATTATCTTATCATGGGAAAAGTTCATTAGAGAAATCATGTTAACGGTCTTCTAAGTTTTATTTATGGGAAAAATTATGGGAAAAATTATCCTTCTTTACAAAAATCGGTTAATGGTCCCCATATTTTTTTAAAATTATTCATGTATCCTTTGTGTGTTGCAATAGCGAGTTCCATTTTGTATATGTGGCATACCGAATTCCACCAGAACATGTAATTCAATCTATCGTGTTGTTTCCAATTGGATGTAATTTGTTGTATTGCAATTCCAGTTAAAATAAATAAAAGTTTGTTATTACTAGATGAAATTTGGCTTTTTGCTCTCATGGTTGTTCCAAATAATATAGTATCATATGTCAAGGCTACAAAATTTAAAAAAAATTTAAATTGAATCAGGTTGAGCAGACTGGATGGACCATTCGGGTCTTTATCTGCCATCATCTAATATGTTACTATGTAACCATCTGAGTGAGGACATGATTTTTTGTAGTTTGTTTAAATACAACCCTCCCCCCCCCTACCTTAAAGGGCTATGAGTCTCTATCAGATGAAAGAAAAAGCTTAAGGTCTCTTGGTTGAGCTTTTACATATGCTCTACCACCTTCGCCCACATCATTGGCACAAAAAACTTTCATCAGTAGTGACTTGTTGCCACACTAAACTGCGTCAAAAATTTTTTGCTACTGTCCTAATATGTCCTTATTAAAGCCAATGTTTCAAGGCTATAAAGCTGCTTCTTCAGGGCAAATGGACTTCCAACACTGAACACACCGCCTGAACTGTTGTCTTTCAATCGATGACAAAGAGATCGAAAGACAACAGTTCAAGCGGCGTGTCCAATGTTGGAAGTCCATTTGCCCTGAAGAAGCAGCTTTATAGCTGTGAAACGTTGGCTTTAATAAGGACATATTAAGACAGTAGCAAAAATTTTTTTGACACAGTTTAGTCCCATGAAACAACTAGAGGGGCAACAAGTTACTATTGACAAAAGATTTTTGTGCCGATGATGTGGGTGGAGGTGGTACAGCATATATAATAGCTCAACCAAGAGACCTGAAGCTTTTTCTTCATCTGATAGAGACTCATAGCCCTATAAGGTAGGGTTTTTTTTGCATTTAAAGCATCTATTTTCTCCACTTCACCATATATAAGTTTTTGTAGTTTGTGACATTGTTTATGTATGTTGGATTGTAACTCGCTCAGAATTGGTGGATGGTTGCAAGTAATACATTTTTTAAATAAATAAAATAAGGGCATTCCTTTCGCTCTGATTTTTCTTTTTATTCATTATATTTGTTCATGTATATTAAATAAAATAAACTAAAAACCATAACTTCCAACAGAGCTCTATTTGCAGATTTAGTGGATGATAAATATGCAACTTAGTACCAATAATCACAGAAACTTGCTTCAAAAAAACCTTTAAAAACAATACATAAAATCTTAAATCTTATTCTATAGGATTATTTAGCAAATATGTTTTGTTATGTGACTTACCACGCTAAGGGTGGCTTTATCCCAAGGGCTCAGGCTCAGGTACTTCCGCTGGCGCTCCTGAAATCATACAATATATTGTCATTAATGGGCAATTATATAGATCATGCAAATCTATAAACTACTACCTATTTTTTGGAATCTACACCATCAGTAGTTTTCTAAAAAACAAACAAACAAAAACAACCCAACAACCTGTTTTGCTTTAAGAAGTGTCTCCTTTTTTTTTTGTGGAAAAATGATATATCGGGGGATAATTTTTGTGCATATGTGGTCTGTTATAAAATTCCAAATCCTATGTCAAAACCTGGGCTCTGATACAGGAACACTGTGATTCAGGCCTTTGATGTATATATATCACAGAATCATTTGTTTATTTTGACTTTATTTATTTATTCAATTTTCTATACCGTTCTCCCAGGGGAGCTCAGAACGGTTAAACCTCCTATAGATCTACTCTTTACCTCTTGTCTTCTATCTTTCTTCTGGTTGGCTTAACTATTATAAGTATTTTGGCAGTGTATGTTTATTCTTTACATTTGACTATTATGCATCATTTATATTGTACTTTCACATATTTGCCACATGTATATTTTCATGTTTCCCATTTTGAAGCATTGCTTTTGTCCTAACTGTTGTATTTTCTGAAAACTCAATAAAATTTGCTGAACTAAAAAAATTCCAAACAGCTGGCACCCTCCCAGCGGGATCCCCCAAGGATCCCCACTTTCACCATCAGTGTTCAGCATTCTAATGCAATCCTTGGGAGCCAACCTAGATCTGACATGAATAAACATTTCACCCTATGCAGATGACATAACGATCATCTACCTGTAAACGGCTAGCTGCATTAGCCCTCCTCACCACTGTCAAAAAATGTGTCCACATCACAGAAAGTTCAGCCTCAACTCACTGTAAATAAGAATAAATCCAAATTTCTTTGGCTAGGACCCTTATCTGACTCAAGTTACACTCCGAGGATTACAGTAGACAACACAGACTTTCCATTAGAACTACAATCTCGAATTTTAGGAGCAGAAATTGAACAATCTTTCCTTGTGATGAGAAAGCTAAGATCCATCAGAAAATACTTTGAAACAGAGGCTTTCCGAATTTTAGTGCAATCTCTAATCCTATCTCAACTAGACTACTAGTTTTTTGCTCTAAAATACTGCTATCGTGTCTACAACTAGTTCAGTAAGAGCAGTAAGACTCATATACAGAACCCCTACAGCTTCCCATAACTACAAGGATCAAGTTTAAATTAGGCATCATTGCCTTTAAGATCCTGAGAGAGAATGCCCCCGACTATCTAACAGAGTTGGCCATCCTACTACAGGGTGCTTCCAACAGATATTCCACCAGATATTTGGAGCATTGAGATTAAGCATCAAATTTCTGCATCTCAATGGCCACAAATTTGGTCTTGGAGGATGAGATGTACAGTGTCCACATCTATGAGACAAGCTTGGTTTTTTCTCCTGCATAGAGCGTTTTGGACCCCAGTTCCATTACAAAAGTTAAATAGCTCTAAGTCTAATAGATGCTGGCATTATAATCTTGAAGCTGAGACTCTAGATCACTTATTGTTCTATTGTCCATTTATCTTGGCCTTTTCGAAATCAATTTGGGGCCAAATAAATTGTTTATTGGAAAATCCTGTGGTATTATCGTATGATACGATTCTATTTGGTATGTCAATGAGAACAAAGAGCCAAATTTCATCTAAAAATAACAGGCTTTTATTGATTACTAGTCTTTAAGCCTGTTACATTAATGGGTGCTAGAATAGATGTGTGTGTCTGTCTTTTTTTTCTTTCTCGCTCTCTCCTTGGCCGCTTTCTGTCTGTCTTTCTTTCTGTCTCTCTCTCTTTCCTCAGCTGTCCACCACCACCCCTTGCCTGCTCCCCCTGTCCAACAGTAGCCTTTTTCCCTTCCTTTTATCTCTCCCGTGTCCAGCAGCACCTCTTCCCTGCTCCCCCTGTCCAGCAGCAGCCCTTCCCCTTCATTTTATCTCCCCCCCTGTCCAGCAGCACCCCTTTCCTGCTTCCACTGTCCAGCAGCAGCTCTTCTCCCTTCGTTTTACCTCCCCCGTGTTCAGCAGCACCTCTTACCTGATCCCCCTGTCCAGTAGTACCCCTTCTCCTTTCCCTGCTCCCCCTGTCCAGCATCCGCTAGTCTGGGCAGCCTTGGGGCTTTTGCTAGGCCGGTCCACCTCACATTATCAAAGTGGGCTGGCCCTGCGGCTGTTGCATTTGCTGGTCCGGTGGTGAGAAGAGGCGTCCCGGCAGCGGCAGTACAAAAGTCAAACTGCCACCGATGCTTAAATCTCTCCATGCCGCGAGCCACCCCACGCGACGCAAATCAAATTTGGCATGGAGGCACACATTACGGCGGCAGGGATTACAGCCTCCTAAGTGCGCATGCGCGCTTAGGGTTTTATTATAGAGGATGGAAAGAGTTCATAGTTAAAGTCCTGGGTAAGCAGGTGGGAAAGGAAGGAAGGGGGATGTGTTCAGAGATGTCTGGGGTTTGTATAGAAGAAAAACTATGCACTGGTATGCTAATCTTTGTTTGTTTTGAATTTTAAAAAAGAAATAGAAGTGAATAAGAAAACAGATAAATAGGGGTGGGGTATGGGCAGGGTTTGGATAGTGCAAGGGGCATGGAGCAGGGCAGGGCCAGGGGGGCCTCAGTATGCCAGGGGGCCCTTGAAGAATTAATCCTGCCCTTCCTATATACCTGGAGAATTAAAAGCTTGTTTGTTTGTTTATTTATTTATTTATTTGAATTTAAATCACACCTTTTC
Organism: Geotrypetes seraphini; assembly: GCF_902459505.1. Taxonomy (NCBI): domain Eukaryota; kingdom Metazoa; phylum Chordata; class Amphibia; order Gymnophiona; family Dermophiidae; genus Geotrypetes; species Geotrypetes seraphini. Next base: position 71,669,918 of record NC_047098.1, on the reverse strand, counting down.
CAGTGCTAGCTCAAAGTGAGTTATTTCCCTGACCCTAAAGGGCTCACCAAAGGCATCGGAACTTGTGTGTGTGTGTAGGGGGGCCCCACAGGGTTCGTGGCCTCCCCAAAAGTTCTCAGTGGCTCTGTAGGAGATTGCGCACCCCCCCTCCGCGTGGCAAGGTGGTAGGTTCCTGCCTGGACAGACTTGGCAGAGGAACTCCGCCCCCTTCCTGCAGTCATTTCGCTGAAGATTTTGGTGGTCTGTTGGGGACCGGGGATGCTGGTTGTACGCCGCGGAACCTTTCGTGCGGGGACAGTGGGTGCCTCGTCTCTGCCCAGCGAGCTCATCGTGCACATGTTCTCCTTCTCCCAAACCGGCTGCGGGCCTCAGCTGCCTGTGAGCGCCTCTTCTACTTGGTGCGAGCGCCTCTTCCAAGCCGAGCCACGAGTGTGGGGCCGTTTCTGGCCAAAGTTTATTTTTAATTTTGAAGGTGCCACGGTGGCTCCCCTCATGATTGCTGCCTTCGTCGGAATCCTTCTCCGACGCAGGTGCATCTCGTGAGAGGACCCACTGCAGCGGCGCGAGGTGGAGAGCAGGGAAGCTTGTCTGGCACGCATGCGCACTCCTACCAGCCACAGCCCGACAGATCAGATCTCAGGGAACACGCAGTAAGAGTGCGCATGCGCGCTTAGCATTTTATTATTATAGATGACAGGGGTAGCCATACTCAAACAACAAAGATTCTCCCAAGCCCCAAGAAGGAAACTGAGATGAGAGGGAGAGACCACTGGTAGAGAGGATCCACTCAAAATAAATGTTAGATCTATTAAATATTAAAGAGAGCCCTCAGTCACACAGCCATCCTCCAGTCCCCCAGAGGTAACGGCTGTCACTGGTTTGCACCCAGAAAGGTGTCAACTGTGAAACATCCCCAGGCTCTCTTGTGAGTTTTAGTGATAAATAACACAAAAGTGCAAAAGAGTGCATAAAAAGTGAAAACACCCTCTCTACTAGTGGTCTCTGCCCCTGATCCAGGGGGGCCAAACAAGAAAGTTCAAGTGTCCAAATTCAATAATAAAGCCAATGGAAGATACTTAGCTTCTCAGAAAAAACAGCCAGCAGATAACCAAGCGTCCAACATCTCTTCATGTCCTCCCTCTCAAACTCCCCCTTCCCATGGTCTCAAGCATTTGTGCATTTCCTCCCTCTCAAACCACCTCCCCCATGGTCTCCAGTATCTCGCTCTTCCTCCTCGCCACCAAGGCATTTAGTATCTCTCTTTCCCTCCTCTCCCCTTTTCCTTCTTCGATACCCCCTGTGCAGCATTCCTCTCCCCTTTCCCTCATCAGCACATCTCTCCTTCACTATTTCTTCTACCCATAGTACATTTCAAACAAACTTGAGAAAATATTTCTTCACTCAACGTGTAATTAAACTCTGGAATTTATTGCCAGAAAATGTGGTGAAATCAGTTAGCTTAGGGCTTATCTCAAATGGCTTATCTCTGTCTTTAGAGAGGTTTCTAGCAGTCGCCGATACTGACATTCAAATGGGCTCTTCAATATTGAAATGAGCTCTACGGTGGATTCTTTAAAATCACCGGATTTTGGAGACAAAAATCAGCGACTGGTCCAGAGGTGCCGGAACAGTGACAGCATTGTTTAAAACCCCGGCATAGCATAGAAACATGATGGCAAATAAAGGCCAAATGGCCCATCCAGTCTGCCCATCCACGGTAACCTCTCTCTAAGAGATCCCATGTGAATATCCCAGGCTTTCTTGAAATCAGACACAGTCTCTATCTCCAACACCTCTACCGGGAGACTGTTCCATGCATATACCATGCTTTCTGTAAAATAAAGTATTTCCTTAGATTAATCCTGAGCCTATCACCTTTTAACTTCATCCTAGGCCCTCTCGTTCCAGAGTTTCCTTTCAAATGAAAGAGATTTGACTCAAGCCCATTTACATTACGTAGGTATTTAAATGTCTCTATCATATCTCCCCTCTCCCGCCTTTCCTCCAAAGTATACAGATTGAGATCTTTAAGTCTGTCCCCATACGCCTTATCACGAAGACCATGCACCATTTTAGTAGCATTCCTCTGGACCGACTCCATCCTTTTTATATCTTTTTGAAGGTGCAGCCTCTAGAATTGTACACAATATTCTAAATGAGGTCTCATCAGAGTCTTATACCTTCTTTTTCCTACTGGCCATACCTCTCCCTATGCAACCTAGAATCTTTCAAGGTTTCGCCGTCACCTCTTCAACCTGTTTGACCACTTTAAGATCATCACATACAATCACACCCAAATTCCGCTCTTCACCCACTAAACTGTACCGTTCCTTCAGGTTTTTGCAGCCCAAATGCATAACCTTGCATTTCTTAGCATTACATTTTAGCTGCCAAAGTTCAGACCATTCTTCAAGCTTTGCTAGGTCTTTCTTCATATTGTTCACACCATCCTGGGTGTCTACTTTATTGCAGATTTTGGTATCATACGCAAAGAGGAAATCTTACCTGACAGCCCTTCAGCAGTATCGGAGACGGCTAGAAAAGCCGTTTTCAGAAGTGACCCCCCCTCCCCAGCAGTGGGAGAGCTGCCCATTGTGGCTGGGTGACCAAAGCCTCCAGGTAAGTGAAACATTAACTACCTCTGCACACATGTGAAAAAAGGACAATGTCTGGAAAGCAGTATATACTGATCTAATCTAATCTAATCTGATATTTGTGGGTCGCACAAACCTAAACAGGCTCAAGGCGACTTGCAGTGAGAATAGGGTATCGTGGGGCACAGAGGGGAGGGAAGGGTTGAAGGAAGAGAATTAGTGAAGAAAAGGAGAAGGACCTAATCATACTAGGCACAAATTTTGAAAGGGACATGTAGAAATCAGTTATCAAAGAGTAGGGTTTTCAGTTTTTTCAGGAATAGGGTGTGGTTGGGTTCTGTACTAACTGTCTCTGTGACGTCATTCCAATTTTTTTTTAAAGTTTTTATTTGTTTATTCAAATTTTCAAGAGAATACAAGAAAAAGCTCCAACAGAAAAAAACACAATAGTGCGCAAATACAAGCTAAACAATAGGTGACAATCTAGAAACTCAGCAACCAAATGCACAATTCCTCATACGGCAAAATACCCCCATCCCCCCCCCCCAAAAAAGGACAAAAACAAGAAAATTCTATAGTAATGAGGCATTTTCTTACCAAAAGAAATCCATAGAAATCCCAGGGCTCTAACGCCAAGATAAAAGTAGAGGGCAAAACACACAAAAAATAGGATACAAATTCCCACAAAGAAAAATGCCCTGACAATTACGTTCAGGGACAAGAGCGCGCAGGACAATTGTGGCGGTGGATACTCAATTGCGGCAGTGGATACTTTTTTGTCTTTTTGAGGGTTAAAAATTCACTTGCTATCTAGTGTTACCCTAACACGAAGGCCCTGATTTGCTGACACTCCTCAGGCCCCTTGAGAGAGGCCTTAGGAGTCGTCCTGCACGCAATTGTCAAGGCGCTTTTATCAGACCGCAATTGTCCTGCGCTCATTTGTCAGTGTACTTACAGGAGGAAATGCAAAAGTGACATTGTGAGACCCAAAGGTGAAGGGGTAGATAAATAGAAGCTGATAAAGGTAAGACTAAATTGCTTTACAAATATTTCCATTCTGTGTTCACTTCTATCGGGTGGGTATCTAAACAGTTTACAATAAAAAATAAAAAAAATACAATATATCATATCTAAATTTAAAATAGATAAAGTAAATGGGAGTAAGAACAGACTGATGTACATGAAACGAAGGGGAGGAGAGAAAAGGTAAGTAAGTAAATCGAGAAAGAGAAAAAGAAAATGGAGGTAAGTGGGAGGGGGGGAGTATATTAGGGAAGGGCTTGCTTCAAAAGATCCAAAATACTTCAAAGAATTAAATGAGGATTATTAGAAAGAGCTGGGATTAGAAGTTGTAGGTATCCTTGAAAAGAATTGATTCAGCCCAATCCAAATTGACAACAAAACCAAACTCCTAGGGGTTATCATCGATGAAGATCTCAGTTTTTATCAACAAATCAGCACGGTTACTTAGAAATGTTTTTACAAACTAAGACTTATTGCTCTATCATTTCTCTCTTAGACCCCCCACATCTATCAACATATTGATTTACTCTCTAGTTATCTCCCTGTATCAAGGCATAACATAAAAACATTTCCCTTGTGTGAAGATCCCAAAATTGTAACTGAATTTAATGCATTACCTGCCTAACCTTATAAATACATTTTGCTCTGTAAAAATAAAATTATAGTTTGTCTTTAAATGCTCTAAGTTTCGGTTCTTTAATATTATACAGAGCTAAACTTTAAACAGGCAGTGCATTCCCCAAATTAATGTCTATTTAATATAAAATATGTTGGTGAATAATTAATGTAACAACCACATAAGTGCTTTTAAATATTGCTCCCAACATCTTACAGTAGTATCAGCCCTAGTGTTCACTCCGTCTCTTGGAATGTCAATAAAAAACTTTTCAACCCTTCATCTGCTGCAAAATAGGACTGCCCAGTATGGTGCACACAGGCATCACTTCTTTACCTTCTTGCTGAATGAAGAGAATGGATCTAAGCGCTCTTCATACTGAGATGAATAACGGAGCTCTGTATCATCACTGCTACCACCCTATAACAGACAAACAGATGCTGTAGTCTCGGTAAGGATCAGCAGTAATTAATCCCTGTTATGTAACCTACTGAGAGTACCACTAAGAAGAATTTCTATACGATTCCTCTTGAGAAACAAAATAGTATTTACAAAATGTCAATGTAGCAATTTCCCAACCCTTGAAGTTAATAGCTCTGTTTTAAAATCAAGAAAACAACTGTAAAAATACCCATGGAGAAGTTTAAGGGACATAAACTAATGAGAAATGGCTGTGGAGAGCAACAGGTTATCCTTTTTGGAAGGCAGCTTTGCATTATTCTCAAACATAGTTCTCACACCTCTTTTTTCATCTGGCTTGGTAGCTGGCTCCCATCCTTTGAACCTCCAGTACAATTGTAAATTGATTGGCCTCGGTTGGGCTATAGCACACTAAGCATTAATTTGCAAATAACTGAGATTTTTTAAACTGTTTTTAATGTCTTCCACCTAACTCTTTGTGCTGGAACTGGTGAATAGAAGATCTCACCATACCTACCTTAACATCTCTTGTGGTCTAGAGGGGACTAGGCAGGAATAATCCCGTCATTCCTATAATCCAGCTCATTCCCTATGTGTTCCACTTTTTACGAGAGTTCATGAAGGTGCTTCTTGTTTCTCTGCTTTCTGCTGTGCACCTTCTATTTGTTGGAACATTCTCCTTGCGCCCTACAATTGGAGCTTTCTGAAAGTAGGTTTATGGCTCAAAACCTGGCTCTTCTCATTCTTTACAACCATTCATAGAGAACTTATCAACCTAAGCCACCATTAAGACAGTCATGCTATTGTAGCACAGGGTTTCATTGCATATCGCTACTTGTAATAAAATAACCCATTTTAACAGTAGCCCAGGCTGATAATTTCTCTCCTCAGTATTTTAGACTTTGTGTTTCCTGGTAATTGTATCAGGCTCATCCTGGTCTCATGGAAAATTTTTAACGTGCCAATTCAATATCCTTTCCTAATGTAGTTGAAACCCCTAATGGCCTTTGTTCTGTTCATTGTTTTAGTAGATTTTAATATGTTTCTGTTCTTGCAATTTGCAGTTTGTAAACAACCATGATGTTATAATGAATGACAATATAACACATGTTCAAAATAAATAAACAAATGAAACCCAAGTCTCTCCATATTGCAATGCAGAGCACTGGCACTGAATTGGCTCTATGCTCACTCTTTATCTTGGTATTAATAGGATCACATAATACGTGCTCATGATTTCTCAAAGGAAAACAGGAAGAATGTTGTGCTCACATTGGCCCTGATTCTTTAAATAGCACCTAAATCGGTAGGAGCCTAGGAAAACTGCACCTACCGCAGTGCCGTAGGGGTCTGTACTGGGACCCGGCTATTTAACTTATTTATAAATGATTTGGAAATTGGAATGACGAGTGAGGTAATTAAATTTGCAGATGACACTAAACTGTTCAAAGTTGTTAAAACTCATGCGGATTGTGAAAAATTGCAGGCGGACCTTAGGAAATTGGAAGACTGGGCGTCCAAGTAGCAGATGAAATTTAATGTGGACAAATGCAAAGTGATGCACATTAGGAAGAATAACCCAAATCACAGTTACTGGATGCTAGGGTCCACCTTGGGAATTAGTGCCCAGGGAAAGGATCTGGGTATCATTGTAGACAATACAATGAAACCTTCCGCCCAATGTGTGGCGGCAGCAAAAAAGCAAATAGGATGCTAGGAATTATTTAAAAAGGGATGGTTAACAAGACTAAGAATGCTATAATGCCCCATATCGCTCCAAGGTGTGACCTCATCTGGAGTATTGCATTCAATTCTGGTCTCCTTATCTCAAGAAACATATAGTGGTGCTGGAAAAGGTTCAAAGAAGAGCGACCAAGATGGTAAAGGCGATGAAACTCCTCTCGTATGAGGAAAGACTAAAACGGTTAGGGCTCTTCAGCTTGGAAAAGAAACGACTGAGGGGAGATATGATTGAAGTCTACAAAATCCTGAGTGGAATAGGATAGGTACAAGTGGATCGATATTTCACTCTGTTCAAAATTACAAAGACTAGGGGACACTCGATGAAGTTACAGGGAAATACTTTTAAAACCAATTAGAGGAATTTTTTTTTAACTCAGAGAATAGTTAAGCTCTGGAACGCATTGCCAGAGGATGTGGTAAGAGCGGATAGCGTAGCTGGTTTTAAGAAAGGTTTGGACAAGTTCTCTTATTGAGAAAGACATGAGGAAAGCCACTGCTTGTCCTATATTGGTAGCATGGAATATTGCTACACCTTGTGTTTTGGCCAGGTACTAGTGACCTGGATTGGCCACTGTGAGAACAGGCTACTGGGATTGATGGACCACTGGTCTAACCCAGTAAGGCTATTCTTATGTTCTGGGAATGCCAATGCCTAGAAGTTGCACGATTATTGGTGGTATAGAAGAATAAAGTTATTATTATTATTAATGCAAACAGATTACATGAGCCCTAAAGACAAGTACTTAAGACCCACAAAAGACTTCTTGTCTAGTACTTGGGAGTATCTTCAAGTCCTGGACTTTCAAAAGATATGATAGACAGACGCTTGAATAGAACAAAGGCATCCAGACAGAATTGCTTCATAAACCAGGTCTCTACAAGAGTCACACCTTCTTGTCAATTAAGAGCTATTGTTTCAAACAAATACTAAATTGTGACAGACAGATACTGGAAGATACTTGAACAGAAAATTCAAATCTATAAAGACATCCTTCAACTCCCTGCCTCTTCCTTTTTTCTCTTCCTTCTTCAGCCTATCTCACCTACCCATTCAGACATACTCTCTCATACACACACATTCTGACCCCCAACCTCTTTCATTCAGGCAGGACAAACACACACTCTGAAGCTGCTTTGCAACTAATATATGCTCAATAATATACCTTTTCCAAATCACCCAGTATTTTACTTCTCACTGCCTCTGAGGCCTGAAAAAGGCTAGACATAAACGCAAAGATTACCTCTCTTCAGTTTTGGTAATTTTACATAAGGGTTCATGTTTGGTTGGAACATTTCCTAACACAGAAGCTATCTAGGGATGTCCCACTCACACTGCCAGGGTAGCTCTGCAGGAATTTGATCTTCTCATAAAGCTTGATGTTGTCAGCTCGCAGGTTGTCCAGCTCACTCTGTAGGGCCTGCATGGTATGATGCATCATGCGATTCTCCTGAAGAGAGGAGAGATAGAATGCTGTTAGGAGAAGCAGCTCAGGGGATGTCTGGGTAAGGGCAATATTTTATAACTGCATCTATAAAACAAGAATGCAAAAACTGTATCAAATTGGCAAACTTCTTATTCTTGCAACCCTTTAAATAGCTCCCTTAAGTCTCTGGGAGAAGAGTCACAGATTACTTCAAGCCTGCCACACACTGCATAAAGTATTCAGATCTCAGTGGTATAAAGCATAGGTTGTCTTGTACTGAACATGGTCATTTTCAAGGGGAAAATATAGGGTTGCAGTTTAAAACAATTAACTTAAAGGTGCCAAGATCTAAGTGCCACCATGGGATGTGCATAGTGTCAATTCTGTAACGGCTTCAGGGTGTACAAAGGCTAGTGGGCCTATGTATTGTATATAATGCATGTATTCCTTGACATCAGGCTCATGACCTCCCCCACGCTATTCAGGGGGGTAGATTCCCCCCTGAATAGTAGATTCCCCCCGGATGACTCGTGACAATTTTTTTTTTTTTTGCAGGTGCAGATATATCTGTTTTATAATCTTTATTCATTTTCTTTTGTTACAACAAGTGTTTCATATAAACTTATTAGATACTCAAATATATACACTTGATATACATACTTATCATCTTCAAGTTTAACATTTTTTAGAAAATTAATTTTATACAAATTTTATAATATTATGCATTAAATCTAGATTTATATAATTTCTTTTGAATGTAGTATTCCCCTTCCCTCCCTCCCTCCCATTCAATCAATAATATTTAAAAACAACTTTATTGTAAATTCATTCAACATTGATATAGTGTGTAATTCAGAAATAAATTCCCATCTCATTCCCCTCTAATCAATTTTTATTTTGGGAAAAATTAATCATTCATTACAAAATTCTGTTAATGGTCTCCATATCTTTTGAAATTTATTAATATATCCTTTTTGTGTTGCTATGGTAAGCTCCATTTTATATATGTGACAAACAGAATTCCACCAGAAAGTGTAATTTAATCTGTCATGATTTTTCCAATTCAATGTGATTTGTTGTATTGCTATTCCAGTTAAAATGAACAATAATTTGTTGTTATTTGATGTTATTTGACTATTTGTTCTCATTGTTGTTCCAAATAATATAGTATCATATGTCAAGGCTACTGGGTTTTCTAACATCCTATTAATTTGAGGCCAAATTGATTTCCAGAATGTTAAGATGAATGGACAAAAGAATAGAAGATGGTCTAATGTCCCAATTTCAATATGACAGTGCCAGCATCTATTAGATTTAGAGCTATCAATTCTATGTAAACGTGTAGGGGTCCATAAAGCTCTATGTAAAAGAAAAAACCAAGTTTGTCTCATAGATGCTGACACCGTACATTTTAACCTCCAAGACCAAAGTCGTGGCCATTGAGATGCACTAATTTGGTGCTTTATCTCAATGCTCCAAATGTCTCTAAGACCATTTTTTGGTTTTTTATTTATATATCCGGATATTAATTTATACCACTGTGCAGCTTCATGTCCTATTGAATTTATCTGGAAACACAAGAATTCCAAGCTGTGATAATTAGTAAGATTTTTCCATTCAGGGAACCCTTCCTGAATGGATTGCTTCAATTGCAACCATCTAAAATATTGTGTTTTATTAAGATCAAATTTATGTTGCAATTGTGAAAACTCCAGCATTTTACCATTTTTTATTATGTCGTCTAGAATACGAATACCTGCTGTCATCCAGTTTTTCCAGATTATTTTGAAACCGCCTATTTTGATCTTGGGGTTTAACCAAATTGTTTGAGTTGTTGATTTACTAATTGGAATAGGAGTTAGATTACTTATATATCTTAAAGTTTTCCATGTATCCATGAATATTTTATGTTCTTTGTATAGCCTTGGCATTTTGATACTAACTACATGACTAAGACGTAATGGAAACATAAGTCTCCATTCTAGCCAAAACCATTCTGGGATATTTACAGTGGGCTCTGGGAGGATCCAATACATACCTTGACGTAAAATATAGGCTTGATGATACCTATAGAAGTTGGGAAAATTTACCCCTCCCTCCGCAATTGGTCTTTGTAATGACACTAAAGCAACTCTGGGGTTTTTCCCAAGCCAAATAAACTTTGTCAATATTTTATTTAATTTTTTATAAAAAGAATTTTGGAAGAAAATTGGTATCATTCCCATTTGGTAACAGACTACAGGTAATATCATCATTTTAACAGTTTGTATTCTTCCCCACCAAGATAAGTGTAAAGGGTTCCATTGCTCACACATCTCTGTTATTTTTTGTAATAAATTTTTTTCATTAATTTTCATTGTGTCGTCTATATTTTTTGTAATCCAAATTCCAAGATATTTAATAGCATCCTCCTTCCAAACAAAAGAGAATGATTTAAATAAACCTTTTGTACAATGTATATTTAATGGAAGTACTTCTGATTTGTTCCAGTTTATTTTATATCCTGAAAATTTTCCAAATTTTTCAATTAGTTCAAGTAAATGTGGAATGGTAGATTCTGGGTTCCTCAAATATAATAATAAATCATCAGCATAAGCTGATATTTTATATTCTTTATCTGAATGAGGTATACCTTGTATCTCCTTTATTTGTTGGATTGCTAATATTAAGGGTTCTAAAACTATATCAAACAGTAAAGGAGACAAAGGACAACCTTGTCTAACTCCTCTTTGTAGATTGAATTTTTCTGAAAACATATTATTAATGTATAATCTAGCAGAAGGGGAGCTATATAATGTTTGTATCATTTGTGTGAATCCAGGACCTATACCAAACCATTCCATTGCTTGATACATAAATGTCCATTCTATTCTATCAAAAGCCTTTTCTGCATCTAAAGATACAGCAAAAGTGGGCTCGTTCATTTTCTTTGTTAAGTATAACATATGGAATGCTAGTCTAGTGTTATGAGATGAATGTCTTTGAGCAACAAATCCTGTTTGAGACATACTTATAATATGTGGGAGAGCTTTAGCCAATCTTAACGCAAGGATTTTTGCTAATAATTTTCCATCTACATTTATTAAAGAGATTGGTCTATAGTTTGATACCAAAGTGGGATCTTTATTTGGCTTTGGCAAAACTATTGTTAATGATTCTGCCATAGTGCCATTTGTACAACCTTTATTAAGTTGATATTGAATAAGATTTAATAAATAGGGTAATAAAAAGTTTTGAAATGTTTTATAAAATTCAACTGTATAACCATCACCACCTGGAGCGGATCCAACTCTAAGGGATTTCAAAGCTGTTTCTAATTCTTTTAGTGATATTGGTTCTTCCATACTTCGTTTTATATGTTCAGGAACTTTTGGACCCTCTAATAAATTTAAGAATTCTAAACCTTCCTTTTCTTTATTTAAATAAGTCTCGGAAGAATAAAGAGATTTATAGAATTTTAGAAATTGTTTTAAGATTGGATCAATTTGTGTAAGTGTTTCACCATTTTCATCTTTTATAGCAATTATTTTTGTTTTCTTTTTTTTCACTTTTAGATAATTTGCCAGTATTCTTCCCGACTTATTTGAGTTTCCATAATACAGTGCCTGCTGTGCAAATAAATCTTTTCTTATCATTTTTGATGATATTTCATTGTATTTACATTTGAGTTTTAACAGTTCTTGTTGTATAGAATATTCCCATTTTTTTATTAGTTTTAATTCTAAATTTTTAATTTCTTTTTCTAAATTAGAGTATTGTTTTTTATTTTGTTTGTTAAGATAAGCCGAATAAGAAATGATTTGTCCTCTTATTGATGCTTTAAATGCATCCCATAATATTTCTCTAGAGATCTCATCTTTATCATTCACTTGAAAAAAATCTTTCATTTTTATTTGAAAATTTTCACAAAATATTGGATCAGCAAGCAATGTATTATCAAACTTCCATATTGGTCTATTTGTATTTTGATCTGTAATCTTAATTTCAATCCATACCCCACCATGATCAGATAAAATAATTGGCTCAATGGCAGCTTTTGTTACTTGATGCGCTAGGTGTTTTGATATAAAAATATAATCTATTCTTGAAAAGGAATTGTGAACATGAGAACAGAATGAAAATTCCCGTCCATTAAAATGAAGTATTCGCCAAATATCTATTAAATCACAAGTTTGTATTAAATTATCTAGTCCCATTGATTTCATATATCTACTTGGGTTTTTGTCCAATAGAGGATCCATAACAGCATTAAAATCCCCAGCTACTATTAGATTTGAAGTAGCCAGTGGCAATATCAATTGTTGAAGAGTTTTAAAAAATTCATTTTGGTTCGAATTAGGGGCGTATATATTAAACAACGTCATGGTAGTATTTCCCATATTCATTTCCACTATTATCCATCTTCCATTAATATCTGTTGCCTTTAATTTGAATGTAGCAGTACATTTTTTATTTACCAGAATAGCAACACCTGCTTTTTTCCCTGTAGCTGGTGAGAAAAAACAATGTTTGACCCAACCTCCTTGTAGTTTATTAGATTCAATATTTGAGAGGTGGGTCTCTTGTATAAAGCATAAATCCGCATTTTGCCTTTTTAAAAATAATAGAGCTTTTTTCCTTTTTATCATATGATTTAGACCATTAACATTTAAGGATATTATTTTAAGATCCATTTATGCATTTTTGATATATTTTCCTTAAAATTATATGAATTGTTTTTCTTAATTTTTTTTTTTCCCCAGTATTTAACATATTTTAGAATATACACTTTTTCTTTTTTTCCCCATTCTCCATTATATTTCCCCCTTCCCTTCCCTCCCTTCCCTCCCCATTTTAATATGACCACTTGGATACGCATTTTGAGGTTAGGTGTATATAACTCCTACAAGCTATTAAAATATATAACTTTATTTACTACCAAGATGTTTTAATTTATTTTATTCTACTATAAATTCCCAATGTATAATTTATTTTTTTTTTTTTTTTTTTTTTTTTTGAGTTTATTATTATGTTTTGGTTTGTATTGTATAATAAAGTAATTGTTTTCTAACAGTAAATTCTAAGTGGTGTCTAGAAATGTTTTCATTTTTAAATATTAAGTTTAAATTATATTTTTCCCCATCTTTAAGGAAATTATTACATATGACAACAATGTATACCACAAATTCAGTTAGATATGAATTAATTCAAAATGATGAATAATTGTAATTGAAATATTATAACTTATATTTTTAAGGCTTAGGTATATGTTTGAAGGTAGTCACAAAGGTTGAACAGATTTCTCCTCAGTCCAACCTTCAGGAGATTTTCTTTAATCTTTTCTCTTCAAAATAGTTATTAGTTACATTTTAGAATATCAAATCAAAGAGTAGGAAAATATTATATCCAGAAGAGCATTTCCTTTCTTTACTAAACCACAATCTCATCTTTGGAATGTTTTCTGGCTCAGAGTTTTACATGTAAGTTTTTTGTATATATCTTTAAACATGAGCTTAAGAATTTTTTCCAGTCTCGTTGTTTAGAATATTCCTGCAGTTTATTCACAGTTCCATGTTCTTCTAATTCCTTTCAGTTGGAGTTGAAAGTTCTGTTTCTGTATCGAACTTTACATTTGTATTCCATATTTAATCTTTATGTTTTATTAATTTAAACATAATTATAAATATAAACACAAATATATTATTCGATATTAAGTTCTTGTTTAAGAGGACATTGGTTGTTCACATTGATCGAGAAAATCTTGAAGTTTTGTAGGATCTGAAAAATTTTGAGTCTTGTTAGCAATGGTAATTTTCATTACTGCTGGATACAGAAGGCCATATCTAGCCCCTAGAGCTCGCAGTTGGGGTCTCATGTCCAGGAATTGTTTTCTTCGTAGTGCAGTCTCTTTTGCAAAGTCAGGAACAATGTGGATTCTTGCATCCTGGCATTTAAGGTTTTTGTTTTCCTTTGCTAGCTGGCAGATTTCTACTGCTTGTTGGTGTCTCAAAAGTTTAAATATTAGAGTTCTTGGTCTTGATTGAAGGTTTTTATTCTGTGTTGGTATCCTGTGTGCTCTTTCTATTTCTAATGCAGATTTGAATTTTAAAGGTAGTATTTTAGGTAGAAATTGTTCCAGGAATGTTATAGGGTCGTTTTTTTCTACCCCCTCTGGAATCCCGATGATCCTTAAATTATTCCTTCTTTCTCGATTTCGACTGTCTTCCAAGTCTCTTTTAATTTCTTCAACTTCTTTCCATATTATTTTAGATTTTCTCATGTCTGTATTTAGTTGTTCTGTATTGTTTTCTAGGTCATTTATTTTATTTTCAACTATATCAACTCTTTTGGTGAGAATTGCAGCATCTTCAATTGCTTTTTTTAGTTTTTTATTGCTGTCTAATACTATTTCTTTAATTTGTCTCAATTCTTCCATGACGTTGGGGCTTTCATCCGATGGCAACGGAATTTTTGAGGGTGTGTTATTTGGCTCTGGTTTTGATCTTTTATTACTGCTACCAATACCGGAACCACTTGCTTCTGAATCACATTTGTTTTGTTTTTTAGATGTCATCTTTTGTTATTCTTCTCTTCTCTTTATCTCAGCTTATCTTCACTGTCTTTTGGTATCAGTTTCAATATTTCAATATTATGTTGCTTGTCTTTTTTTTTTGTTTTGAGTATTCAATTTATGATGAGTGATTTTCTTTCAGGATTTGTTTCTATATTTTAAAATTTTTTCAGTCTTTTCTCCTTTCTTGATTTTCTGTCCCAATCTTATATTAGAACAGGTTCAAAACTTTTATTTCAATATTTTTAGAGCAACTGTCAGTTGTTTGTCTCAAGTTCTATTGTTGTGAGTAAGCCTTATCTCAGCCTCTATGAAGGTAATAACATTCAATACTAGCAGCCTTTCTTTTCCTTAAATTTTTAGATACTGCTGGTCAATCTTTTTACAGATTTATTTTGTTAAATCCGTTAGTCACTTTAGCGTTGAAAAAAAAAATCAATAATCCTTTTTTTTTTTTTCCTTGCTCTCCTCTTATAAGCCCAATCGCAGCCCTTACTGAGGAGAGCAGTATTCCTTCCAGTATATTTGAAGTATATGTATAAGTATATGTTTTTTTTTTTTTTTCAGCGCTTCTCAATTACTTCGATATTTTTTTTCAAGTTAGAAACCATTGGTCTTTTATTCTGTCATCTTTCTCACAGCCCAAGCGCTGAAGAGAAAGAAAAAGCCAACAATCTTTTATATCAGAATCTTTTTTCAATTTCAGAAGAGGAGAGGAGATTGATATTATATTGTATTTATGTTTATATTAGTCATTTACAATTTTTGAATTTGGCAGCAAGGAAATAGTAAAAAACCGTTGCCAAATAGGTTTTATAGCAGACTTTACTTCATCTCCGGGAGAGGAGAGCTATTTCAAGCAGATTATCTCTACAGGACGACAGGCACCACCTCCTCATTTATTATTTATAAAGAGTAAATTCTCTTCCTTGTTGTTAGATAGCTCACCAGCAGTCGATCTCCTGCTTCTCCGGATGTAAAAAAAACGGCACTTTCACTTTAAATTTTCGTCTTCAAACGTCTTTCCGTCTCAGTTGAGGATGCAGCTTTCAATTTATTACACCTTCAAGATCATGGGAAATTATTTTTTTTGTAGTAAATTTCGTTAAATAAGCTTGTTTGTACGGAGCTTCTCCTTCACCCGACCGTCAGCATTCGCGTCCAAGCCACGCCCGTGACAATTTTTTTTTTTTTTTTTTTTTTTTACCTCCCTCCCCCTTCCCCCGTGTACCTTTATTGAATCTCTAGTGGTCCAGCTTTCCATGCTCCTGCCCCGTGCTGAGCCCTTCTGAATGGCTGCTGCGAGTTTTTGCAGTCCAGCGATGTACCAGGCAGGAGCGAGTTTTCTGTGCTCCTGCTCCTCCCTGAGCTCCTCCCTGAATGGCTGCCTCAAGTTCTCACGGCCCAGTGGTGTACTGGGCAGGAGTGAGCTTTCTGCGCTCCTGCCCGGTCCTGAGCCACTCGCTGAATGGCTGCTGTGAATACTTGAGGGACACAAGAGAACTCGTGGTAGACATTCAGGGAAGTGCTCAGCATGGGGCAGGAGTGCAGAAAGTTCGCTCCTGCCTGGACCACCAGGGATTCAAAAAAGTAAGCCGGGGGAGGCGGGAGGGAGGTAAAAAAATTGTCAGAGTCAGCCAGGACAAGAGGGATCCCTCTTGTCCCAGTCCACCAGGTCTTATGGCAGGCCCGGTGGAGGCCTGCAGGATATCAAGAGAGGGGGGGAACAGGGTACAGGGCAGGGAGGTGGGACAGAGTGCAGAGCCTGGCAGGGATGGAGCGGGGACAGGATGGAGAGCCAGGCAGGGAATGAGGGGGGTGGGTTCAGATCCTTGCAGGGCAGGGCACATGAATATTAACCCCCTCCCCTTATATTTCAGTCAACCTTTTTTCCTCCTTACCTCGACTTATATTTGGATCGTCTAATATTCAAGTATATATGGTAGTAATTCATGGCATTTAATTTGGTATAAAACTTAACCTTGTTCCTGGTTGAGAGGAGGTGACTATTTTCTGGAGACCACACTGAAGTCTTTTTTTTAACCTGTCATTTTAACAATTCTTTTTCTCTCTTGAATAGTAAGGTTAGGTCTTTCCTATTAATTATGGCGTTCTTTTCTTGATTGTTTTGTAAGCTGCATTGACCTATTGTAAATTGCAGGGTACCAAATTTTAATAAACATAAATGTGTAAGCTCCCAGCTTTTTTTTCCTATGGGACTACATTTCAGTTTGTGACAATTACTTTGTGTCAGAAAGAGGGAGCTCTGATATTGGGTACATTTCTATTCTTCCTGCTTATTTGGCGGAGACAGAATTTCTTTCATCAAGACCTTCTAGAAATGGTCACTGTGCGAGAGGTGACTTAGTTTAATGCTAAGTGCACCTCTGGTTACACACCACTTCAAGCTCCTGGTTTCTGGCTCTGAAACGCTCCCTCTGACTGGAAATGATGGAGAGAAGAGAATCCATCTGGCCTTCAGGGATTGCAGTATTTGGAGATGGAGGGTAACCTAAAAATCAAATTATTTTCAAAAAATAAAATTTAAAAAGAAATTGAAAAGCTCTCATTGTAAAAAAATGTAAAGCACAATAGTACATTGCCAAACTATCACAAATCCCCCATATAACGATGTAGGTTATTTCAGATTAAGGTGTAGCTTAACGATTGTTGTAACCTGTGCCTTCTGTGTTCTCAGCAGGCTTTTTGCCCAACTGATGTCAGGCTCTGCCCTCATATACATGATGTAAATCTCTGATTCCCTTCTGCAGACTTTTTCAGACATAAGCACTCGCTACTCCAATCGTCTTATCCCAGGAGACTAACTTTCATTTTAATAATCCTACTCACTCCTAGATCTGGAGCTTTTCCAATATACAACATTTCCTACCCATCTTGTTGGTAATATGCTGGATTTAGTCCTCTGACAATTCTTTGATTCTCTGATTTTCCAAGTTATCGTTACCATGGACCAATTGCTATACTATATAGTGTCTTTCTTGCTCTCTCCCAAATCTGTGCTTAGGTGTGTTGAAGTCTCATATCGTAACTTCTGTTCCTCCTCCACCCTTCTCACATTTTCCTTTTAACTCTACTTACCTGCCCTTTCATGATTACATCTCTACCTGGGATGCCTCCCTTTACACGGTCATCTCATGAAGCTCCCCTACCCAGCTGTCTCTAAAAAAACCCATGGTAGCAAGATAATTTTTGTCTCCTCTGCTGAAAGAATTTAGCATAAATCATGTTCTTCTGATGACTTACAATCTTTTATGACCCTCCACTGTTCTTTTCCATCTTTGTTTAAAAAAACCCAAGATGTCTTAGCTATTCTAAACTTATTGAGAATTATTCCAATGGTTCCAGAGCATTGTTCTCTATACTCCATATTCTTGCAACTACACTTCTCTCTCCATATTCGCAGGTTCAGCACTCTTGACTTTGATTATTTGTGGTTTTCATCTTGCCGACTCAACCCCTCGAATAAAATCATCTTGGAGTACAGAGAGAAAAGTTCAGTACTTGCTTCAGCGTAGTTGCAAATACGAATGCTAAGTTTTATTTGCAATTTCACGGTATTTGCAAGGGCTATACCAGGGGTAGGCAATTCCGGTCCTCAAGAGGCGGAGCCAGGTCAGATTTTCAGGATATCCACAATGAATATGTATGAGATGGATTTGCATGCACTGCCTCCTTGAGATGCAAATCTATCTCATGCATATTTATTGGCTTCCAATCGGTCATAGGATCACTTTTAAAATAATGTTGTTTATCTTTAAAACTCTAGCATTCAATGAACCTCAATTTATATCTAGATTATTAATACCACACAGTACTCAACGCCCACTTCGTTCATCTGGCCAAAATCTCCTCTCAGTTCCTTCTCTGAAAATTATAGGAACAAGAAGATCTGACATGTTCTCTGTTATGGGACCTCAATGGTGGAACGCTCTGCCACAATATATTAGAAATGAAAAAGATGTCACATTATTCAAAAAATCTTTAAAATCCTATCTCTTTAAAGATGCTTTTAATATTTAAATTTTTTAAAATTTTTTAGTGAGGTTTCAAATCGTGCTATGGTTTAACTACCCCTCACCCTCTTGTTTTTTCCTTTTTTCTACCAAAAATTAAAAATTGTAACTTTTACTCTTTCCCTCCCGACTCACGTTTGTATTTTATGAAATTATATTGTTAAAATGTTAGTTTCTCTATATTATTCTCTATTTTGATTTTGTACATTGCTTAGTAATTTTAATAAGCGATTCATCAAACATATTAATAAACTTGAAACTTGTGGATATCCTGAAAACCTGACCTCGCTCCAGCTCTCGAGGACTGGAATGGCCTACTCCTGGGCTATACCCCAAATTCCATGAATGTGAAAGTGAAAAGTTATTTGTGATTTTTTGGTATTCACGGGCCGTCTTGGACCCTAACCCCTGCAAATCCGGAGGGAGAAGTGTCCTTCTTCTGAACTCCCTTCTATGCTAGTTCATTTTCATCACATATCTCTTCATTTTTGCCTCAGTAAACCATTGCTACTGCTCCTCTTAAGCCCAACTTTCTCCTTCATCATTCTGAACACCTATTTCTTCCCCTATGATTCTTAATATACATGTAATTGCCTCTCCCTTGCATCTCTTTCCAAAATGTCTTCAAAATGACTAGCGGCGTGCCCCAGGGCTCTGTTCTTGGGCCCATCTTGTTCAATATTTTTATAAATGACCTGAAAGAGGAGACAACATGCAATATAATCAAGTTTGCAGATGATACAAAACTATGTCGGGTGGTGGGCTCTCAAAGGGACTGTGAGGATCTTCAGAAGGATCTGAACCAGCTGGAAAAGTGGGCGATAATGTGGCAGATGAATTTTAACGCAGACAAATGCAAGGTAATGCATCTGGGAAAGAAAAACAAAGAACATGAATATAGGATATTGGGTGTGACATTAGCCAAATGCGAACAAGAAAGGGATTTGGGGGTACTGATAGACAGAACCCTAAAACCATCGGCTCAATGTGCGGCGGTGGCGAGGAAAGCAAACAGGATGTTGGGCATGATTAAGAAGGGGATCACGAGTAGATCGGAAGACGTCATAATGCCACTTTACAGAGCAATGGTCAGACCACACTTAGAATACTGTGTCCAACACTGGTCTCCATACCTTAAGAAGGATATAACTCTGCTGGAGAATGTGCAGAGGCGAGCCACGAAACTTGTCAGAGGTATGGAGAATTTGAGCTACAAAGAACGCCTCAGAAAACTGGGACTGTTCACCCTCGAAAAGAGAAGACTGCGAGGAGATTTGTTAGAGACTTTTAAAATATTAAAAGGATTTGATAAAATTGACCAGGAAACAGCATTACTGACATTGATGTGACACGGACAAGAGGTCATAGCCTGAAACTGAGCGGCAGCAAGTTCAGGACAAATGTAGGAAAGTTCTGTTTCACACAACGAGTGGTGGGTGCTTGGAATGCTCTCCCGGAGGAGGTTGTGGCAGAGACTACTGTTCTGGGTTTCAAGCGCAAGTTGGATTCACACCTTCTTGCAAATCACATCGGGGGATACAGGAAATCCGTGTCTCCAATAGGAGCACCAAACTGGGCCTCCGCGTGTGCGGATCGCCGGACTAGATGGACCTAGGTCTGATCCAGCGAAGGCGTTTCTTATGTTCTACCAGAAAGACAACTTAGGTAGTGGAAGGGGGCTGTCTCCTTAAGGGGCTGGCTCATTTAGACCTGGACAAAGCACAGAGACCTCTGTTGCACCACTTCTAAATGATTTTCACTGGGCTTTTGAGAGTGGCATACCACACTTGTCATTTTCGAGGACCTCACAGTGGAGCTTGCTCTAACTGACCTGTAAGGTCGTACTAACATTGGTCTCTCTGCTATACTTTTACACTGGTTTCATTCCTCTCTGACTAGCTTTACAGTCTTAATCCTGGGTTCTGTTCTAGCTCCTCTGCTATTCAACATTTTTCTCAGTCCCCTTGTTACCCTTATACTGGAACATTCAATTCACTCATACTTTTCTGCAGATGATATTTTGCCTGCATCCTATCAAGAACCAGAAATGAGCCTTTCCTTCCCTGCAACACTGCTTAGATGTGATTGGACCCCGGCTTGGATTTAATCATCTATTCCTTAATTTGCAAAAAATTATTGCTTGCTGGAATACCCATTCTGACTATGCTGACTTCTTTTTCCCACATAGTCACCTGATAAGCTAAGATTTTGCCAAAAAAATCATTTATAAACACATCCCTTTGCTGATGGAAAAATCAAAGAGTTGTATTTTATGCAAATGTTTTCTGTTTACAAATTCAAAATGGTCAAGAAGATAATAAGTAGGAGTCCATTCAAAGCTTTAAAGCATATACATCCGAGCTTGAAAATTACTCTAGCTTCCATTGTCAGCCAGTGTAATCTATAATAATATTGTGATACATAATCAGTTCTTTTTAATCCAAAAATCAACCATAGAGGCATTAAAAAATATTATTAATACATAAGATTTTACAGTATAACCACTTGTAAAGCAAATGTATCAAAATTAAAGAGAATCAGTAGTTCTCTTCCAAGCTGAAGAGCCCTAGTCTCTTTAGCCTTTCCTCATATGAAAGGAGTTTGATCCCCTTTATCATTTTGGTCACACTTCATTGAACCTTTTCTATTTCTGCTATATCTTTTTAAGATGTGGTGACCAGAATTGCTTCAGTTCTATACACACTGGTTGCATCAAGACTAGACTACTGCAATGTAATCTACTTGGGTATCTCTTCTGCCTCCAAATAGTCTTAATATCTCTATTCATCTCTTATCTTCCACTGGATGCTTTGATCACCCTACTCTTCTTTTTACCTTCACCACTGGCTACCTATTACTCAACAAATCCAGTTCATGATTTTATCTTTGACACACAAGGCACTCCACACTGGCCAACCTGTGTGCCTGGTTCAGTGGTGTAGCCAGACAGCAAAATTTAGATGGGCTTGAGTTCAAAGTGGGTGGACACAAATATTTTTTTCAGCCTCCACCCTTTCCTCACCCCTTTTCTGGCATATTCCAACTCAAAATATAAATACTTTGGCTAATGAAGATCTAGATCTCCCCCTCCTCCTCCTTAACAAGCTTCCCTCTTCAAAGCAGCAGCAGTGGCAGTGATTCCTACATGCATAGGAACCAATTTTTCAAAATGATTGGGTGTCGCCATTTTCCACCCCAGACCCTGCCTCATAATAGTACTAATTGTAATACCATTCTTTCCATTCATTTTTCATATATACACACATTATAATCTTATTAACAATACATAATGGTTAACCACACAATTAAACTATACAAAGTACACTGTATGGTTCTTCTCAACATTAATTCCTACCAAAACACCTGACCTTGGTCACATGCAGAATACAGATAAATACAGGACCACAAACTAAAAGTCATAATATACACAAATGAAACCCTAAGATGCACTGGGAGAGCAATAACGCTTCCGAGCTGCTTGGACATTACTATAGCTGGTGAAAAAAGGCTTCCAATACTGGCAATTCAACCCAAATATGCGAGTGTTGACGTACTCTTGAAGAAGCTCTTGGTAGAGTGAAATGGGGACGCTCCATTGAGCACATTAACACATTGCCATATAACACAGGAGAAAGCTGACCAGAGATAGGTCCCCAAAATTTTGCAGAGTTTCATATGAGACCCTAGACAACACCCCTGTAAAATCTGGTTGGATTTCAAAGGGGTCGAGCGTGGGCAGTTTTCAGTATTGGTCCACTTGACATGGAATGACCCAGAAGATCGCACCATCCTATAGTGTGTATCAGTTAGGTTAAGGGTGATTAGTCAATGATCTTAAGGTGGCTAAAAAGGTCAAAAAGGTGACAGCGAAAGCTAGAAAGATGCTAGGGTGCATAGGGAGAGGTCCAGCCAGTAGAAAAAAGGAGGTATTGATGTCCCTGTATAAGACTCTGGTGTGACCTTATTTGGAATATTGTGTACAGTTCTGAAGACCACACCTTCAAAAAGATATAAAAAGGATGGAGTCGGTCCAGAGGCAGGCTACTAAAATGGTCAGTGGTCTTCATCATAAGATGTATGGGGATGGACTTAAAGATCTCAATAGGTATACTTTAGAGGAAAGGCAGAAGAGAGGAGATATGATTGAAACGTTTAAATACCTACATGGTATAAATGCGCATGAGGTGAGTCTCTTTCATGTGAGAGGATAGGATGAAGTTAAAAGGTGATAGATTCAGGAGTAATCTAAGACAACACTTTTTATTACAGAAAGGGTAGTATATGCATGGAATAGGCTCCCAGTAGAGGTGGTGGAGATAAAGACTGTGTCTGAATTCAAGAAAGTGTGGGACATGCACAGGGAGACGCGGAGATAGTGGATGCTATGGATGGGCCATTTGGCCTTTATCTGTTTCTATGTTTCAGAACCTGTCACCATTCTACTGTACAGCATATGTCCTGCAGCACTCTAAAATGCTAAATATAATTGCAATAAGGATGTTCCACTGTTTATTTCTCATGTGTGTCTTATAGCTCAGTCAAAGTGCTTGAGAAGAGAGGGAAGAGATTTTATGGATTTAGCTCATGAATTTTCACTAGTAGCTCAAGGCAAGTTACATTCAGGTTCAGTAAGGATTTCCCTATTCTCAGGGCATTTACAGTCTAAGTTTGTATGTTTGTTTATTTGGGCAGATGCAGTCAGGAACTTAGGGAGAAATCACGGTAGGCAAACCAGGGGCATATCCACGGGTGAGCCTGGGGCCCACCCAGCAGCAGTGCATGCTTGATAGCCAGCATAAGGAAAACAAGCGGGGCTCCCATAGTCCTACATCCCCCTCCATCCATTTAGGAGCTTCGGGTTCAAGTCAGATTCCTTTTCACTGTCTTCAGCTTATCTGGAAGCCACCTCTGCCGGGTCATGCCTAGCATTACCATATGGCTTCAGAAAAAAGAGGATGGATTGAGACATCCAGGTTTTTCTTCCATTGTTTTTAATGGAAGCAAAACCCAGATATCTCAATCTGTCCACTTTTTTCTGGTACATAAATGAAAGCATGCGGACAAAGGAGCTCAGACAAATATGCGCAGGACGTCAGCGCACCAGATTAAAAGTTAAATTTAAAGCGCTCTGAGGGGATGTCTAGTCCTTCAGTCCAGTCACCAAAAAATCAAGATATTTCCTTCCTTTCTTTCCCTCCGTCACTTCCTTTCCCATGGTCTGGCATCTCTCTTTCTTCTCCTCTCCCTTCCTTCTACCTCCCTCTCCCCAATCAAGTGCAATATTTCTCTCCTCCTCCCTCCCTCTCTTTGTTTGTCACTACCATTCGGCAGTGCAGCGTTCAGAACTCGCTGCTCTTGCTGTTGTCGGGCATTCCTCTCTGCCAGGTCCCGCCTACTTCCTGTTTCCACAAAGGTAGGACCTGGCAAAGAGAAAGGCCCGAAGCCGACAAAAGCAGTGAATTGTGAATGCTGCAGCTGCCGGAAGAAATTCATGATGCTGACCCTCGGAGCACCCCCTTATGGGTTGCACCTGGGACGGACAGCTCTCCCTCCCTCCCAGTATGTCATCACCCTTTTGTAAACAATGCCTTACAGCAGGGGTGCCCAAAAGGTCGATCGCGATTGACCGGTAGATCGCGAAGGCAACGCATATCGATTGCGTTGCCTTTGCATTCTACTTGCTTTCCAAGAACCAGATGGACCCAAAACATCCTGGCGGTCTTCGCGTGCCCGGCAGCTCTACTCACTACCTGCACGGAACGACACCAGTCACTCAGTCAAACTCCTTCCCCCCCCTATCTCTCAGGGATTCCCAGGCCAGCCCTGGATCTTTCTCTTCTGCCACGTGCCGCCCCACCGGAAGAAGGAAGTTGCGTCAAGTGGGGGGGGGACTGGGGAGCAGGAAGTAGCAGAGAGCGTGAGCACCTCGGAGACGGCTGTGCGGAGGGTAAAAGCAGGAGGAAGGAAGGATTCGTGGGGGGGCGGGAAGAGAACTGATCGAACGCCTCTTTGCTTCATTGATGTCTCCGGGGGAGACGACCATCCTTGGAAATACATGCAGGAAACTCCCGTTCTGTGCAGCAGCTTGTGAAAGGAAGTGTTTGTGGCTCCTAGGGGGAGGAGGGGAGGTGGTGGTTTTGAGGCCTGTGCCCCGATGGTGGCGGCGGTTTGGAGGCCTGTTCCCCAATGGCGGCGGCAGTGGCTTGGGAGCAGGCAGGGAGACAGAAAGAAAGGGGGAAAGGAGAGAGAAAGACAGACAGAAAGAAAGAGGGGCAGGGAGACAAAGAAAGAAATTAAGAAAGACAGACAGATAGAAAGAAAGGGGGGATAGGAAGACAGAAAGAAAGGAGGCATGGAGAAAGAAAAATAGACAGAAAGAAAGGGGGGCAGGGAGACAGAAAGAAAGGGGAGGGGGCAGGGAGAGTGGAATAAAAAGTTGGTGGAGGGAATGAGGTCCAGAAGCATACAGCAGGCTGAAAGAAGGGAAGAAATATTGGATGCACAGTCAGAAGAATAAAGTGCAACCAGAGACTCATGAAATTACCAGACAACAAAGGTAGGAAAAATGATTTTATTTTCAATTTAGTGATCAAAATGTGTCCATTTTGAGAGTTTATATCTGCTGTCTATATTTTGTACTATGGCCCCCTTTTACTAAACCGCAATAGTGGTTTTTAGCATGGGGAGCCTATGAGCATTGAGAGCAGCGCGGTGCATTCAGCGCAGCTCCCTGTGCTAAAAACCGCTATCGCGGTTTAGTAAAAAGGGATGGGGTATATTTATCTATTTTTGTATAACTGTTACTGAGGTGACATTGCATAAAGTCATCTGCCTTGACCTCTTTGAAAAAACCTCAGAATATAAATGATAATTAACATTTTCTCTGCGTACAGTGTGCTTTGTGTTTTTTTAAATTTTATTGTTGATAGATCATTTTGACTTGGTCATTTTAAAAGTAGCTCGCAAGCCCAAAAAGTCTGGGCACCCCTGCCTTACGGCATGTCAGTTCTAAAAATAGAATATTACGTGATGCAAATTAAAGTGATTTTCATTTTACATCTCACTCTTAGCCTCAGGTACTGGTTATTACAAAGGAGGAATAAATGAGCTCTCCATGCAATTTCTTACCATAAAAAAGCGCTGTGGCCTCCTTGATGGGCTCAGGAATTGTCTCTAGACTACTAACAGCAGCTCCCTGGGATAGAAATCTGAAGTGAATAAAAGTCCCTAAAAACTTATACAAGTTAATTAGTGAGACAAAAATGATACAAAAGCAAACTACTAAGGGGATAATATTCAGCCAGTGGTGGTCAGTGTTTTTATATGCACTATCACTGGCTAAATTAGGCCCAGATATTCAATGCTGGGCCATGTCAGACACCCAAATAGAATAATAAACCAAAATGTGAGCTAGCTCAATGGAAACTAACTCTATGAACAATGCATGCCCAAGATGTTTTTGAAAAGGAAAGAAAGGATCTCAGATGCCCAAACCTATGACACATAAGTGTCGGAAGGTAATTTTTGAATGATGGTATGTATCATTGATGCTAAGAAAACCTTTTAATATTAATAATTTACTTTTTTTTGTTTGTTTATATTAATCGTGACTTGTGTGTAGAAAATGTACAAAACTTTCTACATTAAACTTTCAAAAACATTAAGCTTGTTGAGCCTTATAAAATTTCAAGAAAGTCAAAACCCAAATCATACAGCTAAACAGCATGTATGTTCACTGAAGCATTTCATTCATATGTAGTGAAATGCTATTTAAATGCAATTGGCAACAGGCCAAATTTATGTTCAAAGTAGTGAGCTCTTAGAGTGAAATACCACTTAAATGAAACTACATATCTGAATTCAATCCACAAACCTTCATGTTGCAAAACTTTAGCTCAGGACTTGAAAAATGACATCTAAAGCTCCTTCATGAAACCTTATGGAGGAGCAGAGCCGCACCAAAGATTGATGCTGCTATCGCTGTGTGACTAAATGATCCGACGTGATCTGTTTCACCAGAAAAGGCTTCTTCAAGGCAAATTGTTGGCCACTGTGTTTTTCACAAAGAATCCAGCATGCATTGTTTATAGTCAGTTTCCTGGTAGGAACCATGCAAGTTTGCAAAAGTACCCAGAAGTTATGTGGGTGTGGTCAGATTGCTATTTCCACGGTCCATTTGCCTGGTTAGCTTTGTGGGCACCAACACTGAATATTACCAGTGACTGCAAAATTTCTGGGACTGCCCCAATTCTGTCCCCAGTTTTCACAGAGACAATATTCAGTGGCATTGCTTGGTTAAACCCTTTTGAATACCAAACTTCTATGAATATGTGTATCCAGTGACTCATCTGAACTTCTGTCTGTATAATTACCTCAGTATCAGGACGCTGGACTGAAGACATAGACTGGATGGTGCTGAGATCGTGTTCTAGTTTAGTGATCAAATCCTTTTGGTTGGCAATAGTACTAACAGCTTCTGTAAACTGGATTTGTAGATCAGAACTGAGAGCTAGGAGGGAAAAACAGGACTAGCTTTAGTCAACTCAACATGCGAGGTAGAGGGAAAAACAGTGACAGAGAGAAGCAGCCAGGTCAATACTGAATGCCTTCTCTATGAATTGAACTGAGATGTGTGTCTTGTCATCATCTCTTTAAATGTGGTGGTGACACTTGGAAAGTCATGCTAGATTACAGCAGCCTTATATTGTGCAACTGCTGAATGCCAAAGGCTTCTCTGGAAACCAGCTTTTGCAGTCCATATTTTAATGTATGAGGGTCATTTTATAAATAATGCACGCTATTTTTTTTATTTACATGTTTATTTTTTTTTTCCAAGTATTTCTTTACAATCCTTCAATATAGTCTCCCTGCTTTGCAATGACCAAGTCCCAACATCTGGGAAGCTTCATTATTGCATCCAAGACACCGTTTTTGTTCAGTTGCCGAATGGCTTGGGTACAGTCAGAAGAAAGCTCTTCCAGAGATGCAAAATGATGTCAACATATAGGTTGTTTCAACTTTGGAAAAAGGTCGAAGTCTGGACTGTAGGGAGCCCTATTTGCGTAGTTTTTCAATGACGAGTGGAGAGCTCCATCTTCCCCACGACCAAAAAATTTCGACAACCTCAATCAAATGATGATTTTTGCTTATGATCATGAAGGCATCATAATCACAGACAAAGTTCCATGTGGAAGAAGTGTCACAGCAGTGTATTATCGTGATTTTTATGCAAAAAAAAAAAAAAAAATGCGCAGAAAAATGCGCAAAACCTGACCTCAGTTGCTCTTGGCTGAGCCACTCATTGTTCACAATGCTTGCCCACACATAGGGAATGTTGTCATTGAAAAACTACGTGAATATGGCTGGGAGGTGTTACCTCATGCTCCCTGCAGTCCAGACATGAGTCCACTAGACTTTGACCTTTTTCCCAAGTTGAAACAACCTATGCATGGACATCGTTTTGCATCTCTGGAAGAGCTTTCTTCCACCGTTACCCGAGACATTTGGCAACTGAACAAAAATGGTGTCTTGGATGGAATAATGAAGCTTCCTGGACTGGGTCATTGCGAAAGCAGGGAGACTATATTGAAGGATTGTAAAGAAATACTTAATATAAAACATGTAAATTTTTTTAAAAAGTATGCATTATTTATGAAATGACCCTCGTATCTCACTCCCAAACTGAAACAAATGGTAACTTGCCCCATATTAATAAAACCTAGCTGGTAACTTAAGAGATTCTTATTAATTACTGATCCATTTTTACCATTACATTTTCTGTGAAAGCCATTGAACAGTGCTGAAGAGTAGTTTCTGAGTTAACATAGCATTGTAGACAATTTTTAATTCACTTTTCTACCTAGATGATTATATGTATGTTGAATATATGAAAAGTGTAAATTTCTATGTGGCACATACACCTCTAAACATTCACACAAAAAGATGGACTTTCTAACTTAAGAGCAATAAAATCTTGAAAATGATAAGATGTTCCATGGGAATCCAATGCAGCTCCCTCAAAACAGGTACTGGGGAGAAGAGTTTTTCCATCTTCATCTGTTCCTTACCCGAGTGCAGGGTGCGGCAGCTAGTTCTGCCCTCTTGCTGACATCACACACTGCTGTATTCAATCACAGCACCTAATGGTGCGCTGCTGTTGAGTGTGCCACCTAAGGAACAACCAAAGGTGCACGCCAAGGCAGAATGACTACAGGGAATGACACCAGAGATTCAGGCTCTCCCTCGAAGGAACTCTCCTTTTAAGGGGAACCAGACTGGCAAGTATAAGGTTTCCAAACCCAAGATGTTCTGGAATCAAAGGCTGGGGGAGGACAGTGATTCAAGAGACTGTCGTTTATCCCCCCAGTTAGGGGAAAGAGAGAAGCTGTCGAAGTTTGATATGGAGTGTGACTCTGGAGCAGAGGGGAGTGAGTAGAAACCTTATCATGAATAAGTTCTAAGTTATGTAAGTGGTATGGATGTGTGAAGGAAGATTGCAGATTTTTCAGAATACTGTACACTTAATTTTTGGACTGAAAAAAATCTGATCACGTGTCGCAGTATTATTACAGATTGCATTGGTTGTCAATTGAGGCAAGAATTTTTTCAAACTTGGCTGAATATGTTTTAAGGCAGTGTTCTTCAACCGCCGGTCCGTGGACCAGTCCACAGAAATTTCCTGCCGGTCTACAGGGCTGGCACATGCATCGCGCCCAATCTTCAACTGCCAGTTGGCGGTGTGATCGATGCGGCAGTCATCTTCAGTCAGCTCCCTCTTCTTCACTGCCACAGTACACAAAGCCGAGGGCAGCGGCTCCTACAGGTGTCCTGTGCCTGTACCGGAAGCCTTCTCTCTGATGTCAAAACTCAGAGGGAAAGCTTCCAGATGAGGCACGGGACGCGTGAGGAACCGCTGCCTACGAGCATGCCTATAATTTTGCCAGCAGCATCATCCACACACTTTGGAACTATATGAGGGAGCTCTTAAAATGCGCTCAGCCCCATGTGAGAATGTTAGTAATGCAACTGGGGAGCATGTGAAGACCATAGCACTGGAGGTACAAAACTTTGCAGTTGGCTACATCAGGGGCCTGGAGGAGCACAGGGACAGGCTCCTGAAGCACTTGGAAGAGCTGAAATTCCAGAAAGAGAATGCACTGCACTTGCAAAAGTTGTAGCTGGAGCACTGCGGCAGTGAGGAATGAGCCGTCCCAAAGATAATACCAGGAACAGCATAAAATGGCCAGAGGGGAAAAGGCCAGAAGGAGGGAGGGAAATAACAAAGGTAGGGGGAATGATTTTAATTTTGAATTTAGTGATCGAATTGTGTCTGAGAATTTACATTTGCTGTCTATATTTTGTACTTTTCAGGAAGAAATGCATGTTTCTTTTCCTAGGGTTGTACTGCATGCAGAGTCTTGCATCTTAGGGTTTGCTTGTATATATTAGTACTTTTAGTTTTTGGTCCCATATTTGCATAGGGGTTATCAGTGTTCTGGTAGGAATGAATGTTGAGAAGCATACAGTGTTCTTTAATTTTATGGTTAACCATTGTGTTGTTAATAAGATTATATTGTGTGTGTGTATATATGAAAAATGAATGGAAAAAATAGTGTTACAATTAGTACTATTATGGGGGCGGGGTCTGGGGCGGAGATTGGGTGGACATGGGTAGGATCTGGCCTACAGCTTAGCCCAGTGTTCTTCAACTGCCAGTCTGCGGACCGGTGCCGGTCCACATAATAATTCTTTTTATTTCCGCTGGTCCATAGGTATCACACTGTTTTAAGGCACTGAGTGAATTACTACCTAGCTACCTTTTTGATCACTTTAAATTTACCAATAGAAAGCATTTGCGTGAACTTAGGTTCTTTTAGTATTTTTATACCACTTATAGCCTAAGTGGTTTACATTCAGGTACTTAAGTATTTTTCCCTATCTGTCCTGGGGCAATGGAAGATTAAATGCCCAAAAGAGATGGAAATAGAACTCCTAGTGTATCCAAACTCTTTTTGTTGCAGCAAGAGGTTGATGTATTATAACACTGGGAGGAAAACCTGCTCGGAATCCGACCAAAGGTAAACTTAGTCAGAGACTTATCAGTTCCAGCTTTCTAGCATTGATTCTGAAAAACCTCCCAGCTTTTTAGAAGACATCACAACTATTAAAAGTGTTATATTAAAAATGTTGTCTATATATCTAACACCAATAAAGGCAAATGTGAAAGCTTCTTTGCTTTTAGAAACAAATAACTACTTGGCTTGCCTCTGGTAAACTATAGCCCAACACGGCAGGGATATCCTCTGAAACATTAATTTGAAAGTACCAAATCGATCCGCAATTATCCCCTTGATAAGCCAGACAAAAGATTTTGATTAGTATATTTGGTTTGATGTACAGAGGCAAGTCAAGAAGTTATTTGTTTCTAAAAGAAAAGAAGCTTTCACATTTGCCTTTATTGGTGTCAGCATTTGAAGTCAATATTAACTGTACTGTTTAAATATAGTATGTGTTTGATTGGGGGAGGGGAGTAAGGAATACATTTCAGATTTATGCAAACTTACCAAGTAAACGTCTGAAACAATATGTGTTTTACACTGGGTGGAGTCTTACTTATTTTGAATCTAATGTATGAATTAAATCCTTAATATGTTTAATATCACCATCAATCATTACTAACTTACAATGGTATTTTTATACAATGTAAATAAAATGTTCCTTTGGAAAACAAAATTGTAGATTTAATAAGGAAAAACAAAGATCAAAAGAAAAACCTGCAGAAATGGTGTACAAGACGCCAAGTCTTTAATGAACAAACATAAAAATAATCATGAACGTAATCATAAAACAGTCTGTATCCACCAAGGTTGATGAACCTGGACCCGATACGGTCTGTGTTTCGAAGCAACACTCCTTCCTCAGGGGTCCAAATGTGTATCATATACAGGAAAACCTTATGTGGAAATAATGTTGGGATGAGCAGCTAAGAAAACTATGCAAGCTCCTACGTGGTGCAGGAACCAAAACAAAAGTGAGCTTCACCTGCCAGCTGCAAAGTCTTCTCCTCTCCAAGCAGGCACAGTAAAAACCACAAACAACCGAAGAAACTTGAACACTACCAGAAAATAATAAAGAAATAAAGGGAGCAGATCAGAACAACACCTTCATGCTCACCTGCAAAAGGAGGAACTGAAGCAGGGCAACAGAGACTGACATTGTGAGCATGCATTGACAACCCTATTGTTCACTCCAACTTAGATAGTATAGTAGCGCTAGATAATATATCAATGTTTTATAAATTCTTTCTTAGTCCAGTTTCTTTACAATAGTACATCTTAGGAATTCAGATACAGGTGGTGGGATTCTTCATGATTCCAAGTACTATTTCCCAACTATTTACTTATTTCAATTATTTTGTATAAATAAATATAATAAATAATAGACTTAGCTTATTCAAAGTCCATTCCCCTTCCCGATGCGTTTCGCTGAACTTTCTCAAGGTCGGGGGAACTGGACATTACAGCATAGCTTCTCCTAGTATAACCAGCCATTGAATGGAGAAGCTATGCTGTAATGTCCAGTTCCCCCGACCTTGAGAAAGTTTGGCGAAACACGTCGGGAAGGGGAATGGACTTTGAATAAGCTAAGTCTATTATTTATTATATTTATACAAAATAATTGAAATAAGTAAATAGTTGGGAAATAGTACTTGGAATCATGAAGAATATCACCACCTGTATCTATCGATAAGGGTGGATATCTGAATTCCTAAGATGTACTATTGTAAAGAAACTGGACTAAGAAAGAATTTATAAAACATTGATATATTATCTAACCCAATTGTTCAGCATTCCATTCCTCTTGCACTGGAATAGCGAGTTGGGGCTTAGGAGTCAAAAGCAACCGCAAGGAAATGGGTCTTGAGCCTCGATTTGAATACAGCCAGGGAGAGCTTGATGGAATGATTCCGTTCCAGGTGAAGGCGCAATAAGAGAGAAGGAATGGAATCTGGTGTTGGCATTAGTGGAGAAGGGTACGAATACGAGAGTTCCCGAGGAAGAGTATAGGGAGAGAGAAGAGATATTGAGGAGCTGTAGAGTGCATTCATTTGTAAGTTATTAAAATGATTATGAATTGGATGTGGAGAGGGGTGATATGGGTGTAGCGACTCTAGCAGAATATAAGTCCTGCAGCAGAATTTTGGATGCATTGAAGGGGAGAGAGCTGGTTCCAAGGAAGACCTGTGATAAGCAAGTTGCAATGGTCGAGGCAAGAGGTGTGGATAAGGGTTTTGGTGGTGTTCTCTGAGAGAAAGGGTCAGATTTTGGAGATATTCTAGAGAAAAGAAACAACAGGTTTTGGCAGTCTGCTACATTTATTTACTGCCTTGGGTGAATATCTTTATAAAGGTAGTTCATAAATCCCCCCAAATAAAAAAATAATTATTTAACATATCTAATGTCATTGCAAAGATGTACACATTGAAATAGAAACTCCTGCCCTGTGACTGCAATTTATATGCCTTTGCTATAACACCATATATATTGTTCATGCCAGTGATTATGAAAACATCCTGACAGTGTCCTCCTTAAGAAACCTTAATGAGCAATGTTAACCTAAATTAGTCTTCACTGAAAGACAGTTTCTGAATATAAGATTGGAATTCAATGTACCTGTGACTGACTGTTATCATGTACTGTAACTTAATTTACCAAAGCAACTGCTGTGACGAAACACGACTGTTATTATGCAGTGTATTTATATTGTGTATTGTATATAAAGTCTTATGTAATACTAATAATATTTGTAATCTGCCTAGAACTCTACTGTAGGAAGATTTGGTGTGATATAAGATTGTATCATATGTCTTTGCTACAGAACCATGGTATATCATGTTAGTGATTTTGAAAACATCCATTTCTACCAACCCTCACAGTGTCCAAAACAACTAGAAACCATTATCTTAGAGGGGTCGATATTCAGCATGACTTATCCAGGTAGGACCAGCTCCTACATGGATATCACTGCTGGAAATCTTTGGTGACTATCCCATCACTATCTGTATAGTAGTGCTGGGGCAGTTTGGAAGTGGAACAAAGGCAAAGCTGGGCACTATCTGGATAAAGTAGCCTGGATATTCAGTGCTGGTACCTGGGCATGGTCCGGTGCTGAAAATCCAGATATACAGTAAAAGCTTGGTTTGCGAGCATAATTTGTTCTGAAAACATGCTTGTAATCCAAACACTTGTATATCAAAGCAAATTTCTCCTTAAGAAATAATGGAAACTCCACAACCTCAAAACTTTAATACAAAGTACTGTATGTACTTGTATTGCAAGACCTTGCTTGTATACCAGGTGAAAATTTAATGAAATGTTTTCTTTGTCTTGCAAAACACTTGTATACCAAGTTACTTGCAATCCAAGGTTTACTGTAAATTTAAACACTGTATAGTGCATGTTTGATTTGGGGGGGAGAGGGGGGAGGGGAGTAAGGAATAGATTTCAGCTTTATGCGAACTTACCAAGTAAACTTCTGAAATAATATGTGTTTTACACTGGGTGGAGTCTTATTTATTTTGAATCTAATGTATGAATTAAATATTTAATGTGTTTAATATCACCGTCAATCATTACTAATTTACAATGGTATTTTTATACAATACAAATGAAATGTTCCTTTGGAAAACAAAATTGTAGATTTAGTAAGGAAAAACAATACACAAGGAATGCAAATGTTTGCTGCTTTGATTCAGGCACTTTTTTTTTTTTAGGAAAGAGAACCCACAAATCATTGTGTTTGTATAAAAGATATTTACTTCAATTATCACACCTAGGGTGCTAGTGAATAATAATAATACATCATGTGAGTTTCATACAGTGATATTGCTTCTCCATATCGTCTAGGGACTGTTGTACAGTGCTGAGAACAAATGTTATATGGCTAACCAAACAAGGACCGAAGAAACAATACAGTTTTCTACTGCTGGGGAGGGGGGCTCTTTCCCACTGCGGCCAGCCATATAAACTTAGTTTATGTTCAAATACTAAGAAATAAAAGGTTACAAAAAATGAGCCACAGCAACAAAACATGGGTGTATATATAAGCTACATGTACAAAAATGACACTTTCTTTTTGGTCAGTTCAATCTTTGTGAAGATTTTAAATCTGTGATTGTGAATATAACAAACAAGCTCTAAAAACGTCTAAGCAAAAATGAAAAATACTGCTAAAAATGTAAGACACCACAATCTCACTTTCTGCTCAGAGATCATTGTGCTGTTTTAGTAGTCAGGACAGCCCAAATCACTGTCCACTTTCACAACAAGTAGTTATTGCACAAATACAAAAAAGTTAATTTCGTAACAAATGAAAAGGGGCACAAAGAAAGCCAGTTCCTTTTTGCTAATCTTGCATTCAATTTGATATCCAAATCTGTGCATCTCCTTGTACTTGTCATGTATGTCCTGCTGGTTAGAAAGAGCGGAGGTGTACAAAAAGCAGCTTAGAATTGTAAATGCATAGACAAAACTGACAACACTAACTCTTCATAGAAATGCTGCACTTTACCTCCATATCAGCGTGGGACGTCCTGAAAATACAAAGTGCAAGTTGCCTTCCACTCATGGAAGAGATCTTGTGCCCCTTGCTATTTGTGCCTACTAAAAAGGGGCCCTTTTACAAAAGACCACCCCATTCCCCTTAACATTGAGCACTTAGCACTGCGTTTCAATGTTAAACCAATGGAAGCTTTAGCATGTGCTGTTTAACACAGAATTAACAGAGCAGGTGCTAAGTGCTTCCAAGGTACCATGCATTAATCTGAATGTTAACCAACCTACAATTAAAAATAAGTCCTTTCTTGATGCAGATCAAGCTTTGTGTTCAATGTGTTAAGCACAAAACTTCACGCATTTTAGCAGAACGGCCCTGAAGTCTTGTGATCAAATTTAGTGTACCATTTTTTTTCTTATTCATGTGTTAAATAAAAGTTAAAGCCTGACACACTAAACAATGCAAATGGATCAAACATTAAGACAAAACAAGAGTAAAAAGGGTTTCTAAGCCTAGTTCACCTATTTACATTACTTGTATGCTAACTTTACTACCATGTCTAACTTGAAAACTGGAGACTCTTTGGTTCAGCACAGGATTGCCAAAGTAACGACTTTTGGCCTCTGCCTTGGACCAGAGAAGCTCCAACCTCCCTTATTCCCACAGCCCAAGCATCAAAGACTAACCCTAGAAATGCCACTGGAGTTAAATTTTCAGCATTTAAAAACAACATTAAGCACTGGTAAATAGCAAATCTTTTCAAGTGAAATTTGCATGATATGCTAATTTTAGTGTACCTTTATTTGTCCAGTAAAAACATTATTTAAATCATTAGTAAATTTTGATCAAAAAAGGGGCACCAAGCTTAGCATACCTTATTATATCAACCTGAAAGGTTTTGACAGAATTACCCTTCTTCATTCATACTAGGCCACTTGTTCATGCCCTAGACGTAATCTGCAGATTCTCCTTTGCATGTGATACCATAATATCTTGCTATTTTATCAGAACTATCTGGAATCTATATATATCAAACATAGGAAGGCAACTATAGGGGTCCTTTTAATAAGCTGCATTAGGACAGTTTAAAATGATGTGCTCAGGTGTCCTACGAGAACTGCTAAATTAGCACACACTGAACATGCTAGAAAATATTTAAAATTTTTGCTTAGATGGGGTGTAATTTAGAAAGCCATTTATGTGCGTAAAACAGAAGTTTCTGTGCAGAAATGGGTTCTTTTAAAATTGGATAAAACTATATACATCTAGCTGCTTTGATCATTAGTTCATTTGAACTAAGCAGACAGATTCCTGGTACTGTTTAGGCATACACTTTATAAAATATGTAAACTAACCTGGGAAAGCTGAACATACAAAATACATATAGGACCTGATTCTATAAGCGCGCCTAAATCGATAGACGCCTAGGGAAATGGCACCGCATGTCAGTCAAAATTAGGCGCCATTTCTCAAATTGCACTTAGCAGCGGCACCCGAATATTAGGCCAGGGTTTTCGTGGTTTAAAATACCAGTGCCTAAGGGAGACACTTAACTCATTCCATCTTTTATTAAATCAGGCCCAGTTTCCATAGGCCAATCTGCAAACAAGGAGAATCTATGCACACATCTGATGCTCAAATTAGTGGTCTGTACTAAAGGATGATGCATTTCTTAGGTAAGATTCCCGATGCAGCTCCTTGTGACTCTGGACAAGTCACTTAACCCCTCCATTGCCCCAGGTACTAAATAAGTACCTATATACAATATGGAAACTGCTTTGATTGTAACTACAGAAAGGTGGTATATTAAGTTCCATTCCCTCTACTGATGGTCCTAAAGAGCAAAAATGCAGCTGGTTCACAAATACAAGAGTGCAAACCATTTGACAACAAAACGTGAAGGGTTCAAACAAATGCCTGACTTGGCCAAGTTTCACCCTAGGCAGGATGAAACTTGGCCAACTCAGGCATTTGTTTGAACCCTTCATGTGTTGCTGTCAAATAAATCCACATTTGGAATACTTCCTTGTTCTGGTTTGCTCTCTTCCCGCTGGCTACTGATGGAACATCAAAGTTGTTTATTGCAACCTATCATTCCTACCTACAATATTGCATATGTATACCAAAAAACATTGGGACCAAAACGATATATGAAAGTATGTGTTAAAAGTGTTAATCTAAGGCAGTGGTTCTCAACCTAATCTTCAACACACACCTAGGGAGTCACATTTTCAGGATGCCCACAATGAATATGAATGAGATAGGTTTACATGAAATGGTAGCGGAGCATGTAAATTTAACTCATGCATATTCATTGTGGATATCCTGAAAACCTGATGCTAGGAAATTTGTCAAATGGTCTAACCAAACCACATCGACCATTCCCAGATCCCAACTTTGTAATCTCCCTGGGAATGCCCAGGCTAATTTCTTGTTGTAAACCGTCTAGAACTGAAAAGGTATTGGCGGGACAGAAGACATCAATGTAATGTAATGTCCTAAGCATTGGGTTGAGAATCCCTGATCTAAAGTAAACATAATTATCAAAGAGTTAGCCATGTTAGATTGGTATAACAAAAATGACAGAGGCAGGTAGCACCTCATAGATTAACAAAACAATTATCGAGGCATGGGCTTTTGAGGATCAGAGTCATTTCTCAATAAACTGGTTAGTCTACACAGAGCCACCTGCCTCTGTCATTTTCATCAATGTTAATACATAGAACTTTGACCAGACTCTAAAACATCCCTTAGAGCAGGGGTCTCAAAGTCCCTCCTTGAGGGCCACAATCCAGTCGGGTTTTCAGGATTTCCCCAATGAATATGCATGAGATCTATGTGCATGCACTGCTTTCAATGCATATTAATTGGGGAAATCCTGAAAACCCGACTGGATTGAGGCCCTCAAGGAGGGACTTTGAGATCCCTGCCTTAGAGTTATACTACTAGATGCCGGCCTGACACATTCAAGACACCAAAATGGAACTAGCCAGATTTCTCATGTACTGGAAACAAACGCAATTCAGAAACCAGGTGTATCATCATATTAGTTCCACTAATTTGAAAGGTTTTTATTTTGAGAAAAGGGCTTTTGTGCCTATATCAAGACTTAATTAGTGGCTCCAGGAGGCTTAAGGTCTCTCTACAGGTCTCTTTTGAAATTTCTTAATACTGTTTACTTGTCTCAAAAATGATTCATTATTATTAAAGCAGTACCAAATATTTGTATTTGATTTAATTTGGCCCCAAATAGTGCCCTGAATACATTATTCATATTCGACTGAATAGTGATTTAAATTCAAATTTGAATAATCTGGAGCTGTACTGTGCTAAATCCTACTGAAATAAACATTGGATCTCAGAATTCACATTTTTTTCATTATTTGTTATGTTAAAGCTCATTCATATATTCGGCCAAATATTTCTCATTATTTGTATTTGGCCGAATAGTAAAATATGCTATTCAGTAGAGCTCCATTTACTATTTTAATCAATGTCCTTTTTTGCAGAGCTTTTTAAAGGTAGAATAAATCCAGTCACTACCATACCACCTGACTACAACCAATAGCAATCGGAATACTTCATAAACCTCACTAGGACATCTTAGTGCTATCTGCCTTTTTCCCAACAACCTCTTGAAATCTATCTACTATTTTACTAGGAACATTCAATCTGTAATCTGAAGAATCCTATGCAACACTTAAGGACTTCTGGCGTACTACTGTACTTTTATAATGTACGTTAGATAGATTGTGAGCCCACCGGGACAGAGAGGGAAAATGCTTGAGTACCTGATCGTTAAACTGCTTAGATAACCTTAATAGGCGGTATATAAAAACCTAATAAACTTGAAACTATATCATAAAATCAAAGGAAGTTACACCTGAACATTGGGATCTCACTGCTTGAAGTAACTTATGGAGAAGGCAATTTTCAAATTTTTTTTGTAGAATGTGTGTTTTTAAAATTACTCCCACCAATGTGTGTAGTTAGCCACATTTAGGAGAGGCGGTTGGGGGGAAGGGGAACGGGATGGTATTTTTGGACATAACTGCAAAATGTTTGTTGATCAATTTTCAAATCAAATAAGCATTATTTTACAAAAAAATATATTTACACATGATATCTACATGAAAGGGAACCTATACATGTACTTGCCCTTAAATTCAGGTAGAAGGTTGCAGATTAAAATGCCTAGGAAGGCTGGAAATTACTTCCTGAAAGACTAAGGAGGAAATACCTCAAAGGGCGTTAAGCGCATGCTAATTGCTAAAGATGCCCATATAATGGGTATCTTTAGAGGTTAGCACATGCTAACATGCTTAATGCCTTTTCATAAATGCTCTCCTAAGTGCCTCATTCTTTTACTTCATTAGATATAGAATGGAGAAAGAGAATCAGGTCCTAAAGTGGAATATCCCGTTTTATACTGCCTTATCAGCATTCTCACCCTTAAACAGTGCTTCTCAACCCAGTTCTCGAGGTGCATTTAGTCCCATCAGATTTTCAGGATATCCACAATGAATATTCATGAGCTAATTTACATACCATGGAGGCAGTGTATGCAAATCTACTGTATACTGTATCCTGGGAACTGGGTTAAGAAGCACTGATCGAAAAGATGTCGTACATAAGATCATTGTATTATAAAGTGGATATTTATTATTTAAAACCTATTTGTAAGTCACTAAACTGATTAAAACCGGTTCATAGTCATTTGTGTGCGAGACTTCAGCGTGCTGCCTAAAAAGTGACTTTTAAAGAGCTCCGACACGGGGTGTGAGTGGGGAACCCCCCAGTTTACTTCATACTCTAC
This sequence comes from Geotrypetes seraphini, assembly GCF_902459505.1. Classification (NCBI taxonomy): domain Eukaryota; kingdom Metazoa; phylum Chordata; class Amphibia; order Gymnophiona; family Dermophiidae; genus Geotrypetes; species Geotrypetes seraphini. Next base: position 71,630,144 of record NC_047098.1, on the reverse strand, counting down.
GCGCTGCCATTGGGGGGGGTTGGAATCCTCCATTATAGAGTAAACGTAACTTTTTCCTGAATTTTTAGGAAAAAGTTACGTTTTATCTATAATGTGGGGGGGTACACCCCCCCCATCCCCCAACAGCAGCGCGAACAGTCTGAAGTAAAGTGGGGGAGTTCCCCCCCCCCCACGTCGGAACTCTTTAAAGGCCACTTTTTAGGCGGTGCGCTAGTGTCTTGCACTGCAACATCGGCATGCTGAAGTCTCGCGTGCTTTTGTCCCGTCACCTTAAAACCATCCTATGCGGTAGCTAGGCTTATGGAAGGTTGATATATGGAACTACAAAACTACTTAAGTGATATATCAGCAACTAGCTACAGCTAAAGTTATTTGATTCTACAAAAATAGCTGATCAGATGGAAATCCAGTAACTAAAAGCTTCAGACTGGCTTAACATGACACAAATGAGATATGTTCGTGAAATAGAAAAAAAACCAAGAAGAGGAGAGCAGAAAGGACTACAGGGTGAAACTGAAAGAAGCCAAGAGAGAGATACGTATGGCGAAAGCACAGGCGGAAGAACAAATGGCTAAAAATGTAAAAAAGGGAGACAAAAATTTTTTCAGATATATTAGTGAAAGGAGGAAGATAAAAAATGGAATTGCTAGGCTAAAAGATGCTGGGAACAAATATGTGGAGAGTGATGAGGAGAAAGCAAATGTGCTAAACAAATACTTCTGTTCTGTGTTCACAGAAGAAAATCCTGGAGAAGGACCGAGATTGTCTGGCAAAGTTACACGAGAAAATGGAGTAGATTCTGCGCCGTTCACGGAGGAGGGTGTTTATGAGCAACTTGAAAAACTGAAGGTGGACAAAGCGATGGGACCAGACGGGATCCATCCCAGGATACTAAGGGAGCTCAGAGAGGTTCTGACGAGTCCTATTAAAGACTTGTTCAACAAATCTCTGGAGACGGGAGTGATTCCTGGGGATTGGAGGAGAGCGGATGTGGTCCCTATTCATAAAAGTGGTCACAGGGATGAAGCAGGAAACTACAGGCCGGTGAGCCTCACTTCAGTTGTTGGAAAAATAATGGAAGTGTTGCTGAAAGAAAGGATAGTGTATTTCCTTGAATCTAATGGGTTACAGGATCCGAGGCAACATGGCTTTACAAAAGGTAAATCGTGGCAAACGAACCTGATTGAATTTTTTGATTGGGTGACCAGAGAGCTGGATCGAGGACATATGCTAGATATAATTTACTTGGATTTCAGCAAAGCCTTTGATACAGTTCCTCATAGGAGGCTGTTGAACAAACTTGAAGGGCTGAAGTTAGGACCCAAAGTGGTGAACTGGGTCAGAAACTGGCTGTCGGACAGACGCCAGAGGGTGGTGGTTAATGGAAGTCGCTCGAAGGAAGGAGTCCCTCAGGGATCAGTGCTGGGGCCGATCCTGTTCAATATGTTTGTGAGTGACATTGCTGAAGGGTTAGAAGGAAAAGTGTGCCTTTTTGCAGATGATACCAAGATTTGTAACAGAGTAGACACCGAAGAGGGAGTGGAAAATATGAAAAAGGATCTGCAAAAGTTAGAGGAATGGTCTAATGCCTGGCAACTAAAATTCAATGCAAAGAAATGCAGAGTAATGCATTTGGGGATTAATAATAGGAAGGAACTGTATATGCTGGGAGGAGAGAAGCTGATATGCACGGACGGGGAGAGGGACCTTGGGGTGATAGTGTCCGAAGATCTAAAGGCGAAAAAACAGTGTGACATGGCAGTGGCTGCTGCCAGAAGGATTCTGGGCTGTATAAAGAGAGGCGTAGTCAGTAGAAGGAAGAAGGTGTTGATGCCCCTGTACAGGTCATTGGTGAGGCCCCACTTGGAGTATTGTGTTCAGTTTTGGAGACCGTATCTGGCGAAAGACGTAAGAAGACTTGAGGCGGTCCAGAGGAGGGCGACGAAAATGATAGGAGGCTTGCGCCAGAAGAAGTTTGAGGAGAGACTGGAAGCCCTGAATATGTATACCCTAGAGGAAAGGAGAGACAGGGGAGAGATGATTCAGACGTTCAAATATTTGTAGGGTATTAACGTAGAACAAAATCTTTTTCAGAGAAAGGAAAATGGTAAAACCAGAGAACATAATTTGAGGTTGAGGGGTGGTAGATTCAAAGGCAATGTTAGGAAATTCTACTTTACGGAGAGGGTGGTGGATGCCTGGAATGCGCTCCCGAGAGAGGTGGTGGAGAGTAAAACTGTGACTGAGTTCAAAGAAGCGTGGGATGAATACAAAGGATCTAGAACCAGAAAATAAGATTAAATATTGAACTGGGCAGACTTGCACGGTCTGTGTCTGTATATGGCCGTTTGGTGGAGGATGGGCAGGGGGGGCTTCAATGGCTGGGAGGGTGTAGATGGGCTAGAGTAAGTCTTAACAGAGATTTCGGCAGTTGGAACCCAAGCACAGTACAGGGTAAAGCTTTGGATTCTTGCCCAGAAATAGCTAAGAAGAAAAAATTTAAAAATTTAAATTGAATCAGGTTGGGCACACTGGATGGACCATTCGGGTCTTTATCTGCCGTCATCTACTATGTTACTATGTTTGCATTAATTTTGGGCTGTCAAGTTCATCTACATATTTCAGGAGGCCTTAAAACCAAACAAATTTTCTATCCTAGATGACAATTTGTATTCTGTAAAGACAATTAAATATTAACAAGTGCTAAGATCAAATGATCACGTGAGTCAATTAGTTTTAAAACAGTACTTGGGACAATAGTTTTGAGTTTTGCTACAGCTTAAGTATCGCAGCTATGATTCTGTGGGAATTTGAATTGTTGGCATCTATGAGCTTTAAGTATTTCATGAAGTTTATATTATGATGCTTCCATGTAATCCATTAACTTGGCTAATATTATACATGTGAAAGTGCATGGACAGCTATATCTTCTAAAGTTTCAGTAAACTAAGAACTACAATATATAATCTAACCAGGATATCACTATTTCTAGAAGACAGGCTATAAGAAAATGATCAGGGGCAGGTTTAACTTTAAGTGCTTTTTGTAAAAACGATATAGCCCACAGCCACTAAAATGTTCCATATTTATTCAATGGAAAATACTGTATTTGGTAAAAGACCTCATCTGATTATTTTGATCTAAATGACAAAGTGGATAAGGTCACTTACTGTATATGTACATATAAGGAAGATACTGGTAGAAAAAGACACATTAGAACAGTCTTATTGGGTGAGACCAATGGTCCATCTAGCCCAGTTCCTATTTCCAACAGTGGCCAAACCAGTCACAATACCTGGCAGAAACCCAAATAGTAGCAACATTCCATGCAACCGATCTAAGGTTAGCAGTGGCTTCTCCCATGTCTGTCTCAATAGCAGACTGTGGATTGTTCCTTCAGGAACTTGTCCAAACTTTTCTTAAACCCAGCTACAATAACTGCTATTCTTTGAGTAAAAAAAATTTTCTATTTGTTTTAAAATTATTTCCATGTAATTTGAAGGTCCCCTGGTTTTTCTACTTTTTAAAAGGGTGAATAATCGATTTACTTTTACCCAACTTACACCACTCAGGATTTTGTAGACCTCAATCATATCCCCACTCAGCTGCCTCTTTACCAAACTGAAGAGCCCCAGCCTCTTTAGTCTTTCCTTATACAAAAGGAATTCCATTCCCTTTATCATTTTGGTCGCTCTTCTTTGGCCTACCCAATCTGCTTATTAGTGTGAGATGTGGTTAAGGTACTTTTAGATTAATTTTTCATGGTTAAAATTATGATAAACCTTTAATTGATGAAGGCAAATGCTATTGTATATACTCTAATACAATATTGCAGTTAATGACAAATATTGTTTTAACAACCAAAATATAGCAATAGGAAAAAAATCAGAACTTCTTTCAAAATATATGAAAATTACACTTTTGATAATAATAATAATTTTATTCTTATATACCGCCATACCCAGCGAGTTCTAGGCGGTTTACATCAGTTAGATTAGGATCCGTGTTGACAGCAGATTTACAGCAATTTATCAGCTATATGACAATTTTAACCGAACTTGATAGAGGAGGGAGGGAGATTGGGGGGGGGTCGGGAAAGGAGCAGCTATCGTGGAGGAGGGTAAGAGCAAGGGGCAAATTGGGGGGGGCGAAGAGTATTGAAGATTGGGGGTTCCTTAGGGGTCATGTTCACTAAAAAGGTAAGTTTTAAGTGATTTTCTGAAGCCAAGGTAAGTGGGGGCCTCGAGAATCATTTGGGCAAGCCATAAGTTCAGCTTGGCTGCTTGGAAGGCGAAGATTTTGTCTAGGAATCTTTTGAGGTGACAAAGTTTTAGCGAGGGGAAGGCAAACAGCTGAATTCTACTGGATTTCTTGTTTGTGTAACTTGATGTAACTTGGAGAAGAACCATTTACCGATTTGTAGCAGAAGCAAGCGAATTTAAAAATAACTCTAGATTCAAATGGCAGCCAGTGAAGTTGGTGGTAAAAGGGGGTGACGTGTTCCCATTTCTTTAGGCCGAAGATGAGACGCACAGCGGTATTTTGGATTATTTTTAGTCTCCTGGTAGTTTTCTTCGTGGCGTTAAGGTAAATGATGTTGCAGTAGTTAAGAATGCTGAGGATGGAAGATTGTACAAGTAGGCGGAAAGAAGTGTCGTCGAAGTATTTTTTTATGGTGCGTAGCTTCCAGAGTACGGAGAAGCTTTTCCTGACCGTGAGGTCAGTGTGGTTTCCTAAGGATAAGTTTTTGTCGAGTGTGACTCCCAGACGTTTTAGGGTGGGTTCGAGGGGGTAAGTTGTTCCTTTCAGTTGAATAGTAGTGTCCTTGATTTTGTCATTGGGGGTGGCTAAGAAGAATTTAGATTTGTCGGGATTAAGTTTCAGTCTGAAGGATAGCATCCAAAATTCAATTTGGTTGAGAATGTTTGTAATGTAGTCAAGTAGTTCTTGTGAGAGATTGGTTAGGGGGATAGTTATTGTGATGTCATGGTTAAAATTATGATAAACCTTTAATTGATGAAGGCAAATGCTATTGTATATACTCTAATACAATATTGCAGTTAATGACAAATATTGTTTTCACAACCAAAATATAGCAATAGGAAAAAAATCAGAACTTCTTTCAAAATATATGAAGAAAAAAATCAGAACTTCTTTCAAAATATATGAAAATTACACTTTTGATGGCATATTTACAAAAAGTTGCAAACAAATTGTAAATAAACTGAAATTACTTACCTGTCATAGGTACTCTCTGATGACAACCGTAAATAGAACCAGAAATATAGGTCATATAAATCTCTCATGTGCTGGTGTGGAGGATGCTTCCTGGATTTTCTAGACATGTGTAGTGATTTCTCTTTCCAAAGCTATAGCCACTCATTTAATAAGTTAGCCAAGTTTACATGAACAGATGAAGTCAGAAATCAAAAGAAGTAGATCTTACAGTACATTGACAGTTGATGTAGCCATGACCACAGCTCTGACATCATGATTCAAAATCTAATTTTGCTTTGATTACTGCCTTGGATAAAAGTACTTGCTCTTTGTGTAGGTTCTATTTCCAGTCAATACAACATTATTTTGAAAAGCCTAAACTAAGCATATTTTTTAAACTTCCATGACATAACCTGCCAAAGGCAATACCTTCAAATGATGTAGGAAAAACTCTATTTATTGTAGAACAGTGGTCATATTTTTATCTATATTGATGGTAGGTAATTTATAAAGAGCCCAGTTGCAAGGGTACATTAGAAATGGCTTTGGAAAATTGCTCTCTTAAGAGTCTGAGCAATGTGTAGAGCAAGAGAAAGCAATCCTGTTATAATAGAAGGTAAACCTTCTTCATTTAAAACCATAGAACCTCTAGGCAGATGTTTTCTCACAGTCCAATCCTTTTCAACAACCAGAAAGTTAGGGCTGGAAGCTGAGATCGAACGACCCTTGGCTCTAAATCATTATTAGAACATACGAGTTGCTATACTTGGACAGACCAAAGGTCCATGAAGCCTAGTATCCTATCTCCAACAGTGGCCAACCCAGGTAACAAGTACCTGGTAGGATCCCAAAGGGTAAAACAGATTTTATTCTGCTTAACCTAGGAATAAGCAGTGGATTTTCCCAAGTTCATCTTAATGATGACTTACAGACTTTTCTTTTAGGAAATTATCCAACTATTCTTTGCTAATATGCAAGTTTGCTCAGTGTTTTGATGGATATCTCCAGAAGATTAAGAAATTACATCTGTCTCAGTTGAATGGAACTACAATGTTATTGTTCTTCTGAGTTTTACTGTCCCTTTTTGTTGAAAATGTTGCCTTTAGGGTCATCTTATAAAGCAATGCACAATGCCATACCTTGAAGTCTTCCTGACATATGGCAGAATCCCATTTTTCCTGTTTATTCATGAGTAACTGGTTTTATGGTCCGTATGTTTAATGAGAATCTTGTTGACCCCAATTTTTGAAAGATTTAGAATATTCAGAACTTCCTTCATCTCCAAAGGATTAACATGAAATTGATTGATTTTTTTTTTTTTTTTTAAACTACATGGCCTAAGGCCTTAAATAAGTAGCTCTTCTAGGAAAGAGCCTTGGCCCTGGATGGGTATATCTACAGTGATCACAATTTGGTAAGAAAGCATTTTGAATTGGGGGGGGGGGAGTCCATGGTCAAATTGGAATAAGAATGCCACCAACATAGTGACTTACTGTATTTTTCACTCTATAAGATGCACTTTTTCCACCCCCAAAAAGGCGGTGCGTCTTATGGAGCGAATACACCTCCGCCCCTGCCCCGCGTTCTGCTGCTGCTTGTTGCCCCCCGCCGCTGCTGGTACTGCTCTGTTACCCACTAGCTGCCGCAGGATAGGAAGAGAACGGCCGGTGGCATGCAATCGGGCCCACAAGTCTTGCCCCGTTGTCAGTTCACTGGCCCAGACCTTATCTCCACTGGCAGAATTGACATCAGGGGAAGGCTTGTGGGCCTGATTCCATGGCGCTGGCCCTTCCCTTCATGGAGATGCGGCAGCAGTGGGCAAGCGGCGGACCAGGGAGGAAAAATCAGTACGGCAGGGAGGAAGGCAGGCAGGCTTCAATATGGCAAGGAGGGAGGGAGGGGGAAAGAACTCAGGACATAGAAAGGAAGGAGGGAATAGGAAGGAAGGACTATCTAGTCAGTGCAACCAGAAATCACCAGACAACAAAGGTCGGATTTCAATTTAATGATCAAAATCTGTCTCCTGCCGTATATTTGTCTATTTTTCTAAGGGGCTGGGTTAAGAGGCACAATTTGGTTCAGAATATGTTTTTTCTTGGTTTTTCCTCCTCTAAATCTAGGGTGTGTCTTATGATGCGAAAAATACAGTAGTTATTCCATGATAGGATACAGTCCTGCTGTCTCTGTATGATCTGAACCCACTGAGATACTAAGGTCCATTGGGATTCTCTCATGTGGAGCTGTATTATAGAAGTAACGTGAACTTTTGCAAGCTTAATATTCTCAATGTTGATAAGACTGTCTGTTACTATAAAAGATCTTTCATGTTAGGTTCTGCTGTTGGGAGAGAAAAGCCTTAACCTAAGTCATGTCTAGTAGAACTCCAACTAAAACAATAGGGATCAGATGTAACTTGGGAGAAGATAATTATAAACCCTAATCATTGCAGCAAATGGATGATATTCTCTACTTAAGGTGCCGTCACTTTGAAGCATGGCAACCTTAATTATGTACCGAGTCTTAAAACAATCCACATAAAATGCTGAATTGCTATAGCCTGTGCTTGAGCTTTGCACTCAGCTATTTGGACTCATGGCATAGTCTTTTCAGCACTTATTATCACTAGTTTGGAAAGTATGATTTCTCTTAGTTCCAGGGCCTGTCTTTGATTTAAAGTTCTGCATTGACTAAGAACCACTTTAAGGAGATTTAGACACCAATATTTAATGTGACTTTAGCTAGCTCTGTAGGACTAGAGGCTGTTCTATGAGGCCTGCAAAATTCTTGAGAACAACTTGGTACAAACGTGACCTGTACCCAGAACCTTTTAGTATTCAATGTGATGATCCATGAGAGCATATTGGACACCTCTTGAAATCTCTAGTTTTCTTTTTTGATGTGATGAGGAAAATTGCTGATTCAAGATATAAATAAAATCTTTTCAGGTAGTATTTATTCAGAAGAAAAAAATTGCTTTCAAACTAAGTTGCTAAGGTTCATGTGGAATAATTGTTACTTCATATCATGGTGAGCAGATGCACGCACTGACGAAAAATTGAACACAGAGAATGCTGAAAACTCTATCTAAAATGATAGTGGAATACAAGAGAGCTTAGGTAAAAAATGGCCAACATTTGCAGCAAAAAAATGTGTGGAACACGTAGACAAACATGATTTAATGAGACGGAGTCAGCATGGGTTCAGCCGAGGGAGATCTTGGTTCACAGATTTGCTTGACTTCTTTGAAGGTGTGAATAAACATGTGGATAAAGATGAGCAGGTTGATTTTGAGAAAGCTTTTGATAAAGTTCCTCACGAGAGGCTCCTGAGAAAATTAAAGAGTCATGGGATAGGTGGCAAGTTCAGTTGTGGATAAGGAATTGGCTATCGGATAGAAAACAGAGGGTAGGGTTAAACAGTCTTTTTTCTCAATGGAGGAGAGTAAACAGTGGAGTGCCGCAGGGGTCTGTACTAGGACTGGTGCTATTTAACTTATTTATAAATGATCTGGAAATTGGAACGACAAGTGAGGTGATTAAATTTGCAGATGACACTAAACTCTTCAAAGTTGTTAAAACACATGCGGATTGTGAAAAATTGTAGGCGGACCTTAGGAAATTGGAAGGCTGGGCATCCAAGTGGCAGATGAAATTTAATATGGACAAATGCAAACTGTTGCACATTGGGAAGAATAACCTGAATCACAGTTACTAGATACTGGGGTTAGCACCCAAGAAAAGGATCTGGGTATCATTGTAGACAATACGATGAAACTTTCTGCCCAATATGCGGCAGCGGCCAAAAAAGCAAACAGGATGCTAGGAATTATTAAAAAAACGGATGGATAACAAGACTAAGAATGTCATAATGCCCCTGTATCGCTCCATGGTGCAACCTCATTTGGAGTATTGCATTCAATTCTCGTCTCCTTATCTCAAGAAAGATATAGTGGCACTAGAAAAGGTTCAAAGAAGAGCGACCAAGATGGTAAAAGACTAAAACGGGTAGGGCTCTTCAGCTTGGAAAAGAGACGGCTTAGGGGAGATATGATTGAAGTCTACAAAATCCTGAGTGGAGTAGAACGGATATAAGTGGATAGATTTTTCGCTCTGTCAAAAATTACAAAGACTAGGGGACACTTGCAGTTACACAGAAATACTTTCAAAACCAATAAGAGGACATTCTTTTTCACTCAGAGAATAGTTAAGCTCTGGAACGCGTTGCCAGAGGATGTGGTAAGAGCGGATAGTGTAGCTGATTTTAAGAAAGGTTTGGACAAGTTCCTGGAGGAATAGTCCATAGTCTGTTATTGAGAAAGACATGGGGGAAGCCACTGCTTGCCATGTATTGGTAGCATGGAATATTGCTACACCTTGGATTTGGCCAGGTACTAGTGACTTGGATTGACCACCGTGAGAATGGGCTACTGGGCTTGATGGACCATTGATTTGACCCAGTAAGGTTATTCTTATGTTCTTATGTGGAGGAAAACACTAGGTGCCAAGTACTGTAGTTCAGGGAATGGCTTCTTCAGATGACAACTGCAAGTCTGGTATACTGTATATGGGATACCATTAGGCACCCTGATAAAGCTTTCCAAGAAATCTCTACATCCTCCAGACTGGCAGTAGAATAATGTGACCCATAAATATGGCTCTGTTGTCATTTGAAAATCTCTTTTATACTGGAGGAGTGAAGAGTAAGATAGTAGTACCTGTGGTATCTATACATTACAGAAAGACAAAATAATAAACAGAAAACAATACAGCTGCAATCTCTATTGTAAAGTTAAAATAAAACAATCAAAATGGATGTGCTTTACAGCTTCGCTTTGGAAAACCATGGATAAAAGATGCTATCTTTCTGATATAACACTGGCAATGCACTCAGAAGGGCAACAAAAAACAAATGCAGCAGAGTTAGAGAATGCATTCTTGAAAGGGAAAGAAGATGAAATAGACCATACTGAACTGAAACTTGAGATTATAAACAAAGCAGAAAAAAAGCCACGTCTACATTCTCTCTTGTCTGAAACACTTGCATGTATATACAGAGAAATATTTAGGTACTCTGAAAACATTGTTAAAACTAAAACAGCTGTTATAAATGCAAATAAACATTTCAATTTCATAACCTTTTTTTGTTTGAATTAATCTACAATTTAATTTTACATCAGGCTGATACTAGATAAAACACTTTTCAGAGCTCTCCATTTTAATTTCATAGAGACATAAAAATATTTTTTAAATATTTTACAAAGTCAAGTAACTAAATAATTGCATAGACATAGGTAGTGCGACATACATGTATTTTTTTCTCACCACTCTTTTTTCTTTCACACAGTCCCAAATCCAACAAACATTTGAAGTAGAAGACTGCAAACAGTTCTTAATCTTTTTTTGTTAGGAAGGCATTTTAATCTTACTCTAATTCATTATTTAGCACAGTTTGCATTTGTCCATAGAACAGTTCTGCAGTACTTACAAGAACTAAACTCTTGCTCCCTGTATATGTTATTTCAGAAAGTCGAATCAAGAACTGTACTTTCTACGAGTCATGCTACATTTAAAAAGGACAAATAGTCCATTCCATGTCGATCACTTGTTGGCATTCTATTGACGCAAGGTCTATAAACTGTGAAGCATAAAATTTAAAAACCCCTACCCCTAGTTCAATCATTTTCGGTCAACTTTCATATTTAAAGACATTTCAGTTAACAGCCCTAACCTCAGTGCCAGATAAGATCTACTCATAAGACTGGCAAGCACAAGGAGGAAAAGCACTTAACAGGTTGCCTGAATTGCATGCTTCAACTGATAGAATCCATCTCTTCTGAACAGGGATATCTGTTACATGTTGAATGCACAGTGCTGCATTCGCTATAGAAGTAATACATAGTAGTAGTAGCATGAGGAAATGGCTGATGCTGGATTTTGCCAGTATTCTAGAAGGTTACTTATAGAACAGGCTCATTACCAGTGTTATTAGGGCCCCTAAAGAGTGGTGCCCAGTTATAGAATTGCCTCCTAATTATTTTGGCACAGCAAATGAAAAAGGAATTGCATAAAACTCCTCGATACAAGCTAACTCTATCCTCTAATCCTGATTATCTATAAGACAAATACAGAATACACTGGGAAGTGTGTTTGAAAAGTAGCACGTATCCCTTGAAGAACTATGAATTAGTTAGTCCTACACCAGTAACGCCCTGAAAAATCATATCAATTCTACCTTGAATGAAGCAAAGCAAGATTTTAGAAAATGAAAGCAGATCAAGATGAATAATTTTAGACAAGTATTGTAAAAAGCTTGATGTTAGCAGTAAGGGAGCATATATCAGATCAGCTTGACTGATTGAATTCAAAATCCCAAGCAAGGTTCTATATTAAAATGTCTGCTCCACATATCACTTCCCAATCTATTCTGTGTCTATAGAAATAAGACCTTAATGAATCAGGCCCCAATTACGGAGGTAGTCAAAGGAGAGGGCAGAGAAAACAGACTACCAATATGGTAAAGGCAAATTTATTGATGATACATTTCTTAGACACAAGACCCAACAGGGCCACGTTTTGTCATCTGCCTGCATCAGGGGTTTGACAGCATGTATGTTTCGATTAAACATATGTCCAAGTTTATCTAATACATAACAGATATGCAATTACTTTAGTGGTAAGCATTTCATTTGATTGCACAACGATTGTATAGCACTGTTTTATTACACAGTTCACTCTGATTAGAGGTTGTGTGTGTTTATATGTCTTCGATATGTTTCAATTTAAGGCCCTCTTTTACAAAGCCAATTACTGCAACGGCCCATGGTATTTGCACCAAAGCCCATTGAGAATTAATGGGGACAAATTTTCCCCCGTCCCTGCAGGAACTCATTTTCCCGTCCCATCTCAGCAAGTTCTTTTCCTGTCCCTGCCCCATTCCTACTAGCTCTGTTCTTATCTGCACAAGCCTCGTAAAACTGTAAGTGTTCGAGACTTGTGCAGTTAAGGTAGAGCTTACAGGAATGGGGCAGGGATAGGGACAACGACAAAACTCATGGGGATGGGACGGGGAAAACTTTGTCCCCATGTCATTCTCTATTAAACGTGGCTACCACTAGTGTGGCTTTGTAAAAAGGGGGGTATAATAGGTGCACACTAATGTGTGATCTAGATAGTTTTTGTTATTTTCTACATTTGCATATTCAACTTAAGAAGGTATATAATATTCTGCCTATTGGCAAATAAAATTATTCATTGAGCATTACACAATAATGTTATACATCATTATCGTTTATTACAAATGTTAGATTTATTAGACAAACATTTCTCTAAAAAAAAAGCAAACATATGAGAAATAAGTTGCTGATGCAGGTAGATGCCAAAACATGGTTGTGTTGGATCTTGTGTCTATGAATTGTTTCATCAAAAAAGCTGCCTTTAATATACTGATGTTCATTATTTCCACTTGCTATTTCCACAACAACTCTTCTCCTTAGGTCCCAGAGCAGCTGACAAACCCAAAACCTTGAGTTCCAAATGGCCCCTTCATGAGGTAAAGCTAGTCCTGGGAAAGAAGTGTCTATTTATATTCCGCAATTCTTTGTGGAGTGAAAAATAACTATTACAGCCTTCTCATACATAGGTCAGGAGCCCTGAGATCAGCCTCTGTGTTTTAATGCAGGTTGATTGCCAAACCGATCGCCAGTTTAGGGCCATCTACTACTAGTACTTCTCATTTCTATAGCGCTGAAAAGCGTATGCAGTAGATGATCCCTGCTTAGAAAAGCAATTGGACAGTCAGACAGGAGACAGAGAGAATGAGAGGATGAACATAGGTAATTTAATAGCAAGTGGGAATTAGGAGTTGATTTGAATACTGACAGACAACTCAGCAGCAGTTAAGCATTTAATGTCACTAAAACTGTCCTATTGTGGATTCAGCACTTATAGCTAGCTCCACAAACTTTGTGCTGGCTGAATAATGGGCCTGTGGCATAAAGGTACAATAGCAATATTAATTATCTTAAGTGCTAGCAGTTTGAAGAAATGAATTTAAATGATGCATGGCTCTTAAGTATGACAATGTATAAAGAAGCTCTCTTTGGCAAAATACTGGGATTAAGAAGGGAGAGATCACTAGAGGAGGACATCATGTTTGGGAAGATCGAAGGAACTAGGCCAGGAGTGTCAAAGTCCCAACTCGAGGGCCGCAATCCAGTCGGGTTTTCCCAATGAATATGCATGAGATCTATTAGCATACAATGAAAGCAGTGCATGCAAATAGCTCTCATGCGTATTCATTGGGGAAATCCTTAAAACCCGACTGGATTGCGGCCCTCGAAGAGGGACTTTGACACCCCTGAACTAGGCGAAGAGGGCAACCTGCAATCAGATGGCTGGACATATTGAAAACAATCTGGAGGACCTTTCTGGACTAGCACAAAAACAATTTCTTTTTAAATTTGCAATTCATCAAGTCACTAGAACACGAGTCAATGGCACCTAACAACAACAAGAAGAGCACTGGTCTAATTTTGAAAGACTGACATTCATTCCTACCACCAAGGCACATTCACAAAAACCTATTTGGTGATACGAAATAAGAAAACAAAACCATTTTGTTTTACCTCTCTTCTGAGGTACTCCAATATGTTTCTCCAGTGTTTCTCATGGGAACAGCTATGTTAGCAAACGGGCCTTGTTGCCTTACATTCGCTGGACTCATCTTGATAGCAGATTTAATATTTTAAAACCATCTAGTCTGTCCAATTTACGTTTTCATACAATACATCAGAGTTTATCTCTAGCTGTATCTTTAAACTTTGGCAACTATAGATTCTCTCTGTTTATCCTGTTTATTTTAATCGTATTGCCAGGAGGAAATAGTTTAATGTTACCCCTGAAGCATCATACCATGATCTCATACTGGAGTATGGACTACTTCATCTTTGAAGTTCTCCAAGTCAGTCAAAATTTCTGAAAATTCACACTGAATATGCAAGCAAACTATCTGTATACAACAGAGGCAGTGCATACAAACCCAGCTCATGCATATTCACCGAAACATTGATTGGCCTGCAATACTTGAGGATTGAACAAATTGCCTAATCCACTGAAAAAGTTTTGCTTCTTCTAAATTATTTATACCTTCTAAGTATCTGAATGTCTCTATCACATTATCTGGGTCCCTCATCTCCTCTAGGTTATTTAGATAGGCCCTATTTCATGCAGACACAGGACTATCCGATAGCCTTCCTTGTCCCATCTCCTCTCTATTTCCAGGTAAGGTCTCATCAATGACCCAAATAGAGGCCATAATATGGATTACTAAACAAATCAGATCTATTTTCCATGAATTTGAACAATTTCAAAACAGTCTCTCTGAGGTAAAAATGTATCATTAATAATGAAGAACTATTACTACCTTCTGTGTGCATTTTGTGATCACCTAATGTACAAAGGACAAAACTTTCCCGTCAATTATTAAACTCAATATCTGCCTTGTAAAACTATGGATAATGACCAGGAAGTACAAATGCATGTATAAAGAGAGAAGCCATCAATAACAGTCAGATCCCCAATCAAGTGCAACTGTTAGCAAGTATTGCTGAAACATTAGTCAAAGTTTTATGTATAGATCTACACAGTGACCATAACTGAGCAAATAATTCTATAAACGTCATAGTATACTTTCCACAATAATTACAGTACAAAAAAGAACAATCTCCCATTTACAACAAATGTCTCCTCTATCAATTTATAATTATGGAATGTTAATTACAGAGTACAAATATTCAAGTTAGAATGGCAATACAAGTGATATCAATTTTTCTGTTTCTGCTGTAAATCTATTGAAAATCTTTTCAAGAGTACAATCATCTTGTACTTCTTGAGGATATGTGGATGCTAAACTCCAAATGCTTCACTTACTCTCGTCTACCACAGACCTACTGTAAGTCACACTACTGAGAAACAGGGAAAAAGAACGGGAAACATAGCGCAATTAACATTCAAATGATTTTTAAATGATATTTCTTTCAGCTGAATGAATAAAATTCAAATATCTCTTGTTCAAAGTAGTACCACTGGTTCATTCTGGGATGTAGTCCGACAGTGCAGAAAATTACCGCTGACCAGTTAAACTTAACTGGACAACATTGTTGCAAGGTTAACTGGATATCTGTAGTGATCTTTCTATTTGGATGTGTCGCTAAATAACGGAGTACAGTATAGTTAACCAGATCAAAGTATCTGGATTAACTTTACTGCTCGTGATGGAACTAAATATTGGCCTCAGTAAATCTTTAAAGGCATCCTATGTGCCTATCACACAGTGATCACCAATACATAGAATCCCGCAAAAACAGAATTAAAGCTTATCATCAAATATCAATCAATTCTGATTAATAGCCACATATAAAAATTCATTCAAAAATATTAGTGAAAAGGGAGGACTCTCATGTTTCTATGCGTCATCTTCACAGCCTTGTATTTGCTACACCATAGACTCTGAATTCTAAACAAATATTTCTGTTCTGTATTCACAGCTGAAGTGCTAGGAGCAGGACCACAGAAGTCAAACACAAGTAGAGATGGAGGTGAGAGAGATCCTGAGGAGCTAGCTAAAGGTGGACAAAGTGATGGGGCTGGATGGTGTACATCCAAGGCTACTGAAGGAAGTTCCGGCAACTTTGCTGGCTGACCTTTTCAATGCTTCTCTAGAATTGGGAGTGGTCCGTTGCCACAAAAATGGAAGGAAGGAAGAAGTAGGGAACTACAGGCCAGTAAGTCTGACTTCTGTAGTAAGTAAATGAATGGAAATGCTTTTAAAACAGAGAATGGTCAAGTTTCTGGAATCCTGTGGATTACAGGACCTGAGGCAACATGGATTCACTAAAGGTGGGTCTTGCCAGATAAATGTGTTACAGATTCTCAAAAACTGACTGCAACATAATCATCATCCAAGGTCTTTAAGAAAAGCTCTTTCTATTGCTCAGTGTTTGAGAATCTATCACATTTGTTCTACAGCAGTGGTCTCAAACTCGCGGCCCGGGGACCACATGCGGCCCGCCAGGTACTATTTTGAGGCCCTCGGTATGTTTATCATAATCACAAAAGTAAAATAAAACAGTTTCTTGATCATTTGTCTCTTTAGCTGTAAATTACAATATTATTATTAAGACTTGGCCAAAAGGAAAAATTTATAAACTATAAAGAGTTATACCTCATGCAAAATTGTCATTACTTTAATAAGACATTAACTATTTTTTCTGAGGCCCTCCAAGTACTTACAAATTCAAAATATGGCCCTGGAAAGGGTTTGAGTTTGAGACCACTGTTCTACAGGTATTTTCATCATGCAACATTGTTGACAACAATTAAACGATTGAGGATATCCTCATAAAATTATTTATCAAGTTTATTTAAGAGCATGCTATACCCAACAGCTATTACTGCCTCAAAAGTCATCTAAGGAAGAAATGGACAAATTTGATTCTCTTCTGGATTATTCTAATTTTGCCCATTTGTACGAACCATCCATTTTTTTCTTCAGCACCTTGTACAGCCTAACCCACAGGAATAAATCTGAAGAACAAATTGTCGGAATCCGTTCCCTTTGATTCTCACAATGAGATGACGTTGGTGACAGGTCATTGTGCATGTGGCAAATGCAGCTTTTGTTGGTTCACTGAAGAGGGAGACAGATGAATGAATCCAGTGACTAAAACAAGTTACATTCAATATCTTCCATCAATAATTTGTGTCTCCTCTTTCGTGATTGTGTTGCATTGTTCTATTCAGAAGTTGTACATGAGATTATCTGAACATAAAAGTCATATTGCACCTCAAGTGTTTACGGCTTCTCTTTTTCTCACTGTCACAGGTTAATCATCAGTTTGAAGAACTAATGTGGTTTATTACTGATCATGTTTCAGTTTCTCTGAGAGGGAAATGATTGCAAGTTTCAACTGACAAGATAGGAACAGTTTTGCATTTATGAAACCAAACCTTTTAACTTGCAAGTTCAGTTATGTGCTGTGTTGGTGTTTGTACTAGAACAATAAAATGTTTTCCTTTCAGTGACATCATCATGTGAATAAAGTTCTTACACGTGGCTATTGAACATAAGAACGTAAGAATTTTGGCTGCTGATTCAGACCAGCAGTCCACTCACGCGGCAGCCCTCTAGGTCAAAGACCAGTGTCCTAACTGAGACTAGCTCTACCAGCGCACGTTCTTGTTCAGCAGGAACTTGTCTAACTTTGTCTTGAATCCCTGGAGGGTGTTCTCCCCTTTGACAGACTCCGGAAGAACGTTCCAGTTTTCCACCACTCTCTGGGTGAAGCAGAACTTCCTTACATTTGTACGGAATCTATCCCCTTTCAACTTTAGAGAGTGCCCTCTCATTCTCCCTACCTTGGAGAGGGTGAACAACCCGTCTTTCGATCATGTCCCCTCATAATCTCCTCTGTTCGAGGGAGAAGAGGTCCAGTTTCTCTAATCTTTCGCTGTACGGCAGCTCCTCCAACCCCTTAACCATCTTAGTCGCTCTTCTCTGGACCCTTTCGAGTAAGTACCGTGTCCTTCTTCATGTACGGCGACCAGTGCTGGACGCAGTACTCCAGGTGAGGGCGCACCATGGCCCGGTACAGTGGCATGATAACCTTCTCCGAACTGTTCGTGATCCCCTTTCTTTATCATTCCTAGCATTCTGTTCGTCCTTTTTGCCGCCGCCACACATTGCGCAGACGGCTTCATCGACTTATCGATCATAACTCCCAAGTCTCTTTCCTGGGAGGTCTCTCCGCCCCGGACATTCTGCATTCGTGCATGAGATTTTTGTTACCGACATGCATCACTTTACACTTATCCATCTGCCATGTCGATGCCCATTCCTTGAGCCTGATTATGTCACGTTGCAGATCTTCGCAATCCCCCTGTGTCTTCATTACTCTGAATAACTTCGTATCGTCCTCAAATTTAATCACCTCGCTCATTGCAACTATGTCCAGATCGTTTATAAAGATGTTGAAGAGCACGGATCCAAGCACCAAGCCCTGCGGCACCCCACTGGTGACGCTCTTCCAGTCCGAGTATTGTCCATTTACCCCCACACTCTGTTTCCTATGCTCCACGTATTTCATCCTCGATTCCATGGCTCGCAATTTTCCGTAGTCGTTCATGCGGAACCTTGTCGAACGCCTTCTGAAAGTCTAAATATACAATGTCGATCGTGTCGCCCTTGTCTATCTGCCTGTTTACTCCCTCGAAGAAGTGCAGCAAGTTTGTCAGACAAGATCTGCCTTTGCTGAAACTGTGCTGGCTGGTTTTCATCAGACCGTGTCCGTCAAGGTGCTCAATGATGCGGTCCTTTATCAGCGCCTCTACTATCTTTCCCGGTACAGAGGTCAGACTCACCGGTCTGTAGTTTCTCAGGTCTCCCCTTGAACCTTTTTTGAAGATTGCCGTAACATTCGCCACCTTCCAGTCCTCTGGAGTTAATACAAGCCAGAAGATGCCATTTAAATGACAAATTTAACTATTAAAACTGTCTCCAGTTCTCTTGGTGTGGAACCTAACTCCTAAAATTTTTTTCCAATGAAACTCAATGAGTTAGGCTTTTGGGACCGCTTGAATTTTGGAGCCAGCTGCGTTTTGAAAACACGTATAAGCCGTTTCATAAAATAAATACTGCACACGTACATTCATAGTTTTAATACTGTGACACTGTTTCACTCAAGTATTATAGCATTATGCACTATTGAGAAGTCTATAGTGCAAAGAAATAAGGCTGCATAGATGACAGAGTATATAGAAGAGTCCTTCCTTTTTACTCATATTTTCCACGTGGCATCTGAGCAGGCATATGTTTACAGCCGCACCACATAAAACTAATGTTCAAGTCTTTAGTCTCACAGGATCGTAAGATTCAGAAGCAGCACAGTAGTAATAATTATTTATTCTTATATACCCCAAACCTTCAGTTCAAGGCGGTTCAGTGATCCATACTCGCCTTACAATAACCGTATTTGCAAGTCTGGTAAGCAACTTCCCTCCAGAGCTTGAGGCCATCTGCGGTTGAAATGGGCGATGTATAAAAGAGGGAAAACAGAAACACTGTGCCAAATGGATTTTTCCAATTATCAAAGGGTAAATTCTATAAGAAGTGCCCAAAAGTTAGGCACCGTTCAGCACGATACAAGCACAATTGGTGCTGTTTAGTGAACCTATTTTGGAGGCACCCAGTAAATAGGCCAGCTCTAAGCACAATGCGCCTCACACATAGCCACGCCTAACATGCATAGTGCCTATTTTTTTGAAGGCCGCTTAAATTTCTAGAGACGCCTTGTTACAGAATCGCGCTTTCTTGATAGGTGCCTATGTTTCAATCAGTGCTGATTAAAAAGCTTAATTGAGCTTGTTCTTCAATGTAGATAGGCGCTGATTTCAGAATTTGGGCCCAAGAGTTTGGTGGGTTTAAAAAAAAATTTTGCTTCCTATATTTTTATTCATATTGTATGTCTCACAGTTTTTGGAGTTACGATTATTTTATAAAATCTCATTGTCTGAGTGCACTTTGGAGCTGTTCAAAATAAATTTATATTTTATAGATTAAAATATATGAGCAAAGGGGCAAGTTAAATGTATAACAATTTTCAAGTGAACAGATACTTAAGTAATAGCCAATGATTAGTACCCAATCTATTAAAATTTTCTTCAATTCTGTTTCTGTATAAAAAGGTTAGTAAGTGAAGATTTCCAATGTGTGGGTGATTTTGGAGGTATAATTTTGTGATTGGGCAATATCAGCCAATTTTTTTGTTAGACAGGTGTTTAAATATCCAAAATGAGAGCCAAAAAGAGTGCAATTGTACAACTAGGCAACTGATAGGACCCTATTCTATAAAGGAACGTAGGTACCTACTTGACTTTATAGAAATAAATCAAAATAAACACTAGTGTTAACAGTTAGGTATAGTCACAATAGATACTGCCCAATATTTAGCACAGTGTTCTCCCTAGTGCCTTTTAGCCGGGCGCCCACGCAAATTCGCCTCCGCCTGACTTTTTTTTTTTTTTTAAGAGCCAGAAAAAGGGTTTTCAGCTTTACTTTTTTAAACAATTTTCCTACTGATGGTTGATTTTTACAGTCGCAGTTGGAGGCAGGGGCTTCAGGCTCATTATGACTGAGTGCACAAACAGGAAGAACCCCGACGTCGCATTTACTTTTGTTCTACAGCTTATCGCGCAAGACAGGCTGGACATTGGTTCTCCTCATCTCCTGCACAATGCGAAACCAATCAGAAAGAGGAGAGGCGGAAGCTCGCAGCTGCGTGCTTCAGTAACTGCTGTTGACTAACTGAGAAGGTACCTAAGAGAAATGAAGTAGGTCCGAGAAATAGATTTGCTACAGGCTAAGGCGGGAGATAGGGCAGGGAGGGAAGCTTACAACTTGGTGTTCTTGCTTGCTTCGGTCCTTCCTCACTGCCGAGTCCTGCCTACTTTCTGTTTCCGTGAAGGCAGGACCCAGCAGCGAGGAAGGCCCGAAGCAAGGAAGAGCACCAAGTTGTAAGCTTCCCTCCATCGCTGACCTATCTCCTGCCTTAGCCTGTAGCAAATCTGCCGAACGAGGGAGAGGGAGTGACGGGGGGAGGAGAGAAATGCTGCTGCTGCACCCAATTGGGGAGGGAGGAAGACCAGGGAAAGGAGAGGAGAGGAAAGAGAGATGCCAAGACCATAGGAAGGAGGGAAAGGAAAGGAGATATCAGACCATGGAGGGGGAGATGTCACGGCATATGGGGGGGAGAAGGAGAGAAAGGAAGGAGAAGAGATGCAAGATAATGGAGTGGAAGGGGGAGATGGAAGGAAAGGAGAGAGATGCCAGGGCATGGGGGGAGAGAAGGGAAGGAGATAGATGCCAGAGCATAGGGGAAGTAGAGGAGACAAAAAAATGGAGAGGGGGTGAAGCTGAAATGAATCATGTACAAAGGAGAGAAAGGGCACAGAATATACAGTTTATTGAAGGGACATAGAAAGAGTGAAGATGCCATATGGAAGTTTCAAGTTTTTCAAGTTTTCAAGTTTTATTCAATATTTGATTAATCGCTTATCGTAACTACTAAGCGATTTACATTTACAGAAAATACATAATAAAAACAGAGAGAGGGAGGACACTGGATGGAAAGGGCAGAGAGGGTGAACAGTGGATGCAAGGGGTAGAGAGAGAGAGAGAGGGCAGAGGCTGGGTGAAAGGAGCAAAGAGAGAGGACAGATGTTGCATGGAAGGGAGCAAGGACAAACGCGGAATAGAAAGAAGAGAGTGAAGAGAAGATGATTAAAGCAGAAATGACAAAAAGTAGAAAAAAAATTTTGTTGCTGCTTTACTTAGAATCATATAGTATTGTAACTATATTGATTAAAGTTTATCAATAGGAAATGGAAATAAGGCAATTTGGGGGGACTAAACCCCTTTCCTCAGATCAGGACAAGATACCATAACAGCAGTATACTGTACTGTCTTGAAGAAATATTTGGCCTCTGAAAGCTAATTACTACTAATTGAAAAATGGATTAGTCCAATAAAATGGTATTTTCTTATTTCACCCTTCCCTGATTTATTTATATTTGTTAATTTGTAAAGTGGTGATTGTTATGTAGCAGTTTTTCAAATTACATCTACTGTCTTTATATTTTGCACAGTATTAGGGTACATGTCACTGTTTCTGTGGTGTTACATTGTATGCAAAGTCTGGTTTCTTGGCGTTTCAGTTTAACTTTTGTCTACATATTTCTATTTTAAGTTTGTGATTATTCCATATTGGGCGAGGGTGTATCTCTATTCTGTGAGTATGAAAAGGACATGGCTTTATGTTAGCATCAACTGTACAGGATCAATTGACTGTGCGGGATCTGGCTTGTTTAGTTTTACAATGCGTGTGTTGGTGTTCTAGTGCTCACTGCAGTGTTTAAGATACTGCCTTTTCCTAGGTGCGCCCTTGTTGTGTGACTCATAGATTATTACTAAAAATAATTTTTTTTATATAGAGAAGGGGGTTATTAATAAATGATGAGCACTGGCTGTCATATATACTAGGTACGCCACTGGATTTAATGACCCTATTCTAACTTTACTGTTGATGTAAGTTTTGCCCCCCCCCCCACACACACACTATAAAGAATTAAATTTAAGTTGTATTAACATCAAGCAGTTTTCAGATGACATTATAAGCAAATAAAAATAAATATTTTTAATACATTGTTAATTATTACCTGCATCTTTATCTAAACTGTTTTGCCCTAGCTCTCACTTTGATCTTTATCTGCTACTTTTTTGTTTTGCTGTAGTGCAATCACACAAGTCTCAGTAACACCTCTCCATAAATTATGTGAAAGAGGTCTGGAAGTAGGGATTGCATCTATTTCATATCCTCAGTCAGACCTCAGGAAGGAACCTAGTGATCAAAACATTATTAGAGATGTTGTAGAGCCCTTTCTTGTATGACTGGATGAGCTATAGTTACCTTTTTTTTCAGTTGTTTAAATTCATGCAGAAATAAATGGCTGGTTTGAACCGAATGACTTCATTAACGCATTTCTCTTTTTTAAATATCTATACCATTTGAAAGAGGGCAAATATCTAATTATTCACTTCTAGAATAGGATTCTTCTTAAATTTAGTAAAAATATTCTGGCACGAGTGTCAAAGCTTAAAACAGGAAGTCATATTGAGCACTGGAAAATAATAATTAATAAAAATAGTACACATTTAAGGCTCCTTTTACAAAGGTGCGCTACTGTTTTTAGTGCACGCACCGGATTAGCGCATGCTACCTGAAAAACTACCGCCTGCTTAAGAGGAGGCAGTAGCAGCTACATGCGCGGCAATTTAGCGTGCGCTATTCCGCATGTTAAGGTGCTAACGCATCTTTGCAAAAGGATCCCTTAATTTTCCCCATCTCGCCCCACCCCACCCAGCTACTTTTTCATGCCACCCGGCTGGAAAGTATTTCTGGGGAGAACACTGTAGCATGATTTCTGGCCAGGAATGGTTCCTGGCTGGTTAAAACATGCCAAGCCGGCTAAGTGCTAATATTCATTGCTGAATATTAGCCCTTAATGGCTAGCCGGCTAGCTGTGAATTTAAAAGCTTTAGCTGGCTATCTTTGGCTGCTATAAACTTAGCTGGCCAGTGCTTAATATTGCTGTAGCCGGCTAAGTTTCTAGTGGCCAAAAATAGACTGGATATAGAGAATGAGAGTGACAAAATTTGTCACTGTCCACATCCCCATATCATTCTTTAAGGAGAGAGGGAAGAATCAGGGTATGAATGGGCCTTGCATTGAAGAATGCTGGTGTAGGAGGACTGAGGTTGAGACTGGTCGGAATATCAGGCCCATAGTTATTTTGTAAGTTATGCACAGGGTCTATTGAAAATATGTATTATGTAAGTTGAGCGCCTATTTATAGAATTGTGGCAGTTATGTGTGTTTGTGAAAATGTTGCCCATTGCCATGAAGGAGATCTGGATTCAAACTAGGCTTCTAATTTTCAGCCAACTGCCACTTGGCATACTGCGGAAAAAATGCGGACAGTCACTAGGGAGGAGTCTAAACAACACACGATGGAAGCAACTCAAGGGTAATCCTTATTAAATTGGAACATCACATGCACGTGTGAGTTAGTCTTTTCAGAAAATGTACATCCTTACTTTTGAAAATCCAAGCCCCAGGAATGCCTCTGTGGCCAAGGGTAAAAACACACAAAAAGCCATCAATACAAACATATTTTGACTTGCCCAAAGCACTATTTTATGGGATTAATCCTGCCCCCAGAGTCTGTAACCGGTGCCGTTGTCAGTGGCCACTGAGTGTGTGTCATCACATGACAGCGCCAGGTACAGAACTGGGCCTCTGGCAAAGGTACGCGCCGGAAATGTAGGCCAGCGGTGGTGATAGGCAGCCTAAAGCACCTATGGTGGCGCGATTCCAGCACTGAGTTTTTTTAGGTGCCCTGAAATGTCATTTCAGTGGCCTTTTTGAGAATCTCCCCTTTATTTTTACCATTAACACAGTGATTTCAATGGAATGAACATACAACCTCTGCAGCACTGAATTTTATCATGTCATTGATCCGATAGAATCCATTTGGGAAGGACATGATAGTCAGTCATTTCCTTTTAATTTGAGAAGCACAAAGGCTGGAAATATCTTTTACTTAAAGAAAATTATCCTTAGTAGAACTAGATGTTCACACATGGCGTACTTCCAACTGCATTGAGAAGGTATCATGGATTGCATTTTCAAATCTCTGTACACTAGTTTCCTGGAAAAAAGTACCCACAGAAAAAAAACCCAGGTATGTACTTTGATTTTGAAAACTGAGTGGACTGTTCCAAAACACATGGTTTGAAAATTGCCTACAGAAAATATTGAAATTTGGGGACTGCAAAATAAAGCCTATTCCCAAAATGAATAAAGCCATTACTTAGAGGTGAACCATGGGGCCTTTATAGTGAACTGTGTTAAGTGCTAACACAAGCTTAATGTGGGGAAAAAAAAGCTTACTGCAAACTACACTAATTGTATGCAATTTTGAAAATTTTTCAGGCGGAGGCAAGTCATGTGTGCTTAGTGGCTAAACAGTAAGTGTTCCTCTGTTAATTTCTTTTGTAAGTGCTTTGTACTAATGGAAAAATTAGCATGGAACCTACAAAAAGAAAGAAAAAAAGACCTATTTTAAGGATGCACTAGAAATGCCTTTGATCTAGTAGACCATGAAATTTTGCTGGGTTGCTTGGACTCGATAGGGATTTCGGGAAAAGTTTGGGAATGGTTTTGGGGATTTTTAAAAAAAAGATCATATCAAGTTTACAGTGATGGCAAGTACTCACGCTCTTGGAGTAATCCATGTGAAGTACCTCAAGGCTTGCCATTATCACCTACTTTGTTTAATATCTTTCTTGCCCCACTTGGAAATCTATTACATAGTCTAAATGTGAAATTTTATATCTATGCAAATGATATTACCATAGTGATCCCAATCATCTCATTTACAGCAGATATAATAAATCAAATATCATCTATTTTGAATCAGATCAAACAATGGACAGCTGTAAATTAAAACTCAATCCTGAAAAAACTAAATTTTTTCTTGCTAGCCAAACTGATAAAATCAATGATACGAGATGGGCTGGGTCAAGAACTGGTTGAGTCGAAGGCGACAGAGGGTAGTGATCAATGGAGATCGCTCTGAGGAAAGGGATGTTACCAGTACTGTGCCTCAAGGTTCTGTTCTTGGGCCTGTTTTTTTTAACGTTTTCATAAACGATATTGCTGAAGGGTTGTTAGGTAAGATTTGCCTCTTTGCAAATGATACCAAAATCTGCAATAGAGTAGACATGTCTGATGGTGTGAATAACATGAAGAAAGACCTACCGAAGCTTGAAGAATGGTCTGAAATCTGGCAGCTAAAATTTAATGCTAAGAAATGCAAGGTCATGCATTTGGGCTGCAAAAACCCGAGGGAACGGTACAGTTTAGGGGGTGAAGAACTTATATGCACGACAGAAGAGTGGAATTTGGGTGGGATTGTATGTGATGATCTTAAAGTGGTCAAACAGGTTGAAGAGGTGACGGCGAAAGCTTGAAAGATTCTAGGTTGCATAGGGAGAGGTATGGCCAATAGGAAAAAGAAGGTATAAGACTCTGATGAGACCTCATTTAGAATATTGTGTACACTTCTGAAGGCCTCACCTTCAAAAAGATATAAAAAGGATAGAGTCTGTCAAGAGGAAGGTTACTAAAACGGTATGTGGTCTTCATCATAAGGCATATGAGGACAGACTTAAAAATCTCAATCTGTATACTTTGGAGGAAAGGCAGGAGAGGGGAGATATGATAGGATTGTTTAAATACATACGTAATGTAAATGCGCATGAGTCGAGTCTTATTTGAACGGAAACTCTGCAATGAGAGGGCACAGGATGAAATTAAGAGGTGATAGGCTCCGGAGTAATCTAAGGAAATACATTTTTACAGAAAGGGTGGTAGATGCATGGAACAGTCTCCCAGAAGAGGTGGTGGAGACAAGAGACTGTGTCTGAATTCAAAAGGGCCTGGGATAGGTACGTGGGATCTCTCGGAGAGAGAAAGAGATAGTGGTTATGGGCAGACTGGATGGGCCGTTTGGCCTTTATCTGCCATCATGTTTCTAAATTAATGGTCAGGATTATCCGATAGCGACCTTCATTAAAATCTTGGGAGTTACATTAGTTCGCTATCTAACCCTGGAAAATCATATTGACTCACTAGTCAAAAAATGTTTCATTGTTTTGTGGAAGCTTTGGTTCATGAAAATTTTTTTTGATGCAACATCTTTTAGATTGCTAGCACAGTCTTCAATATTGAATATCCTTGATTATTGTAATAAAATCTATTTGGAATCTTACAAGAAAATATTTAAAAGACTGAGGATAATTCAAAATACAGCTGTCCGATTGATTTTTGGTCTGAAAAAACATGAGCATATCAGTCCTCACTATCGACAACTACACTGGTTACTGATAGAGGCAAGAGCTTTGTTTAAATTTGCTTGCATCTGTTTCAAATTGTTATTTGGGTTAGCTCCAATTTACATATACTGGCTCACGTTCAAGGCTACTATGTGTTCAAATCAACCAGTATAGTAAAAAGTTTAAGCTAAGTGCTTAATGCAGGTAGGAGTGGGCCACAGAGTGGTCGTCTGTGATGGCTAATCTATGGGTCACTGCTGTAAACTAGCTGTCAGAGGGATCAGAATGGAGGTATGGATGAGGGGGGGATGAGCTGGCTACACCACTAGTTTATTTTTGGACTATTTGCTTTGGCAGATAACACAATTGTTCTCGCAATGCATGTAACACAATGCCTGTACAATAAATGTCCATCCTATATGCATAAGAGTCTATTCTGATATACACCCATAAATTAGGCATGAGCACCTAAGTTCAAGTGATACGTGTATAACTTAAATGATTCTGTAAGTTATATGCATAAATCCTGCTCATGATCCATGTGATATAGTTAACTGTCTTCAGAAGATACCTGACGCCATATTTGAAAATCTTAAGGGCAATTATTTTATTAGTGCTATGAAGCTCTGCTCGGCAATCTATTTTAGGGTATTACACCTACTATAACTAATTCATTTTATGCCTCTATTTGTTAAAAAGTGAAGGAGATTTTGAGGCCTGTGCACACCACACAATTTTAGAAAGTTGCTATTTACATGTACAAAAGCTGGGGCATGATTTGGGAGGCCAGAAAAGTATGCATTATTTTCAATTTTACAACGGCAAAATATATGTATGCTTTTAAAAATATGGACATTGGCCTTTATAGCTGCTTCAATGCAGATGTGTTAGCTAACTGCTTGTTTGGCCATGGAGTTGGTATCAGTGATCAGGGCAGCAATTGTTCTTACTTCTCTTTTTGCATGTGTATTCATTATGTCCCGTCAGTGTCCTGACTTGGACATCCTATTAGCCAACTATGCAAAATTGGGCTTTAAATCGGTCCATAATTGATTCTTGATGTACCCCTCTAGAAATCCTTAACCAAAAGACCTAATGTTTACACACTGTACTAACCTTAACCAAAATAGCAGCAATGCCAAATGGAAAATCTGTGAACACAGGTTACAATATCTTATTTGTTTTTTGTTTCCCTTTTATAAACTCTCCTTGCTCAGAGGTTAAGAGAATTAATGGCCTACCATTAAGGCAGGTTATTTTACTATGTAATCAAAACCTAAATTAAGTGCTGGTTTTTTTTTCTTGGCTTGATTTGGCCTAAAATGAAGTGTATTAAACAAATTCTAGTCCTAAAAAGACTAGAATCAATGAGACCTTGTATGTGCTGGGAGGTGAGAGGACGACATGCATTGATGGGGAGAGGGACCTTGGGGTGATAGTGTCTGAAGATCTAAAGGCGAAGAATCAGTGTGACAAGGCGGTGGCTGTTGCCAGAAGGATGCTAGGCTGTATAGAGAGGCGTGACCAGTAGATACCCCACTTGGAGTATTGTGTTCAATTTTGGAGCGAAGGACATCCTATGTCACTAAAATAGTAGGCAACACTGATAACTCCCCTCCTGAGATGGGCATGTTTTTGCACTTAAAGCAGGTCAACAGTCATAATTATCAAGTGTTACGGTAAGTGTCAAAGTTCTAGGATGGCTGTTGGGGTGTGTCCAACATTCAGGCATATGAATACAGATTCACCTAATGCCACTGAAGCAATATTTTGTACTATGCCCAATCTCCAGTGCTCTGGCTGTCTGAACCTGTTCCACGTCAGTAAACATGCTCCTTAGTTACTATGTATGAACTCCAGCACCCTGGACAAGGCTGATACTCCACTACCTAAGCAGACCTTAAATCCCTTTTTACTAAGCAGTTTTTTCCACAGACACAAAATGGGAAGTAACCATTAGTAAATAGACTTCTTATTTTGAAGAAAAAACAAACAAACAGTAGGAAGTAGTAATAACTTCTTGACTTTCAGCCTCCTAGAGCCACGCTTTCTTATACAATTAAAACACAGTGCTATGTACTTCTAATATGAAATAAGTAGTCGAATGCATTTTTAAGATGAGATTACTGTAAAGTTCTATCAGTGTGGTAAAAATCTCTAAGAGCCACGGATATTCTAGGTGGGGAAGTATATTTTAGTTATTATTCTCTAAAGATAGTGATACAGTACTCTGATTGAAGAAATGGAAACATTTGCAGAACCCGCACATTGTTCTAGGCAGATTGATAATCAGGGAAAGGCATTTATTTTAGAAAAGTAATTCCATGTAATCAAAACCAAAACTAAGTTCTGCTGTTAAGTGTTTGGAGACAGCAAATTATACTTCAGAAAAGTGGCAGCTTATCTTACGAAGTCACTGTGGGTTCTTTAACACAAGCATACCCTCCCACCCTAAATAATACAAAAAAAAATCATAATTAAACTTAGAAAATAATGAACAAACCATTAAAATGCCATCAAAAGATGCTGACCTAAGACAAATGTTTCAATGATACACAGTACAGTAAAAAAAACAAAAAACAAAGCCAAAACATACCCAAACATCAATCTATATTATACAGTATGACAACTATATCTTGTATATTATACCCAATACTGCCGGCAGTCAATCCCTCTGAAGAATGTTGACACCCCCCCCCCCAATTCATCCCTTTCTAACATTCAGATAATAAAATACAGCACCTATAAATAAGCCAAAAAATATATATATACTGAAATCATCTATTGTTAGTTTTAAAGATATGGCAATAAAGGAGTCTAACTCAGGAAACTGTAGAAACCATAACTGATAAAACAGCTTATTGAAAAGGTGGCAGTAATGCACTTCATGTGTGCACAAGTACATAAGAAAATACACAGACATATAAAATTGCAACATACAAAGACATTCACTCACACACAGCTCTTTACTGACACACATACATATAGACAAGAGGAGTAAAGATACAAGTTGGACCTGTGTTTGTACTTGATCACTCTGAAGGGATGCATCAAATAATCTGTAGGGGAAAACGCAACCTTTGTGCCAGGCTCAATTCATCTCTGGTGCAATGATTTTCTTTTAAACAGCATTTCCACCTCACAGGAACTGCTACATGAGATAAATTCATATTTAAAAACATAATTCCAAGGGCTCAATTGATAGAAAAACACATTTCTCTCACAGGCACAGAATGGAGAAAAACCCTTTTTGAATAAAGCTTACACTTTGTTTTTTTACATGGATCATAAGATTAATAATATGTATAATTTATTTTTAGCAGGATAAAATTTGCTCTGCCAAATATTATAGCAGCATCTAAAAAACAATGTTAATTGTGGCAAGCTTGGGAAATCTCTTATCGTTCTATATCTACGATACACCTTCCAAATTAGTTTAAAGGAGAATTGCTGATATTTGCAAACTAAGACCACAATGACAAAACAATCGAATTAATGGGTTCTTTTACAAAGGTGGCTTGGCATTTAGCACGAATCGATCAATCACTCCTTCACATGGACCGTGCAAAGTAGAAAAATACTGCATAATATGTCAAGGGTGGAAAAAGCCTCATCCAACAGACCCTCCCACCATCCACGAATGGGATTTTAAGAAGCTATCGATTGGAACTGTTACACCCTGAGGCAGCAGTGATGTGAAACACTGGCCATCGTTGGTGTACTGGTCGGTCTCTCAAGATAAGTTGATATTTTTCATCTTTTTTCTTTAACTCTTGTTTTGCACTGCACAGAGCCAATTATATAATGTCGAGGGTGGTTCTTCAATCTCATCCGTGGTCTTTTTCCACCCTTGACATATTAAATCTGGTCTGTGCTTATGAAGTATTTTTCTACTTTGCACGGTCCATGTGAAGGAGTGATTGATTGACACTATTGGATTTTCACCATATCTGTGTTATTTTGGCATTGAGCATGCACTGCTAGACATCTTTGTAAAAACCTGCCTAATTCTTCACTTGGCCAAGTTGGCAAAGACAGAGAGATGGGCAGTGCACCATTGTATAATTAAGTCATCCATTATATCCACTAGGTCTAACCCCACAGACTATTTGCTTCCTTTCAAAAAGGATGATGCAACAGACATATACTAGGACCAAGGAGAAGTAAGCAAGTGCAATATTAGTCTTTCAAAAGGGTTATGGAAAAGTTAGACATAATGCATGAATACTGAGGGAATCAATCACCTGATAAAATTCCTCTCTGTCATCCTAATATACTACAATATTAAAAATAAATGTAATTTTTCTTAATTATGCTGCTTTTTTCTTATATTACACTCTTGGTGACAACAGAAAAACATGAAGGGCAGCATCCTTTTAAGTCAATGCGTAAAAGAAAACGCAGGGTCTTTGGAGTGTGCAGGGACATTAGCGTTCTTTTATAGTACATTCAGTGGTTTAACTAAAATCAAGTACGCCCGGTCATTCCAACTTGCATCCTCCATCTCCCTGTTATGAGGTCTGATCAGCGTGCTCTGTGGTTAAGAGGTTAAAAAGCAGATTATAAAATACCTAGTATCAGATTTTTTTCCTTTTCTTGATTTGGCCTAAAATGGAGTGTA
Organism: Geotrypetes seraphini; assembly: GCF_902459505.1. Classification (NCBI taxonomy): domain Eukaryota; kingdom Metazoa; phylum Chordata; class Amphibia; order Gymnophiona; family Dermophiidae; genus Geotrypetes; species Geotrypetes seraphini. The sequence goes on along the minus strand of NC_047098.1, from coordinate 71,598,799 downwards.
TTAAACAAATCCTAGTCCAAAAAAAGACTAGAATCAGTTAAAGCTATGAAACAATGTGCACTACTTGTCAATGTTCTATTTCACTTACAAGAAATCACTAAGTCAACTACCACAAATTAAGATATTTTCCTGATGTGACTTTCTTTTTGTTAAAAAATAAGTGGAGTAAATGTGTTCTTTTAATTCAGAGTTTTCAAACAAGATCTTTTCTTGAAAATAGTTAGGAATTCAAACTAACATGTTTAGAGTCTGTTGACTGTGCAATCTCTTAGTGGCAACTGAACAGCTACAAAAAACTTTCTTTTTTTAAAATTTTTCCTGAAAAATCTCTTTTTTTTTTGTTTCCTAGATTAAGAAGACAATTGTGTGTTATCGCTCTGGAGCCATTAGATGGCAGATAAAAAGCCCCCTTTTTAAATACACGGGTTTGTTTGTTTTTTTTAAAGCCCGTACTGAAGTGGAGGGCACAAGGCAAAGCTATAAGAGTTATTCCAGAAATTGCTTAGGGCAATAAAAAAAAAACACTTCAGGCTACAAAAGAGCTGGACTACATATCTTTTTCCTTGAAAACATAACAGAAATTGGGCTTAATGCTCCTTTTCCCATCTTCTATATGCACCTTGGCCTATGGCGATTTTGCCCTGTGGCCTGCAGGGCGATAAGTGCGCAACATGATAAAACCAGAAATGGTTCAGTTTAAATCTGCCCAGCTCTCTTGAGTTGGGTGAAATTAATCTCAAAATTCCCATTCGATGGGTTCTTCTCGACTAGCAGCCTTCTCTAAGCGATGGATAATGTTGTTCAAGTTTGCTGCTTTCTTTTTCCTCAAACTATTGTCTCGTGTGTTCTTGGAGCTTGATGTCTCAGAAAAACTGAATAAGCTCTGAAGTGAGTTGGCTTTCTGTGAGCCAGAAATAGGGATGGAGCTTGTACTTGGCACACTAGGAGTTTTTTCAGATTCTTCTATTGACTTCTTGGGACTCTCCCCAGTAGAGACTAAGTTGGAGGCAGTTGAGGTAGAGATGTCCTCTTCTGTAGCAGAGTTGGGCATTGACTCAAGAACATTTCCTGAACACTGGGATCCAAGCAGAGGGCTTCGGCACTGTTTCTTATGCCTGCTTTCATCATTTGTATCCTCTAAACTCTCTGTTCCCAGTTGGGACAGCTCATTTTTCTCCAATGACTTATTATCCTGGAATGACATTTTTCTTTCTTCGAACGTCGAATCTGTCGGCTCTCCCTGAGACTTTGCGTTTTCAGTATTGTACTCATCCAAATCCCCAATACTTGGCTTTTCTGATGGGATACCTTCTAGGTCCACCCCATCACAGCTTTCACCTTCAGAGCTGGGAGCTGCTCGACTGCTTCTGACTGAAGGGGAGTCACTTGCAGTATTCTGACCTTGGCTTCCTGCTTGAATCTCCTCAATGAAGAGTTCTCTGCGAATGCGAGATCTAAAAGACAGAAATCATATGGCATTTAATATTATTTAAAATATTACATCAAAGACATTAGAACAATACTACAATAGTAAAGCACTTTACTTTCTCTTTTTCATAGATTTTACCATTTATATAAACACCTAATATGACAAAAAAAAAAACCAAAAACACAACTTCAATGGCCATCTGTTCTTTTGAACTCTACTCTTGCTGCAGTATCACATACTCTAATTGATTTTTGGCATTTCACTCACTTCTTCATAACCAGGAATCCTCTGGGCTTATCCCATACTTTCTTGTAGTCCGTCACTGGTTCTCATCCCAACCACTTCCCTAAAAGGTCATTCCATGCTTACCCCCACCATTACCTTGAAGAACTATTTCTTGACGTTGATGCTGAATCTACTCTAGGTAGATTCATATTAAAAATTTTGGCTGTAGAAAACTCTCTGGTCCACTGAAATGCCATCAGAGAAGGTTGCTGATCCTGATTAGAGGTGATACATTTTTCTCTGCATTCCATGAAAGCACCAGCTAACAAAATTATTTGATTATAAGGGCAATTTCCATACTGCCTAAACTATTGAAAAAACACTAACAATTATTTTTATCTGCAGTGTTTGAACCAATTTTCAAAGAGAAAACATATAATTACTTTCAATTTGAAAACTGTCAAAGGAAAAAAATAGTTGCAGATACTTGCTGCTGCTTTTCCTGAGGTTACTTTGACCTAAATAATGTATATACTTTTGAAAATGGAAATATGCATGTTGTTGCACTCACCAACTTTATCCCTGAGAATACCTACACTAATGTGGGTGAAAGTGCACATACTATGGAAATGACTTTAAAAACTACCCTTTTGGGGGCTAAGTTTATAGAGTATTTTTTAGCAAATCAAGGCTTTTATACACATGGGAAAGGGTTTTCATAAAATCTTGCAGCCAATAATTAGGTACTGTAAGTACACATGTCTAAGATTGTATGTACTTATATGTGCACTGCAAGAGGATCTCTAGGGTGAAGATATGATGCACAGCATATTTTAAGAAATACACCTGCCGTGTATAAAAAACACACACATTTATATTTTTTTTGGAGCACATATGTGCTCTACTAAGGCTTGTTATAAATGCCTGTTTTATAAAGGCATATGGGTGTCCTTTTATAAAATTATATTTTCCCTTAATGTAGTTTATAATATCAATAGTTGATTGTTCTCTCTTGTATTTCTATGCAGCCTTTGATGTAGTGGACTATTAACTTCTTCTATAGCATCTTGCCTCTATTGGGCTTACAGGTATAGTTCTCAGATGGTTTATCTCCTTCCTTCAAGGCCAGACTTTTCAAGTATGACAGATTCTCAGTCTGACTCCTGCAGAGATCTATACTCCAATTCTATTCAGTCTGTTTTTGAGTCCCCCTGCTTTTCTTATTCAATCTTCTGGTCTGAGTACACCCCGCTACTGAAAGAACTATACTGGTTCCTGATTGAAAGCAGGGTGAAATTCAAGATCCTACTACTGACGCACAAAATCATTCATTTCTCTGAACCACAATATCTAGCGGCCAGACTGCATCGGCACACACCACCATGTGCACTACGCTTGAGCCAAAACCACCTGCTGGACATTCCCTCCTTCAGAGACATCAAATACAAAAACGTCCGGAAAAGAATGTTCTCGGTGATGGCTCCAAGTTGGTAGAATGCCCTCCCAAAGGAACTAAAACCAGAAAAAGATAATGGCAAGTTCAAGAAAGGGATAAAGACCAGCCTCTTCATAGACTACTTTAGCCAATAAAACAATATAGACAGTTGGCTGGCCCCTTCTCACCCCCCAATCAGGAACTCAATAGGAAGAACACAATAGGATATAAATAGACCAAGGACCAAAGCACAGAAAACTAGACTCTGAGGAAGATACTACTTCAAAGATAAACATGATTCAGATATATGTAAATAGACTTTATTAAGTTGAATAGGCCAAACTCCTTAGGAGGTGTGTAAATATTGTGTATTTAGCTGCAATAGTAAACCTAATATTAGATGAGAAGATAAGTAGGACGATTGATTTGGTATGAACATATACATATAAGTAGGATGATCGATGTGTCGGTAATATAAGTAGGATGATTGATTATGCCGGTATTAATAACTCTGTATTTTATAACACCTCTACAGAAGCTCAAGTATTGTAATACCTTTTACAGAAGCTCATGTAAACCGCTCTGAATTGACTCCCCAGTCATTAGAAGCAGTATAGAAGCTAACAATAAACAATAAAACATACTTTTATGACCTGAACCCATTGCAGATCATCATCTGGTACTAAATTCTCAAAAGACAACCTCGGACACGTGAAGCCATGTGCGTTCGGGAGAGGCAGGAGGGAGGAAGCGGATTGAGAGGCAGAGAGGAAGCTGAAGAAGCTGAAGAGGAGGTAGTGAGCCGGAGCAAAGGCTTGGGGTAGCGGTGAGAGGGAGCTCCGCCCACCTCCACCGCGTCAGAGGCAGCATCAGCGCCCAGGCTCTTCCTTAAAAGGAAGGGAGCCGGAGCGCGAGGCAGACCTCGGATGCGTGAAGATGCGTGTGTTCGGGAGAGGCAGGAGGGAGGAAGCGGATTGAGAGGCATAGAGAAAGCTGAAGAGGAGGTAGTGAGCCGGAGCGAAGGCAGGTAGCTTGGGGTAGCGGCGAGAGGGAGCTCCGCCCACCCCCACCGTGTCAGAGGCAGCATCAGTGCCCGGGCTCCCCCTTAAAAGGAAGGGAGCCAACGGCGCGTGGCAAAGGCGCTCGCCTTAGCGAGAGCGCCTTTGCGATGGAGCCTTAAGAAGGAGCCAGGAAACTAGACTGCCCAGCAGAGGCACCTAAAGCGTAAACCACAAGTTCTTTCCATTTCTTTCTCTTAGTTATCCACACAGCAGAGACCACTTTTTGCACACCACACACCAAGAGGGGAACCAAGCACTCACCAAACAAACAGCAGCACCAGCAGACTCACAACAATTCGGGAGACAGCAACAGGAAACCAGGTCACATCCAGCCAACAGAAACAGAAGGTTCACAACACACAGCCCAGACAACTCAGAAGGGGAGCAGGGAATGATCGCCCAAGGAAGTCAGAAGATGAGCTTTCCAGTCTTCTGCACCAACTGCAATATGTATGACTACCTCCCCTCGGGGACTCAGCCGTACATTTGCAGTCGGTGCATGGAGCTGGATAGCCTGAAATGGCAAGTCCAGCTGCTCGAGGAGACAGTAATGGGACTAAGAGAACTCCTCAATTTTGAAGAGGAAATCCGTGAGCAGGAGAAGCTACTAATGGAGTCCAGTACCGACGAAGAGATCAAGGAGCTCGAGAGATTCATTGAGGAAGCCCACCACCAAAATGTGGAGGCCCCAGGGCCGGAGAACTGTACCAAGCAACTCAGGAAGAAGCCCTCTCTCCTCCATCTTGAATCGCCGCCGCGCAGCGGCGGCCCGCTGGACACGCCCACCTACCAGCTGGTACATGACTACAAATATCTCCTCACTTGCGGCGCACGCCGCAAAGGCGCGCGCCGAAGGCGCGCGCCAAAGGAGCACGAACAAGGAGCAGGTCCTGCTCCTTGTTGCGCTCCTTTGTGCGATACTTTGTATTCAAAGATTGAATTCACTATGGTACTTTACTATCATTTTCATACTTTATCTCGTCTTATCGATAGTAGTCGCTTTTTCTCGTTCTATAGTCAAAATCCTTTCTAAAGTTTTAGCTCTTTTAACTTTATTTTATTGTTTAACAAACTCAAACATTTTAATGGAATCTAATATATCTTCTATCCCAACCCACTGGGGTCGCAGACCTTCCCCAGTAATACCTACAATAAACCTTAACCCGACCCTTATCTCATTAAATAACAAGCAGACCTCGAGAAACTCAGTTATTAACCCACACAATTCGCTCAACATAGCTACGATCAACGTTCGCTCTTTGCGCACCAAACATCACGTGATCAAAGATTTAATTATAGAACTTTCATTAGACATTCTCTGTATCACAGAAACTTGGCTCGCCGAGGGAGACGAGGCCTATCTCTCCTATTCTAGTCCTCCAGGCTACAGTTTCATATTTAATCACCGAGTCGGAAAGAAAGGAGGTGGTCTAGCAATAATCTTTAAATCAATTCTATCTTTAGTAATAGAAACTCCTCCAACTAATAACAATAATTTAATAGAATCTCTTCAAGTTAGAACTAATTCAAAGCCTAAAATAGATCTCCTCCTACTATATATCCCTCCCCCAATTAATCAAACTGCAGTAACGCACCTCTTATCCATAATCTCTGACTTCTCCACCTCCTCACAAATTCCTCTCCTCTTAGGAGACTTCAATGTTCACTTTGATGAGGTCTCTAGTCCAATCACAACTGATTTATTAACACACATAGATGATCTCAATTTAATATTATTAAATTCCGAGCCAACTCATTCTCACGGTCATACTTTAGACGCAATTATTGTTCCCAAAAAACTAAGTTCAAATTGTTCTCAACCTATTTCCCTTCCAGTCCCATGGTCTGATCACTATCTAATTCAAACAACACTATCATTGTCATTTCCCAAGGTCGTTTATCCAGCCCCCAAAATTATCACCACAAGAGATTTTCTACATATAGATCATTCCCTTGTTCCTTCGACATTTACAATCGATTTAGAAAAATTTAGTTCCGAAACTTCAACCGAACAAACTAATACATGGAACAAGGCATGCAAATCATTACTAGATACATTAGCACCAATAGTTACCATGAAAATTTCCTCAAAAAAGCAAAGAAACCCTTGGTTCAACGCATCTTTAGGTCTTTTAAAACAACAAACACGATCAGCCGAACGAAAGTGGAGATCAAAGCCTACCCCGGAAAACAGATAATTACAAAAAAATATCACAATATTACCGGCAATCAATTAACGAAACTAAAAAACAATTCTATCATACAAAAATCTCTAGTACCAAAAACCCATCATTCTTGTTCAAAGTTCTCAAACAATTAACTACCTTTAAAAACAAAAAACCAATTTTAGACAAAGCAGCACCAACAGCTCAAACTTTAGCAAGTTATTTTCAAGACAAAATCGTTCAGATTCGATCCAAAATCGCTAATAATTTACCTAATAACATCAATTCATCCAGCCCTCCAGAAAACGAGGTTATTACATCCACGAACCAAACACTCCGTGCTACTCTATCTCACTTTATCCCTCCATCATTAAAAGCCATCGAAAATAACTTATATCATATGAATACTAAAGGCTCTATCCTCGATCCTATCCCTCCATTTTTCCTGAAACGACATTTTACAGTTTTTGGATCATATATCCTTCAAATAATTCACACTTGTTTATCTACAGCCAAAGTTCCACCAGAATGGAAACACTCAATCATAAACCCAATCATCAAAGACCCAAAAAATAATCTCGATAAATGTTCTAACTATCGACCAATAGCAAATCTTCCATTTCTATGTAAATTAACTGAAAAAACTGTCTTTCAACAATTGACGGACTTCATCGACAAAACACATGTAATCCACCCCAACCAAACCGGTTTCCGTATCAATCATTCTACAGAGTACTCATTACTCGGTCTCACTACATCCATAAATTATTATTTAGATCACCACAAATCTGTTCTCCTAATCTCCTTGGATCTCGCTGCAGCTTTCGATACCATCGACCATTATCTTTTATTACAACGTCTCGAATCCATAGGCGTAGCCGATCAGGCCCTTGAATGGTTCCGCTCTTATTTCTCCGATAGATCCTACACAGTACAATTCAACACAACAAAATCAAATCCTTACCACTCTAACTTTGGAATCCCACAAGGCTCTATTTTATCGCCTTTACTATTTAATATCTACATGGCTCCACTTCTGACTCTTTGTCAATCAATAGGGTTTACAGTATACGCTTACGCCGACGACCTACAAATTCTACACCCCATGGACCCAACCAATCATTCTGAGATTCAGGCAATTAATCAAAAATTAAGTAAAATTCACAACTGGCTAAACATCAATAAATTATCACTGAGCATCTCAAAAACTAATACCCTCCTTTTCCCAGGAAAAGAGGGAGCGCAACTAATTTCCCCAATCATTATTGATAATATTCCACTATCATCAGTCACTACTATAAAAATTTTAGGTGTTCTCATAGACAATAAATTGACATTTCGACCTCAAATAAGCGCCTTAGTTAAAAATTGTTTTTATAAATTGAGAATGATCCGATCATTAGCCCCTCTTCTCAACATTAGTTCTCTCAATATATTGATACATTCACTCGTTATATCGAAATTAGATTACTGCAACTCACTTTTAAAAGGAATATATCATAAAGACTTAAAACGTTTGCAGTTGATTCAAAATACTGCTATTAAGATAATTTCAGGAGCAAAGAAGTATGATCACGTAACCCCTCTTCTCCAAAATGCCCATTGGTTGCCAGTATCACAAAGAGTAACATATAAAATCGCCCTTTTAACATTCGGAACTCTGCAGTCAAATGCCCCAGCCTTCATAGACAGATTACTGATCCCATACGACCCACCAAGATCCTTAAGGTCCATATCTCAATTTAACCTCAACATTCCTTCCCTAAAAAATATCGGCACACGCCGTACCTCAATTTTTTCAGTCACAGCCCCAACAATCTGGAATTCTCTTCCACTATATTTAAAAATGGAAAAAAACTTAAAAAAATTTAAAAGTAACTTAAAATGTTTCCTTTTTAACGAAGCTTTTAACTGAAAAAAAAATAAAAAAATAAATAAATAAATAAATAAATAAAGAGGCACATTTCAGACATCAAATCATTAATACTAGTTTTTACTTTATACCCTTCCCCCTAATTCCTTTTGTGTTTACCTTAAATGTTTCTTATTTTTATTTTATCAATTGTATTTCTTACCCCCTTTACCAATCGTGTCTATTGTACGCCTGTCTATAATTACCTAATCCGTCAGTCATGTCGATCTTAAAAGTTTGTATTAAATGTTTTATTTTTTATCTGTAAAGTTATTTTTATTCTGTACAACGCTTTGAAGAAACGAAAAAGCGTTTAATCAAAAATTGAATAAACTATAAACTATAAACTATAAACACCACTACAAGCACAGATGGGTCTGAACCAGAGACAGAGGGCAACCATTACTTAGAGAAAGAAGGGCACTGCAAGGGGATGTATCACTGGAGAGAGAAGATCGGCCCTGCACCATGGATGTGGACTTACGACCCCCAAGGAACCCCCGAATAAAGAAGATGGGGATCATCGTAGGAGACACCATTATATGACATGTGGACAGCCACACCGCAGGAGGAGAGGATGGACTTGTCACTTGCCTCCCGGAGCAAGAGTGAAAGATGTGGCCAACAGGATCACCAGAATCATAGACAATGCAGGAGGAGAGGACACTGCTGTACTTATCCACATGGGAACCAACAATGTGAGAGGACGGAATTACGACAGAGAAGAAATGAAAGACCAGCTCCGCTCACTCGGAAGAAGACTGAAAGTCAGGGAGGTGAAGGTGGCTTTCTCCGAGATCTTCCCAGAACTAAGGGTGGACGAGAAGAGGCAAGAGGAACTGAGAGTGATCAACGCCTGGATGAGAAGATGGTGCGAGGAAGAAGGCTTTGACTTCGTGCGCAACTGGATGGCATTTTGGGGAAGAAGCAGGTACTAAAGAAAAGATGGATTATACCTCACCAAGGAAGGAGCACGAGTATTGGCAGGTAACATGAAGAGGGCCATTGAGAAGACTTTAAACTAAAGGTCAGGGGAAAGCCGACAGTCGACCACCAGTCAATGGCCCGGGCAATGAAATGCCCCAAAAAAGAAGTTACGGACAACTACTCGGACATAGGGGGAGAAGAGCACGAAGAAAACAAGGGAGACAACGTTGGAGCACAGACAGATACCACGAAGGACACAGTAGGGGCTACAAAGCTCAGAAAGGACACATTAGGGGCTGCACAGCTCAGAAAGCCCAAGAAGGGATCACGAAGGGAACTTAAATGTATGTACACGAATGCTAGGAGCTTGAGAAACAAAATGGGAGAATTAGAGACAATAGCAAGACGCGACCAACTAGAAATCATTGGCATAACAGAAACATGGTGGAATGATGAAAATGAATGGGATACAGTACTGCAGGGATACAAGCTATACAGAAGGGACAGAACAGGGCAAAAAGGAGGAGGTATTGCTCTATATGTTCAAGAAGAAATAGAATCTGTAAGAGAGATGAAGACAGAGGGGAATGAGAAGTTGGAGTCCCTCTGGATTAAGATTCCAAAGCACAATGGTACAGACACAAAAATTGGCCTTTATTATTGACCCCCAGGACAGTTGGAGGAGACAGACTCAGAAATGATAGAGAAAATCAAACAAGGATGTAAGACAGGCAATGTAATGATCATGGGAGACTTTAACTTCCAGGGATAGACTGGAACCTGGGAACCGCAAACTGCGGCAAAGAAATAAATTTCCTAGAAATGATAGGGGACTGCTTCCTAGATCAAATGGTGGCAGAGCCGACGAGAGGAAATGCCACCCTAGACTTGGTCCTAAATGGCATTCCTGGTCAGACTAAAGAAGTAGAAGTCACAGTCCCGCTAGGGACGACTGATCACAACATGATCAACTTTAAACTTGACATCGGAAAGGGGAAACGTATCAAAACCTTAACCACGACCCTCAACTTTAAGAAAGGAAGGTACGATAGCATGAGAGCCATGGTAAAAAAACGGCTCAAAAAAAGGATGAATGCAATTAAAATTGGTGGATCAGGCATGGTCCCTACTGAAAGACACCATCATGGAAGCACAAAATCTCTACATTCCACAGATATCCAAAGGACGGAAAAATAAAAGCAAAGGAGAACCAGCATGGCTTACTAAAGAGGTAAAGGATGCCGTAAGAGAAAAGAACTCCTTTAAAAAATGGAAATGTGAAAGAACTATCGAAGCCTGGAACAGCCACAAAAACGATCAGAAGAAGTGTCACAAAGCGGTGAGGGATGCCAAAAAGGTCTATGAGGAGAAAATAGCACAAGAGGCCAAAAACTTCAAGCCCTTTTTTAGATACGTAAAAGGGAAAAAAACTTGCAAAAGAGGCAGTGGGTCCGCTGGACGACCAGGGAAGAAAAGGGTGCAAAGAAGACAAACAAATTGCTGACAGACTAAACTCCTTCTTTGCGTCTGTCTTTACGACGGAGGACATTACATCAATACCTGAAACAGTGAAAGTGTTCAAGGGAGAAATAGAGGACAGCCTCACCACATTAGAAGTGGATTTGGACCAGATCGACAAACTTAAAAGCGACAAATCCCCTGGACCAGATGGAATTCCTCCGAGAGTATTAAAGGAGCTGAAGGTGGAAATTGGTGAACTACTGCAAAACCTTGCCAACCTGTCAATTAGAACTGGATGGATACCGGATGACTGGAGGATAGCGAACTTCACCCCAATTTTCAAAAAAGAATAAAGTGGAGAACCGGGCAACTACAGACCGGAGAGTCTTATGTCTGTCCCTGGAAAGATGGTTGAGGCACTGATTAAAGATAGCATAGTCTGGCACTTGGATACACACGACTTGATGAGAGCCAGTCAACATGGCTTCAGGAAAGGGAAGTCATGCTTGACGAATTTACTACAATTCTTTGAAACAGTAAACAAACAAATCGATAACGGGGAACCAGTGGAAATAATAAGCCTGGACTTCCAGAAAGCGTTCGAGAAAGTTACACATGAAAGACTTTTCAGGAAACTACAAAGCCACGGAATAGAGGGAGACATACTAAGGTGGATAGGCAAATGGCTGGAAAACAGAATGCAGAGGGTAGGCATAAATGGGAAGCTCTCAGGCTGGGAGAAAGTGACTAGCGGTGTGCCCCAGGGCTCGGTTCTTGGGCCCATCTTATTTAATATCTTCATCAACGATCTAGAAGAAGGAACGTTCAGTGAAATCATCAAGTTTGCAGACGATACCAAGCTATGTCTGACAATCAGATCACAAAAGGACAGCGAGGAACTACAGAGAGACTTGAGCCAGTTAGAGAGATGGGCAGAGAAATGGCAGATGAAGTTTAATGTGGAAAAGTGCAAGGTAATGCATTTGGGCAGAAAAAACAAGGAGTACGGGTACAGCATGTCAGGTGCAACTCTGAGTAAGAGTGAACAAGAAAAAGACCTGGGGGTACTGATAGATAGGACCCTGAAACCATCAGCACAATGTGCGGCGGTGGTGGCAAAGAAAGAAAATAGAATGTTGGGCATGATAAAGAAGGGAGTCATAAGTAGATCGTAGAGGGTCATAATGCCGCTTTATAGAGCAATGGTCAGACCACATTTGGAATACTGTGTCCAGCACTGGTCTCCCTATCTAAAGAAGGATATGAAACTGCTCGCGAGGGATTCAGAAGCGAGCAACGAAGCTGGTAAAAGGTATGGAGAACTTGAGCAATGAAGAATGACTTAGAAAACTGGGACTGTTCTCCCTCGAGAAGAGGAGACTGAGAAGGGATCTGATTGAGACTTTTAAAGTAATAAAAGGAATTGACAAGATAGAGCAGGACAAAAAGTTATTTACGATGTCAAATGTGACTAGGACAAGAGGTCATGGACTGAAGCTGAGGGGGGACAAGCCCAGGACAAATGCCAGAAAGTTCTGCTTCACACAGCGAGTGGTGGACACCTGGAACGCTCTCCCGGTAGAGATTGCTGCGGAAACCACCGTTCTAGGATTTAAGGGCAAGTTAGATGCACATCTCCTTGAAAGGCGCATAGAGGGATATGGGTGACTAAGTTTTCACCAGCTTACACTTGGCTGGGCCTCCGTGTGAGCGGATCACCGGACTTGATGGACCCAGGGTCTGTTCCGGAGATGGTAGTTCTTATGTTGGATTGTTGGCCATTATGCCTATTCTTCTTGGTTTTCCTGTATAACCTGTTGAGCAGTTTAAATATTTGGGTGTCATTATTGATTTCTCCTCAAATTTCTTCAACCTCAAATCCAGTTTTATTAGCAACTTCTTAGACTTTTCTGACATGCATACATTATCTCATGTGTTTATAGGTTTCCTGCTAGATTACTGCAATGTGGTATATGAAGTTGTCACCAAAGCCAAAAAGATCACAGAAGTTGCAGAATATGGCAGCCCATGTTCTATGTCACCCGTATTCTTTAACAACTTCACTGACTTCCGGTTGAATAAAAGATCTCTTTCAAAATTCTTTAACTCAAAAAGCCTTTTATATTGGCCTCCCTGACTATCTTGCCCAGCACACTGTTTCTTAGACCTCTACAAGTTTGCTTGGTTCTATCAATGACCACAGACTTGTACTTCCTGAACTGTCCATGGCCTACTGCAGTGTTCTCCCCAGAAATTTTTTCCAGCCGGGTGGCATGAAAAAGTAGCTGGGTGGGGTGGGGAAATTTGGTGGTGGGAGAATTAAATGTGTACAATTTTTATTAGTTAATTATTATTTTCTAATGCTCAATATGACTTCCTTTTTTAAGATTTGACGCTTGTGCCAGAATATTTTTTATTAAATTTAAAAAGCATCCAATTCTAGAAGCGAATAATTAGATATTTGCCCTCTTTCAAATGGTATAGGCGTTTAAAAAAGAGAAATGCATTAATGAAGTCGGTTCAGTCTAGCCATTTATTTCTGCATGAATTTAAACAACAACAAAAAAAAGGTAACTATAGCTCATCTAGTCATACAGAAAAGGGCTCTACAACATCTCTAATAATGATTTGATCACTAGGTTCATTCCTGAGGTCTTACTAAGGATATGAAATAGATGCGATCCCCACTTCCAGACCTCTTCCACATAATTTATGGAGAGGTGTTACTGAGACCTGTGTGATTGCACTACAGCAAAACAAAAAAGTAGCAGATAAAGATCAAAGTGAGAGTTAGGGCAAAACAATTTAGGTAAAGATGCAGGTAATAATTAGCAATGTATTAAAAATATTTTATTTTTATTTGCTTATAATGTCATTTGAAAACTGCTTGATGTTAATACATTACATTACATTACATTACGGATTTCTATTCCGCCTATACCTTGCAGTTCAAGGCGGATTACAAAAGATTTGACTGGACATTTTCCAGTGAAGATACAATTTTTTTTTTTTTTTTTTTTTTTTGACAGAAGAGAGATAGCTAGATACATTCCTAAGGGGAATTAGGGGTTGGATAGTAAAATGACAGTGCCGAACTGTGTGATATGGACAAAGAGAATATAGTTAGAGTAGGTAAGATTACCATCTAATTTTTGGGGTCTGTTTGCTTGGAAGGTGTTTAGGTGGGTTATTTGGGGAAGTAATATCTTGAGGTAGGTGAAGAATGGTTAAGATATTAATACAACTTTAATTTAATTCTTTATAGTGTGTGTGTGTGTGGGGGCAAAACTCACATTAACAGTAAAGTTAGAATAGGCTCATTAAATCCAGTGGCGTACTTAGTATATATGACAGCCAGTGCTGATCATTTAATAACACCCCCTTCTCTATATAAAAAAGTTATTTTTTAGTAACAATCCATGCGTCACACAACAAGGGCGCACCTAGGAAAAGGCAGTATCTTAAACACTGCAGTGAGCACTAGAACACCAACACACTCATTGTAAAACTAAACAAGCCAGATCATGCACAGTCAATGCTAACAGAAGACCATGTCCACAATTTACCCCAAGATTTATATGCAGAAGATCCATTTTTTCTCTCAGGCTTTTAACTATTACTACTACTATTTATTATTTCTATAGCGCTGAAAGGCATACACAGTGCTGTACATTTTAACACACAATAGACCAGTGGTTCCCAACCCTGTCCTGGAGGACCCCCAGGCCAGTCAGGTTTTCAGGATAGCCCTAATGAATATGCATGAGAGAGATCTGCATATAATGGAGATGCTAGGCATGCAAATCTGCTCCATGCATATTCATTAGGGCTATCCTGAAAACCTGATTGGCCTGGGGGGTCCTCCAGGATAGGGTTGGGAACCACTACAATAGACAGTTCCTGTTGAGAAGAGCTTACAATCTCATTTAGACAGGACATTTAAGGGTTGGGGAGGTTATAGTGGGTATAGGTATCTGATAGCAGTGAGGGGGAGTTAAGAGTTGAAAGCAGTTTCAAAAAAGTGGGCCTTTAGCTTGGATTTAAACACTGCCAGGGACGGAGCACGATGTATTGATTCAGGCAACCTGTTCCAGGCATACTGCACTGCAAGAAAGAAGGGACGGAGTGTGGAGTTGGCAGTGGAAGAGAAGAATACAGATAAGAAGGGCTTGCCCGAAGAGCGGAGATGACGGGGGAAAGCATAGGGGGAGATCAGTGAGGAGAGATATCAGGGGGCTTCAGAGCGAATGCATTTGTAGGTCAGCGAGAGGAGTTTAAACTGTATTCGGAAATGGACGGGGAGCCAATGAAACTACTTGTTTTGTTTTATAAATCTTTATTCATTTTCTTATGTTACAACAAGTGTTTCAAATAAACTTTTTAGAAACTTGAATATACACACTTGATTAACTCACTTATTATCATTAAATTAACATTTCTTTAGAAAATTAATATTATATAAAGTTATAATATTATGCAAGAAATTTAAATTTATATAATTCTTATTGAATATAATGATCCCCCTTCCCTCCCTCCCTCCCCTTCAATAATACATAAATTCAACTTTATTGTAAATTCATTCAAATATTGATATAGTATGTAATAATCAGAAATAAAATCCCACCCCATTCCCTTCTAATCAAATATCTTATTATGTAATTGAATATATATTCCCCCACCCCTCCCTCCATCTCATCCAATCAATAATACATAAAATCAACTTTATTAAGAAAAAATTCATTCAAATATTGATATAGTATGTAATAACCAGAAATAAAATCCCACCCCATTTCCTTATAAACAATTATCTTATCTTGGGAAAAGTTAATTATTCATTACAAAAATTTGTTAACGGTCCCCAGATTTTTTTAAATTTACTTATATATCCTTTTTGTGTTGCAATGGTGAGCTCCATTTTGTAAATATGGCATACAGTATTCCACCAGAAAATGTAGTTTAATCTGTCATGTCTTTTCCAATTGAATGTGATTTGTTGTATTGCTATTCCAGTTAAAATAAATAGAAGTTTGTTATTACTTGATTATATTTGACTTCTTGCTCTCATAGTTGTACCAAATAATATAGTATCATATGTCAAGGCTACCGGGTTTTCTAACATCCTATTAATTTGGGGCCAAATTGATTTCCAGAATGATAGGATGAATGGACAAAAGAATAAAAGATGGTCTAATGTCCCAATTTCAATATGACAGTGCCAGCATCTATTAGATCTAGAGCTATCCAATTTTTGTAAACGAACAGGGGTCCAAAAAGCTCTATGTAAAAGAAAAAACCAAGTTTGTCTCATAGATGCTGACATTGTACATTTTAATCTCCAAGACCAAAGTCGTGGCCATTGAGATGCATTAATTTGATGTTTTATCTCAATGCTCCAAATGTCTCTAAGACCATTTTTTGGTTTTTTATTTATATGTTCGAATATTAATTTATACCACTTTGCGGCTTCATGACCTGTTGAATGAAACTACTTGAGGAGAGGGGTAATGTGAGAATAGCGGCTCTCATGGAATATGAGTCGCACAGCAGCATTTTGAACGGATTGAAGAGGCAAGAGACAGGTGTGCGGGAGGCTCGAGAGAACTATGATGCAGTAGTCTAAGTATGAGGTGATAAGAGCGTGAACAAGGGTTTTGGGCATGTGTTCAGAGAGAAGAGGACAGATTTTGGTAATGTTTATGAGGAGGAAGCGGTCTGATGGATCTGAGCAGAGAAGAGAGAGGAGTCAAAGATCACCCAAAGGTTGTGAGCCAACAAGACAGGGAGGAGGATAGTGTTATCCACAGAGATAGAGAACGGTGAGAGGGGGAGGCGGGTTTGGGGGTAAAGATAAGGAGTTCAGTTTTAGCCATATTCAGTTTGAGATGGCAGCAAGACATCCAAGTGGCAATGTCAGACAGGCAGGCTGAAATTCAGGCCTGAATTCCTGCAGAGATATCCGGCGTGGAGAGGTAGATCTGGGAGTCATCAGTATAGAGGTGATATTGAAAACCATGAGAGGAGATCAGCATACCAAGAGAGAGGGTATATAGGGAAAAGAGGAGAGGGCCAAGAACAAAGCCTTGGGGTACGCTAATAGACAGCAGGATGGCAGCGGAGGAGCATCCACTATAACATATGCTGAAGGTACGACGAGAGAGATAGGAAGAAAACCAGAAGAGAGCAGAACCCTGGAATCCCAGCAAAGACAATGTGTCGAGAAGGAGGCAGTGATCAACAGTGTCAAAGGCAGCAGACAGATCGATAGCTGGTTAGAGGTGGATAGCAGTCTGTAGTCAGTGGCAAATTTGAAATTGTGTGTCTGCTGTGTGCAGTGATCTTGTAGAATTGTTCAGTCATTGACTACTGCCATGACTGTGTGAAATTTTGGTTACTTTCCTAATCTTATCTTTATTTGTGTTGGTGTTCTTTTCTGACTTTTATAATTTTTATTGTACATCACTTTAATTTATATTGTAAACAAAGTGATTTTAACAAATACGATAAACCATGTTAGCTAAACACAATCTGCTGCTATATAGAACTTTGTATTCTTATTTATGGAAAATGTCAGCATCAATTTAACAGGTTCTCAGATATTGTGGAGTGTTTTATGTTGTTACCCACAACTGGCTAAGAGGCAAGTAGAGTTGCGCTAAGGTTCCCTATATTGTCCAATCACACGCTGACCATATGCCAAAGACTAGAAAAAAAGATGCTATGTATACACTAAAAATGATTCTAAACATATATCTAATCTAATCTAATCTAAACCTTAAGTTTATATACCGCATCAAGCTGTGGCCCCTGAATAAAGATTAAGCAGATGATTTATCCACTTATCTTTATGCCTTATATTCAGCAGACCTATCTATTTAGGTTGGACTTCTTAATATGTGCTCTAAACTTAAACTAATAACTTAAATGTTTAAATACGGTACTGCCATTTAAGTTGCCCTTAAAAAGAGATACAATTACCCTGATAGCAGCTGAATATCACTATTATCTGGATATATTTTGGGTCCCAGCTCCAGAATGCCATGGCCTCTTCAAAATGTAAGTTGAGTGTTAAAAGTAAAAAAGGCCACCAGTAAACAGTCTTTTATTTATATATCAACAGAGAAAGACTCGACATGGCTGTGTTTTGGCAGAACTTAACTTAGACTAGCCACCAGGGTGATAGGCTTTAAAACAAGCCGTAGCGCATAAATTCCTCAGAATGCCACACGATTTTAACGTATGGTAGCTATCCTCATCGGAATCTTTGTGATATGCGATTTTTTCATAATATATTATTTTCTTTTTATATATAATTGTAAAGTGCTTATGCTTAATGTTATAGTAGCAAATATATCTTTTACTTAGCTTTTTCTAAACAAACTGGGTCTGGCTCAATCCCCACCTGTTTTGGCAGGTCAGGAGCAATGAAGAGTCAAAGTAGGCCTTCAATTTCTTATTGTAACATTTTCCACATAATTTGTTGGCCCAAAAAAAGGGAGGCAAACTCATATTAGGTTCCAGACTTTGCACAGGAACGTAGTACCAAGGGTCGTACTAATCCAAAAAAATGTCAGTCCTCTGATGGGTTTTCTTGGGCTGCGGAGCTTGGACAAAGTAGTTGTTTTGTGTTATGCGAAGGTGACCGCCAATGAGCTGCCTGTAAGTCTCGAACCAATAAAGATTCAACCAAAAATATTTGCATGGTTTTGGTTGAGACCCTAGGGAAAATCAACATAAAGTTCTGTTCAGTTTGGAGGAGGTTAACCGTGGATTCCTGGTCCACTTGATATGGAATGCCCCCCTTCTTCCAAATATCATATCTCTTGGGTGCAGGGTTTAACTCCTGCCCAGTTAAAACCTTTTGAGTATCAACTCCAATATGTATGGTGCATCATAAAACCCAAATACACTAGGCATACCTGTAATTATGGAACCAATTAATAACTGTGCTGGTTTTCAAGTTTAGCTGCGTGGCTAGATCCTCAATCGTTTTTGGTGATGGGTATGGCTTTTGCTGGTAAGCCCTCTTAAGAGCTTCCTTCTCTTCTGGAGCTAACACCACTCTGGGTTTCTTCAGCTGTTGTTGTTGCTGAGGGCTGCCTCCCTGGCTGTAGTCTATACCAACAGAAGGGGGTTCGGAAGGTTGACTCTGAGTGTCACTAACTGAACTGTGTCTTCGCTTCATATATGCTGAAAAACATTAAAACACATAATCAGTTTTATAAAAGTGCTAACACAAGCACCATATATACTTTAAGATGTATCTGTCCAGAGTTCGAAATGCAACTTCCACTGTTAGGAACAGGTAGTTTTTCTTTTTAAAAAAAATTATTTATTTATACTTTCAACAAATTATACCAAGCAGAAAGATAGATTAAGACAATTATAGTTTAGAATTAACAGGTAATGTTTCAATAGAGAATCTAACTTCAAAAGCTTATGTGTTTTTCAGCTTACATAAACTCAGATGATTTTCAAAAGCAAGATCCCTAGGTATACTGGGGTAATTTCCCAGGAGGCCATTTTTGTGTATATGTGGTCACATTCTCAGGAAATGGCTTCTCATAAAATACTGACTAGTGTATAAGAATGCACCATGACATAATGGCATGCACTTTGCTAGTAGACATCTATAGGGTTGGAATTCGCAATTACACTAAAAAGCAGTTACTTACCGTAACAGGTGTTATCTGGAGATAACAGGCAGAAATTTTCACATATGGGTGACATCATCCATGAAACCCAGAATGGACAGTATGAAAAGTGAAGTGTCACTAAGATTTTAGAACTTTCGTGACTGCCTGTACCGTGAGTGCCTTCCCGCCCGATGCTCATTCACAAAAGCCAACCAGGGAAGGTGGGTGGGATGTGAGAATATCTGCTTGCTGTCTCCTGATAACACCTGCTATGGTAAGTAACTGTGCTTTATCCTAGGCCAAGCAGGCAGCTTATGGGACTCCCTAGCTTACTGCAATTTGATGGAGGGAGAGTTAGCCAATGAAGGAAATAAATTTTATAATACTGCTTGGCCAAAGTGACCCTCTCTTCTGGACAAAGATTCTAGACAGGAGTGAGCATGAACGTGTAACCTAAGGACCAAGTAGTTGCATTACAGATATTCCCCATGGATCATAGTGATGGAAAAGACACCAGGAGGAGCAATAAGTCTATTTCTTCTGATAAAACTGTTGAGTGGCTGGTTTCCTGGAAGCTTCGAGAATAAGTCTCACAGGTTGAGAGAGACAGAGTTCAGCTGCATTCAACCCAAGAGATACCAAGCTGTCAGGTGTAGGGACTGAAGGTTGGGATGTATCAGTGCACCTTGACTCTGCGTAGGAAAAGAGGGAAATATTGTCAGAGGCATTGGCTCCCTGGCACTGAGCTAGAGTAGAATGGAGAACCAAGGTTGCCTGGGCCACCAAGGAGCTATGAGAATCATGGTGGCTAATTCCTGCTTGACTTTGAAAAGAGTCTTTAGAATGAAACATAGAAACATAAAAGATGACGGCAGAAAAGGGCTACAGCCCATCAAGTCTGCCCACTCTGCTTACCCACCCCCTGTCTATGCCCTAATGACCCAATTTCCTTATCTTGACCCTCGTGAGAGGTGTAGGTGGAAACGTGTAGAGAAACTTGCATGTCCAATCCAGCAGAAATGCATCTGCCTCCAGACAGTGAGGCCAAAGAAATCTGGAGCAGAAATGGGGCAACTTGTTGTTGTGGGGAGATGCAAACAAGTCCACCTGAGGAGTGCCCCACTGAGCAAAAATGTGATGGAGAGTTGCAGAATTGAGCGACCATTCGTGAGGCTAAAGAATTCTGCTGAGCTTTTCCGCCAAGTAATTCTATTCCCTCTGAATGTAGGCTGCTTTGGGGCAGATGTTCCAAGCAGTCGCCCATAGCAAAATTTTTTGGGCTTCCTGACAAAGAAGGAGAGATCCTGTCCCTCCTTGCTTGTTTATATAATACATTGTTACCTGATTGTCCGTGTGGAGTAATAGGACTAGATGATGGAGATGATGTTGAAAAACTTTGAGGGTATAATAAATAATAATAATAATAACAGCTTATATACCGCAATACCGTGAAGTTCTATGCGGTTTACAGAAGATTAAGCAAAGGTAACAAATTGAATTGACTTTAAGAGGGGAGGAAGAAAGAGAATTAATAGGACAGGAAATTCATTGTTGAGGAGAGAGTGATCAAAAGGACAAGTTAATCGCTATAGAGGGGAGAGAGAAGAGAGGATCAGTTGTCTAGATGCTTTAGGAACAAGTGTGTTTTTAGGCGTTTTCTAAATTCCCCATAAGTAGTGGGCGAAATCAATTGTTCTAGCTCTCTACTGCCTGGTGTGAGAGAAGGTATTCATGGTGTTTTTTCAGTTTACAACCTCGAACTGGGGGGGAAACGAAATTGGAATGTGAACTTCTCTTGTGTCTGTTGGCTGAAAAGAAGAAAAGGTCAGTTATGTATTTAGCGGCAAGTCTGTGTAGTGCTTTAAAGCAGAAGCAGGCAAATTTAAACTTTGCACGCACCGCCATTGGCAGCCAATGCAGCTACCGGTAGTAGGGTGTCACGTGGTCAAACTTCCTCAGCCCAAAGATCAGTCTGACTGCTGCATTTTGCATCAATTGTAAACGTTGCATATTCTTTTGGGAAATTGCTAAATAAGCGATGTTACAGTAGTCAAGTAGACTTAGTACAAGGGATTGAACTAGAGTTCTGTATCGAAGTAAGCTTTAATGGATCTGAGTTTCCAGAGAGTAAAGAATCCCTTTCTGATTAAGGAGTCTACCTGGTCTTTCATGGTTAGGCATTGATCCAAAGTTACACCTAGTATCTTAATGGTGGGCTGGATAGGGTAACTAAGTTTATTGATACATAGTGGTGATTTGGTATCAAGCGGATGTGGCAAAGCAACGAAGAAAGTTGTTTTTTCTGAATTAAGTTTGAGCCTAAAGTTTGTCATCCAGTGCTCCATCATGTTTATGGCTTCTGAAGCTTTGGGAATAGTTTCAGAGGCAGAATTAGCGAATGGGATGATAATCGTAAAATCATCTGCATAACTAAATAGTTTTATTCCCAGCTGGGTTAGCTGCGTGCCCAGTGAGGACATATAGATGTTGAAGAGCAATGGAGATAGTGGAGACCCTTGTGGCACACCGGATGGATTGCTCCAGGTGTTTGAAAGCTCATAATTAAAACGTACCTGATAAGTGCGGGATATAAGGAAGCCATGGAACCAGTTCAGCACCTCATCCCTGATACCAATGGCGTCTAGGCATTGCAGCAGTTTCTCGTGGTCTACTAGATCAAAGGCAGAACTCATATCGAATTGCATAATCAGGGCATTAAAGCCCTTACTAAACAGTAGGCGCAGATTGTCTAAGATAGCCGTAATTACTGTCTCAGTACTGAATAACGGTCTAAAACCGGATTGAGTTTCATGTAGGAGAGAGAACTGATCAAGATAATCCATCAGTTGGATGTGTAACAATCCCTCCATTATTTTTACAATAAACGGAATGGATGCTACCGGTCTGTAGTTGGATATTAGGGCTAAAGATTCTTTTCGATTTTTTAGAATTGGGGTTATTATTATGTGACCATTATTAGAGAGAAACTTCCCAGTTTTTAGGTTGTGAGCCAAGTATTGCATCAGCGATAGTTTAAATTTTAAAGGTGCCGCTTTCATGATTTCTGGGGGCATGAATCCAGAACGCAATAGGATTTAGAGTATTTGTTATATAGTCGGGTGTAATTATTCCACTCTAAATCATGTCTGCCGGTAAATCATTTCCTTGGGTGAGAGCTATTTGATGATCACTAGAGTCGTTAGTTGAACAATGGATTCTAAGGTTTTTAATTTTTGAATCGAAGTACAGTGCTAAGTCATTTGCAGAGGGTAACTTAGTGTTGTGTGTGGATGTGGTGTAGCGAGCGGTGTCAACTAAATTTGTGATCAGGTTGAATATCTCTTTTGTATTGATTCCTTGTGAGCCATTACAAGATGAGTTGATTTTAATTGAGTAAAATGCTTTACTTTTGTCTTTTATCACCCTGAGTTCCAGAAGATTGATATAAAAACTCTGTTCTGTTTTGGTCCAGTTACCTTGAGACTGAAGGCCATCCAGATATGCCCTCCAAGCATAAGTTGACGCATCCGTGGTCAAAACTTTTTGATGAGGAGGCATGTGAAAAAGCAGACCTCTGGAAAGATCAGATGAAATCATTCACCACTGCAGCGACTGTTGAAGAGATGATGTCACAGAAATGTGCTGTGAAAGAGGATCTGTCACTTGAGACCACTGAGAGGTCAGAGTCCACTGAGGTGTTCTGAGATGGAGTCTCGCCAGAGGGGTTACGTGGACAGAGGATGCCATATGTCAGAGAAGAACCATCATTTGTCTGGCTGATATGTATAGCAGCTGGTCCACTTGATGACAAAGTTGGATGAGAGCATCCTGACGATTTTGGGAAAAGAATGCTCTCATTAGGGTGGTATCGAGAAGAGCTCCTATAAACTGCAGGCGTTGAGACAGTAAAAGCCGAGACTTTGGGAAGTTGATCTCGAATCCCAAGCTCTGGAGAAACAAGATGGTGTGATCGGTTGCTACAATTACATCTTGACTTGAAGGGTCCTTGATTAGCCAATCGTCCAGATATGGAAATACCTGATGACCCTGAGATCTCAAGGCTGCTGCGACCACAACTAGGCACTTCATGAAGACTCTGTGAGAAGATGCCAGGCTGAAGGGCAGGCCGTTGTACTGATAATGGCAAAAAGCCACTTGAAATCTGAGATACCTTCTGGAAGCCAGATGTATTGAGATATGAGTGTAGACTTCCTTAAGATCCAATCTTGAAAGCCAGAAGGGGATAGAGAGTGGCTAGAGAGAGCATCCAAAACTTTTCTCTGATAAGAAACTTGTTTAGGGCTCTGAGGTCTAGGATTGTAACATAGTAACATAATGAATGACGGCAGAAAAAGATCTGAACGGTCCATCCATTCTGTCCAACCTGATTCAATTTAAATTTTTTGAAAAAAAATATATATTTTTTTCTTCTTAGCTATTTCTGGGCAAGAATCCAAAGCTCTACCTGGTACTGTGCTTGGGCTCCAACTGCTGAAATCTCCGTCAAAACTCACTCCAGCATTCACACCCTCCCAGCCATTGAAGCCCTCCCCAGCCCATCCTCAACCAAAAGGCCATATACAGACACATACCGTGTAAGTCCGCCCAGTACTGCAATATTTACTATTTTTTCTGTGTTCATCCCATGCTTCTTTGAACTCTGTCACCGTTTTCCTCTCCACCACCTCTCTCAGGAATGCATTCCAGGCATCCATCACCCCCCCCCCCCAGCCTTTTTTGGTACTAGAAAATAGCAGGAGTAAAACCCCAGGTTCTGTTGGTCAACGGGAACTTCTTCGATGGCACTGAGGAGAAGGAGGGACTGGACCTCCCGGAGAAGAAGAGATGCCTGTGGAGGACTGAAAACAGGCTCCCTTGGAGGATGGTCCGGAGGGAGGGTAGTGAAATGCAGAGAGTAGCCTTCCTGAATAATCTTCAGGACTCAAAGGTCCAAGGTGACAAGTTCCCAACAAGTGATATAAAGTTGTAGACGCCCTCCGATTGGCTGGGGAAGAGTATGAGTCATGTGGACTGAGACTATGCTCTCCAGAAAGCGGTCAAAAAGACTGGGAGGCCTTTGTGGGAGCAGTGGGTTGCTACTTGGGAAGATGCTGCTGTTTCTTTGGAGGAGGTCTGGGCGGAGCAGAAGCCTTAGTCAAAATCACCTTTGATAAGAAGGAGAAGATTTAAAAGGTAGGGATTGTGGAGATTTTTTCTTGGGTTTTACTAAAGTATCCCACCTGGTTTCGTGTGCGGATAGCTTCTGTGTCGCAGTGTACGCTGAGTCTCCAAAGAGTTTGTTATCTAAACTGGGTACGTGGGCCAACCTGTAAGTCTCTTTCAATTGACTATACTTCCACTCTTGCGGACCAACGGATGCATACCAGGATGGGCGGAGGTGAGAAGATGCAGCGAGCTTCCTGTGAGACACCGAGTCTCCTAAGAGTGCCCAACAGCCTGTGTTCAACCCCTTGAGCTCCAAAGAAAACTATGCAGGCTGGCTAACGGGAAATGGGATCGACAGGTCAGCTACAGACCGAAGTCTGTGTGTTCTCAAAGCAGGCAGAGCTGAGAAAAAGCTCAAAGCATCAGAATTGCAGAAAAAGGGACAAAAATACACCGAATAAAAAAATAAAATGGAGAGAGCAGAACAAAACACTCTTGCAGGAATGCGTGCAGAAGGAATGAACTGCAGGTGGACCTAAGGAGCCCAGTGAAGTACAGCAGAGGCAAGAGGAAAAACCTGGAGTGGATTCCTTCTGCAGATGCATACGACTATAAGAATAGAAACATAGAAACATAACGGCAGATAAAGGCCAAATGGCCCATCTAGTCTGTCCATCCAGAGTAACCATTATCTCTTTCTCTCTCTGAGAGATCCCACGTGCCTATCCCAGGCCCTCTTGAATTCAGACACAGTCTCTGTTTCCACCACCTCTTCCAGGAGACTGTTCCATGCATCTACCACCCTTTCTGTAAAAAACGTATTTCCTCAGATTACTCCAGAGCCCATCACCTCTCATTGTAGAGTTTCCTTTCAAAAGAAAGAAACTCGACTCATGCACATTTATATAACGTAGGTATTTAAAAGTCTCTATCATATCACCCCTCTCCTGTCTTTCCTCCAAAGTATACAGATTGAGATCTTTAAGTCTGTCCCCCATATGCCTTATGACAAAGACCATGCAACATTCTAGTAGCAGAGTATGATTTTGGGTTTCAAAATGGGATTGGACGAGTTCCTGAAGGAAAAGGGGATTGAGGGTTACAATTAGAGGGATACTGTACAGTACAAAACGCTTTAGAATAATAGATCACTTACAGGTCATTGACCTACGGGGCCGCCGCGGGAGCGGACTGCTGGGCATGATGGACCTATGGTCTGACTCGGCAGAGGCAATGCTTATGTTCTTATGTTCTTCTGGACCGACTCCATCATTTTTATATATTTTGAAAGTGTGGCCTCCAAAATTGTACACAATATTCTAAATGAGGTCTCACCAGTGTCTTATAAAGAGGCATCAATACCTCCTTTTTCCTACTGGCTATACCTCTCCCTATGCAACCTAGCATCCTTCTAGCTTTCCCAGTCACTTTTTCAACCTGTTTGGCCACCTTAAGATCATCACATACAATCACACCCAAGTCCCACTCTTCCGTCATACACATAAGTTCTTCACCTATCTGTTTACAATGTCTCACCTACTACACTGGAATAAGAGGTTCTAGGCTCAGGAGTAATCTAAGAAAATTTTTTTAATACAGAAATTGTGGTAGATGCATGGAACAGTCTCCTGTTTAGGGAGAGGAGGAGATAGTGGATGCTGCAGATGGGAAAACAGGATGGGCCATTTGGACTTTATCTGACATCATGTTTCTATGTGACCCAGTGCCTTAGCCCCTTGATCCATCAGGATTTTTCCACTCTGCTAGCATGTGAATAAAGGCCTTGTGAAAAGGAAAAAGCTTAGGGGGCCCAGTGAGCCCCTCCAGTAGCAGATACTTTGCTGGAGACAGGAGCATAGAAAGGGCCTTAATAACCTCATTAATAAAAGGAGACATTTCCTATCGCTGAAAGAGATTTATCACATGGGACTGCTCCTCCTCAGCTTCTCAAGACTGGAGAGCCTCAGATTCTCAGCCCTCCGCAGACTAAGAATCTGAGAAGGCCTTGGATTCCTCTCTACCTCCTTCAAGGGATTTAGGACATCTGGCACTCTCCCCTCAGTCCTACGCTGCTTTGTACCCAAATTGGGGCCCTGCCCGCCATCCCTCTATCTGACTGCAGCTGCTTTCAGTACAACTGTGCTAAATTCTGGAGTCAAATGCCGTAGGATCTCCAAGTGGCTCTCCCAGGGATGCCATTGGGATTCCTCCAACACACCTGAAAGGGCCAAATTCCGATGTGGAAATATCAGGTTCCAGAGAGCACTATAAGATTATAACTGATGATGTCACTGGTGGAATTCAGTTTAATCTACCTTCATCTGCTGGTGGGAAGGGATAACACCAATTGGTTCAGAACAGTGTAAGCTGACACTAAGAAAGGTTTTCCTGTTCAAAAATGGTCACACATTCTGAATTTTCCAAAGATTAAAAGCCAGCTAATTTTGTGGGCAGTCCAAGGGCAGAATTGCTCCTTTGTTTCAGACACAGACCTATCTTGATGCAATTCACCCTATGCCATGGTGATATGTGAAACAAAGGAGCAATTACATCTTTGTTTCACTATCAAGTGGGTGATGTCATACAGCTGACACCATGATTTTGAGAGAGAGGATGCTAGTTTCTGGTAGTGACTTCAGCAGTAACTTAAGGGGCTGATTTACTAAACTTTTCTTGGCTACAAACATAAGAACATAAGAATTGCCGCTGCTGGGTCAGACCACTGGTCCATCGTGCCCAGTAGTCCGCTCACACGGCGACCCTTAGGTCAAAGACCAGTGCCCTATTTTAATCTAGCCTTACTTGCGTATGTTCTGTTCCAGTAGGAACTTATCCAACCTTGACTTGAATCCCTGAAGGGTGCTTTCCCCTATAACAGCCTCCGGAAGAGCGTTCCAGATTTCTACCACTCTGGGTGAAGAACTTCCTTATGTTTGTATGGAATCTTTTCCCTTCTAACTTTAGCGAGTGCCCTCTTATTCTCTTCACCTTGGAGAGAGTGAACAGTCTCTCTTTCTTTACTAAGTCAATTCCCTTCAATATCTTGAATGTTTCGATCATGTCCCCTCTCAGTCTTCTCTTCTCAAGGGAGAAGAGATCAAGTTTCTCTAGCCTCTCGTTGTATGGCAACTCCCCCAGTCCCTTAACCATTTTTGTCACTCTTCTCTGGACCCTTTTGAGTAGTACTATGTCCTTTTTCATATACGGCGACCAGTGTAGGACGCAGTATTCCAGGTGTGGGTGTACCATGGCAGGTATAAGGCATGATAACCTTTTCAAATCTGTTTGTGATTCCCTTCTTAATCATTCCTAGCATTCTGTTTGCCCTTTTTGCCGCTGCTGTGCATTGCGCGGACAGTTTCATTGACTTGTCTACAAGTACTCCCAAGTCTCTTTCTTTGGGGCTCTCTCAGAGTATAGCTCCAGATATCCTGTATTCGTGCATATGATTTTTGTTATCGACATGCATCACCTTGTACTTATCCACATTGAACCTCATTTGCCATTTCGTGGCCCATTCCTTGAGCGTATTTATGTCTCTTTGTAGGTCTTCACAATCATTCTGTGTCCTCACTACTCTGAATAACTTTGTATCGTCTGCAAATTTAATCACCTCACTTGTTGTGCCATAAAAGGGGTGAAGTAAATTTTTTTCTAAAGGAACTGCTGCTTATCTTGAACAATGCTGGATGTCAGGTAGAGGAGAAATTAAAAAGATTTCAGTAGCTGGCTCCTAAGTTTTTGGAGTGACAATTTGAGGCCTGGATTAAAAAATCAAATTATGATTTCTGTATAATATCCACAATAAAAGTCAGAATGTATTAGCTGGGTCTATGGCACAACAAGATTGACCTTATGGCCTCTATCTGCTGTCAAGACATACACTCTGGTCATATACATAAATATCAACTGTAGGCATTTACAAGTTATACAATCACTGAATTTTGTTTCTTGTAAATAAGTCGTATGATCTTCAGAGATGTCAAATAGTTTAATCTTTCATCTCTACAGCAGTTTCGATCTGCAGTTTGCAACAAATTACCTTTTTTCTCCATGCGCTTCATATCCATTAGCTTGTCTACATTGTTTGGATCATTCAGCCACAGCTGCATGCGAACAAAGGGTTCCCTTCCTTTCAAACTCAGCTTATGCCAGGGTTTGGGGCGTGCAAGGAGGTCAGAGACGGAGCCTTGAGTTAATCCTAGGATTGTCTCTCCAAATAAGCGTTGACCTGGAAAGAAATCACACAGCCTATCAGTAAGAAAAGAGAAGACAGAAGATAAGTTTGGGTTTGAAAATGGGAACACGTAGATAGCTGGCTGACGTAGTGTATCTAGATTTTCAGAAAACTTTCAAGAAAGTTCCTCATGAGAGGCTCCTGAGAAAATTGGTCATGGGATAAAAGGAAAGGTTCAGTTGTAGATTAGAAATTGGTTATCAGATAGGAAATAGAGGGTAGTGTTAAATGACCATTTCTCTCAATAGAGGAGGGTGAATAGTGGAGTGCCACAGGGATTTGTACTTGGACCGGTGCTATTTAACATATTTATAAATGATCTGGAAATTGGAATGAAGAGTGAGGTGATTAAATTTGCAGATGACACATGCAGACTGTGAAAAACTGAAGGCAGAAATTTGAAGACTGGGCATCCAAGTGGCAGATGAAATTTAATGTGGACAAATGCAAAGTGATGCACATTGGGAAGAATAAATCATAATTACTGGATACCAGGGTCCATCTTAGGGGTCAGGATACTATTGAAACAGGATATCTAGGGAATCCCAATAGAGAGGTTTCAATAATGGTGAAAGAAAGCCAGAGTCTGATGTCTGTACAGGGAAAAATGGTAGATACTATTATAAAGAACTAAATGACAGAACATATATACCGTATTTTTCAGTCTATAAGATGCACTTGTCCATAAGACGCATCACCCTGTAGAGAAGGAAAAACCAAGGAAAAAAAATTTTTTCCTCTACAGGGGGGTGCATCTGGTGGTCTGGTGCTAAGCAGCCTGAAGAAGCCCGCCCGCAGCCCGAAGCTGCTCACATCCCGCACCCGAAGCCGCCAGCAGCTGAAGCAGCCTGCCCGCAGTCCATAATCAGAAGCCGCCCGCCTGCAGCTCAGTCAGAAGCTGCCCGCAGCGAAGGAGCCCACCTGAAGCCACCCTGGTACCTTTTTAAAGTTGTGGTGCTCTCCTGCTAGACGGCTGTCTTTGGAAGCACAGCGGCGCGATGCAGGAGTGCAACCTTTGTGTTTCCTGCCTGGTCCCGCGCCGTTCAGTGACTGGCTAAGGTCAGTTCTCAACTAAACTGACATCAGCCAATCACTGAGCGGCACGGGACCAGGCAGGAAGCACAAAGGTCACGCTCCTGCGTCGCTCTGCTTCCAAAGACAGCCGTCCAGCAGGAGAGCACCGCAACTTAAAAAAGGTACCGGGAGTGGGAAAAGGTGTATTCACTCCATAAGATGCACCCACTTTTCCACCCCCTTTTTGGGAGTGGAAAGAGTGTGTCTTATGGAGCGAAAAATACGGTACATAAGCATGGAATAATAAGAGAACGCAAACATGGATTTATTCAAGGGAAGTCTTGCCTCACCAATCTACTGCATTTCTTTGAAGGGGTAAATGAACATGTGGATAAAGGTGAGCCGGTTGATATCATATATTTGGATTTTCAAAAGGCATCTGACAAAGTACCTCATGAAAGACTTCTGAGGAAATCAGAGAGTCATGGGATAGGAGATAATGTCCTATTATGGATTAAGAACTGGTTGAAAGATAGAAAACAGAGTAGGTTTAAATGGTCAATATTCTCAATGCAGAAGGGCAAATAATGGGGACATCTTCTTTTCTCCATCTATATTTCTTCCTTTGGAGCTCTGATCTCCTCACACGGCTTCCAATACCGTCTCTAAGCTGACCACTCGTAAATCTACCTCTCTATGCCCAAATTTTCTATGGCAATCCAGGCCCAAATCTTAGCATGCCTGTCTGACATTGCTATATGGATATCTTGCTGCCATCTAAAGCTAATCATGGCCAAGACAGAACTCCAATCTTTCCTCCTAAACTAGTCTCTCCTCTCCCTATGTTCTCTATTTCGGTGGATAATGCTCTCATCCTCCCTGTCTCGTCGGCATGTAACCTCAGTCTTCTCTTCTCTGTTCTTCTCCTCACATATCCAACAAAGTGCCCAAAACTGTTGCTTCTTTCTATACAACTTTGCTAAAATCCGTTGTTTCCTTTCTAAACATGCTGCCAAGACCATTATCCATGCCCTTGACACCTATGACCTGGATTACTGCAACATGCTTCTTGCAGGTCTCCCACTAACCCATCTCTCCCTCTTCAATCTGTTCAGAATTCTGCTGCGTGCCTCGTATTCCACCAGTGTCGTTATATGAATGTTACCCCTTCTCCTCAAGTTGCTTCACTGGCTCCCTGTTCACTTCCGCATACATTTCAAACTCCTCTTACTGATTTACAAAGTATACTCACTCTGTGACTCCTCAATATCTCTCCTCTCTTATTTCTTTCTACATTCTGCCCTGGGAACTCCAATTTTTGAGTAAGTCTCTCTTGTCTGTACCTTTCTCTTCTATTGCCAACTCCCAACTCCACCCCTTCTGCGCTGTATACCTGGAACAACCTGCCTGAATCGGTATGATAGGCTCCATCTCTGGTGATAATCAAATCTAGGTTCAAAGCCCACTTTTTTGAAGCTGTGTTTAGGTCCTAAAACATCCAACTTGTAATACACTATATCTAATCCAGTGGTTCCCAACCCTGTCCTGGAGGAACACCAGGCCAATTGGGTTTTTAGGCTAGCCCTAATGAATATGCATGAAGCAAATTTGCATGCCTATCACTTCCATCATATGCAAATCTCTCTCATGCATATTCATTAGGGCTAGCCTGAAAACCCGATTGGCCTGGTGTTCCTCCAGGACAGGGTTGGGAATCACTGATCTAATCTAATCTGGGATTTATGAGTCACACTATGACTAAGTAGGTTCAAGGTGATTTACAGTACAAGTTAAGGAGATACAATTTAGTACGCTATAAGGATGCTACAGAAGATACAGAGAATGTACTAAGCAGGAAGAGATAAACAAGTATTGCTGTAAGAGTGATGCTGCGAGACAGGAGGAGGCAACTCATAGTCCAAGGTCACGTAGATGCCAGTGTGTATTGCATCATTGAGGTAGCAAGGCATTTTGAAGGCTCAAGGATAACTTTCTGTGTTGAATATGATGTTGAAGAGATAAGTCTTTAATTTTTTTCAGAACATGAGAGAGTTCGGTTCAGATCTGATAGCTCTTGGATTGTTGTTCCATGTCTTTGTACTGATGTACGTAAACTCAGCAAACAGTAATTATTAAAAAAGGGATGGTTAACAAGACTAAGAATGTTATAATGCCCCTGTATTTAAACAAAAATAAAGGAAACATAAGAATAGCCTTACTAGGTCAGACCAATGGTGCATCATGCCCAGTAGCCCATTCTCAAAGTGGCCAATCCAGGTCACTAGTAGATGGCCAAAACCCAAAGAGTAGCAATATTCCATGCAACTGATACAGGGCAAGCAGTGGCTTCCCCATGTACAACTGGAACATCTGTGGAGATCTTGAAGTAGTAGTTCTGCTACTTGAATGCAGCTTGGACATACCAAGTACTGTTATTTTATTTTTGAATGGGACAGCTGTGCTAAGGAGTTTCATTACATTTAAATGTATTGGTTACTCTGTAAGAATTTGGTTCCAGGACAGAAAAATGTAGTACACGAACCACTTGTTGACCCGACAAAGATATTTTTGACTCCTCTACACATAAAAACTTGGACTGATGAAAAATGTCATAAAAGTGATGAACAAGGAAGGGAAAGGTTTTCTTTATCTAAGACAGATGTTTCCAAGAACAACTGACACCAAGATTAAGGAAGGCGTTTTTTGCCGGTCCACAGATCAAATACGTCATCACTGAGGAGAGATTTGAAGAAATTCCTAAGAGATACAGTCAGTGGGAAATTATATTTGTGTTTATTTTGAAGGGTCTATCATAATCACCAGTTTGTTTTAGGGAAGCAAAACTTTTGGAAAAATTTGTTGTCCAGTTCTGTTGCCCAGTTGCCAGCTTTCCTAATCTCAGAAAACATTTCTTGATTTGTCTGCACATTCTGTCCCGGGGCAGGCCATAATAAATAGCACATGCATTGTGATTCCTCTTAAACGCATCCATCACATAACATTAATCAGCTGTAAGGACTTGATATTCTTAGAGAACATAAGCTAAAGTTTAGCGTCAGCTAGAATTTTGTGTGTTTGGTATTTTACTGTTTCCCTTCCAGTGTCTACCTTGAAAATATACAATGTGAAATTTAAATGTACATCTATCAGTGTAAATGCTAGAGTCCAACAATTTTCTTTGACATGACAGCACCCGAGGAACTGACTTACCAAGGTTATTATCAGTTAACACCTCTTTTACTCTTTTGGTAATTCCATATGTGTCCAGCTCAGGTGACATGGCAACCAGTTCTTGAATGCTAAGTGCTGAATGGCCAGACAACGATAAAGGGGTTGATGTTTCAGAGTCACAAGCTGTTGGGTCACTCAACTCATCTGTTTTTCCATCCTTGTTGGTCTCTATGGACGGACAGGGCTGTTGTACCAATTCTGTCAGACTTTTAACTGACTCACTGGAACTCATCGGTGACTCGGGAGCAGGACTGCAGCTGGTGGAAGTCTTTGGAGTACTTTCTGTAATCAAAATGTAAAAAAATAAACTTCAGCAAAACTTTTCTTCCAATAAGAAGCATCAATTAACCTTTTTCATTTACACAAAATAATTAGGTAAAATCAATTTCACATACAAAGAAGCATACACATCATGGGGTGGGGGAATTAGTTATGGGGTAGGAGCAGTTGAAAAGGTGTTTTTTTTTTGGACTGGGGTAGTTTTAAGGGTTTGGGGTGTATGGCTGTTTGGGGTGTATGGAAGTTATTTTGGAGTATGTGGCGGAACAGGTTTTTTGTGGGTGCAGAACAGTTATATGAGGTAGTTTTTGATGATGAGGAACTCTGTAGGGTGGTATAGCAGTTGCAATGGGATAGTTTTGTGAGATGCAGCAGTTTGCAGAATGGTATGGAAGTTGAGGGGTTGAGGGCAATATGTGGGATGTGATGAGAGGGGAGGTAGTTTTTGAGGTGTAAGAACAGTTTGGGGATTTGGAAGAGTAGGGAATGTTTCCTTTTAAAACTGCATTGCCCTGTTCCCTAACTGCTACATTGGACAATTTTTGGATGGGTGCTTTTTTGTCTCCAGAATTACAAGTCCTTTTTGACCTTATAATACAACTCAATCTCCACCGACCGGGTTAGCAGCGGGGCAGGAGCGCGGAAAGCTAGACCACCAGGGATCAGCAGAGGAGGTAAGAGGGCAGGGATGGGGAACAGGGTGCAGAGCCTGGCGGCGACCTGCAATAATTTTGGGAGGGGGTGCTGGCCCAAATATAAACCAGGACCCCCATTTTTGGGCCCCAAATCCCGGTTTATATTTGAGTATATACGGTAATCTTAAACTAGAGTAGCTATTCTGAAAACTTTTGAAATGCAGTATTTAAAATTGACCAAACTCTGGTTAAAGAT
Organism: Geotrypetes seraphini; assembly: GCF_902459505.1. Classification (NCBI taxonomy): domain Eukaryota; kingdom Metazoa; phylum Chordata; class Amphibia; order Gymnophiona; family Dermophiidae; genus Geotrypetes; species Geotrypetes seraphini. The sequence goes on along the minus strand of NC_047098.1, from coordinate 71,564,733 downwards.
ATTTTCAGTTTATATTTCCCATATTCAATGTTGGGACTACATTTAGCCTTTGGACCACAGATGGCCCAGCTCTGGATTGAATATTAGCTTCACTTGCACATGAGAGGAGAATTTGAAAAATGACAGCAGTGGTTTCTTAGATAGTAATGTGCACAGAATACCTGAAACAGCAGCATTAGCAATCAGAGCACCTTCCCCCCACAAAAAAAAGATGTTACAATCAATTACCACATCATAATACTGATGTATAATAATTGGTAAGTATTCCTCCTGAGTCAGTACAGCTTTTGGCTACGATGCAGTTCTGCCATGGTCCACTGCCTAACTAATATGGAAATAATAGACCGATTGCATGATGAACACAGAAAATGAGTTAACTGATAAAGCAAGCACCGAAGCAGGAAGATGATAAATTACTTTTACTCACTGTCCTACATTACGTTCCCCTTTACAACAATTTTATCACAAACTAAGATAGAGATTATCTAATATAATAAAACGCTAGGCCGCGCATGCGCAGTTCCATCGCGTGCGTCCGTTTTCCGTGAGATGTATAGCATCTCAGATAGGAGTGCGCATGCGGCTGAAACACTCTCTCTCTTCCCCCAAGACGGATGTTGGACACGTCGGCTGTCGGCCCGTGCTGTTTTTTGATCTGCCCTGCTCCTTGCCTGAAGTCCTCTCTCCTCCCCGAGGCTGATGTCGGACGCGGCGGCTGTCTCCCCCGAGGCGGATGATCTTATGGGAATCAATGTTCTTCGCTCTGCCCTGCTCCTTGCCTTACTATATTTTTAAGTTGAAAGACCAGGCAGCGGCTCCTCTTAGATCCCCACCTGCGTCGGAAGTCCAATGCAGTCGGGGATCTTGAGAGGAGCCGCCGCGTCTTTCAACTTAAAAATATACTAAGGCAAGGAGCAGGGCAGAACGATCTTCAAAAGGGCGGCAAATCGATTTCCGTTCCTCCGGGGGGGGGGGGGGGGGTTCTGGGAGGAGAGGGATTGCGGCCACTCAACGCCCCCACCGAGGAGCCCAGCAACTTTCCGCTGTCCGGGACCTGACTCATTTGCCGCCCCCCCCTCTTCCCTTACCGCGGGCCCGACTGGCGATTCAAGCAGCGTGTGCAGCACTCTACACACGCTGCTTCGGGCCCTTCTACTGCCCGGATTTACTCTGGCACGTCCGAAGCAAATCAGGGCAGTAGAAGGGCCCGAAGCAGCATGTGAAGAGTGCTGCACACGCTGCTTGAATCGCCAGTCGGGCCCGCGGGAAGGGAAGGGGGGGCAGCAAAGGACTCGGGCCCGCGTTTGTAGTCGCGACTGTGGGAAGGGAAAGAGGGTAGAGGAAAAGCTAATGCAGGCACAGGGAACTGGTGTGGGGGGGAGGGAATGCAGCTTTGCACAGACAGACAGAGGGAGGAAGGAAGACAGAAAGACAAGAAGAAAGACACAGGGGCAGGTGCACAGGGAACTGGTGTGGGGGGAGGGAATGCTGCTTTGGACAGACAGACGGAGGAAGGGACACAGAAAGACAAGAAGAAAGACACAGGGGCAGGTGCGGGACAGCGGGAGTCGCGTCAGGAGGGGTGCGGGATGCCGCAGAGGGAACTTTTCCAATGGGTGCAACTGGGCGGCTGTCGGGAGCCTCTGATCACGGGCAGAGCAAGGTAAGTGTATCATAGGGATAAGAAGGAGGAGGGGGGGAGAAAAAGGAAGGGACGCCTACTACTGGACAGGGGGAGAAGGAAAGAGGTACTGATGGACAGGGGGGGGGTGAAGAAAAAGGAACGGAGGCCTAATGTTGGACAGGGGGAGAAGGAAGGTGCTGCTGGACAGGGGGGAGGTAAAACAAAGGGAGAAGGGCTGCTGCTGCATAAGGAGACCTGTGAAGGGGTGGTGGTGGACACAGGGGAGGTAAAAGGAAGGGAGAATGGACAGGGGGAGCAGGCAAGGGGTGGTGATGGACAGCCAAGGAAAAAGAAAGAAAGAAAGCGGCTAAGGAGAGAGAGAGAGAGAGAGAAAGAAATAAAGAGAGACACACACACATATATTCTAGCACCCGTTAATGTAACGGGCTATAAGACTAGTAAGTATATAAAATAAAACAACTTATTAGTTTGTAACATGCTGTTATATTTAATGGGTATTGCTTTGTTTCACTGCTATACACAAAAATATTGAACTCCTAATGGATTTGTGCAAATTCTCTCTTTATGAAACGATGAAAGAACAGCAAAAGACAAACGAGTCTTGAACCAGTGGGTTATTCTCCTCTAATTGTGAATTGTGTAGAAGGCATCATCTAGATTTTTTTCTCAGCTCCACCTCTTGCAAAACTGGGCTATACTGTAGCTCTTCAGTTTTTCCTTCTACTTGCAAGTTGGGAGGTGTATTTCTGCTCTGATTTTGATTTATTGTTTTCAGGTTTTTTTTAGCCAGGAGGAGTGTGTGGTGCAGTGGTTGGATCTACAGCCTCAGCACCCTGTGGTTGTGGGTTTAAATCCCACACTGCTCCTTGTGACCCTGGGCAAGTCACTTAATCCTCCATAGCCCCAGGTACGTTAGACAGATTGTGAGCCCACCGGGACAGATAGGGAAAATGCTTGAGTACCTGTTTGTAAAAACCGCTTAGATAACCTTAATAGGCGGTATATAAGAAGAAGATCTTTGAATTTGTCTCCTTTCAATTTTTGCGAATGCCCTCTTGTTCTTGTTGAAGAATCTGTCCCTCTCTACCTTCTCCATACCCTTCATGATCTTATAAGTTTCTATTATGTCCCCTCTAAGTCTCCGCTTTTCCAGGGAAAAGAGCCCCGGCTTCTCTAGCCTTTCAGCATATGAAAGATTTTCTATGCCTTTTATCATCCTTGTTGCTCTTCTCTGGACCCTCTCGAGTATCGCCATATCCTTCTTAAGGTACGGCGACTAGTATTGGACGCAGTACTCCAGATGCGGGCACACCATCGCCCAATACAGTGGCAGGATAACTTCCTTCATTCTGGTAGTGATACCTTTTTTGATAATGCCCAGCATTCTATTCGCCTTCTTTCTGGCTGCTGCACATTGTGCCACCGGCTTCATTGTTTTATCCACTAAAACCCCCAAGTCCTTTTCCAGTTTGCCTTCTCCCAGTACCCCCCCCCCCCCCCCTCCCATCGTGTAGTTATACATCGGGTTTCCTTTCCCCTATGTGCAAGACTTTACATTTCTCCACACTGAAGCTCATCTGCCACTTGTCTGCCCACTTACTCAGTTTGTTCAGGTCCCTTTGTAGTTCTTTGCATTCCTCCACAGTTTTAACCCTACTGGAAAGTTATGTCTCGTCCGCAAACTTTATAACTTCGCACTTCGTCCCTGACTCTAGGTCATTTATGAATATATTGAACAGCAGCAGTCCCAGTACTGACCCCTGCGGGACGCCACTTGTGACCCCTTTCCAGTCAGAGTAGTGTCCCTTTACTCTTACCCTCTGTTTCCTGTATGCCAGCCAATTTTTGATCCATCTGTGCACTTCCCTTTCCACCCCGTGTTTCCACAGTTTCCTTAGTAGGTGCTCATGGGGTACCTTGCCGAAGGCTTTTTGGAAGTCCAGATATACGATGTCTATGGGGTCACCTTTGTCCAAGTGTTCGCTTATCCCCTCAAAGAAGTGCAGTAGGTTCGTTTGGCATGATCTTCCTTTACAGAAATTATGCTGGCTTGTTCTCATCAGATTATTTCTTTCTATATGCTCATTGATACTGTCCTTGATCAATGATTTGGCCATCTTCCCCGGAAATGAGGTTAAGCTCACCGGTCTGTAGTTCCCCGGGTCGCCTTTTGATCCTTTTTTAAAGATAAGTGTAACATTCGCTATCCTCTAGTCCTCCGGAATTACCTCTGTTTTCAAGGATAGGTTGCAAATCTGCTGCAGCAACTCCACCGTTTTGTCTCTGAGCTCTTTCAGTATCCTAGGATGGATTCCATCTGGGCCCGGAGATTTGTCAGTTTTTAATCTATCTATACGTCTTCGAGGCTTACATCCATGCATGATAATTTTCCCTCCTGATCCCCCTTGAAGATTTTTTCCGGTTCCGGTATTTTGGATGTGTCTGTCTTCCACCTCTTCTTCCTCCTTCACCACTCCCTTCCTGTCTCCCTCATCCAGAGGTCCCACCTCCTCCCTCGCCGGCTGTTTTCCTTTCACATATCGGAAGAATGGTTTAAAATTCTATGTTTTCCTGGGAAGTGCAGTACTTCCGATCGCTCTTGCAGCAGGAGAGAAAGCTAATCTCTCCTGCCGCGATCCACCCCCACACACCCGATCGGATCAGGCAGGAGGGATCACAGGCCCTCCTGCCCCAAAGCAGCTCCCCCCAGATTGGATTGGGCAGGAGGGATCCCAGGACCTCCTGCCCGAAGATACCCCCCTCCCGACACGATCCAGGCTGGAGGTAGCCCAACCCCTCCTGCCTGAAAACTCTCCCACTAAGATACGGGCAGGAGGGATCCCAGGCCCTCCTGCCCACAACGACCCCACACACACACTGATGACCCCCCCTCCCCCCCGATCGGCCTCCCGAACCCCATCCTGTGGTTGTAGGTCCCTTACTATTCGATCTAATCCAGTATTATTTATAAACTAATAGGATATGTATCTCACTTTGGACACAGCAGATTACTGAATATTTTCTAGTTGTTAACCAAAGAAAGTATTTTGACATTTTCCCTCAGAGATTTGAAACACATCACAGCATATTTCTACAGCACACTGTTACTAAGAGAATTTCCTAAAAAATAATAGCTCTAGCAACAAGTAACTGAAATGTACAATCAGATTTTCTAGTCTGTGAGCCGTCAAAAGAAATGCATTAGATTACTAAAACACCAAGAGCTTCTTTTATCAAGCAATGGTAGAGAGTTTTACTGCGGGCTGGTGAGGTAAATGCTCCAACGATCATAGGAATTGAATGAGTGTCAGAGCATTTACCTCACTGGCCCACGGTAAAACTCTCTACCACTGCTTGATAAAAGCTATCGCAAATCATTAAATTACCTGAACTTGCACATCCCTCTGTCAAGGAATCCTGTAAAAGTGTCCCAGTATGCAGGGCTGAACAAGAAAAAAAAGAAAGAGAAAATCAGAGCAGAACAGTCTACAAACACGCACTAATAGACATATACTAGTAAATAGGTCTAACAGCAGAATACAAGAAATCTCATATAGATATCAAATACTGACAAAACTCAGAGAAGGAAAGCTAGCCAGTGATTAGACTAGTAGCAGGGAAGCCAAGGTTCAAAATCTGCTAATGTTTCTTGTGAGCTTGAACAAATCACTTGCAAACTGAAAGAATCAATGACCAACATGTGCTAACAAATTAATGCACTGAATTTCAGCTATTAGATCCTAAACAGTTACAGCTATGAAGCTACCTCTCAAATCCACAAATATAGAGCTTCGTATTCTAAGAGAAGCAGCGGTAATCTGTGAGTAAATGTTGGTGTGAAATTAGGATTTTACCAATTTCTGGGACTAATACTATTTTTTTGGTCTTCAGCAGAAAATATATAAAGCAACATGCCTTCCTGAAGCAGCCGGAATGGCGAACGATAGCGAAACAATGCCGAAAGCTTGCTGCACGAAGATATAAAACACTGGATGGCACTAAAAGCACAGTTACTTACCGTAACGGGTGTTATCCAGGGACAGCAGGCAGATATTCTCACAGATGGGTGACGTCATCCACAGAGCCCCGATGTGGACAGCCTCGCAAGCAGACTTGCTTGTAAAATTTTAGAAAGTTTGCGACTGCCGCACTGCGCATGCGCGAGTGCTTTCCCACCCAACGTAGGGCACAACTCCTCAGTTCAGATAGCTAACTAAGAAGCCAACCAGGGGAGGTGGGTGGGTCATGAGAATATCTGCCTGCTGTCCCTGGATAACACCCGTTCTGAAGTGCTGTGAACAAGGCTGCCCTGTGAACTTCTAAAAGCTAAGTTACTCAGCATTTCATATTCTGCTCTTTTCACTATTTTTCAGCATTATATCTGCTTAATTTCTCTTCTCCTCCCTGTTTCTTACTTAAAAAAAACCAAAAAAGCACAAAAAAAATAAACCCTTCTCTTTCCTCTGTTAAATCTTATTTCCTCTTCCTCTTCATAGGAATAAGGGTAAGACTTTATTAACTCTAATTAAATCCTGGTGCCTGTGGCTCAGGGTGACTAAAGTAGGGAAAATCCTGTTATAAATCTTGTGTTTTAGGGTAGCCACCCCTCCTAATGTTTTTTCCCTTTATTGTTTCCCTCTTTTCAAAATTATTAATATTGTAACTTTATCCCTTCATTCCTCTCACATCCAGTTTTGTCTGTTGGTCTGTTGGTCTGTTGGTCTAACCCCTTTTCTGAGTAGTTGTTTTTTTTTTTTTAATTTATATGTTGTATGCATATCTTGTATTTTAATGTATGCATATTTTGGATTTTAATGTAATTCGCCTAGTACTTTATGTATAAGCGATTCATCAAATTTCTAATAAACTTGAACCTGCATTTCAGTTTAAAATACTGTGTTTTAGGTGGTTTAGAGCCTGTATTTCTGACTTACTAGTTTTTAGCCATTGTGTCTGCTGATTAGGTGGAGAAGGGAGGGGCTCTGTTTTACTTCTAAGGTTAACTGCATTATCTTTGGGACAGTGCTGTGAACAAGGCTGCCCTGTGAACTTCTAAAAGCTAAGTTACTCAGCATTTCATATTCTGCTCTTTTCACTGTTTTTCAGCATTATATCTGCTTAATTTCTCTTCTCCTCCCTGTTTCTTACTTAAAAAAACACCAAAAAATAAAGCCTTGTCTTTCCTTTGTTAAATCGTATTTCCTCTTCCCTTTTCCCTTCATAGGAATAAGAGTAAGACTTATAATCCCACCCACCCCAGGGACCACTGTTCATATATAGAGACCCAAATAATCAGGACTACTCAAACCAAGTCACTTCACAACCAATCGAGATGACCTTTATTCTATGCAATCACTGTGGTGCTTTAATTCCAAGACATACTATTTGGAGGCTTAAGGCTTGCCCCATCTGTCTTCAACTTGCTAGTATTAAGGAGGAGCTCTGCAAACTTAAACAGGAATTGAATACAATTAAAGCAGCTTCCATCACTCCACAAAATCATACCAACTTACCACCTCTACCTCAAAGAATAAAACAGCCCAGGAATAAATGGGTCACAGTAAGCTCAGGAAGACTGCGACATGTAACACAGACACATCCACCTTCACTAATATTACTCTACAGAATTCCTTCGCTCCACTAGTGCACTGCGATACTCAAGAAAACAGAAGGGAGGTGGGACTGGAACCAATGAAGGTAACTCAAGAGAGCAAGCACAAATAAAAAGGCCAAAAACAGAAACTATTACTGTTGGGGGGGTTCCATCATCAGAGGCATTAACCTTGGAACACAAGGCGAGGAGACCAAAATAGTGAAATGACTTCCAGGATCCTCAGCTACCAGGAGTTCCAGGCAAATACAGACTATAATTAAGGAAGAAACTAAGGATTTTAACACTGATGTTGTTATCCATCTGGGAACAAATGACCTGGCCAACAACTCCACCCTTGCAGCACAGAAAGCTTTTCGGGAGCTAGGTGAGGGCGTGAAACCTTTTGTAAAGACTTTAGCTTTTTCTGAAATACTGCCTGCATATGGAAAGGGAGAGCAAAGAGTGAAAAACACAGAGGACTTTAATAGATGGCTCAAAGCCTGGTGTCATCAAGAAGGCTTCAGGTACATAGGAGGATGGGGAAATACATGGAAGGACAAGAAGCTATATTGCACTGATGGGCTACATATTACTACAGCAGGAAAAAGAAACCTTGCAGAGAAATTTAGACAATATTTTTCTAGGCATTTAAACTAGAAGGTGGGGGTGGTGTGTGTACGAAGGACAATTATAGAGACCACCAGGGCCGCCATCAGAAATTTCTGGGCCCCTTACTGAGCAATCCTATTGGGCCCCCCACGCCCCCCTTCCACCCCCCTCGACGCCCCCCCCCTTCTTCCATGGGCCGAATACACACATACTTTTCTGCTAATGCTCCACCTAAGCCAGTCCCATAAAATCTTCTCACGTCCATTGGGTGATTTGGCATAGAGGAGATATTCATAAAAAGAACGTCCGTCAAGATCTTTACTCATAGACTGTGCCATTTGCTTTAAATCATCTTCCATCATTAATCCAAATTGCACAATTCTTTCTCTGTCTTTGTCCTGAATGGCATCTGGCCACATTGCTGGATCCTTCCAGTCAACAAATTTATGAGCAGGCGCGGAGAACGCATTTTTAAACAAATGTAGTTTATCCTTGTACTCCTTATGTAATTTTAATCATCTATGGATATGTTTGTATGTTTATTGTTCAAATGGTTTTATTTATTTCCCCAAATTTATTTTTGTTATACGCATTGAAAATATTTGATATTGCGTTTAAATCAAAATCTCAATAAACTTGAAACTTGAAACGAGTGCCCGTGAGATTGTGGGAGGGTTAAATACTCAAAACTTAGAAGAATAACAATTTACTTAAAGTTTTTGCTACGCCAGCTTTCTGGTATCTTTACATACAGTGGCGTACGTAGCATATGTAACACCCGGGGCCCATCATTTTTTGGCACCCCCACCCATCTGTAAGAAAAAGGAGAAATTAGGTTCTTACCTGCTAATTTACTTTCTTTTAGCTTCTCCAGACCAGTAGAGGTTAACTTTACGAATGGGTATATATCTAATCATGACCAGCAGGTGGAGACTGAAAACAAAACTTTGGGACAGTATATACTATCCTCCCTTCTCTATTTCCCTCAGTCTGCCGAATAGCCAAGCAGAACCAAGAACTGGAAAACAGGAAGAAAACAATACTCCGAACAGGAGTAACAAATAACATACCCAAATGCTGTTGGAAAATGCAGAGGAGAAATACCCGAAGGAAAATGTCCCCACAGCTCGCCAGCTAAGCCAGCCGAGCCACAGCCGCTGTTCTTTAATTCTCCCCGGCCCTAGAAAAATACTAGAACCCGCAGCAAAAAACAAAAACTGCCCGCGAAAACAGCCCCAACAACAACAACAACAGACAGGGTGGGGACCTCTACTGGTCTGGAGAAGCTAAAAGAAAGTAAATTAGCAGGTAAGAACCTAATTTCTCCTTCTTTAGCACTCTCCAGACCAGTAGAGGTTAACTTTACGAATGGGACGTACCAAAGCAGTCCCTCTCACGGGCGGGACCCCCGAAGGGCCGATACCAGAACACGCTCACCGAACACCGCGTCCCGACGCGCCTGAACATCTACCCGATAATGTCTAACAAATGAATGCAAGGAGGACCAAACCGCAGCCTTACAAATATCCACCGGAGGCACGAGCGACGACTCAGCCCAAGAAGCCGCCTGACCCCGAGTGGAATGAGCCTTGAGAAACTCTGGAACAGGCTGCTGTTTCAGAAGATAAGCGGAAGCAATCGTCTCCTTGATCCAGCGCGCAATAGTAGCCTTAGAAGCGCCAGCTCCCCGACGAGGACCAGCCAGGAGGACAAAGAGATGATCGGACTTCCGGAATTCCTGGGTCCGCTGCACATAAGAGCGAAGGACCCGACCGACATCCAACTTGCGCAGCTGTCGTTGCTCAGAAGAGCCCTCCCGACCACCCAAGACCGGGAGAATCACCGATTGATTGACATGAAAAGGAGAAACAACCTTCGGCAGAAAGGAAGGAACAGGCCGCAAGACGACCCGCTCCCTAGAAAACTCCAAGAAGGAAGCCCTACAAGAGAAAGCCTGCAGCTCAGAAACACGCCTAGCAGAAGTAATGGCCACCAAAAAGACCGCCTTCAAAGTAAGGACCTTCAAAGAACAGTCGTCCAAGGGCTCGAAAGGCGGGCGCACCAAAACAGAGAGAACCCGATTAAGATCCCAAGAGGGAACCGAGGGCCGTAGGGGAGGCCTAAGCAACTTGGCCGCCCGCAGAAACCGAATCACATCAGGAAGAGCCGATAAACGCTGACCTGACACCAACCCTCGAAAGGCCGACAGGGCCGCAAGATGAACCCGGAGAGAAGACCAAGCCAAGCCTCTATCCAGGCCATCCTGCAAGAACTCTAGAATGTTAGGCAGAGAAGCGCGAAAAGAGGTCACTCCCCGCGCCCGACACCATTCCTCAAAGAGACACCAAACCCGCACCTAAGCCCGAGAGGTAGAAAGCCTCCGGGACCCCAAAAGTGTAGAGATCACCTTGTCTGAATATCCCTTCTTGCTAAGGCGACCCCTTTCAAGAGCCATGCCGTAAGACAGAAGGGAGACGGGTCGAACATGGGAATGGGACCCTGCATCAGAAGGTCGTCCGAGAGAGGCAGAGGAAGAGGAACCGCCACCAGGTGCCTCCCCAGATCCGCATACCACGGACGTCGAGGCCAAACCGGAGCCACCAGCACCACCAAACCCGGATGGTGAACAATGCGAAGAAGCACTCTGCCCACCAGCGGCCAAGGAGGGAACACATACAACAGCCCCTCCGTTGGCCAAGGCTGGACCAGAGCATCCAGACCCTCGGCCAGCCCGTCCCTGCGACGACTGAAGAAGCGGGGCACTTTGGCGTTGCCACTCGTGGCCATCAGGTCCATCAGGGGCTGCCCCCAAGCTTGCACTATCAACCGAAACGCTCCGGCGCCGAGAAACCACTCTCCTGGATCCAGGAAGTGACGACTGAGGAAGTCTGCCTGAACATTTTCTACCCCGGCTATATGAGAAGCCGAGAGGTCCAGAAGATGGGACTCCGCCCAACCCATGAGCTGAGCCGCCTCCTGCGCCCCAGGAGTGCTCTTGGTGCCCCCCTGACGATTGACATAAGCCACCGCCGTGGCAATGTCCGACAGGACTCTGACCAACTTGCCCAGCAAAAGGGAGTGGAAAGCTAACAGCGCCAGCCTGACCGCTCTGGTCTCCAACACGTTGATCGACCAGGAGGCCTCCTCCGCGGACCAGGTGCCCCGAGCTGAGTGGCCCATAAACTGAGCCCCCCAACCGAGGAGACTCGCACCCGTAAGGAGCACCGTCCACTGCGGGAGATCCAGACCCACCCCCTGAACCAGGTGAGGGGTCCGGAGCCACCAGCGCAGACTGCAGCGCGCCAAGCCTCGCAGGGGAACCGGAACATCCAAATCTTGCCTCCGGGGAGACCACCTCCGGAGCAGAGCATACTGAAGAGGACGCATGTGGGCCCGCGCCCACCTCACCACGTCCAGGGACGCCGCCATTGACCCCAGGACTTGGAGGAAATCTCGCGCCCAAGAACCCCGGGACGCCAAAAGCAGGCGAATCTGAGATTGCAATTTGCTCACCCGGGCCTCTGGAAGGAAGACCTTCCCCAAGGAGGTGTCGAACATAACCCCAAGGCACTCCAGACGCTGAGCCGGGACCAACCGACTCTTGGAAAGGTTGCGAATCAACCAGTCGTCCAGGTAGGGGTGAACCAGGATGCCCACCGACCGCAAGGCTGCCGCGACGACCACCATTACCGTGGTGAGCGTCCGAGGAGCCGTGGCCAGACCAAAGGGAAGCGCACAGAACTGAAAGTGCCGCCCCAAGATCGCAAAGCGAAGGAAGCGCTGATGAGAGGCCCGAAATGGAACCTGCAAGTAGGCCTCCGTCAGATCGAGAGACGTAAGAAACTCCCCCGGCTGAACCGCCAGAAAGACCGACCGCAGCGTTTCCATGCGGAAAGACGGAATCTTGAGAGCTCTGTTGACCCCTTTCAAATCCAGGATGGGCCGAAAGGTCCCCTCCTTTATGGCCACCACAAAATAAATGGAGTACCTGCCGGTGCCCCACTCCGTAGGGGGCACCGGCACCACTGCCTCGAGATCTAGCAAACGCTGAAGGGTCTGACGAAAAACCTGCGTCTTCCATGGAGTCTGACATGGAGAAGCGAGGAAAAGGTCCGGCAGAGAGCGGGTAAACTCCAGAGCGTAACCGTCCCGCACCACCTCAAGGACCCACTGATCGGACGCGATCTCGGCCCATTTGGGGAAAAAATTGCGCAGCCGGGCCCCCACCGGAACCAAAGGGGGCGCCGGCAAGGAGTCATTGCGCAGGACGGGAAGCGGGGGAACCGGCGGAGGGATTCCCTGCCCCCCGACGGGCCCCCCGAAAGGGCTGCATGCGCTGGAAGAACCGACCCCGGGAAAAACCCTGAGCCGGGAAAGAAGCAGCCCCACGCCCCGGGCGTTACTTGCGAAATTCCCGCAAACGCCCCCGGGCAGCCCCACACCCAGACGCAGGGCGGGCACGGTCCTCAGGCAGACGGGGCACCTTCGAGTCCGTCAGAGTCTGAATCAACTCATCTAATTCCTCTCCAAACAAAAAGACCCCCTAAAGGGAACTTTAGTAAACTTAGCTTTGGACGCAGAATCCGCCGCCCAAGCGCGCAGCCACAAAACACGCCGCGCGGCCACGCCATAGACTTAGCCGAAATCCGCACCAAGTCATAAAGAGCAGCTGAGAGGAACGAGGCAGCCATCGCAATCTTCGCTACCTCCTGATCCACTAGAGACCAGTCATCAGACTCTCGATCCAGGACACGCTCAGCCCACCGAAACACGGCGCGAGCGACTAGCTCCCCACAAATAGCCGCCTGGACCCCAAAGGCAGAAACATCAAAATCATACTTAAGAAGTGTCTCTAACGCACGCTCCTCCGAGACCCTAAGAGCAGAACCGTCCATAACAGGCACGGTATGCCGCTTAGGAAGTGCCGAGACCACCGCGTTCCCCATTGGCGAAATTAAGGTAGCCCCACCTCCCTCCGGGACGGGATACCCAAGAGCCAAGGCGCACACCAAACGAAACTGCGCCCATAGGCCACTGCGCCAACACAAAATCCCGCAAATCCTGACGCACAGGAAAAAAGCGGGAAACAGGACAGACCCCCTGAAGCAGAGGGGCCCCCATACGCGGGGTCTCCGGCGGCGACACTGCAAAAATGCCGCACCAAGGAGACCTGCTACACAGGTCTAAAAGCTCATCCCTCTGAATAAAAAGCGCACCACGGACGCATCTGCTCTGGAAGACGGGAAACCCGCCGCCCCGCTGCCAACAGGCGTCCCCTCTAGAGGATCCTGGAAGCCCGCCAAAGCAGCCAGGTCCTCAACCAGGCCAACACGCTCCTCCGCCCACCAATTCGCAATCCAAGCCTCCCCGCGGGCGCTTGGATGAGGGAGGAGGAAGAGGGGACGCCAAACGAAAAGAGGGAGGCAAAGCCATAGGGGGCGCGGAGGGAAACCCCCCCGAAACCCCCCAGGCGCACGTGGGACCCCCAAAAGTCCGCACAAAGAAAGAAAATAAATTGGGGGCAAAAAAACCCCTGGGGGTCCCCAGGGACTCCCTGCCCCAGCAGGGGTCCATGCTGAAACCTGCCCCTGTGTTCGCCATACAGGGGGAAGGTCACCTGAGGTTGCAGACAAAATGGAGGGGCCAGACAAAGAAAATGGCGAAGTTCCCGCCAAAAATGCTCCCTCCACGGCCTGTAGCGGCTGAGAAGACTGAACAGTCTCAGCCGCTAAAACAGGCAAGTCGGCATCAGCTGTCAAAAAATCAGCTGAGAGGGAATCCTTCGGGGAATCCCTCCGTGGGCGGTTGTGGAAGACCGGGCTTCCCCACTGCTCCAAGCCGACTCGCGAGGCACCATCGGCGGGGAGCTCTGGGCGCCTGCAGCCGCTGCCGACGGAGCTCCACCACCTCACCGACCCAAACCGCCGAGTTCAGGCCGGCCGCGAGTGCCTCGCGGCTGGACTAAAATTGTGGCCTACTCCCCCGGAGAAGGGCACAATTGCTCCATACGCGACCTAGCTATAAAAAAAGTGCTGGTTACATGAAAAAATACAGTAAAATACAGTTTTCTTAAAGGGATACAACCCTCCAGACCAGCACTACCTCAGGATTTTTTATTTTTTATTTTTTTTTTTTACAGAACAGACTCCACAGGCTCTCGAAGCAATATGCCTTGCTTGACTTAGGGGGCAAGGCTTACTGCTGAGGCTCCTCTAAAAAAATGTGGGGAGGTGGAGGAAGTGGGGGGAGGGACCCCGCTCGTGACCCGCCGGGTTTGACACCCCCGAGGTCGGACGAACCCCCAAACAGGGCCCGACCAAGCTCCGTCCGGCCAAAAACAGGGACAATAAACCCCTAAACAAATTCCAACAGCCCTACCAAGAGAGATGGGTACAGATCACTCAACACCTGCTGGAGACTGAAAGAAGACTGAAAGAAGACTGAGGGAAATAGAGAAGGGAGGATAGTATATACTGTCCCAAAGTTTTGTTTTCAGTCTCCACCTGCTGGTCATGATTAGATATATACCCATTCGTAAAGTTAACCTCTACTGGTCTGGAGAGTGCTAAAGAACATGATTTTTAGTAACAAACCACACGTCACACATGAGTACCTAGGAAAAGGCAGCATCTTACATATTGCAGTGAGCAGTACATCAATACACCCATTGTAAAACTAAACAAGCCAGACCAGCACAGATCAATCCTAAACCATCAATCCTAACAGAAAACCATGTCTTTCGAACACACAGAACACAGGAAACACCTTCGCCTAGTATGGAATATGTCATCACAAACTAACCCCTTCCCCTTTTACAAAACCGTAGTGTGGATTTTAGCCACAGTGGTAACAGCTCTGACGCTCATAGAATTCTGAGCATCAGAGCTGCTACCACCACGGCTGGCGCTAAAAAACGCTCCACAGTTTTGTAAAAGGGGGGATAAAATAGAAATACACAGTTTCAACGCTCTAGCTCAGAGGTGCCCAAACTTTTTGAGCTTGTGAGCTACTTTAAAATGACCAAGTCAAAATGATCTACCAACAATAAAATTAAAAAACACAAAGCACACTATACGCTGAGAAAATGTTAATTATCATTCCTATTCTGGTTTTTTTTCAAAGAGGTCAAGGCAGATGACTCTATGCATTGTCACCTCAGTAACAACCATACAAAAATAGACAAATATACCCTTCATCCTTTTTATTAAACCACAATAGCAGTTTTTAGCGCAGGGAGCTGCGCTGAATGCCCAGCGCTGCTCTTGACGCTCATAGGCTCCCTGCGCTAAAAAACACTATTGCGGTTTAGTAAAAGGGGACCATATTGTAAAATATAGACAGCAGATATAAATTCAGAACTGTGCATAGTAAGTGAAGGGAAGTTTTCATCTCTGGGAATTTACCCAGTTAACTATTAAGTTATTTGGGCAAATTCCTTTGAAAACTGTGGTAATACTGCCTCCACCTTGCTAAATTTAAAATCAAATCATTTTTCCTACCTTGTCTGGTGATTTCATGAGTCTCTGGTTGCACTTTCTTCTTCTGACTGTGCATCCAATCTTTCTTCCCTTCTTTCAGCCTGTATGCTTCCTCTCCTCCACACCTCATTCCCTCCCAGAACTTTTTCTTCCTCTCTCTCTGACCTTTCTTTCTTTTTTTCTGTTTCTCTTCTTTCCTTCTGTTTCCCTGCCTGCCCCCTTTCTTTCTTTCTCCCTGCCGTTCCCCAAGCCACTGCCACTGCCGCTGCCATCGGGGAACAGGCCCCAAAGCCGATGCCTGCCCCCTTTCTTTCTTTCTCCCTGCCGTTCCCCAAGCCACTGCCGCTGCCGCCGGGGAACAGGACCCAAACGCCACCAATGGATAACAGGCCCCGACACCGACGCATGCTCTCCCTGCTTCAGGCCGATCAGTCTTCCTCTCCCCGACGTCAATTCTGCCGATGGAGATCAGTGCTGGGGCCGATCCTGTTCAATATGTTTGTGAGTGACATTGCTGAAGGGTTAGAAGGAAAAGTGTGCCTTTTTGCAGATGATACCAAGATTTGTAACAGAGTAGACACCGAAGAGGGAGTGGAAAATATGAAAAGGATCTGCAAAAGTTAGAGGAATGGTCTAATGCCTGGCAACTAAAATTCAATGCAAAGAAATGCAGAGTAATGCATTTGGGGATTAATAATCGGAAGGAACCGTATATGCTGGCAGGAGAGAAGCTGATATGCATGGACGGGGAGAGGGACCTTGGGGTGATAGTGTCCGACGATCTAAATGCGAAAAAATAGTGTGACAAGGCAGTGGCTGCTGCCAGAAAGATACTGTGCTGTATAAAGAGAGGCATAGTCAGTAGAAGGAAGAAGGTGTTGATGCCCCTGTTCAGGTCATTGGTAAGGTTCCACTTGGAGTATTGTATTTAGTTTTGGAGACCGTACCTGGCGAAGGACGTAAGAAGACTTGAGGCGGTCCAGAGGAGGGCGACGAAAATGATAGGAGGCTTGCGCCAGAAGACGTATGAGGAGAGACTGGAAGCCCTGAATATGTATACCCTAGAGGAAAGGAGAGACAGGGGAGATATGATTCAGACGTTCAAATACTTGAAGGGTATTAACGTAGAACAAAATCTTTTCCAGAGAAAGGAAAATGGTAAAACCAGAGGACATAATTTGAGGTTGAGGGGTGGTAGATTCAGGGACAATGTTAGGAAATTCTACTTTACGGAGAGGGTAGTGGATGCCTGGAATGCGCTCCCGAGAGAGGTGGTGGAGAGTAAAACTGTGACTGAGTTCAAAGAAGCGTGGGATGAACACAGAGGATTTAGAATCAGAAAATAAAATTAAATATTGAACTAAGGCCAGTACTGGGTAGACTTGCACAGTCTGTGTCTGTATATGGCCGTTTGGTGGAGGATGGGCTGGGGAGGGCTTCAATGGCTGGGAGGGTGTAGATGGGCTGGAGTAAGTCTTAACAGAGATTTCGGCAGTTGGAACCCAAGCACAGTACCGGGTAAAGCTTTGGATTCTTGCCCAGAAATAGCTAAGAAGAAAAAATAAAAAAATTTAAATTGAATCAGGTTGGGCAGACTGGATGGACCATTCGGGTCTTTATCTGCCGTCATCTACTATATTACTATGTTACCTGTGCTTTATCCCAGGATAAGCAGGCAGCACATTCTCAACATGTGGGTTACCTCCAAGCTAACCAGAATGGGATGGTGGGAATGTTGGCAATTTAGGAAAATAAATTTTGCAAAATTGCCTGTCCAAAACGGCCATCCCGTCTGGAAAAGGAATCCAGACAATAATGAGAGGCGAAAGTATGAACTGAGGAACAAGTGGCAGCTTTGCAGATTTCCTCAATAGAAGTAGATCTAAGGAAAGCTACTGATGCCGCCATGGCTCTGAGTTTATGGGCTGTGACCCGATCCTGTAGATGCAGTCCATCCTGAGCATAGCAGAAAAAGATGCAAGCAGCCATCCAATTGGAGATGGTACGCTTGGAAATTGGATGTCCCAATTTGTTTGGATCAAAGGAGACAAAAAGTTGAGGAGCAGATCTGTGAGTCTTAGTCCTTTGCAAGTAGAAATCTAATCTAATCTAATCTAAACCTTAGGTTTGTATACCGCATCATCTCTACATTCGTAAAGCTCGACACGGTTAACAAGAGTTAGGGTAGAAAGGAACTCCAGTGGAGGGAACAGGCAAAATGAAGAGAAAATTTAGAGGACTAGAATAACCAGAGAGGGAGGAGGAGTTACATTTTTGAGAATAACCAGGTTTTCAGATGTTTACGGAAGAGTTGGAGGGAGCTCAGATTCCTAAGAGGGGAGGTAAGGTTGTTCCAGAGCTGAGTGATTCTGAAAGGGAGGGAAGAACCTAGTTTACCAGAACTTTACTAGAATATTCAAGATGCAGAGTGGGGCCAGAGGACAGTGGGATGGAGGTGGGCAGTTGGTCCAATTTTGGGCCGAGCCAGAGAAGTTTTGTTTTAGATTCGTTCAGTTTCATCTGCACAGTGTGGGCCCAGGATTGAAGGTTCGATATACATGAAGATATGTTCGCCGAGAGGTTGGTGAGGTTCCGGTCGGTCTCGAGGAGGACAAAGATGTCGTCTGCGAAAGTGTAGAGTGTTTCAAGGGGGGAGAGATGGAGGAGTTTAAGGAAGGACATATAAATGTTGAAGAGGATAGGAGAGAGAGATGAGCCTTGCGGGACTCCACAGATCGGGTTCCAGGGGGAGGAAGAAGTGCCCTTCATGTTGGCTATGTAGGAGCGGGAGCGTAAGAACTTCAAGAACCAGTCAAGGACTGTGGAGTTTATGCCTATCTCGGTAAGTTGGTGAATTAGAATATCATGATGAACGACATCAAAAGCTGCAGAGAGGTCGAATTGAAGAAGGACGTGAAGTCTGGAAAAGGAGTCACGTGAACGGTAGAAGCCATGTGACCTAGGAGAACCATCATATGTCTTGCTGAAATTGAAGGAAAGGAAGACACATTGTGTCAGAGTTGAATGAGAGCATCCTGACATTGTTGAAGAAGGAATGCTCTGAGTTGCACAGTATCCAGTACAGCTCTGATGAATTGTAGAGTCTGAGAGGGCTGTAGTTGGGATTTTGGAAAGTTGATTTTGAATACCAAGCTTTGGAGGAACTACGTAGTCTGTTGGGTCGCTACAATAACCCCCCTGAGATGTTGAATCTTTGATGAGCCAATCATCCAGGTATGAGAAAACCTGTAGACCATGGTTTCGCAGAGCTGCTGCTACCATCACCAGGGACTTGGTGAAGACTCTGGGAGATGATGCCAGGCCGAATGGTAGCACTCTGTACTGAAAGTGATGATTTCCCACCCGAAATCTGAGGAACTTGCGAGAGGCTGGATGAATGGGAATGTGAGTATAAGGCTCTTTGAGATCCAGAGAGCATAACCAATCATTCTGATCTAGAAGGGGATACAAGGATGCCAGAGACAGCATCCAAAATTTTTCTCTGACAAGAAATTTGTTGAGTGCTCTGATATCCAAAATAGGTCACAGATTGCCCGTCTGGAAGAGTTTGCTTAGCTACCTTACCTGAGGGAGACAGTGAGGAAAGTGGTTCGTCAGGTGAGGACTTAGCAGACTTGCTCTAGGACGAGGACTTCCCAAATGAGGAAGGTTTGATCAAGGCCGAGGTCAAGGTAGAAGGTGGAAACCCGGTCAAAGACTTGACCGGATTTGGGGTCGAGACTGGGGTTGCAGTCGGGGTGAGGACCTTAGATAAAGGCCTATCCATACCTCCGAATATTTTTTCTACCTGAACTTGATGACGTCTAATGGCTCAAGATTGAAGGGTAGCGCAGCGGACAATGGTCAGGTCCTAAACACACCATTTATGTTGGTCAGTGAGGGATATAGCGCGCTAGCATCGACTACACTTCTTAAAGCCTGTGACCGGCCAGGACATAGACTGGAAAATAACCACGGCGAAATCAAAGTCCTTAGGCTGAGGCTGCGGGGTAGGCCCCACCATGACATGAATTTAAAAAAAAGATTAAATTAAAAAAATTTTTTTTTAGAAATGAAAATACGCAAAACACACAGTGACCCTAAAAGAAAAAATTACAGAAGCCGCGGTGAGAGAAGGCACGAAGTAGAACTAAGTCTAGCGCAGAGCGTTGAAAAAGGACTTCTCGGCTCTGCGAAAAACTGAGAACTGAGGAGTCGCTAAGGAGGCGCGCCCTACGTTGGGTGGAAATGCATTCACGCGGCGCGGCTAAAATTTCTAATGTTTTACAAGCATGTATGCTTGCGAGGCTGTCTGCATCAGAGCTCCGTGGATGACATAACTCAAATGTGAGTATATGCTGCCTACTTGTCCTAGGATAACAGCCGTTATCCAGGGACAGAAGGCAGAAATGCTCACATGTGGGTGACATCATCCACGGAGCCCCGGTATGGACAGCTTTAAAAGTGCATCACCACTTTAAGAACTTGAGAAAGTTCGTGCACTGCCCACTTCGGCTCCTCAGTTCAGTAAGCAAGCTAAGAAGCCAACCAGGGGAGATGGGTGGGTTGTGAGAATATCTGCCTGCTGTCCCTGGATATCCCAGGACAAGCAGGCAGCATATTCTCACATGTGGGACTCCCTAACTTAATAGGATGGGATGGAGGGAGAGTTGGCCATTAGGAAAATAAATTTTGCAATACTGCTTGGCCGAAATGACAAGTACTGTGATGTGAAGATATGAACTGAGGACTAAGTAGCAGCTTTACAGATTTCATCAATAGGAGTCGAGCGAAGGAAAGCAACTGAAGCTGCTATTGCTCTGATTGGGGTATCCCTACTGCAGGGTTTTCTAGAAGTAGGGAGATTCTGTGGATTACAGGACCGGAGGCAACATGGATTCACTAGAGGTAGGTCTTGTCAGACAAATATGATCAATTTCTTTGACTGAGTGACCAGAGAATTGGATAGAGGATTTGCGCTAGATGTGGTGTATTTAGATTTTAGCAAAGCCTTTGATAAGTGTTCCACACAGATGTCTAATAAATAAACTAAGTGCCCTTGAGATGGGTACCAAAGTGACAGGCTGGGCCAAGAACTGGTTGAATGAACACGACAGAGGGTAGTGATCAATGGAGATCGCTCTGAGGAAAGGGATGTTACCAGTGGTGTGCTTCAAGGTTCTGTTCTTTTTAACATTTTTATAAATGATATTGCTGAAGGGTTGTCAGGTAAGATTTGTCTCTTTGCGGGTGATATGAAAATCTGAACTAGAGTAGACATGCCGGATGGTGTGAATAACATGAAGAAAGACCTGGCAAAGCTTGAAGAATGGTCTAAAATTTAATGCTAAGAAATGCAAGGTAATACATTTGGGCTGCAAAAACCCGAGGGAACGGTACCGATTAGGAAGTGAAGAGCTTATGTGCACAACAGAAGAGCGGGACTTGGGTGTGATTGTATATGATGATTTTAAGGTGGCCAAACACGAATACAGGATGCAGTACTTGGAGAGACCCCCCAGGAAAGAGGGCTGCTGCGTGAGCAGACTGCTGGGCACGATGGACCACTGGACTGACCCAGCAGCAGAAATTCTTATGTTCTTATGTTCCATGGACAAAGTCACCCATGTGTGAGAATATTATGTCTGCTTATCCTCGGAGAAAAACCAATTATCCTTTACTTACTAAACTAAGGAGCATTACAATCCTAATAATGTTTCAGATTATTTACCTTGTTCTTGTTGCTGTCCTTGAGAAGGCAGGACACTCTGGCCTAGGTCACCATTCAACCAGAGCTGCATTCGGATAAATGGCTCCCGGCCTTTCTGAGTCAGCTTACTCCAAGGCTTAGGTCTAGATAGCATGTCACTAACACTTCCCTGTGATAAGCCCAATACCTTTAAAAAACAAAATTTAGATTAATACACGGGCCAAACAATTATTGTATATATTAATTACAAACTTCACTATAATAAAATATAAAAATAACAACTTTAATGTTAAACTAAGGGTCAAGGCACAACAGAGGAGTCGTGAGGCCGCCTTGGGTTTTTTTCTTCAGAATATAAGGGTCATTCCATGACAAGTAGTCTAGGGATCCCCATCTCACCATCTTGGATTTTGATGAAACTTTCGAGTGCTGACTCTTACATAACTCAAATGAACTCTAGTAAAGTTTAGAATACTTGTGAAGATATACCATGTTTCCCCGAAATAAGACTGTCTTATATTCATTTGGGGCCCAAAAACGGCACTAGGTCTTATTTTCGGGTAGGGCTTATTTTTTTCATGTACATGATCATCTTTCTCTCCTTCACCCCAATTCTTCCTCTTTGCTTTCCCCCACATGTGCAACATCTTTCCTCCCCTCTCATCCATCCCCTTGTGCCTTCCCTCTGCAGCATCGTCCTATCCCTCCCATCCCTCGTGCACCAGAGCCCTTGAGCACCTGCCGCCATGCAGCCGAACCCCTGCTGGCCCTCCATCCTTCCCTCCCAACTGATCTCCGCCAACCGTGACCATAAATACCTTCCTGCAGAGGAGCGTCGGGCCAGCAGCACTCACAGGCTGCTTTGCAGCCTTCTCGCTGGGGCCCTCTGTGTACTGATGACATCATGCTAGGGCTTATTTTCGGGGAAACACGGTAGCTCTTTGTTTTATACTATACTGTGACCATGTACAGTATCCCTGCTAAATAAGCAAAACAAATGAAATTTGGTGATCTTATACAACATTTTACAATCTATTCAATGGAACTAATATGGATTTTCATTTTTTTTTAACTGGCATACAAAAAAGCCTCAAAGTGGGTTGAAAAAATGGACGTGCTAAAAATTTTCAAAGTTTAGCCTTCTGTAATAATGAAGCTATCCCTGTAAAATTCTGTCTACTATTTTGTAACACGACTTTGTTCTCAAATAAACAATTTCAATTTATAAGCTAATCTTATTATTTTACAATTTCACTTTAAATTGTGATTTTTCAAAAAATAGTGAAGGCATTTTCAAACAGCTTTTCCAAAAAAAGAAACATCTAGAAACATATTTGAACCAGATCTATTAGAAATAGCATATTTTAAACCCCTAAAAAAGTTGATTTTGGTTTTCTATGCGAGCAAGCAGTGCCTGAAAATAAGGGTCAAATGTCATAGAAGTTTCTGTGGTAACACCATACATTAATATCCAGGATGGACCACTGGTCTGACCCAGCAGTGGCAATTCTTATGTTCTTATAGTAACTTTTCAAGTTGTACTTGATATATGTCAGTACTTTCACATTTTTTTCATGGAAAATATTTGATTGCTTTGGTCCATGGTGGCATTGCTACTACCAGTTAAAGAAATCTGAACTGGCAACCTCATCACCCTAGAGGTCATGTCTGACAGCCATGCAATATCAGCTATGGTGGGATCCCTTGATTTAGGTTCCCAAGCCTGCAGTCTTGGTTTCTTCGTTGAGGTTCCAAAGCCTTGAGCGGGTATCTGTCTAGTTCCCAAGCAAATGATAGATGGGCAGCTTAACCTAGGTTTCCAAGCCTAAAGTGGGTTCTATTGGTTCTCAAGCTGAGTTTTGCCTTTATTTCTTCATTGTATTTTATTGAATTTACGAGCCACCTTTGCCAAAATAGCTTCTAAAAACTGATATTGTCACCCAGATGATGTAACCAATGGAGAAAAGAGCACGAAGATGAAATATTGTTTCAGCACCCAATAAAAGTCTTGCCTTTTAGGCCAGGTAAATGAATTAGTAGTAGATGCATAAACAGATGGTTGGAGTAAAGGGCCATTACTCAGACTGGCAATGGGTCACGAGCGGAGTTCCGCAGGGGTCGGTGCTGGGACCGCTCCTGTTCAATATATACATTAACGACCTGGAGGCGGGAACAAAATGTAAGGTCATTAAATTTACGGATGACACCAAACTATACAGCAGGGTTAAAACCACGGCAGACTGCGAAGATCTCCAAAAGGAACTGACGACACTGGAAGAGTGGGCCAAAAAGTGGCAAATGAGCTTCAACATAGGGAAATGCAAGGTCATGCATATAGGGAAAAAGAACCTGATGTTCACTTACAAAATGGGGAGATCACTGCTAGGGGTAAGTAACCTTGAAAGAGACCTGGGAGTGATGGTAGACACAACATTGAAGGCGTCGGCACAGTGCGCCACAGCCTCAAGGAAAGCAAACAAAATGTTGGGTATCATTAAAAAGGGTATCACAACCAGGACGAAGGAAGTCATCCTGCCACTGTATCGTGGAATGGTGCGCCCGCATCTGGAATACTGTGTCCAGTACTGGTCGCCGTACCTCAAGAAGGACATGGCAGTACTTGAGGGAGTCCAGAGAAGAGCAACTAAGCTGATAAAGGGTATGGAAAATCTCTCATATACTGACAGACTAAAAAAGTTGGGGCTGTTCTCCCTGGAGAAGCGGAGACTTAGAGGAGACATGATAGAAACCTTCAAAATCCTGAAGGGCATAGAAAAAGTAGACAGGGACAGATTTTTCAAATTATGGGGAACCACAAGTACAAGGGGGAACTCGGAGAAATTGAAAGGGGACAGGTTTAGAACAAACGCTAGGAAGTTCTTTTTCACCCAGAGGGTGGTGGATACATGGAACGCACTTCCGGAGGCTGTGGTAGGCAGGAGTACGTTACAGGGCTTCAAAGAAGGTTTGGATAGGTTCCTAGAGGACAAAGGGATTGAGGGGTACAGATAGGAGTAGAGGTAGGTTATAGAAATAGTCAGGGACCACTGCTCAGGCAATAGGCCTGATGGGCCGCCGCGGGAGCGGAACGCTGGGCAAGATGGACCTCTGGTCTGTCTCAGCGGAGGCAACTTCTTATGTTCTTAATACTTCAACAATGTTGCCAATCCACCATTTGTTATTGTAAATACAAGCAGTATAATAACCAGGGAGAAGTTGTGATATTCTCAAGTCTGGCAATGTAATGTCCTTATTGGAAGTTCTGGCCACAAAGTAGGAAGTATCATTTGACACTTTGCTCAAATGAACTGTGTTTAAGTGGCATAAATTGATGATGTTCTCTAGTTGCCATCTTTCTTCTTGAAATTTCTTGTTTTCAGTGATTTTTTTTCTTTGCAAACAAATATGTATTTAATTCATAAAAACATAAGAATAGCCTTACTGGGTCAGACCAATGGTCCAGTAGTCCATTCTCATGGTGGCCAATCCAGGTCATTAGTACCTACCAAAATCCAAGGAGTAGCAATATTCCATGCTACCGATTCAGGGAAAGCAGTGGCTTCCCTCATGTCTTTCTCAATACCAGACTATGGACTTTTCCTCCAGGAACTTGTCCAACCCTTTCTTAAAACCAGCTACGCTATCCACTCTTACCATATCCTCTGGCAACACATTTCAGAGCTTAAATATTCTCTGAGTGAATTTTTTTTCCTCTTATTGGTTTTAAAAGTATTTCCCTGTAACCTCAAGTGTCTCCTATTCTTTGTAATTTCTGATGGAGTTAGAAAGATTCTTGGGCACATAGGGAGAGGAATGGCCAGTAGGAAAAAGGAGGTATTAATGACCCTATATAAGACTCTGAGAAGACCTTATTTAGAATATTGTGTATAATTCTGGAGATCGCACTTTCAAAAAGATGCAAATAGGATAGAGTCGGTTCAGAGGAAGGTTACTAAGATGGTCTGTGTCTACATCATAAGGCATACGGGGACAGACTAAAAGATCTCAATAAGCATACTTTGGAGAAAAGGTGGGAGAGAGATGTTTAAATACCTATGTGGAATAAATACACATAAGGCAAATCTCTTTCAATTGAAAGGAAACCCTAGAGGCCATAGGATGAAGTTAAGAGGTGATAGGCTCAGGTGTTATCTAAGGAAATACTTTTTCACAGAAAGTGTGGAAGATGCGTGGAATAATCTCCCAATAGAGGTGGCAGAGACAAAGACTGGCATTCCAGGTGTCCACCACCCTTTAGGTTAAGAAGAACTTCCTAGCATTGGTTTTGAATCTGTCCCCTCTTAATTTTACCGAATGCCCTCTCGTTCTTGTATTTATTGAAAGTTTGAAGAATCTGTCCCTCTCCACTTTCTCTATGCCCTCCATGATCTTGTAAGTCTCTATCATGTCCCCTCTAAGTCTCCGCTTCTCTAGGGAAAAGAGCCCCAGTTTCTCTAATCTTTCAGCATATGAAAGGTTTTCCATACCTTTTATCAATCGTGTCGTTCTTTTCTGAACCCTCTTGAGTATCGCCACATCCTTCTTTAGGTACGGTAACCAATAATGGACACAGTACTCCAGATGGGGGCGCACCATCGCCCGATACGACGACAGGATAACTTCTTTCGTTCTGGTTGTAATACCTTTCTTGATAGTACCTAGCATTTTATTTGCCTTTTTAGTGGCTGCTGCGCACTGTACCAACGGCTTCATTGTCTTGTCCACTATTACCCCCAAGTCCTTTTCTTGGGTACTTTCACCCATTACCAGCCCTCCCATCGTACAGCTGTGCTTTGGGTTTCTGTTTCCTAAATGCAAGATTTTATATTTCTCTACATTAAACTTCATCTGCCATCTCATCGCCCACTCTCCCAGCTTGTTCAGGTACCTTTGGTAATCTTTGCAGTCCTCTTTAGTCCTAACTCCACTAAATAGTTTAGTGTCGTCTGCGAAATTTATTACATCGCACTTCGTCTCTGTTTCTAGATCATTTATAAATACATTGAACAGCAGCGGTCCGAGTACCGACCCCTGTGGAACACCACTCGTGACCATCCTCCAGCCCGAGTAGTGGCCCTTCACTCCCACCCTTTGCTTTCTACCCGCCAACCAATTTTTGATCCATCTATGTACGTCTCCTTCTACCCCATGGTTCTTCAGTTTCTGTAGTAGGCGTTCATGGGGTACCTTGTCAAAGGCTTTTTGGAAATCTAAGTATACAATGTCTATGGGGTCCCCTTTGTCCATCCATTTGTTTATTCCTTCGAGTTAGTTAGGCAGATCTTCCCTTGCAGAAGCCATGTTGGCTTGTTTTCATCAGTTTATTTCTTTCTAGATGCTCATCAATGTTGTCTTTTATCAGCGCTTCCGCCATCTTCCCCAGCACCGAAGTCAAACTCACCGGTCTGTAGTTCCCCAGGTCACCTCTCAATCCTTTTTTAAAGATGGACGTAACATTAGCTATCTTCCAATCCTCCGGGATCATACCTGTTTTCAGGGATAGATTATAAATCTGCTGTAGTAGTTCCACTATTTCCTCCTTTAGTTCATGGATTTAGTCAAGGGAAATCTTGCCATACAAATCTACTACATTTCTTTGAAGGGTGAATAAACATGTGGATAAAGGGGAAAGGAAAGGAACTTGTATATTACTTTTTTGAGGTTAAACATTCAAAAAGGTTTACATATATTACATTACATTACATTAGGGATTTCTATTCCGCCATTACCTTGCAGTTCAAGGCGGATTACAAAAGAATTATCAAGGATGTATACAACAAGAACTTATCCAAAAAAAAAAGTTTGGTCATTTTCAAAGAGAGTAAGAAATGAGTATGGTTATTTGGGGTAGTTGGCTTTAGTGAGAGGTGGTGATTGAAACTTGCGGTTTTATTTCTTTTTTCAGGGCTTTCTTGAAGAGTATGGTCTTTATTTCTTTTCTAAAAGTCTTGTAGTCGAGGGATGCCGTCAGTAGATTGGCGATTTGGTTGTCTAGTTTGGCTGCTTGAGTGGCCAGGAGGCCATCATATAGTTTTCTCCGTTTGACCTCCTTAATTGGGGGATATGAGAAAGGGGTGTGAGTTTTCCTATGTCTGGTTGAGGTGTTATGGATGAGGCAGTTATTCAGGTAGATTGGACTGTCTCCGTATAAAGTCTTAAATAATAGACAGTAGACTTTAAATTGTATTCTTGCTGGCTTTGGAAGCCAATGTGATTTGAGATATGCTTCTGTAATGTGGTCATGTTTCTTCAATGAGTAGATGAGTCTTAGTGCTGTGTTTTGGATAGTTTGTAGTTGTTTTCTTATAGTTGCAGGGCAACGGAGATAGAGGATGTTACAGTAGTCAAAAAGGCCTAGTATTAGGGACTGAACTATGAACATAAGAACATAAGACGGTGCCTCCGCTGGGACAGATCAGAGGTCCATCTTGCCCAGCGGTCCGCTCCCGCGGCGGCCCATCAGGCCTATCGTCTGAACAGTGGTCCCAGACTAATTTTGTAACTTACCTCTAATCCTCTATCCTATTCTTATAACCTACCTCTACTCCTATCTGTACCCCTCAATCCCTTTGTCCTCTAGGTACCTATCCAAACCTTCTTTGAAGCCCTGTAACGTGCTCCTGCTTATCACATCCTCTGGTAGCGCGTTCCATGTATCCACCACCCTCTGGGTGAAAAAGAACTTCCTGGCGTTTGTTCTAAACCTTTCCCCTTTCAATTTCTCCGAGTGCCCCCATGTACTTGTAGTTCCCCATAATTTGAAAAATCTGTCCCTATCTACTTTTTCTACACCCTTCATGATCTTGAAGGTTTCTATCATGTCTCCTCTAAGTCTCCGCTTTTCCAGGGAGAAAAGCCCCAGCCTTTTCAGTCTGCCAGTATATGAGAGGTCCTCCATACCCTTTATTAGCTTAGTTGCTCTTCTCTGGATTCTCTCAAGTACCGCCATGTCCTTCTTGAGGTACGGCGACAGGGTGCCTTGTATGGGGCAGTTGATTGCGTTGATTTCAATGTTGGTTAAGGTTGGTATTTTATTATATTCTAGGAGGATGAATTTAGTTTTATCTGGGTTCAATTTCAGTTTGTGAGCTTTCATCCAGGTTGCTACTGATTTTAGTGTTTGGTGTATTGTGTTTGTCATGGAGAGTTTTGGTTGATCGAAGGGTATGAGAATGGTAATGTCATCTGTATAGCTGTAGGAGGTTATGCCTTGTTTGTCCAGGTGTGAGCTGAGGGAGGCTGTATAGAGGTTGCAGAGAGTCGGTGATAGAGGGAATCCTTGGGGAACTCCGCAAGGATTTAACCAAGGTTCAGATTTTTCTTTGTCTGATTTTACTCTATAGGTTCTTGATTTAAGGAATCCTTCAAACCATGAGTATACTTTATCTGTGATACCTATTATATCTAGGATTTATAGTAGTATGTTATGGTCCACCAAGTCGAATGCAGCGGTCAGGTCTAGTTGTATGAGCATCATTTTTTTTTCCTGTGCTGAGATGTTGTCTGGTTGTGTCCAGGAGAGATCGTAGTAGTGTTTCTGTGCTGAAGTTGTTTCCGAAGCCAGATTGAGTGGGATGGAGTATGTTTTGGTTTTCATGGTAATTGGAGAGGAATTTGGCAACAGGTCCTTCTATTATTTTGACATAGAGTGGAATAGAGGCAATGGGTCTGTAATTGGCTGTTTGGTCATTGGTCCTTTGGGTCTTTGAGGATCGGGGTGATGATGATTTCGCTGAGGTTGGTTGAGTAGTGGCCATTTATGAGCGAGCTTTGTATCCAGTTTAGAAGAAGAGCTAAGGAATTTTGTGCTGGATGTTTTTAGGAGATATGGTGGACAGTTGTTGAGGTCACAGGATGCATGGCTGTATTTTTTGTAGTATTTGTTGAATTCAGGCCACTGAATGTTGGGGAATTGAGACCATATTCTGTCTGCTGCAGTAGACTCTATATATACAGGTACTTATTTTGTACCTAGGGCAATTGAGGATTAAATGACTTACCCTCACTGATAAGTTGAACAAAGTACTTTGAGAAGATGCACATCACTTTTTGTGAGTTAGGTCCTATTCCTTCACAGTGGTTATTATATGCTAGACATAATTGGCTGGCATTAGCTTTGCTTATGATACTCAATCGTTTGAGTAAGGGTGGAAGCAAGAAATAGTCTAACCAATTCTAAAGCAAGGTTTGACTTTGTTTGGTTTCTCTATGTTTATTGGACATATTTTATGTATTACCCATTTTTAAAATGTACTCCACTTAGAAGTCCGATTAAGCAGATTAACAAATTTTAAATAAATTTGGAAATAAACTTACCGTCAAGAAATTCACCTGTGTCTAATCTCTGCTTTTTTGGTAAAACTTAAAAAAAAAGAATACTTGAGACCTGGGTTGGCCACTATTGGAAACAGAATACTGGGCTTGATGGAACTTCAGGCTGTCCCATTATGGCAACTTTTATGTTCTTATGTTCTCTGACACATCAAAGTCAAATATGTACAACATTTCCACCCTGGCCTCATCCTCAACCTTCAATTTAATAGGATGGTTTAAACAATCTCCCTAACAAAACTCACAAAGGAGAGTTCTTCCCAGGGTTCCTTTCATATGGTGGGGAGGAATCCAAGGGAAGTTCCAGAGATCCCCCTCTAACCTATCTTCTGGACCCTTCTCAGAAGCCAAGGAGTGACTGAACACAGACTCAGGAAAATGGTCCACCATCTAAATTCTCATTTACCTCAGACAACTAGCCCAACTAGCAGGCTCAGAATTACAGAAACTTGAAACAGTGCCAAGGAGCAGAGTGGGATCTGGACCTTGAGGAAGCATGCCAGGAGTCTCATCCTATTATTTTTTTTAGAAAACTATTAAAGACACAATTATTTGACAAATTTGTAACCCAAGCTTCCTAATTGCTTTTTAAATAGAACATGTATTGTGTACATTCTAGAAATTGATGTATCTTTTTCAACTGCATATTCGCTAGATGTTCAGCCTTATCTGCTGTGAACCGCCTAGAACCATTTCTGGTCTGGCAGTATATGAGAATAAATTATTATTATTATTACTCCCTGAGGGACTGGAGAACATCACCATCTCAGCTGGTACTGGATACAATGTCCCTTCAGGTATCAATTTCTATGTTCAGTCAACAATGAGGTTATGGATCTCCAGTTCTGATTAGACTGATACTGGCTTCCTCGATGCCACAGCATTGCATTGGGCGAGAAGTTACCCCAGCACCTCCTGCAGCATGGCCCTCATCCACTCCTCAATAACAGGCAACAATAAAGGCAGGGGCTCAGTTGAAGTGGTCAAGTTCACAGAAGGTATCAGAGCTGAATTGGATGACTGGTTCTAGCCTGATGAAGGCTGGTATGCTAGCACCAAACAACATGGCATAGGTGCTTCTTGGGAGTCAGCGATGCTGATGCCATGGTACTCCTGGTTCCGTGCTTCGAAGGTGATCAATGTCAGTGCTTCTTGGCCTCTGTCCAAGGCATAGCACTGGAGTCCCTTGGCATCAACAAGGACAATTTCAAATCCTGATAAAATCCTTGTGTTGCCAGATTCAAAAATGTTTGGTTCCAATGAGCACCACCAACACTTGATGTTAATGGAAGAAGATACTTGCTCAATGTTGATGCATCCCCAGTGTCAAATGCAGCCCCCAAGGCTATAAGGACATTAGTCCTCCAGTGCCAGCATTGATGTACTAAAGTTCTCGTGTTAAAAATACTTCTGTTTTTGGACATCTGGTGACCGTTTACAAGAAGCAGCATTGTGATTTGGCCCCAAGCATGCCATGCATCAATTATGAGTATTGTTTCATGATAAGGTCCTTGGTGCTCCAAATACACCTCTTAAAATCTCTAGGAATTTTGGGGGACATGTCAGAGAAGATAGCAAAAGCAAAATCAGATGGCTCAATGTTGAAGTAAAATCAAAGAAAAATAATACCCCAAACAGGAGTGCTCAAGCCTAAGCGGGCCAAGAAGCTGTAGAAAAATAAAAGAAATTTAAAACTGCTGATAAAAAAACCTAAGGAATTAAAAGGGAGAAAGGGAACACTGGTCCTACGCAGCTCTCACACAAAACTTTGAAAGACACAAACTGTTAAAAACATGAGGAGAGACTCTGAAACAAGACTGCCTTGTCTCACGGAGGATGGGCTTCCACAAACTTCTAGAAAAGAACCTGGGTGTGAATATGTTGTCCTGTTTGTCTTTGGACAATTAAGT
This sequence comes from Geotrypetes seraphini, assembly GCF_902459505.1. Lineage (NCBI taxonomy): Eukaryota > Metazoa > Chordata > Amphibia > Gymnophiona > Dermophiidae > Geotrypetes > Geotrypetes seraphini. Next base: position 71,533,457 of record NC_047098.1, on the reverse strand, counting down.
TTTCAGTGTGGTAATTGCAGAGGACATACTGAGCATGCCTCCAATAATTATCGCACTGTCTTTGCATTTAATTTTTGCTGTTACGACATGCTAAGTATAAAAATTCAGTGCACATTATTTTTGCATTGAACTGTTACTTTAGAACACTGAAAGAGAAAAACCAAAATCAATTTTTACCTTTTCTCCAAATATCCTTTGGCAAATTCCATTCTTTGCTAGCTTCTCTTTAACCTGACGAGTTAATTCTATTGTGTCCACTTCTTGGTACATATAGATCTCATACTGTTCAGGTGTTAGAGGTGGAACAGTTGGTTTGGATGGCTTTGATACAGGTACTGTAGGGGAGGAGGGAAGAGGACTGTTCTGTGGGGTTTCACTGCGGCTAGCTCCAGTCAGGCTAACTTCAGAGCTCTGTGAATAGGGAGATTCAGCATTTGACCACTCTTTCCAGTATTCAGAAGAGGAGCCTTGGTGTTGACTTCGATCTGGCCTAGTTTGATTGGTGGGCTTTTCTTTACTGCTGTTAACTATTTCTTCAGATTTTGTTTCTTCTAGAGGAACTGTGTTTCTCCTATCATGCTGTATAGTATTCCACCAATGGTCCTTCCAAATGCTGCCTCGCCCCAGTTCATTTTTCACATGTCTGAGCATGCCTTGGGCAGACTCAGCTATCACATGAAGTTCCAAACTTGGGGTTTCTTGGGATTCCTTTTTCATCCCCGAGAGACTCTGTAATGCAGAGACACTAGAGTCTAATATGGACGAATGTTTCTTCAAAGACATGGTCAAAGGAGGGTAACTAGAAAATGAAGACACTGCAGAAGTAGTGATGCATTTGGGAGATAGGATGGAGAGTTCAGCTTGAGAAAAGGATGTCGTTTTTAAGGCAGGTTCAAAAGCAGCCTGTTGTGCCTCCATTTCCCGGCGTGCTTGCTGAAGAATGGATCGTATGGCATCATCAGAACTGCCACTGCTAGATGCAGAAGGTGGCTGAGCCGGCTCAGCTGTACAGAAACAGAAAGTAAAATGTGATGTCAACATGCAAACTTTAAAATGCAATGCAACTAAAGGCAAATTGGAACAGTATAAGCCAGGGATCTCAAAGTCTCTCCTCGAGGGCCGCAATCCAGTCGGGTTTTCAGGATTTCCCCAATGAATATGCATGAGATCTATTTGCTTGCACTGCTTTATGCAAATAGATTTCATGCATATTCATTGGGGAAATCCTGAAAACCCGGCTGGATTGCGGACCTCAAGGAGGGCCTTTGACACCCCTGCTATAAGCTAACCTTTTGGAACAAAATGATATGGCCTAGGACAGTGGTTCCCAACCCTGTTCTGGAGAACCACCAGGCCGGTCGGGTTTTCAGGCTAGCCCTAATGAATATGCATGAGAGAGATTTGCATATAATGGAAGTGACAGGCATGCAAATCTGCCTCATGCATATTCATTAGGGCTATCCCGAAAACCCGACTTGCCTGGTGGTCCTCCAGGACAGGGTTGGGAACCACTGGCCTAGGGGACTGCAAGCACAACCTGGGTTTAAACTACCCACATACATTGTAGCTGCATCAGAGCAGGTGCAACGAATATACCATATTGTAAGTTTCAACATCTGAATATGTAATCTCCACACATACGTTGCCTCAATCCACAAGTTAAAGTCCATGCACTTAAAACATTCATACTTTTTTCGGCAGTGACAGGATAAAACATTTTTGTGTGGCTAAAACTATATTTATCTGTGTAAGCATTTTTGATAACTGCCCTTGTAAAAGTACAGTTTTTATACTTAAGGGTTCACTTTCTCTCTGGTAAAAATAGAAAGAAAGCTCTGGGGAGCTTTACAGAAAGAGGATTTTTAAAATTAACTGTATTCATAAGATGATGGAGGCACAGATCGGAAACAAAATTAGAGACAACCAAATCATATACATGAAAAGCACATGTGGATCTAAAAACAATGTGCACTCCTAGTTCAAAAGATTAATTGCTCCATTGCCCCAGCCAGAAGAGATAGGGGAAAAATGCTTGAATGTAAAGCTCCATCGATAGGCAATAATATAAGAGGTATAAGTCTGATTAGCTATTTATATTATGCAAAGGAAGGAAATCGAAAGGATTTCAAATTTAACTCATGCAGTTCCAGGTAGTAGAAGGTAAGTTATATTCAGATACAGAAGGTAATTTCATGCCCCAATCTAAGTGTGTGTGTGTGTGGGGGGGGGGGGGGGGTTAGCTATTCCACAATATTTTATCCTTATTCACAAATTAATCATGAGCAACTAATCTTCTGAACTAGAATGCATACTGTTGTTAGATGAACATGTGGTTTTCATGCATACGACTTGGTTGTCTCTAGTTTTGTATCATTCACTGTATTTTGTTTCTGAACTATGCCTCCATTGATAGGGCTAAAAACCCAGCTCTGAGAGCAGAAGAAGCTCAAGGAGGGAAACAGGAATGTAAAGCTCCTTAAGAAAGATAAAGAAAACACAGAAGCTAGAAGCCAGGGTAGGAAAGGCTCCAAAAGCTAACTCTTCCCCACACCTAGGGGAAAGCTGAGTCGGTTTCTGCAGCAAGGCAAAGGATTAAGAAAAGGGGAGATACTAACAGTGCCAGGAAGCTTCAGGCTCATGGAAGAATGGCCCAGGGAAAGGGAAAAGAGCCAGCACTGCAATCCCATCAGCTCCAGGCACACAGAGGAGTTCCTGACCGAAAAGTACAGATAGAAGGCAACAAAAGAGAGAGGCATTTTGCTCCCAAAGATAAGCCTCTCTGATGAATAGATTGAAGCTAACTCCAAGAAGCCTTTACACTCACAGAGAGTGAGGAAGAAATGTTTATGGAGATTCTACGTGATACCAAGGGGGACATTGAATGTACCTCTGAGTAGGACTATTTCATGGAGGACGAATGCATGTATGATTGAGCTAATAGTTAAGAAAGTTTGTGACTGTGATTTTGATCCTGATCAATAAGATTACTGAAAGTAAAGTATGTGTAAATGATTTAGGGAAGGCCAGAGCAGTGCTTTAGGGAATGTATGAATGTGTTTACCAAGCCCCAGTGTGTTAGAGCTACATTCAGTACTGAACTAGAAAGAAAAGCACCCTAAAAAGCTGCCTTTCCTGTTCTTGCAAGTAAGCGTCAACTGATTATTTAGTGGGAGGCATGTTTTCACACATGATGTTCCTAGTTAGGGGTTAGGGCAGTAATGTGAGTGTCAGAGGGAAAAGGAAAATAACTGCAAAAGAAGTTTTGTGTAATGGAAAGTTTTCTACAGTAATGTTGAAGTTTGAAACCAGCTGGCAAAGGTGGCTGACTAGCCCAGCCAGCAGGCCAAGGATCCCTAATGCACGACTCCCACATCTGTGAGAAAAGGGAGCCCCAGAAAGGCACAAAAACATGCAGGGCTTATAGCAGGCGCTTATGACTGAAGATTGTGGGACTGTGAAAATAAAATGAATGCCATGGTGCAATGAACACTGATGGATGATATAGTGAGTGGTGAAAAGAAGACAAACAAATCATTTTGTGGTCTTTTGTTTGTGGAATAAAACACAGACTTTTTTTTAAACACTAAAGAATCCTGGCTATACAATATGCTCATGGTCTGGATGGGTCCCTGCCTGGCCACAATATAGAATTTGAGCAAAGATACTTACCTGTAGCAGGTGTTCTCCGATTCATCAAATTTATTATAGAACTTGGAAAACTTGATGTCATCCAAGGAATTCAGTACAGACACTAACAAGTGCACTATTCACTTAACATTTTTTGGCAGTGTCGGCTCAGGGAACCATTAGTTCAGAAAAAAAAGGGGAGGGGTGGGTGAGTTGTGAGAACACCTGCTACAGGTGGTAAGTATCTTTGCTTTCTCTGAGAATAAGCAGGATCATGGCAATGGAACCAAAGTGGGTTGGAGGGAAAGTTGGCTCTCAGGAAGTAACTGCTTGTCTAAACTAACCGTCTCTTCTGGAGTAGTGAGAAATAATGGAATGGACTGAAGACCAAGTGGCTGCTTTGCAAATGTCCTCAAAGGATGCAGAGGAAATGAGCTACTGAAGCAGCCTTAGCTCGGACATTGTAGGCATCAGCCCAGCCTGAATATACATAAAGGAGATACAGTCCACCAGGAACTCCATGTCTGTTCGTGTCAAAAACCACAAAGAGATGGGAGCTCATTTATAGTCCAAGGTGTGCAGTGTCAATTCTCCAGGGTGTGAATAAGAACATAAGAATTGCCGCTGCTGGGTCAGACCAGTGGTCCATCGTGCCCAGCAGTCCGCTCACACGGCGGCCCTGAGACCAACCCTACCTGCGTACGTTCCAGTTCAGCAGGAATTTGTCTAACTTTGTCTTGAATCCCTGGAGGGTGTTTTCCCCTATAACAGCCTCCGGCTTAAGTATGTAAATAGTGTCTGTACCTTTAAGTCAGGCTCCCAGTGTTCACTGCTTTATGCGTGCTGGGCTGCCCTCCCCCACCCCCCTCTCCTTTTTGCTCCTCTCCAGTTCTGTTCTGGGCTCAGAGGGCAAATAACATATTCAGGCAGCTGAATGGCTATAGAAAAGTACTGTTCTCCATCAGGTTTTACACATTTGGAGCTGCTAGTCTCTAAGTATAACTTAGTATTGCTAATTTCCAAGTACATTATCCTATACACCCAGCTTCCCCAACCTCTGGGATGCACTGGTTGAGTGTTGACTTTTGCAGAAGACAACATTCCTTTACAGCAACTAAATTGTAAGCTTATTTTCTTTGTTTTGAGCTTGTGTTAAAGATTTACAAAAATATAATTTTATTATTGCATTTAGATCTTGCTCAAAAACTAATGAAACAATCAAAGTTGTTCTTTCTGACACATCTGTTAAGTGAGGTCTCCAACACATTAGCAATATCTTCCAATAAGTTAAGTTCTCCTTGAGCTTGTTCCTGGTGTTGAACTTGTTTTCTACTCAAATCCAATCCTCCATTGTTGTGGTAAATAATATATTTTATTAATAGGAAGAATAGCCTGAAAAGGCATAGAAAGAATCTGTCAAATATTTTTTGAAGAAATCTAATGAAGAAGGAAGGAAGGATTTGGGGGAAGTTCAACACTCTAAGGTTAGCTAACCCTTCTCCACCATAGCATCTAATTTTTGCAGAATCTTCCAAATCCCTTCTAGCCCCTGCTTTGCTCCCAGGTCAACCCCATAGCGCTGCTGTACACTGTGGGATTATAGAAGCCAGCAAAGACAGTGATATCATGTCCCACAGAAGAGAGCAGCTCTCCTTCACCACTCTCTAGAGCAGGAACCCTCTGATTTGGTGTCTCTGGAGCAGGTCTGACCGTGTCTCAATTGAGGGTGAGCTGAGGTTGTATTGGCTGAAAGTAAAGGATAAGATCCGGTACAAGCTACTGGTGCTTACAGAAGTTGGCCCCTAAACACCTGGTCCAGAGCATCATCTTGCCGTGTGAGCTCAACTGCTCTGCTCAACTGAGTATTTTGATCCATCTGTGCGGGAGTTAAGGCTTTCCTGTTCCAGAAACAGTGTCTTTCACTGCATCGGCCCCTGGGAATGGAACAATCTTCCAGGATACATTCACCAGCAGCAACATGTTCAGAACTTTAGGAAATTGTTGAAAAGACCTCTGTTCTGTGAAATGAAATATAGGGTCTGAGTTTGGCTGAGGGAGAAGGAGTGATGATTCTTGAGTGCTGGTCACGGAGGTGTTCGATAGTCTGGTTTGTTTTATTTGGTTTATTGATGTCTGCTATTGAGGCATCTTGTATGACTTATGGAATTTTATATTTTGATGTATGAGTGGGTTTGGCCAGTTTTGGCCTTAAATGATATTCGTCGTTGATGCAACGTGTATGTTATATGTAATTTGATTTGATATGTAAATATGTAATTTGTTATATTGTATCTCTGAAGTGTTTTGTACGATAATTGTAAATTTTTTATTTTGTATGTTAATATGCAACTCACCCTTTCATTTTATTTTCCTCTTTCTGGTTATATTTCATTATACATTTTTATAGTCGCAGCACTTTTTCTAACTTACATATAACTCTTTGGCTAGTTAGGCACTTTTGGACACGCCCTCTAGCCAATCGCTACTGTCCACATCCTGGGTTGGCCCCTTTTTTATCCGTAGGCTTCCCGCAGCGTCTCTGTTTTGCTTTGACTTTTTTCGCGTCGCACAGTTGGCTCGAGAACCTAATCTACACAGTCATTCGGTAAGTTTTAAATCTCACTTTTACTCCGCTCGTTTAGTGTTTATATGTATAGATGGATTAAAACTTTGGCATGATACTTGGTAACTTTGGTACGATTAATGATTTCCTCCTGGCAACGGTAAGGCCTATTTTTGCTTTCCTTGATTATCATTTTGACATACGTGTATGGCGGTATGTAATGATGTATATCTTGTAATGATGCCCACACCCTTATGCGTTCCTCATATATGTTTTTATTATATTAGACACTGTTTTAAGTATGAAATTGTAGCAATTTGCATCATGGTAAATTTGATAGTACTGATCAGATTACCCACCCCTTCCTTTAATATGAATGTCTTATTTTTCATTTTTTAATATGGACTTTTTATATGGATATTTTTACCATGCTTTCTTAATATGAACTTTTTAACCTTTTTATATTATTTTTGAATAAAGGATTACTATTTTTATAACATAACATGTATTTGCCAATATGAATTACCAGCTTCTATGGTTTTATCTTTACATATTCTCCATGTCCTTATTTTTAACATAGGTTCTTCTTTCACTTCAGTTTTATACCTTTTTATTACGGTTTATTTCATACCTTATCAACCATGGTAGGTCTCTTCTTGCTCATTTCACCAATTCAATTGCATGGAGCACTTTTATATACCCTAGTGGCCATTCGCATGATTTTCATGCAGACTTTTTCATACTCATATTTCTATATTCACATTAATCTTTCTCTCTTCTTTCCTTTTTTACCCCCTTTTATCTTTATTCTGCACTTTATATGTCTAGTTGCATATGATGACTTGATCTTATGTACTGTGTGAGGTTTTTATAGCACCAGCACTCATTTAAGTATTACATTACTTGCTTATCATTTTAAATGGATTATCACTTTGTTACTTATGCACACCATTTTGTACCTATCATGTATTATCTTGCACTTGCTTAGGTTTGCTATTTATATCCACTAGGACCCCTGAAGAAGGCTTGTTCTCCGAAACACGGACTGTGTCGGGTCCCTTGGTTTGTAATAAGGTGGTATCATTTACTAAATTAAATATTTGTTATAATAATAGGAACATCTAGATAAGGCAGAATATCTTCTAGACGATGAAAGACAAAGGCATGTGGTTTAGATAAAGCTGTCATAATATCAATGTGTTTTTTAATTTTATCTGCAGCTTCTTCAATTTTATCCCCAAACAGATAATCTTCCTTACAAGGAACATCTGAAAAGTATTCTTGTACCAAAGTTTCCATATCAGATACTCTAAGCCACAGTTCTTCAACCGCCGGTCCGCGGACTGGTGCCGGTCCGCAGAAAATTCCTGCCGGTCCGCATAGGACCGGCGAGATCAACTTCTTCAATTTCCTGCCGGTCCGCGCAGGACCGGCAAGATCAAGGAGCTGCAGTACGCGTAGGGCCGGAGAGATAATAGGGAGCCTCACACTGTGCTTTCTCCCCTCCCAGCGGCTCTCCTTACAAACGCAGCGATTTAAGAAGGAACTCTTGGAGCTTTTGCTGAGTCGGGCCGCCTCTGATGATGCAACTTCCGCTTTCCTCAGAGGCGGTGCGACCCAACAAAGGACCCGAGGCTGCCTTACTGAATCGCAGCGCTGGCAAGTAAGGAGAGTTGCTGGGAGGGGAGAAAGCTGCTGGGCATGGTGAAAAAAAAAGGGACAGCTGCTACTGGACCTGGATAGGGAGAAGGAGAGATGCTGCTGGGAGGGGAGGAGGGAAAGGAGTCTGGAAAGCTGCTGGGCATGGTGGAAAAAAAAGGGACAGCTGCTACTGGACCTGGAGAGGGAGAAGGAGAGATGCTGCTGGGAGGGGAGGAGGGAAAGGAGTCTAGGAGGCTGCTGGGTAAGGGGAAAAAGGGACAGCTGTTACTGGACCTGGAGAGGGAGAAGGAGAGATGCTGCTGTGAGGGGAGGAGGGAAAGGAGTCTGGGAAGCTGCTGGGCATGGTGGAAAAAAAAGGGACAGCTGCTACTGGACCTGGAGAGGGAGAAGGAGAGATGCTGCTGGGAGGGGAGGAGGGAAAGGAGTCTGGGAAGCTGCTGGGCATGGTGGGGAAAAAAAAGGGACAGCTGCTACTGGACCTGGAGAGGGAGAAGGAGAGATGCTGCTGGGAGGGGAGGAGGGAAAGGAGTCTGGGAGGCTGCTGGGTAAGGGGAAAAAGGGACAGCTGCTACTGGACCTGGAGAGGGAGAAGGAGAGATGCTGCTGGGAGGGGAGGAGGGAAAGGAGTCTGGGAAGCTGCTGGGCATGGTGGAAAAAAAAGGGAGAGCTGCTACTGGACCTGGAGAGGGAGAAGGAGAGATGCTGCTGGGAGGGGAGGAGGGAAAGGAGTCTGGGAAGCTGCTGGGTAAGGGGGAAAAAGGGACAGCTGCTACTGGACCTGGAGAGGGAGAAGAAGAGATGCTGCTGGGAGGGGAGGAGGGAAAGGAGTCTGGGAAGCTGCTGGGTAAGGGGGAAAAAGGGACAGCTGCTACTGGACCTGGAGAGGGAGAAGAAGAGATGCTGCTGGGAGGGGAGGAGGGAAAGGAGTCTGGGAAGCTGCTGGGCAAGGGGGAAAAAGGGACAGCTGCTACTGGACCTGGAGGGAGAGAGAAGGAGAGATGCTGCTGGGAGAGGAGGAAGGAAAGGGAAGAGAGTTACTGCTGGACAGGGGAGGAGGGAAGGGAGAAGAAAAAAAGGAAGAAAACAGCTTGCAGAGAGATTAGAGGAGGGGAAGGGGAGAGACAGGAATGAGATGGGAAGGGGGGCAGCAGAGAAATTGAGAGGGACAAAGATGCTAGATCTGGTGAAGGAGAGATAAAAATGAAGAGAGCAGTGAAGCTGGAGTGAATCGTGTAAAAAGGAGAGAGGGGCATAGGCTGGATGGAAAGGGGAGAGGGGCATAGAAAGAAGACAAATACCATATGGAAGGGGGAAAGGTCAGACAGTAGATGGAAGGGGCAGATGCTGGATTGAAGGGACAGAGAGGGCAGACGCTGGAAGGAAGAGATTAAAAAGAAGATGAAAGCAGAAACCAGAGACAACAAAAGGTAGAAACAAATAATTGTATTTCTATTTTGTGATTAGAATATATCAGATTTGAAATATATATCCTGCTAGAGACATAACTGGGGATTGTAGTATTCTGTTAGCATGATATTTCTATGAACTTGGCTTGTTCAGTTTTCTTGATAGTAGAGGGGATATATGTGAAGGGGAAGGGAGACAGGGGTTTTGTTGGTCCGTGCTCTGTATATTTGTATTTATAAAATCACAATTGTTCAGAATATTGTTTCTTTTTATACTTTAATAAAATACGTTCAATATGAAATCATAATTGCGGCTTGTGCAGATGGGATTAGATGGTTTGCGGGGACCGAGCTCGCGGAGATGGGGCGTAAACGGAGTTTTAAAATTTTAGTCCTAGTAGTTTGCCGGTCCACAAAATAATTATTTTATTTCTGCCGGTCCACGGGTGTAAAAAGGTTGAAGAACACTGCTCTAAGCCAAGCCAAACAGTGCATTGCAATTGCCACTGCTGATATTCTGGAAGAAACATCAAAGGTCTCGAAAGATCCTCTAGCCATATACTTTCTCATAATGAACAAGTTCTTAGACAACTGCTGAAATTGTTTTAGTTTGTTTGAGGGGAGAAATTCCTCAAACTCTTGACAGTTGTTTAAATAAGGGTTTAAAATAGATGGACATTTAAAACTGGTAGTCCATAAGAACATAGAACATAAGAACATAAGAACTGCCTTCTCCGGATCAGACCTTCGGTCCATCAAGTCCGGCGATCCGCACACGCGGAGGCCCTGCCAGGTGTACACCTGGCGTAATTTATAGTCCACCATATCCTTATATGCGTCTCTTAAGGAGATATGCATCTAGTTTGCTCTTGAAGCCTAGGACGGTCGATTCCGCCATAATCTCCTCTGGGAGGGCATTCCAGGTGTCAACCACTCTCTGAGTGAAGCAGAACTTCCTGACATTAGTCCTGAACCTGTCCCCCCTTAGCTTCATTACATGTCCTCTAGTCCGTGTCAAATTGGACAATGTAAATAATCTTCTCTGCTCTATTTTGTCGATTCCTTTCAGTATTTTGAAGGTCTCGATCATATCCCCTCGCAGTCTCCTTTTCTCAAGGGAGAACAATCCTAGTGTTATAAGTCTGTCCTCGTATTCCAGTTTCTCCATACCCTTCACCAGTTTTGTTGCTCGTCTCTGCACCCTCTCCAGCAGTTTTATATCCTTCTTTAGGTAGGGAGACCAATGTTGGACGCAGTATTCCAAGTGTGGTCTGACCATTGCCCTATAAAGCGGCATTATAACTTTCTCCGATCTACTCGAGATTCCTTTCTTTATCATGCCCAACATTCTATTTGCCTTCTTTGCCGCTGCCGCGCATTGTGCCGACGGCTTCAGGGTCCTATCTATCAGTACACCCAGGTCCATAATTCACAGCAGCCATTATGATGATGGCTCTGCACGGGGCAGGAGCGTAGGAAGATCGATCCTGCCCCACGTCGCCACTAGACCATCAGGTAAGGTCTGGGACGCAGGAGGGAGGCGGGGGTGGGTCAGAGCTGGCTCTAAAAGTTATTTGAGGTTTTTTTATTATTTGTGGGCCGACTCTGCTCCTAACCCTCACAAATATTGAGGGGGAAGTGTAATCTCACAGTCCTCCCTCCCCTCCCCCCCACTCTTCCAAGATGGCCAACTCTAAAAAGGGTTTGGGCAACTATGACAGGGTGGAGTACCTGTCACTGGGCAGCGGAAGGAGCTTGAACAGTGGAGCTCCTTGAGTCTGAGAGGAGAGCTAATCTGCATAGAGATGCAAGTATTGCTGGGAGCTGTCCATTCACCGAGTGGATTGTGGTGCTGAAAAGAACAGCTCCCAGCTCAGAGAACTCAGAAACAAAGAAGATCCTTCAGGAGGAGGCATGCTGACTTCTGGCCAAACTCCTGGTAAGCCCTGAAGGCCACTGCTGACTGACACTGATAGGGGGCCTTGTGCAGCAGAGTGGAGTGGCCAGGCTGACCAGTCTTGACAGGAGGGACTGGTTCAGTGGAGAACACTGAAGCCCAGTGGTAGGTCTGCAGGGACCTATACACCAGCAGGGAGAGAGATTGATCTGAGAAATAGATCTGGCCCGGTGATGAAGCCCATATACACCGAAAGGGAAAGAGCTAAGAAGTAGCTGGGGACCTGGCAAAGCCTGAAGTCGAGGGGCATAGACTTGATGATTGGAAGTGGGACCATGAAGAAGAATCCAGGCAAGTCCTCAATGCGTGTGTTTGTGAGAAGATGGCTGAGGAGCTGGAAGTGCCCACAGCGCACACGTGCATGATAAGAGGACCGACTGACAAAGAAGCTGGAAGAGTCAAAGGACCCTAGGAGCATTGGCAAAAGGAGCAGTCTGGCAGAGGAACCAGCTGGGACAGAGGCAACCAGTGGAGGGACCAGGAAATGGCATCGGATGCTGCCGAAGACCAAGAGGGCTAATGGAGGATCAGGAAGAACTCATGAGAAGACCTGGAGAGATGGAGGCCTGGGAGGATTCGTAGAATGACCAGGAGCTGGAAAGATCTGGTCAGGGTGCCTAACCCTGTGTTTGTGTTACAGACAACCAAGTTATCTGGGGGTGTGGCTACGCAATGGGTAATACCGCTCGGCCAGGTCACATGATTACAGCAAGTTGGAACACTAGCTAAAAAATAATTAAGTGTGTTTAATCACTACTAGGGTGCCACACAGTAAAGTAGATATAAACAATTAACATATGCACTGACATTGTAATAGTATAAAGCAATTCAATAAGAGGATTACATTTATGCAAATGAACTAGCATTCAGCATTATAATCATAACATCCACCAAATGAAGTATAACAACATATGAAGTAATAACCCTAATTAAATATGGGAAGATAATAATCTTTCTATTAAATAAGCACATCATTCTTGAACCTGGGGGTTGAGTATCTCTGATCACAAGATCAGAGTGTAGGGAGAAGGGGGTGGCATAGTGGTTAGAGCTATAGACTCAACACCCTGGGGTTGTGGGTTCAAACCCCGCACTGCTGGTTACCCTTAGCAAATCACTTAATCCTCCACTACTACTACTACTTATCACTTATATAGCACTGAAAGGCATACACAGCGCTGTACATTTTGACATTTATAGACAGTAGACTGTGAGCCCATTGGGACAGATAGGAAAAATGCTTGAATACTTGATTTGTAACCCGTTCTGGGCTCTTTTGGGAAAAGAAGAAAAGAAACAAATGCATTTCTTCCTGAACAGACAGCAGATGTAAATCAATCACTAAATAAAAAAATTAAATCATTCCCCCTACCGTTGTTGTCTCCCTCCCTCCATGCTGTGCCTTGCCTTCTGGCCGGCTCCCTCTTCCTCGGTGCTGCAGTGCACAAAGCCGCCCTCTGACGTTGCGACATCAGCGAGAAGGCTTCCACTTCAGGCGCAGGACGCACGTAGGAGCCTCTGCCCACGGCTTTGTTAACTGCAGCACTGAGAAAGAGGGAGCCGGCCCGAAGACAACACCGCATCGATCGCACCGTGGACTGACGGCTGAAGAGCACCGTCTGGGGCCCAATGCACGTGCCGGCCCTGCAGACCGGCACCGGTCCACGAACCAGCGGTTGAAGAACACTCTTGTATAGCACTAAAAAGCAAAAACATCTCTGCACAAGTGATGGTGTGTTGCTGATTAAAAAAAATATATGGTACAACACTTCTTGTAGTGTATTTCATAACTTAGTTTTATTCATATATTTGATTGTAACACATGGCTCTATTGAAACATATACTGTATATTCAATAAAATATTTCTTGTGCAGTTTTATTTACAGTCTAAGATATTTGCAGCTTGCATTTGAGGCTGCACTTTATTCACCTACTTCATGTATTTGTAACTGCATTTAGAGTATAATTAATTTCCATCCTTATTGCAATCAGTGGGACCAAATTTGTTGGGCATCCCTTGTGCTCTAAAAACTATGGAGTAGGGAAGTGACCAGTGGGAACTATGGCACGTTACCAGTGACTGTTTTGGAAAAATATGATTTTTTGAAGTAGTTTGGGAAATTTATTGTGCTGGCATCCTTGCAGACGAGCAGTTTGCCTTGATTAAATAAAATGTTGAAACTTAAAAAGCTGTGTTATTGAAAGTGAATTGAATCAAAAAATCGATTCAACAGGGTGAATCGAATCAAAATATTTTCCCTTGAATCAGGTAGCACTAGTTTCAAGAGCAACTGGTTCTTCAGCATGAAGTGGAAGAAACATGATGGCAGATGAAGGCCAAATGGCCCATCCAGTCTGCCCATCCACAGTAACCATTATCTCTTCATCTAAGAGATTCCACCTGCCTATCCTAAGCTTTCTTGAATTCAGATAAAGGGGGGCAGAGAGAAAGCGAAAGAAAGAAAGGGGAGGGGGCAGGGAGAGAGGAGGAAAAAGTTGGACTCATGGAGGGATAGAGAGATGTTGGTTGGGGAATGGAATGAGGTCTGGAGGAGAGCAAGCATGCAGGAGGCAGAAAGAAAGAAAGATTGGATTTACAGTCAGAAGAAGGAGGTGCAATTAGAGACTCATGAAATCACCAGACAGCAAAGGTAGGAAAAATAATTTTATTTTAAATTTAGTGATCAAAATGTGTACGAATTTATATCTGCTGTCTATATTTTGTACTATGGCCCCCTTTTACTAAACCGTGATAGCGGTTTTTAGCGCAGGGAGCCTATGAGCGGCGGGAGCAGCGCAGGGCATTCAGTGCAGCTCCCTGCGCTAAAAACCACTATTGCGGTTTAGTAAAAGGGGAGGGGGTTATATTTGTCTATTTTTGTATAGTTGTTATTGAGGTGACATTGCATATTTTAAAGTCATCTGCCTTGACCTCTTTGAAAATAAACCCCAAATATAAATGATAATTAACATTTTATCTGCATACAGTGTGCTTTGCGTTTTTCTAAATTTTATTGTTGGTAGATCATTTTGACTTGGACATTTTAAAAGTAGCTCACATACCAAGAAAGTGTGGGCAACCCTGCCTTAAAGCATTAGCATATAATCGAGTAATGCAGCTTGCACTGAACTTTGCAAGCTATGTTACTCCAGGAAAAATAATTTCAGTTCAAAGCAGGTATTACTTTTCCTGCCTGGGAGTGTCAGATCACTAATATGTGGCCTGATGCTCCCGGGAACCATCTTAAAGGGCCTAACGTTGTCAAAAAGAGCCATGGTTTGGTGATTCTCCCTCCCAAATGACAAATAAGGCCCCAAAGGCCAACTCAAAAGGTAATAAAGAATGTAAATTGTACTCTATATAGTCTGTGAATATATTAAATAATATTCAGACCAGGTGGATAGCCCTGTGACATCCTGTATGTTGGAAATTCAAATGCAAATCTAGACTAGGTCAGGAGATCTTGAGAGATTTCCAGCAATTGCTCAAGAGTGAGATCGAACTAGCTTAAACCACCAGGTTCCAGATACAACTCTGATTTATGCCTCTGAGAGTTTATTACTGCAGTAGGAGTGAAATAGAGACTAGGACTGGGGAATGCTCTAGTTGGGATGGAAATCCAAGGACTAGGAGGAGAGCCACAAAGAGAAAATTCACCATTAGAAAATTATACATGCAGCACTCTGGTTGCTGCTAAGAAATTCACACCATTTTCACATTAAACAAAGTTCATAAACAGTGATTTTAGGATTTTTCAGGTGGGCAATACAGAAACCTTCAAACCTTCCCTGATTCACCTCCCAGGCTGCGACAGCTGTTCCTAACTGTGACCTGTGCTGGGAATACCTCTTCGACGCTGATCTTCGGGCTGCCAGTCAGACCCAATGCCTGACTGTACCTCCACCCCTGAGGACTGACAGACACGCTCAGGGAAGAAGCAGCCAGCACCCTGCGAGACATCACTGAGTCTCCTATGAAGCAAATGCAGGCTGGCTGACAGGTACTACCAGGGATTGGCCTGTCAATTGCAGATCGAAGTGATCTTAATGCAGGCAGAGCTGAAGAATCGCTCCAAGCACAAGAAATCCCCCCCACTCAAAAACAATAACAAAATGGAGAGAGCGGAACACACACGTGCAGAAGGGAAAACTGTAGGTGGCGCTAGAGAGCACAGTGAAGTATAGCAGAGGCACAGAGAGTGGATTCCTTCTGCAGATGGCACTACCTATCTGTCTCGAATGTCCCAGGTTATGAGGTGGGAAGGGGCATAGTGGCGAGATTGGAAGTAGAGGAGAAGGGTACAGATAAAAAGCAATTTGTCACAGGAAGAGTTCTCGGAGAGGTGTATAAGGAGAGACAAGAGAAGAGAGATACTGAGAGGCTGCAGAATGAGCACACTTTGTAGGTTAGTAATAGGAGTTTGAACTGTATGTGAAGGCGGCTAGGAAGCCAGTGAAGTGATTGGAGAGGAGTGAGGTGAGTGTAGCAAGCAGAGTTTTGTATAGATTGCAGGGGGGAGAGGCAGTTCAGCGGGAGACCTGTTAGAAGGAGATTGCAGTAGTCTAAGCATGAGGTTAGGATTCGGGTAGTGTATTCAGAGAGGAAGGGGCTAATTGTTGTGGAGCAGGGATCTCAAAGTCCCTCCTTGAGGGCCGCAATCCAGTCGGGTTTTCAGGATTTCCCCAATTAATATGCATTGAAAGCAGTGCATGCACATAGATCTCATGCCTATTCATTGGGAAAATCCTGAAAACCCGACTGGATTGCGGCCCTCAAGGAGGGACTTTGACACCCCTGTTGTAGAGATAGAAGTATATATACTACTATAATCACAGTGTTTGTTTAGAAACAGATCGGAGAAGATTATCATGCCGCTGTACCAGGCCATTCTACACCCCCACCTGGAATACTGCATCCAGCACTGGTCACCGTACTAGAAGGACACGGTACTACTCGAAAGGGTCCAGAGAAGAGCAACTAAAATGATTAAGGGGCTGGAACAGTTGCCATACAGTGAGAGATTAGAGAAACTGGGCCTCTTCTCCCTTGAAAAGAGAAGACTGAGAGGGGACACGATCGAAACATTCAAGATAATGAAGGGAATAGACTTAGTAGATAAAGATACGTTGTTCACCCTCTCCAAGGTGGAGAGAACGAGAGGACACTCTCTAAAGTTGAAAGGGGATAGATTCCGTACAAACGTAAGGAAGTTCTTCTTCACACAGAGAGTGGTAGAAAACTGGAACGCTCTTCCGGAGGCTGTTATAGGGGAAAACACCCTCCAGGGATTCAAGACAAAGTTAGTCAAGTTCCTGCTGAACCAGATCGTACGCAGGAAAGGCTAGTCTCAGTTAGGGCACTGGTCTTTGACCTAAGGGCTGCCGCGTGAGCAGACTGCTGGGCACGATGGACCACCGGTCTGACCCAGCAGCGGCAATTCTTATGTTCTTATTTTTGTGTATGTGAAGTGCTCAGACCCGCAACAGTAATGATTAAGATAAAACCAAACTGGCATTGAGCTGGGACCCATCATATCATTTCACCGTCCCGACCGCCATAATATAAATAACCATCTCTTGTGCAAATCTTCAAACATAACTCAAATTAAAATAAGTGAAACTTATCTGTGTTTTCCTTGGCGATCAGTAGGTCTCACATATAAGCAGCAATGCTGGCTGTGAACCTAAAATGTATATGTTGTAAGCCCCTCGACTCGAGTTTAGTGGTCTTCATCAGGAGGGGGTACTAAAAAGAAAAATATAAACAAATATACTATATTTGTCAGGTCGGGACGGTGAAATGCTATGATGGTCCCAGCGGCAATACTGGTTTGGTTTTATCTTAACCATTACAGTTGCGGGTCTGAGTACTTCACATGCACAAAAATAATATATGTTTATAAACAAACACGGTGATTATAGTAGTATATATTAATTAGTATCTCAGTGGTATAATTTACAATTCCCTAGAGTTTGGTGCATAGAGATAGAAGTGACAGGCTTAAGCAATGTTGGACGTGGAGAGAAAATGAGAGATCGGAGTCGAAGATGACTCCAAGGCTACGAGCAGAGGAAACAGGAATTGTAACTATTATTTACAGAGATGGAGAATGGAGGGAGAGGAACAGAGGAAAGAGTAGCGCTGCCCGATTTGAATCGATTCACCAATTCACTTCGGGTGAATCGATTTGAATCGATTAGAAACAAACAACAACAAAAAAAAATCGGTTCCCAATTCGGCTGACTCTCCCCCCCTAAAGCAGGAGCGGCAGCGCTGCACATGCTGGCCGGTCGTTACCGCATCTACTTTAAAGGGCGAATGGGGAGGGTCAGTGGGAAGTGCTGCTGTCGGGATCCCCCCCTGGCCTCCGTTTCCACCCCCTGGTGTCCTGCTTCCCCCCTAGCCTCCCCGCACCATTTACCTGTGAGGAAAAGCCTGCAGATAAGATTGCAATGCTAGCGATCTTTCCACTGCTTTGTAGCTGTTTCCTCCGCGATCCTACCTCTGACATCAGAGGAGGGGCGGGACCGTGGCAGAGGAAACTGCTCCGAAGCAGTGGAAAGATCCCTAGCATCGCAATCTTATCTGCAGGCTGTTCCTCACAGGTAAATGGTGCGGGGAGGTCTGTGGAGAAGCCAGACACCAGGAGAGGCCAGGGGGAACACGCAGGCCTTCTATGTGTGTGTGTGTGGGGGGGGGGGGGGTGAGCAGTCCTTCGGGGTGCGGGGAACAGGCAGGCAGGCCTTTAAGGGGGGACAGGCCTTCAGGGGGAGATGCAGGTTTCAGGGGGGACTGGCCTTCAAGGGGGGCGGGCAGGCAGGCCTTCGGAGGGGATTCAGGGCTTCAAGGGGGGGGACAGGCCTTCAGGGGAGACAGACCTTCAAGGGGAGGGCAGGCAAGCAGGCCTTCGGGGGGATGCAGGCCCTCAAGGGGGGAGGGGACAGGCCTTCAGGGGGAGGGGCAAGCCTTTAAGGGGGGGACAGGCCTTCAAGGGGGGAGGACAGGCTTTCAAGGGGGGGCAGACAGGCCTTCAGGGGTGGGATGCAGGCCTTTAAGGGGGGGGAAGGCCTTCATGGAGGAAGCAGGCCTTCAGGGATGGTGGCACATGCCTTCAGGGGGAGATGCAGGCCTTTCCAGGGGACAGACCTTCAGGGGAGGGGGGCCCTAGTGCAGAAGTATACGGAGGGAGGGAGGGAGGAAAGGGGGGGTTCAAAGTGACGTGCATATGCCGGACTTTGGGGGGAAGAAATAATGGGTCTGAAAATAGAGGAGAGGGAGAGATGATTGGCAATGGGATTTAGGGAGGAAAGGAACAGAAAGGGAGAGAAGTTGGACACAAGGATAGTGTGGAGGTGGGATAGAGATATTGGATAGGAGGATAGTTGGGAAGAGAAAGGAAGAGATGGTGGACCCTGGGGTGGTGGGGAAGGAGGGAGAGATGCTGGATGAAAGGGTAGTTGAGAAAAGGTGGATCTGTGGATGGAGACGAAAAAAAGGAAAGATGCCAAACCTCCGGGGGAGGGAAGGGAAACGGACGGGGAGGACAAAGATGGCAGATGGATGGTTAGCACAGAGAAAGAAGAAAGAAGGAGACCCTGGCAAGCAAGACAACAGGAGCCTGGAAACAACAAGATTTGAATATTGACAATAAAAGGTAGAAAAACTAATTTTATTTTCTGTTTTGTGATTATAATATGTCAGATTTGAAAAGTGTATCCTGCCAGAGCTTTTGTTAGACTGCAAACGTGAGCTAGGATTTAATAGAGAGAGGACGCCGAACAACACAACACTCCCTATAGAAGTCATTCCGACACTCGCTCAAGAAAACTCAATCGCAACACCATCAGAAGAGCAGAAAGGTAAGGAGACAACTTATGCTCTTCCCCTTTCAAGTCCTAATCTTAAAACTAAAACCCACCTCAGGATCAACACCGCCAATCTTCCCCCACATTTGCACACAGATTCATCTTGTAGAAGAATCGCCCCCCACATAAATCAAAAATGACCCCCTACACAACTAAACTCCTGCTCTCCCTCCTACTACTCTTCCCGCTTCTAACAAATTGGAAATCATCTGGATACCACATCTCCCCCATCCCAATTCTATCAGAGTCCAACAGACACTTCCAACCTTCAAGAAAACCCCAACCATCCAGAAATCTGATAGACTGTTCAACGATCACCTATAAAAGCATCCCCCCCAGTTGGGGAAAAAGACCACCCCCCAAGCTAACAACAACATCCCACTCCCATCCACAACCAAGAAACCTCCTCCATCCAAAATGCACCCAAAATCCCAATACAACCTGCACCTCAATAGCCTGTGCATATATGAACATAAGATCGATAA